>NC_137120.1:20320541-21520541 GCF_949357685.1 Gobio gobio
GACCGGATGGTAACAGTTCGAAGAGGGAGTGTGCTGGATGAGAGGGGTCCAGAGTGATTTTGCCAGCCCTTTTACATACTCTGGATAAGTACAGATCTTGGAGAGTGGGGAGGGTTGTACCAGTGATTCGCTCAGCAGACCGCACTACCCTCTGTAGTCTCCTGAGGTCAGATCTGGTAGCTGAGCTGTAGTTCCTGTGGCAGATTGAACTTCCTCAGTTGGCGGAGGAAGTACAACTCTGTTGGGCTTTTTTCCCAATGGAGGCAATGTGAATGTCCCACTTCAGGTCCTGAGAGATGGTGGTGCCCAGGAACCTGAATGACTCCACTGTTTTTACAGTGCTGTCCATGATGGTGAGTGGGGGGAGAGCAGGGGGGTTTCTCCTGAAGTCCACGATCATCTCCATTGTTTTGAGCGTGTTAAGCTCCAAGTTGTTCTGACTACACCAGAAAGCCAGCTCTTTAGCCTCCTGTCTGTAAGCAGACTTGTCACCGTCCCGGATGAGGCCGATGACTGTGGTGTCGTCCGCAAACTTCAGGAGCTTGACAGAGGGGTCTTTAGATGCGCAGTCGTTGGTGTAGAAGGAGAAGAGCAGTGGGGAGAGAACACAGCCTTGAGGAGCTCCAGAGCTGATGGTGCGGGTGCTGGATGAGAATTTACCCAGCCTCACAAGCTGCTGCCGGTCTGTCAGGAAGCTGGAGATCCACTGACAGACAGAGGTGGGCACAGAGAGCTGAGTTCCCAGCAGGCACCGGACGTCAATATGACGTCAGATTGACGTTGGACCCCAACAACGGACAGACGTTGCATTTTGGTTGAAAATGAAAATCGGGTTGACGTCAGAACACAACATCAGATTGACGTTGGGTTCTGACATCAACCCGATTTTTATTTTCAACCAAATTGCAACGTCTGTCCTACGTTGGATGTTGACGTCAATCTGACATTGGGTTCTGATGTCAATCTAACGTTGGGTTCTGACGTCAACCCGATTTTCATTTTCAACCAAAATGCAACGTCCGTCCAACGTTGGATGTTGACGTCAATCTGACATTGGGTTCTGACGTCAACCTGATTTTCATTTTCAACTTAAATGCAACGTCCGTCAAACGTTGGATGTTGACATCTATCTGACGTTGGGTTCTGACGTCAACCTAACGTTGGGTTCTGACGTCAACCCGATTTTCATTTTCAACCAAAATGCAACGTCCGTCCAACATTGGATGTTGACGTCTATCTGACGTTGGGTTCTGACGTCATTCTGATGTTGGGTTCTGACGTCAATCTAACGTTGGGTTCTGACGTCAACCCGATTTTAATTTTCAACCAAAATGCAACGTCCGTCCAACGTTGGATGTTGACATTGATCTGACATTGGGTTCTGACGTCAATCTGACGTTGGGTTCTGGCGTCAACCTGATTTTCATTTTCAACCAAAATGCAACGTCCGTCAAACGTTGGATGTTGACATCTATCTGACGTTGGGTTCTGACGTCAACCTAACGTTGGGTTCTGACGTCAACCCGATTTTCATTTTCAACCAAAATGCAACGTCCGTCCAACGTTCGATGTTGACATTGATCTGACATTGGGTTCTGACGTCAATCTGACGTTGGGTTCTGACATCAACCCGATTTTCATTTTCAACCAAAATGCAACGTCCATCCAATGTTGGATGTTGACGTCTATCTGACGTTGGGTTCTGAGGCCAATCTGATGCTGGGTTCTGACGTCAATCTAACGTTGGGTTCTGACGTCAACCCGGTTTTAATTTTCAACCAAAATGCAACGTCCATCCAACGTTGGATGTTGACGTCTATCTGACGTTGTGTTCTGACGTCAATCTGATGTTGGGTTCTGACGTCAATCTGACGTTGGGTTCTGACGTCAACCTGATTTTCATTTTCAACCAAAATGCAATGTCCGCCCAACGTTGGATGTTGACGTCAATCTGACATTGGGTTCTGACGTCAATCTAACGTTGGGTTCTGACGTCAACACGATTTTCATTTTCAACCAAAATGCAACGTCCGTCCAACGTTGGATGTTGACGTCAATCTGACATTGGGTTCAAAACTCAACACCAGATTTATATCAACCTCCAACGTTGGACAGACGTTGCATTACATTCATTTTGAAACTGGCCATTATCTCATTTGTCATCAGCCTGTGGATATAAAAAGAAAAGGATTTAAATGTCCAAATAAGTAATAATACTTAACACATTATGAACCGGTTGTCATAGTTTTTGTCAGGTTCGTCATATCTAATGCAGATGTCACACTGGTTCTACTCTGGTGCTAGATGGAAGGTCATGGGTCACCCAGATTGACAGGTTTTTATCTTCTGGCAACACAAGTGATAACATGCAATTACAAAATCTAAAACCTAAAAATCTCTAAACATTTACTTAGGTCTGTTGTGAATATGTACACAAAAAAGTGAAGAAACAACAAACAACTGACAGAGCAATTATTAGATGGAACCAAAAGCTATGGTTTAGGATATTTCACAGTGATATCACCAGTCTGTAATCATTGTTGTTGCTGCTGCTTCTTCTTCTTCGCCTGTTTTAATCAAGAGATGCTGTACTCGTTCAGGAGATGTGTAATAGCGCCCCCCACCGTATAACATGGAAAGTGGAAAATATTGTAGAGATAACAAAAGACAGAAAAAATAATCACTCACGACTCTTGACGGAATAACTTTTAATAGGGTTAATCTATATCTATATGCAGTGATATATAATTTAATGCAGACTATGAAGTAATATTTTACTATTTGTGTACCTGAAAATCTAGTTTAGACCTATATTAGCCTATCATTTGTATGTTAGTTCTGCTGTATTGATTTATGCTGTTGCTCGTAATTTGATTATTTGTTCTTATTTTATTACTGATTGTCTTTAACAATATTTAAAATATATATTAGTTAGGCAAGTAGTTTTTGGAGCCATAACCTTATTTATTAAGGTTACATGGATCAAAAACAATAAAAACAACTCTGGGCTTATTTTATTTTATTTTATTTATAACTTTTTTTGTGGTAGGGCCAGTGAAAATTTTGGCAGGGCAAGTAGAAAAAAATCCTTATATGAAAAATGAGTCCTTATAAAAAAATTTTTTTTAAAACAACGGACGCGTGAGCTCCATGTAGAATGGAAAAGGTGACAATACTAAACAGAAAAAAAAAAATAATTCTTCTTAAAAACAACAAAATCCGGAGAAACAACTCAAGCAAAGCCTCCTTGGTTGTGTTGTAAAAAGTTGTGTGATGAATAAATGTTGTTTTATATTTATTTACCAAATGTTCACTCTTGTCATTTCAGCTCACTGTAGAAATGCACCCATACAAACATCCGCCTACTGTGTGCCGCGTCTGACAACACCACGTAATCCGTAACACACCCGCTCCGCGTCACTAGTAGTTTCGGGACGTCAATATGACATTGGCTTGAGACGTTGGCTCAACGTTAGATTTTGGTTAGTTATTACCACAACCTATAATCAACAAAGGATCAACATCTAATGATGTTAGAATCTGACGTCAATATGATGTTGGCTTGAGACGTTGGCTCAACGTCAGATTTTGGTTAGTTAATACCACAACCCATAACCAACAAAGGATCAACATCTAATGATGTTAGAATCTGACGTCAATATGACATTGGCTTGAGACGTTGGCTCAACGTTAGATTTTGGTTAGTTAATACCACAACCTATAACCAACAAAGGATCAACATCTAATGATGTTAGAATCTGACGTGAATATGACATTGGCTTGAGACGTTGGCTCATCGTTAGATTTTGGTTAGTTAATACCACAACCTATAACCAACAAAAGATCAACGTGTAATGATGTTAGAATCTGACGTCAATATGATGTTGGCTTGAGACGTTGGCTCAACGTTAGATTTTGGTTAGTTAATACCACAGCCTATAACCAACAAAAGATCAACGTGTAATGATGTTAGAATCTGACGTCAATATGACATTGGCTTGAGACGTTGGCTCAACGTTAGATTTTGGTTAGTTAATAACCCTAACCCATATATATATACAGTGCCTTGCCAAAGTATTCATACCCACTGACCTTTTCCACATTTTGACACATTACAACCACAAACAAAAATGTATTTCATTGGGATTTTATGTGATAGACCAACACAAAGTGGCACACAATTGTGAAGTGGAAGGAAAATGATAAATGGTGTCCAAACATTTTTTATGTGTGGAGGAAACCTAACCTAACACTGCACATCACCCTGAACACACCATCCCCACCGTGAAACATGGTGGTGGCAGCATGATGTTGTGGGGATGCTTTTCTTCAGCAGGGACAGGGAAGCTTGTCGGAGTTGATGGAAAGATGGATGGAGCCAAATACAGGGCAATCTTAGATGAAAACCTGTTAGAGTCTGTAAAGGACTTGAGACTGGGGCGGAGGTTTACCTTCCAGCAGGACAACGACCCTAAACATACAGCCAGAGCTACAATGGAATGGTTTATATCAAAGCATATTCATGTGTTAGAATGGCCCAGCCAAAGTCCCGACCTAAATCCAATTGAGAATCTGTGGCAAGACTTGAAAATTGCTGTTCACAGACGCTCTCCATCCAATCTGAATGAGCTTGAGCTATTTTGCAAAGAAGAATGGGCAAAAATTTCACTCTCTAGATGTGCAAAACTGATAGAGACATACCCCAAAAGACTTACAGCTGTAATTGCTGCAAAAGGTGGTTCTACAAAGTATTTATTTAGGGGGGCTGAATACAAATGCACCCCATACTTTTCAGATATTTATTTGTAAAAATGTTTGGGAACCATTTATCATTTTCCTTCCACTTCACAATTATGTGCCACTTTGTGTTAGCCTGGGAAAACCCAGACAACTTCCGGCAAATTTAGATTTGCTCTGCAAGTAGTCTGGCAAAGAGCCCATTCAAACCCATTTCTAATCCCTCGAAATCGAGGCACCAATCAGAAACGTTGGGGCGGGCTTTACATGATGACGATAGCGCAGCGACGTTGAATCCGATTCTGTACACTACAAAGATGGATACAGCCGTGGAACATCACTCGTTCGAAATCAGCTATCACGGCTGTTTTAAGAGATTTAAACTTTTCCTTTCCGTTAAAACCCGAGCAAAGAACAACACTCGAAGCCTTCATATCTAAAAAAGATGTTATTGCTGTCTTACCGACTGGATTTGGCAAAAGTCTGATTTACCGGCTTGCTTGTCTTAGCGAGAGCTTTCTGGTAGTGTTAATGTTTACCAAAATATAGTTTTAAGTCCTTTTCAGGTGAGAATGTAGTTGTTTAAAGCTCAAATCTGTGGTTTATTTATAAAGAGAGCGCCTGTTTGAAAATTTGATCTGCTGTTTGTTTTTGCTGTTGTGAGCTCCAGTGGATCAGCGGCGCTCAATCACTCATTAACCCCACGGGAGGCGCCTTTCCTTGGCCAGTCCTTCTGCCGCCTGCCGCTGGCTCTGATGTGAAGATATGATTCGTCTTGTGTATATCTAACGGCTGATCTCTGCTCTCATTAATCTATAATTTGTTCCCTGATAGATCGTTTTGTCTGAGGGCAAAGTGAAGTTTCATAACTGTATATTTGTAAGCTATTAAACTCTACCGTTGTAGTCTCCTAGCGATGACTTTCTTTGACTGAATTGCTTAATGTATTTTATAGCTTCTTATACCTTTTACTTATACTTTTATAATGGATATTGATAACGCATTAAACATTTAACAAAAAGAGACTGGGTTTTGTTTTATGTCATATCTCATTTTATTACAGTGATAATCATAGCCTATATTATGCACACATATTACATGTTTTTATTTTTTAATGTAAACGAAAAGAGGCCGGGTTTTTTTAATATTTCGTTTTGTTATATACATGCATTGAAGATAATATGCATTGCCTGCACTACATTTGTGTGGCTATAATATGTTTAATATTTAAAATATCATTATTTTGTTTTATTGTAGCCTAAAATATACAAATATATACTGAGTGATACTGTCAAGAACGCTGCTTGTCCATTAGCAGAGTACCGGACTAGTGTCCTCCTGTCCTGGGGAGTTCGTTCTCCGGAGTCAAACTTGGTAAGTCACGGACGCAAGTCAGAAGTTCGCATACGAAATATGTCATAAAACACCACTGCCTCATTTCATAATTTTTTTTTAAAAAACATATTAGTCACACAAATGTGGTTCAGGCAACGCGTAGTTAGGCCTACATTGATTATCTTATATATTTATAATAAAACAAAGTATAAAACACCCTGCCTCTTTTTGTTTACATTTTAAAAATAATGAAACATTAATATGTGGTTTAGGTAAGGTGACCAGATTTCTGAAATGGAAACCGGGGACATTTCCTGTTTGAGAACACAAGTACAGACAAGAACACATAAAGAGAGACAGCCAGAGTCTCAGATGTTTCTCCGTCGCTCTGCATACGTCATCTCCTTCGTCGCTCTGATTGGTTTTAGGTCTATCCAATTGCGCCCAGAGGCATTTGAGCGACGCCCGTTGGTGACGCCCCTTTGGAAATGATTTGTCTATGAAGCTTTGCCAGACCATAACTCAGTTACTACTGAGAATGGTCTGGTTTTAACCAGGCTAACTTTGTGTTGGTCTATCACATAAAATCCCAATAAAATAAATTTTTGTTTGTGGTTGTGACATGTCAAAATGTGGAAAAGTTCAGTGGGTATGAATACTTGTGCAGGGTACTGTATATAGAGCAGAAATGGAAGATCTAATACACACAGATGAAGGGGTTATTCTAATGCAGAGATTAATCAGTTGGCTGATCAGTGTTGCAGACTAACAAGCATGTCAGTTGCTGGAAAATATTGGTGTTTCGGTCGTGAATGAATCTTTTCAGTAAACAATTATTCTATGTGGCTGCTCGCCACAAATAAATAATATAAATATATAAATATATGCAGTATATACATGCAAATATTTCTTAAATATATACATGAATGAGTGTGTATTTATATATACATCATAATTATACACAGTACACACAAACTTTTATTTTGGATGCGATTCATTGATTTGACAGCACTAATTTTAATATTTTCATACTGTTTTGACATTAAATGCCTCACAAATCTGCCATCTCTCCGATTTTTTTTCCTCTTAAAATGTGCAAAAATTCATGCCATCAGCCTTGCAACCTGGTTATTTGAGAACTGGGTTTTGAACATAAAAACAGTTGAACACATGAATCCTCTGCATCTCTACGCTAGTTTCATGTTTCAAGTTATCAAGACTGGCAGTATAGCGTGCTGTAAGATAGTAAATAGGATACGTTTTTGTTTCATGTTAAGTTCAAAGCATATGACGTGCCTTTACAGACTGACTAGAGCAAGAATGAACAAATCTGAACAGTGTCAAACGATTCGAGAATCCCCAGTACTTCAGCTGCGTTATTTGAGAAGTGCATAACTGTGCTATAAATGTTTTTTATATTACATTATACTTTCCCTGTTGAAGCGCTTGACTTTGAATAAGCAGCACTGCAGAGTTTGTTCATAATTGCCTACTTTATTATTGTAGAACAAAGGTGAAAAACAGAGATTTTCATGCTTATTATTGTCTCTTTTTCCTTTTTTTTTCTCCCACTGCGTCATTGAGCCAGTGTAGTGCCAGTGCATTTCTCAGCACACGCCTCATTACATCCACTTAGAGCAAACGCGAGCGGATTTCTCTCTCAGACCACTTATTTATCCCTGACGCATGGCTGAATCTCATCCTCAGGCCTGAGCAATGAAAGCTTGTCTGTACGTCTGCAGCTCTCTTTATAGTGAAGAATGTAGCATGCTAAAGGAAACTCATGTAGGAGATGGTTTAGTCCTGCTCAGATGTTGTCATACCTCAGGAGACCCGATTATTAATGTAGCCTCTGAGATTTCTTAGAAAGTAGTAAAATAGACAGCAATAAGACAAATGCTGTAGTGAAGCTCAGGTAATTTGTTGGAATTTGGAAGAGTTAATGTTGAGATAATTTACTTTGACTGAAAACTTTGGCAGATCTGAGCACCATTGTTGAGACACGTGAAATATTGGGGTTTTCAGCGATTTCATATCATTGCTGTCAATGTGAATGAATTGAGAATTGAAGATCTTTTCTAGTGATGTATGTAAAGTTCATGGGACAGACATTTCAAACTCTTAGGCCTGGTTTCACAGACAGGGCTAGATTAAGCCAGGATTAGGCCTTGTTTCAATTAGGACATTTAAGTATGCCTTGGAAGCATAGAAAACATTACTGGTGTCTTGAGACAAAACAAGAACACTGACATATTTGAAGATCTGTCAGTGCTAGTTACTTTCAGTTAAAATATCTCAAACATGCATTTTCGTCTGGGACTATCTAGTCTGACTTGCAAAACCGTTCCGCTTGCATTAAACATGAAATCGCATACAATAGTCCTTAAATCAAATGATGTCCTTATAAACCATGAGTAAACACACACAAATGTTGTAAAACTCACGCATGACAAGCCGCTATAAGCAGGTAACATTATAAGTTATACGTTTTACAGTAATGTTACATACCATAGAGACGTCCTGCTGTAGTCGTCGTTGCTGCTTCCCCTGTTCAATTTCAGCCTCAGATAAATTAATAAATATATCCAGCAGTCGCAGCGCGAGAGCAGCTGGATCGTCTCACGCACAGCGCTGACGAACTCGTTCGGCGCCTTCGCCGCTCTATTAAAGTGATAACGAGCGTCAGGCAGTCGCTTTATCCATTTGAATACAAGCCAACATCAAGTGTACAGTAAAGGCTCTGTGGCGAAACTAGCTGAACCAGACTGAAGAGCTCCGCTCTGACCATGTAAAGTGAAGTGTTGAGGTAAACTATAGGCTGCCTACACGACTGTAATAGTGGCCATAGTCAGCTATGAGGTCACCGAGGATCCGGACCTCTGTATTTTTCCGAGGTGTATCTATAACAAATGTTGTAAAATAATTTCAGGCATAAAATAACGAATGTGTCTGTGTGTACATATTGTGAAATAATTTATTCAACTTTATAGCGTTCGTAGCCTTCAGTGAATTAACTTCAGTTAACCCTTTCTTCTAGCCTGACGTCGTCATACTCAATTCTAGTCAGAATATGAGTCTGATTCTGCTCCGTTGGGCTGTGATTATGGGGCGTGTTTCAACCGAACCAGGAAAGACCTCAATTGGATAGACCTACAACCAATCAGAGCAACGGAGCGACGCATAACGTTAGTTGTCAAATGTCAACAGAACTCAACGGCACTGTGTTGCCATGTCCGCGGGTTGAAGCGACCCCAATTATGTGATATACAGACCCAGGAATGCTATTTTTATCTGTTTCTGGAAACCTGTTTGCTTTGACCTCGTATCTGGAGTTAATGCGTTTATGATGTTAATGTGTTGCAGCCTGGAATAGCCTACTTAATATTAAAATTGAATATTCAGACAGTATATACTCATTGTATATCTGTGCTTTGACGATTTTGCGCGCGCTCATGATTCTTTAGCTCCGCCCACACGATACGCCTCCAGCCACTCGTTTTTTTCCGGAAAGACTCAGTACAGCGTATCTTTCTTTTATAAATATAATAAAAATAAAGACTTTGCGGAGATATGAAGGATGCAGTACTACTCTATAGGCACTCAAGATTGACATGAGATTGACTGAAACTGAGTGTTTCACCCCCCCCCCCCCTTTAAAGGTTGTGTTATTAATATGCGCCTAAAGGTTATTAATATGTTTGGCCTACACTCACTGTTGTGCTTATTACACACACAGGGATGCGCAGTAGCACAAAAACATTTTTAAATATTAAAATATAAAAGGATTCCTCTCTGGAGAAGCGTTTCATTCTATCCGCTCGCAAATTCTGCCATGTACATAGCGAATCTGCCATGTTACAAGCGCAGGGTTGACAACTTTCACGTATTTGGCGTGACACTCACGCTTTCAGGCTCTGTCTCACGCTCTCACGCTGCCCAACTTAATCTCACGCCAAACTGCCAAACCTGCTTTTGATATTAAACAAAGTCTAAGCTTTTAGATTTGTTTAAGTTTTAATGCGAAATTCAAACAATAAATAGCGTTTTGGCGCTAATATGGCATAACAGTTAAAGCCAGAGTGTTGAAAAACGGAGATGCGACATGCTCTCTCATCTCGCGGGTGCGCGCGCGGTCACATGCTCCACGGAGCTCTCAATACTTCTAGCGCTGTGTCAATGCATTTGAATGGCTTGATACACAACATCTCCACTTCAGGTGTTTGCAGCAAGTTTTGGTAAACAGTACAGCATAGTGTGCATTGATTATTACGTCAACCATACAGGATCGTTTTATTATAGAGAGTGATGGAGATGCAACATTGTTAACATTAATGTTAATGTTTTTCCTGTATTTAGCCCTCATACACTCATACACATTGATGGTCAAATGTGACCATACACCTTAACTATTTTTCAATTGAATAAATTTTCTATATTTTAGTTCAAAAATATTAATTGAATATTTTGAGATATTTTGGTACTAAATACTATCTGTGCAATAATTATGGTCCTGACCACTTAAAATATTTTTCTTCTAATATTTTTTCTTATTTATATTACAATTAGTATTAAGGTTGAATTAGAGAATTAGAGGCAAATTAGAGTCATTTTGTGGCTTGAAAAATAATAATTTCCATTTGTAATGCCATTACCCACTGGTGCCTTTATGGCTCTTTAATCAATATACATGTATCTAATCTAGTTGCTCAAAAAAGTATTGCAGTTTTGCATTTTAATAAATATTTTGATATGATCAAACACTAGATTTCTTTAAATGGGAAATTTTAAAATGTTAATAATGTACATATCCTTATTTCCTTATATGTACAGCAGGCTATGAATTGATACTGAAATAGATATATACGATATAATCTTATATGTACAGCAGGCTATGAATTGATACTGAAATCGATATAATCGTACGGTAATTGGTTAAGTACCCCCCCCAAAGAAAAGAAAATCTCACTCCAACTCGATCTCAAAAGTTGGCAACCCTGCAAGCGCAACTGGCTTTTAAAGAGACTCTGGTTGGTTTATCAACCTTGGCGGTCCCAGACTCTGTGTGGACTCTGCATGGAGTCTAGTTAACAGATATTTTGATTCCAAAAGCGTGGCCGCGTACTGTAATCTCTCTGAATTTCTGTTCATATCTCGTTCCTTCATTCATATTTTAGCTTCTATTTTTTATGTGTGATGTTCACCGCAGGTGACTTTCGGAATCACAATCTCCCCTGTTCCACTTGGTTGCTATGGAAATCAGCAGTACTTTAATGTTTAAGTAATTGTCACGGAGTGACTTAATGTGGCGGAACGTAAAATGGCGGAAATAGTTCCGCCCGGACCGTTGTCCATGGAACACACAGCCAGTTCCGGTAACTCCAGGCAACCAAAAATTTGGGCTTATTAAGAACAGGTGTGCGAACGAACATGGCGATTTGTGATTGGGCAATGCAGAGAAGAGGAGGGGTATAAATAAGGCATTCGGAGAACAGCAAGAGTGAGGTTTATTTCTGGCAAACGTTGTGGGTGAGACGGGGCGATCAGTGTGTTGGAGGGACGTATTGATGCGGATAATACAGACTGGGCGAAGTCAAAACAGAGTACTGGGCTGAAGAAAACATGGAGTTAAGTCGGTTGAAACATTCCTTTTGAAGTGCTTGTGTTGATGTGTATTATTACCTTGAAGAGATTGTTTACATTGAGAAGTCACCTGAAACGTGTTGAGAAGAGGAAAGAGTGTGCTGAAAGGTCGTGGTTTTGACGTTTCCATATGGTCATCCTCCGCACCAACCCTTTCCACTATCCAGGACCTATTTCCCAGCCAAACGTGGTGATCCTGACCCTAATTCACTGTGAGTGTGTGGCGTGCAGTGGGTGAGTCTTTTTGATGTGTGTACACCTGAAGAATTGTAGTGTTGTGCTGTGCCAATATTGTCAGCGATCACACCCCAGACTGAAGAGGAGGCCCTGCATTAGAGGAAGTGAATTGGTGACGGTGGGCGACTGTTATATATATATACACTCACCCGACTGTGACTCATTAACCCCTTCCCCCACCTGGTGGTGGCGTGGCAACTGTATGGTAAGAGCTTGCTGTGAATATTGTGTGGAGTATCGAAGGAGGGGAAGTTGGAATTGGCTTCTGCGAAGAAAGAGCTTATGTGCTGTCTCTGTGTATGCTTCTACGTCTGAGTGCTTTCAGGTGTCCGCCCTTGTCTAGATCTCTTGTCCCGCTGTTGGAAGAGGGGAGAAGGAAGCGATTGGCCCACTCGAGCAACACATCACATGGTGTGGTACTCTACCTCGATCTACCCACCTTGGTAATACCATCTGTGGGCGCGCTAGGCCCAGCGTGTAGCAGCCTCGACCTGTACTTACATCTGCCCTGCTTGTCAGAAGCGAAGAGGTGTTGTATCTTTCCCTAAATGTTCATTGAAGTAGTGTACTGTACTGTAAAAGGGACTCTGTGTGTTTTATCTGCCGCCAGTCTGCAGGTTTGAGCCAAAGGCTCTGTGTCGTCGTGGGACTGTTCTACTACGTGTGGGAAGTCAACGTCAACGTGTTCATTAGAAGTCTGTCCTAGTGAGGAAGGCTAGAAGTCCGCTGTGTGCAAATACGCCCTCCTTCGACACCTAAGCCTTGACGCACTAAGGCCTGACGTCCGCCTATCGCCTAGCCCAGTGTACCGCCCTGTATACTCACCTGTACGCCCAAAGCCAAGAGTCCAGTGTACCTTCCTGTATAATCACCTACACGCCCAAAGCCAAGAGCCCTGTATACTCACTTGTGCACCCAAAGCTAAGAGCCCAGTGTACCGCCCGGTATACTCACCTACACGCCCAAAGCCAAGAGTCCAGTGTACCTTCCTGTATAATCACCTACACGCCCAAAGCCAAGAGCCCAGTGTACCGCCTGTATACTCACCTGTACACCCAAAGCTAAGAGCCAGTGTACCGCCCTGTATACTCACCTGTACGCCCGAAGCTAAGAGCCCAGTGTACCGCCCTGTATACTCACCTGTACGCCAAAGCCAAGAGTCCAGTGTACCTTCCTGCATACTCACCTGTACGCCCAAAGCTGAGAGCCAGTGGACTGCTCTGGATATTCTTCGCGTGTGGAGAAGAGGAGGAAGTCGGGGAGCTCTATCTGCACATTCCTGTGAGAGGGTCAGAAGCGGCTCGGAAGCAAAGTTCTCCAGTCTCAGAGAGCTAGGCCTTTCTTTTTAAAGTATCCCTTTCCCCCTTCCCATACCTTTTTAAATAAATAAATATTATTTTAACGTACCTGTTCCTGTCTGTTTGGTCGTTGGGGTGTTTTTGGGACCTCCTCGGGGTGGAAACTGAGGGAGGAGCGAGACTCACGGTAGTAGTGGTCCGCTCCGACCTGTGACATAATCTATTATATTCAATATAGATTAATGCTATTATAACCAGCCAAAATATACTCAGAATGGAGCATATTTTATAACTGTATCACATGAAATAATTTGTTTGACTAAGGAAAGCATCACAGATTTTACTATTTAATTTTAACGGTTTGATCACTGAAGTTGAAAATCAGAATTTGGAAGTAATCCTCCTTAAGCTTCATGAGCACGTGCACGGGTTGAAGCGCTATTTTTAGCACGAGTGTAATGTTTGTTAATAGATTTAACGTAAAAAAACATCATTAAACTTGACAAACTATATATCATTCTAAAGGTCTAAACCTCAAGCATCGAGGACAGACCACTGTTTTTCAATGAAAAGCTTATAACGGCTGTATTTTTGCATGAATGTAAGCAATACACATCAAATCAAGCATAAATAAAAACAGAGCACATACCTTTAATGTCCTAATTACGAGCCACACACGCATCCACTGCAAACAATTCCAGAACGAATGGAAAGGTGAGGGTCCACTGAATAACATCCCATAGAGCATTTTAATCCAACGAAACAATAACGGTGTAATATTGATGGTTAATCCTTTGTTTACATCGCATTTCTGCGGAGCGAAGTATCATACTAGACTGTTATGCAATAAAATAATGCACCAAAAACAGTCTCCCGGTAACATAAAGTGGCATGGGTTTATAGCTTAGAATGTTACGAACAAAATACAACTAACCCCACTCAAAAACATGCAAAGATAGCCGCGATATAGTCAAAAATATCCAACTATTGCACTCGTTTTATCTGATGTCATGACGTGCTCATCCAATGATAATGTATGTTTATCTGGAGCCAATAAAAGCATTGAATCGTCATGACTGACAGAAAATGTAGCCAATGAGCACACGATTCCAACGAGACCTTGCATGTGTATATTTGTCTCATGGGCGTGAATATTTATTCATCTGAATGTGCCAATGTGGCGCTATCTCCCACGAGATGCAGCGAGTTTGACACACCCCCATCTGACAGCTAAAAGCTAACGGGCTAGGAAACAAACAGAGGTCTCTTTGTAGTAACTGTTTGCTAATCTTACTAACTGGACGGAATGTATTATCCAATGGATCGTCAAAAGAAGTTTTTATTGTGCTGAAGATGCTTTATTTGAGCTCACTCGAAGCAGCGATGTGAAAAAGGAGAGTCAAGACAGCGATGACGGTGCTTGTTGACAGAGAAGTTGATCCAATAACATACCGGTGAGTTGCTATGTGTAGTTGTTTATGTATATTGAGAATGTGTGTGAGAATGTATTTATTTTATTGTTTCTGTGTGCTAGAAAAAATGCAATATACCAGTATGCATTATACATATGCTGATATTTTGCATTTTTCCTAGCACACATGGGGAAAAGTATATATAATTTTTCCCCATGTGTGTGTAAATAAAACATATATATATATAACACATGTAATTGTTTATATATATATATATATATATATATATATATATATATATATATATATATATATATATATATATATATATATATATATATATATATATATATATATATATATATATATATATATAACATTAGGTTATCAAGTCTCCTTTAGGTTTCTTGGCACCTGGACATATTCTTAGAAAAAAGCATGCAGGAACCCCATTTTTCATGATATCTTCGTCAAATTTTAAATATAAACTGATGAGACTTGTGCCTTTCAACTAACTGGATTCCTCCAGGCTTATTTTCATATATTTTTACATCAAATAATAAAGTGTTCATTGTAGCACAAATCATCTTCAAGACACTTCAACTTCTATAACTGTTTGTCTTTCTAAGTTTTTTTCTACTTTAATGTTTGGGTAATAATCTCTAAAGTGTCTTCTTTTTAAAGATGTCTAAATTGTGCATGTAGTGCAAATTGTTCAGCAACTGCAATTGTTTTAGTTGGGAGATGTCATTTCTGGGGATGTGCCTCAAGCAGGCGGAGGGAGAAATGGAACAGACATAGTCTTGGAAAAAAGCTTGCAGGAACCACATTTTTCATTATATCTTCCTCAAACTTGAACTATAAACTGATAAGTCGTGTGGCTTTCAATCCATAACGGATTCCTCCAGGTCTATTTTCATATATTTTTACATGAAATAATACAACATTCTGTGTAGTGCAAATAATTTTTGAGGCATTTCAACTATTATAATTTTTTATCTGTTTGTGAATTATCAACTCTGATTGCTTTTTAGTAGAGTCCCAAGTGTCTTCTTTCCAAAGATACCTTAATTGTGCCTGTAGCACAATTGTGATTAAACCAGAAAATCTCAATATTAGTGAACAAAACCAATTTTGTACTAACTTAATTGACATAAGTACCAATGTAGAACATTATATAGAAACTGTGTCTATTCCTCGTTTAGTGAGGTCAAACATTAAATCTACTGTAGGATCTAGGAAAAATCTAATTGTGATTAAACCAGAAAATCTCAATATTAGTGAACAAAAACAATTTCTAAAACTAGGTCTTCTAAACATTAGATCGCTCACACCTAAGGCGGTTATTGTAAATGAAATGGTCACAGATAATAGTTTCGATGTACTTTGCCTTACTGAAACCTGGCTTAAGCCAAATGATTATTTCGGTCTAAATGAGTCTACTCCGCCAGGATACTGTTATAAGCATGAGCCCCGTCTGATTGGTCGTGGCGGCGGTGTTGCAACAATATATAGAGATATTCTTAATGTTACCCAGAAAACAGGTCACAGGTTTAATTCATTTGAAGTACTAGTGCTAAATGTCACGCTATTAGATGTAAGAAAGAAATCTGTATTATCTCTAGCCTTAGCTACTGTATATAGACCTCCAGGGCCCTATGCTGCTTTCCTAAAAGAGTTTGCAGACTTTCTCTCAGATCTATTGGTCAACGTCGATAAAGCATTAATTGTTGGAGATTTTAACATACACGTAGATAACACAAATGACGCGTTAGGGGCTGCGTTTACAGATCTATTAAATTCCTTTGGGGTCAAGCAAAACGTCACTGGTCCCACTCATCGTCTTAATCACACACTAGATTTAATTATATCACATGGAACCAACCCAACCGATATAGATATTATACCACAAAGTGATGATGTCACTGACCATTACATGGTAACTTGCATACTGCGTACTGCTGAAATCTGTCATGTTGCGCCACGTTATCGACCAGGCAGAACAATCCTTCCAACCACTATAGATAGATTCTCAAATACCTTACCTGATCTGGCTCAGCTGCTAAGTGAACCCAAACAAACAGATGAACTAGAGGAAATGACTAGCAGTATGAGCACCATTTTCTCTAGTACATTAGAAATTGTAGCACCAATTAGATTAAAAAAGGTTAGAGAGAAAACTAAAGCACCATGGTACAACAGTGCTACACATGTTATCAAGAGAGAAACTCGTAACTTAGAGCGTAAATGGAAACATACTAATTTAGAGGTCTTTAGAATCGCATGGAAAGAAAGTATGTCACGTTATAAAAAGGCCCTAAAAGCAGCCAGGGCTGAGCATCTCCGCAAACTAATAGAAAATAACCAAAATAACCCAAGGTTTTTATTTAACACTGTGGCTAGACTAACAAATAAACAAGCATCGCCTGAACAAAATATTCCGTTACAGTTTAGTAGTAATGATTTTATGAACTTCTTCGCTGACAAAATAGAAAGCATCAGAAACAAAATTGTAAATGTACAATCATTAATGATGTCTTATGATTCAACCGCAATTATCGCCCCTCAAGAACTACTACACCGCTTTACAACCATAGGACAGGAAGAGCTAAATAAACTTATCATTGCATCTAAACCAACAACATGTTTATTAGATCCAATACCCACTAAACTACTGAAAGAGTTGTTACCTGTAGTGGAAGAGCCTCTTCTCAATATTATTAACTCGTCTTTATCTTTAGGTCATGTTCCAAGAATATTCAAGTTGGCAGTCATAAAACCTCTCATTAAGAAGCCACAATTAGATCATAATAACCTAGCAAATTACAGACCAATATCAAATCTTCCATTCATGTCTAAAATACTAGAAAAAGTTGTGTCCGCTCAATTGTGCTCTTTCTTGCAAGAAAATGATATCTATGAAAAATTTCAATCAGGATTCAGGCAGCATCATAGCACAGAAACTGCACTCGTTAAAATCACAAATGATTTACTTCTAGCTTCTGACCAAGGCTGTATCTCAATACTAGTTCTACTTGATCTTAGTGCTGCGTTCGATACTATAGATCATAAAATACTATTAGATCGACTTCAAAATTACACTGGTGTTCAGGGACAGGCATTAAACTGGTTTAGATCGTATTTATCAGACCGCTACCATTTTGTCTGTCTAAATGGGGAAAAATCAAAGATAACATCAGTAGACTATGGGGTGCCGCAAGGATCCGTGTTAGGCCCTCTGCTATTCTCTATATATATGCTGCCACTTGGTAATATTATAAGAAAACATGGAATTAATTTCCACTGTTATGCTGATGACACTCAATTATATATTTCATCACGACCAGATGAAAACGCTAAATTATCTAAACTGACAGCGTGTGTTGATGATATTAAACACTGGATGACGTGTAATTTTCTGCTATTAAATTCAGATAAAACGGAGGTGTTACTTATTGGTCCAAAAAATTGCCCACAAAACCTCTCACAATACAACTTTAACTTGGAAGGATGTCCTGTCGCTTTATCCACTACAGTAAGAGACCTGGGTGTTATATTAGACCGCAACTTATCTTTCGAAAGTCATATTTCATATGTTACAAAAACGGCATTTTTCCACCTTAGAAACATTGCCAAGCTACGTAACATGCTATCTATTTCTGATGCAGAAAAGTTAGTTCATGCATTCATGACCTCGAGACTAGATTACTGTAATGCTTTATTAGCTGGTTGTCCTGCATCGTCGATAAACAAACTGCAGTTAGTCCAAAACGCAGCTGCTAGGGTGCTTACTAGGTCAAGAAAATATGATCATATAACACCAATTTTATCATCCCTACACTGGTTACCTATTAAGTTCCGTATCAATTACAAAGTATTGCTACTGACCTATAAAGCCCTAAATGGGTTAGCTCCAGTGTATTTAACTGATCTTTTATCGCCTTACAATCCATCGCGCTCTTTAAGATCACTAAACTCGAGGCTTCTGGTCATTCCTAGGATATCTAAGTCCACTAAAGGAGGGAGGGCTTTTTCACATTTAGCTCCTAAACTCTGGAATAGTCTTCCGGATATTGTTCGAGGTTCAGACACGCTGTCCCAGTTTAAAACTAGATTAAAGACGCATCTCTTTAGCCAAGCATTCACATTATAATTAAGTTTTATACTACAGTTAAATCGCACCAACAGCATTAATATTCTGAACAGCAGCTATGCTAATTATTTCCCATCTGCTTTTCTGTTGTTATCTCGGGACACTAGTCCCGAGGTAACTAGTTCGTCAGCTCCAGTTTGTATCCAGCCTCTGATGGAGACTTCAGATGCCCCGACACCTGTGATGAGACGACTCGACGCCTGTGAAGAGACGACTCAACGCCAGCGTTGTTATGGCCTAAAATAATACATGATTGATTAACTTATCCTAACATTTTTTCTTTAACATTCTCTTTTCTAACATTTTTCAATGTACATTTATGAAATGCACTTTCTGTGAAGCTGCTTTGAAACAATGTGTATTGTGAAAAGCGCTATACAAATAAATTTGAATTGAATTGAATTGAATTGTAGCACACTGTTCTCAGGAGCTATAATTGTTTTAATTCAGGTAGGTCGTTTTCAGCTGTGAGCCCCAAAGTGGGGGTGCAGTTTAACACCAGGTTGAGTTTCGTTTAATGACCATGCCAGATTTCAAGAATTCCGCCTGTTTTTAAAACTTATTTATAAGTTTATAAATGGAAGCTTTAGCGTAAGTTCTGCCAGGAAGACTTAATTGTCATGTCACTTTAATTTTATCTATCCAATCACATGCTAAATACCTGGGTATAAAAGATCGGTACTTACTCATGTCTGAGTTCGCAGATGCTGACGCTCCCATTCACTTGACGATCCGGGCGTTCCGTAGTGGTCGATCGCTGGTCCTACGATAACTAATAATGTGTTTACAGTGGCGTTCTAAGTCCATGTCAGCCTTTCATCTGTTCAATGGGTTACCGCAGTAACAGACGCGAGTGCTTCACTAACAAGAGCAAGTCTCACGTCAGACTCAGATCAATCGCTTCATGAGGACTATCTGGGCATGTTATCAAAGACACGGCTGTGGTTTTCATCACCATTCTGGCGACATCACTACATCAGCATTTATCACAGTGATATGCATATGGTTATGCATTCCGATGCCGATTGGGTGTAGTATATTACTTTTTTTTTTTTTCAACTTTGTCGCAAGCATGTCTGTATAGAGCACACACATGCATCGTGTGAGACGCGCACAGGTGTTTGCCGGTCTGCTCGTGCAACGTGATCTCTCGTTGTGACTCGTTTGTGCCCATAGTGCTCGTAAATGATTCGCATGACACCGCTTACCGCTATAGATAGTATTTTGTTATAAAACTGAAACAGAACAGATATGCA
Source organism: Gobio gobio (assembly GCF_949357685.1). Classification (NCBI taxonomy): domain Eukaryota; kingdom Metazoa; phylum Chordata; class Actinopteri; order Cypriniformes; family Gobionidae; genus Gobio; species Gobio gobio. Next base: position 20,340,610 of record NC_137120.1, read on the forward strand.
CAGCATATTTTGACTCTATCATTCTCCCTACGAATGCAAGGAAAATTAACACGGGTTTTAAAGCAACATGCACCCATTTAATCGGGGCTTGATGTTGAACTGAAGTTAAGCTGAAATCGCGATTGGGTTCAGTGTTATCAGATCATTAAAATTGAATTTAAAAACTATGCTGAGCAAATAAGCATATTTAGGTACAGCACCGACATCAGTGCTTTGATCCGGTCTGATTCAATGGCGTTAGATTCATCTTCCAAGTGTTGTGAGTTCGTCACATATGCAATTTAACTGTCACAACAAAGTTTCAAGCTTGAAGTGTTGGCTGTCATCCAGCAGAGTACATATTTTGCTCAAACATACGGGGCACCAAGCGTTGGACCGGCTTCCTTTCGTGATTCGATATGGCTTCCTTCCCTATGAGGAAGATCTGTAGCGTTCTGTGCTCATATAAAGGTGCTGTTTTATGTTCAATCTTCAGGTGCTACATGGAAAGCCTAATGAAATACTCATCCACCTATTCAAAGAAAAAACATCTCAAATTAATTTTCCAGAAATTAAACAAAAGTGTGCTTTGATGAACACAGAAAAACACATTTTGATGGTGAGAACAAGAAAATATATGTAATTCGCTGAATGGAAACATTTCGTTTTTATACGTATTGTTGAAGGTTAACAATGTTTGCAAGATAAATGAGTTTAAATTATCTCCTTGATACATTCTTTGCATTATGATACTTTTTGATGTTGTGATGGTAATGACGTTTTGCAGTGCCAGTTGGCAAATGGATATAAAATACTCAAATTACATTTAAGCTCAGTCGTGGCCATTTTTATATCTTTACATCAAAGCATGTAAACATTGTCTTGACATAATTTTAACAAAATTCAACCAAATTTCATTCATCAAAATGTAAGATGGCAAAATAGCCCCCAATTGAAGAATCACCCTTATATTTCTAGAAACTTAGAATTTGGTGTTATGTCTCCCTTGGTCTTCCGTGCTAGGACGCCATGGCTACATTCATGAATAAAACAAATGTGTATCTCGCTTGTACTCTCAGCATCATATGTTGGGTAAGGTTTGCATACAAAACAAGGTTGACTTGATATTCGATAGCAGTACTAATTTAATTCCTTACTCAATCCGACCTGTTAACATAAGATTGCATCTAAATGGCAGCACGGGAATACAATTATTCAAATCTTTTATGAATATAGTGAGCAGAGTGCACTCCTTTATAAACGCATGAAACTGCCAGATGCTTCAGTTCAGATAAACTCAGTGGAAACTGCTGTGGTCAATCTGACTACACCGAATCATGATCTATTGGATGTTCTACTATTCGTTGGTCAAACGTATGCACTGGAAGGCAGAATTAGCGGTTAGAATAAGCTCTGAACCATTCAATCCTGATTGTGTGTTTTGTGTAGCGCCTCCAATTGGGCATTGTATTCGAGTGCCCAACGGACATTACATTTATGCATTTGGCGGACGCTTTTGTCCGGGCACCTTGAGTTGCATTCAGGGTGCACATTTGGCATTTTCGGGTCTTGCTTTTCCTGGGAATCGGGCCCGCGGCTCGGCGTTGCTGGTGCCATGCTCTACTGTTTGAGCTACAGAAAAGACATGCCTGTGATCAGTTACACTCACACTGAATTCTATCGTGACTAAAACAATATACAGGGGAGTAAATATAGCATTGACTGTTGCACAGTCTGCATATGCGTATTGATTTCTGGCTGCGCCGCAAACAGCGAGTTCTCTCGCAGTAAGTTTCTCTTCACTAAAGCTGGCACACACGGTGCGCTTATAGACATTGTGATTTGTTGCTTTTCAGACTGCGATCCTGATGCCACCCTGGGGGATCTCAGTGCATTTACAGCAGGCTGTATGTTAATCAGACGCACGAAGACGTGTCTGGAGTTTTACATCAACTAATTCACTAAATTATCATGGCGTTGGGGAACATGTCAAACTAATTATTAAAGACATCAGATTTTATTCTAGGAATTTTTAGGATTGCGATATTGTCTCATACTGCCAAACGTGGCTAAAATCACACAGTATTATCCTGGCTTAGGTATCAAATGAAGATTTCGCTTCGATCTCTTCCATAGGTTCGGTAGCGGTGTCGGTTCCTATATAGCTAGTTATGGTTTTATTAGCTAGTAAAGCTTAAACATATAAAACATAATTTTTCCTTTTGCAAGGGCATCGTCCGGTGTTCTCAATCACATGCGCATGTTATGTATTTGTCATGCTGTTCTGGTTTATTTTCTTTTGGGGGTTCTCTCAGCAGGTTGACGGTTAGATGGTGTTCTATCAAGATGTGAGCGGGAGCTACGCCCAGGGGTTTAGAATCCTCCTAACTGCAGATGGAAAGATGTGTGATCTCTAACTCGCCTGTGCATGGGCCATTCTTTCAGATTGGTGTTGCTACGAACATAGCTCAACGCGCAGAGTTGGCATCCTCTACTAAGGTCTCTCCTATCAAGAAGCATTTGAACGCAGGATTCCATGATGGTCAAGATGGTTTCTTCAGCAATGCTTAAACCATCAGGCATGTTCATTAAACTCTCCCATAATTCCAAAGGTAAAACTAGGATTACCTACTTGTCTTAACAAACATCAGGTACGTTCAAAGCTTTTAAGGTTGATCTTCCACTTACACCGATATTCCGATAGAAGCCATGTTTTATAAGCCTTTCGGCTTCATGTGTCCAGGGAAAATCACTTTAGAAACTAATCAGTTTGATTCTACTCTCGGTCTTTCCTGTTCTGATCGTCACTTCTCACCCAATTTCTTTACTCTTTTACTTAAGCATTCTAGAATGACTTTAAAGGTTCTGGTATCACATGAACAATTTCTAAGATGAAGAATAATTACTGTCCCTTCACTTCTAAGGTTAAATATCTTCACGTTCATCCTAAGACTTCTGACCACTCCCCCCTATTTTTATCTAATGGAGCACCTCTCTCTAAGGCCTGGTTCAGACCCACTTTTATACTGACTTAAAAGCTGCAGTTTACCTCCTTCTCTTCATATCAGACTTTCTACAGCTACGACAGCGGAAATTCTAGGCCAGCATTTAAGCTACCGTGAAGATGATGTTCTTCTGCATTCAAGTCTTATATAAGACCGATTCTAAAATCATCCTTGAAGCAAGCTCTCCAGTAATGGTTCTGGTAAATCCCTATGCAACTACTGGTGGTGGTGTTCCGGCCAATTCGGCTCGGTACGTTATGATAGCATGGTCTTTCTACTATATCAAAGATGGCGTGTGGCCCTGCGGCCTTGTCTCTGTGGTCTAGCAGACTGTGTGGCCCTGCGGCCTTGTCTCTGAAAAAAAAAAAAAAAAAAAAAAAAAAAAAAAAAAAAAAAAAAAAATAATAGATATATATATATATATATATATATATAAAAACCTGTTACATTTATGCAGCAACAGATATGAATTGCTCATGTGTAGTACTCCTCTACAAATTATAACTTCAAGTTCTGTTTAATCATGAAGTGGCCTTTAGCCATCAGCAGGCGGCGTTCCATGTTCACGCTTAACATGTTAACTCTTATTCTTCTTCTTTGTAGGAACTCCAGGACACAAGACCGGTGGGTCTATTTTATTTACCTTTTTTCGTGTGGCCCTGCGGCCTTGTCCTTGTGGCCCTGCGGCCTTGTCTCTGTGGTCTAACAGACCGCGCGGCCCTGCGGCCTTGTCTCTGTGGTCTAGCAGACCGCGCGGCCCTGCGGCCTTGTCTCTGTGGTCTACCAGACCGTGTGGCCCGGCGGCCTTGTCTCTGTGGTCTATCAGGCCGTGTGGCCCGGCGGCCTTGTCTCTGTGGTCTATCAGGCCGTGTGGCCCGGCGGCCTTGTCTCTGTGGCCCGGCGGCCTTGTCTCTGTGGCCCAGCGGCCTTGTCTCTGTGGCCCTGCGGCCTTGTCCTTGTGGCCCGGCGGCCTTGTCTCTGTGGTCTAACAGGCCGTGTGGCCCGGCGGCCTTGTCTCTGTGGTCTAACAGGCCGTGTGGCCCGGCGGCCTTGTCTCTGTGGCCCTGCGGCCTTGTCTCTGTGGCCCTGCGGCCTTGTCTCTATGGTTCAGCAGTCCGTGCGGCCCTGCGGCCTTGTCTCTGTGGTCCAGCAGACCGTGCGGCCCTGCGGCCTTGTCTCTGTGTCTAGCAGTCCGTGCGGCCTGCGGCCTTGTCTCTGTGGTCTAGCAGTCCGTGCGGCCCTGCGGCCTTGTCTCTGTGGTCTAGCAGACCGTGCGGCCCTGCGGCCTTGTCTCTGTGGTCTAACAGACCGTGTGGCCCGGCGGCCTCGTCTCTGTGGCCCTGCGGCCTCGTCTTTGTGGCCCTGTGGCCTTGTCTCTGTGGCCCTGCGGCCTTGTCTCTGTGGTCTAACAGACCGTGTGGCCCGGCGGCCTCGTCTCTGTGGTCTAATAGGCCGTGTGGCCCTGCGGCCTCGTCTCTGTGGCCCTGCGGCCTCGTCTTTGTGGCCCTGCGGCCTTGTCTTCGTGGCCCTGCGGCCTTGTCTCTGTGGTTATACATGTTTTATATATAAATATATATTATATAAAACAAAAATGGCCAAATGTACATTTATGCAGCAGCAGATATGAATTGCTCACGTGTAGTACTCATCTACAACTATAAATTCAAGTTCTGTTTAATCATGAAGCGGCCTTTAGCCATCAGCAGTTGGCGTTCCATGTTCACGCTTAACATGTTAACTCTTATTCTTCTTCTTTGTAGGAATCCCAGGATACAAGACCGGTGGGTCTATTTTTATTTTTCACCATTTTTTGGGGGTAGGATAGGCTCCGTCCAGGTGGAAGTATTCTTCCACTTATTCTTGGGGGTCGGCTGCGCCTCTGCCTTCGTCTTCAGGCAGGATATGCAGAGTCCGGACCCTCAGATTGCGAGCTACGGACGGGGCCTATGCCAATATACTTTATTGCTTGCTGGGTTGTTAATAAATGGATAATTGTCACAGTATTTATTCTCCCGAGTCTTTCTGGCAGAAATGGAAGCTTTAGCGTAAGTTCTGCCAGGAAGACTTAATTGTCATGTCACTTTAATTTTATCTATCCAATCACATGCTAAATACCTGGGTATAAAAGATCGGTACTTACTCATGTCTGAGTTCGCAGATGCTGACGCTCCCATTCACCGCCATCCTCCCCACCACCTCCAAGTCAAATCCTTCCCTACATCCACCCCACCACCACCAGGATGGTCCCTTCCATACCTCACGTGGGGGTCGGCTGCGCCTCTGCCTTCGTCTTCAGGCAGGATATGCAGAGTCCGGACCCTCAGATTGCGAGCTACGGACGGGGCCTATGCCAATATACTTTATTGCTTGCTGGGTTGTTAATAAATGGATAATTGTCACAGTATTTATTCTCCCGAGTCTTTCTGGCAGAAGTGGCAATATTTATAATTTTTTTAGAGTATTTGTTGGATGTTAAAAAGCAATCTACCACATTTCTTTTGCTCTGTGGAGCACAAAGGGTGACATTTTGAAGATTATTCTAGCCTATCTTTTCCATATAATGAAAGTGGTTCATCAAAAGCACCAAAATGACAAAAAAAGTACACACTTTTTTCATCATTATCTCTCTCTGAAAAGCCAAGAAACATCAATTTCAGTCTGAACATTTCCTCCTCACTGAAAATTTGTCTTGAGAATGGAAATATCTCCACTTTATAGCGAAAGTGATGAAATTCACTATATTGCCAAACGTTTTGGGACGTCTGCCTTTACATGCACATGAACTTTAATAACATCCCATTCTCAGTCTGTAGGGTTTAATATGGAGTTGGCCCACCCTTTGCAGCTATAACAGCTTCAGCTCTTCTGGGAAGGCTTTCCATAAGGTTTAGGGGTGTGTTTATGGTAATATTTGACCATTCTTCTAGAAGCGCACTTGTGAGGTCAGGCACTGATGTTGGAAGAGAAGGCCTGGCTTGCAGTCTCTGCTCTAATTCATTACAAAAGTGTTCTATCGGGTTGAGGTCAGGCCAGTCAAGTTCCTCCACATCAAACTCGCTCATCCATGTCTTTATGGACATTGGTAACACTTTACAATAACAGTACATGAATAATCATGTATTAATACATGAATTAATAGTTAATTAAATATGAACTCACACTGTAAACCCTAATGTTGTCTTTACTTAAACAATCAAGTACTGTTGACTAAACAATACTTACATTTTTGCATTTTGGCCCTGTCACTTAAAAATATGAGTTGATTTAACTTATTTACTTTCAAAAGGCATAAACTTAAGATTTCAAGTGATGTGAGCTCAAAATCATGATTAATCCTTTGAAAATAAAATCTTCAATTTATTAACAAATGTAGTCTTCTTGACTGTAAAATTATAATACCATGTGCAACTTTTGTGCAAGGTCTTTTCTCTCTTTTTTATCAGAAAACAAATGGCTTCAATTACAATTATTGACCATAATGGGAATGAATATACTAATTTTTATTTGGGGAAAAAACTTTTCAAAGTCGATTAACTTTAATACATATACAAGTGTTTTGTGACAATGGGTTGCACAGTTTTTACTCAAAAAGCCTTTTGTATGCACGAACACATGAACACACATAAACGGCACATGATAAAATGCGTGAAAGAGTTCCTCACAGCCTCCTCCCACGTTTCATCAAAAATCCTCCTAATCACCTCATTCTGTTATCGATATGGTTTTGTTCGTTTCTTTTTATTTCATGCGATCAGAAACGTGCCGCGCTCCGTTTCTATGTTCAAATCTTTCCCACTTTCCTCCGAAAGCGGCTGTCATTTGCAGATGGACAGCGTGAAATTACTTTAATACAGCTGTATATTTCCGACAAGCGCATGATGTGTACAATCGGGACAGTTTCAATGATTTTGATAGTGCAAACGGTTGAAGAAAATACACCTTGTTTGTATGTATGTGCGACCACACACAATCAGTTCAAAAAATAACCTGTTCTTGCTCTAATGTGATTGGCCGTTGCAAGGAGTTCTGCCCAGCAACAAGATAACTAATGCACTGATTGGTGGATTACAACATTGGTCCTGGTCTGTTCAGTTGCTGGCTGCTGATGACACCAAATTTCAAGACTGAAGTTTTTCTTCGTGTGCTATGTTCGGTGAGTAAAATTATGTAGATATAAAATTATTTTGTGTGATTTTTAAGAATTAAATATCTCTATTTAAATCCTTGTGGCACGTTTCAACGCAGCCATAATTAAAATTCCCGGTAAAATATTGCTAGCATAGCCATCAAGGTTAACGATATGGATTTGTGATGGTATGATAACTGCGATATCAAATGATTTTTTGTTTGATTTGTAATACTGAAACATCTTAGTTAATTCACTTTATTATAGTTTAAATTTGTTTTTCTGTGGGAAACGACATGGCAACCACTTTTGAGATCAGTTAACGTTATTTTTTCCCCCGCTCAAACTTTGACAACCTCGCCATTAATTAACGATATTTTCTCAATGATTTTGTGATGGTATGATTATTGAAACGACAACTTATTCCTTATTTTACCAGTTAGGTATACATATTTGATGAAGTCGCCTAATCGTTTTCCTGTGAGAGAAAATAAGTTACATGGCAGCTATTGCTTAACGTTAGACCATGTGGGTTATTTTTTCCCGGTCAAACTTTGTCAGTGTCGCCATTAATTGACAATATTTTTTCACTGACTTCGTTAAACTGAATATTTTCAACTTTTTCTGTTACAGGTGACATGAGATATGGAGATGTGGAAATGTAAGTATTGCATTTTTGACTCTGCAAAAAGAGGTGAACTTCTCAAACATTATCGTTTGAAACATGGTGGTCATACAAAAACTGTACCATTTCCATGCCTACACAATGACTGTCTTTGTACGTTCAACTCCATTAGTAGTTTAAAAGTTCATCTGGCAAAAATTCATACAAAAATACGATTGGGACACGATCAGGAAATAGTACCACTTACATTTACTTGTCTGCATTGTGAATTTTCTGAGCCCGGCCAAGAAGCAGATTTTCTAAAGCACTTGCGTAGTAGACATTTGAGTAAAAATCAAAAGATACAGTGTCCCTACAAACATTGCAAGTTTCAAAGCAGTGTTTATGCGACCTTTAATGCACATATATGTAAGAAACATAGTGAACATGACTGGAAAATGCTAAAGCCAGAAATAGTTTCTGGCCAAAGTGACAAAAATGAGAGTGAAGGACAAGAACATATTTATTTTGATGAGATTGAAACAGAAGAAAATGAAGGTGACTCTGCTGATTCTGCTGATGTAACTCATTCTGATTTAGCAAATCAGTTGGAACACAATTTGGCTGGCCTTTTTTTAAAGATGCAAAGCCTTCTTCATATTCCAGCAAGTTCTATTCAAGAAATCGTTCAGCAATTGAATCAGATACATGCATTGTCTCTGCCACTGTTGAACAAAACTATTTCAAGCGTCCTGAAGAGGATTCTTCCAGATATTGATGAGTCCCTTATTGCAGAGGTGGTAAATGCTGTTTCAGAAAGCAATGTTTTTTCCAAATGCTGTGACTCTGGTGGATGCTTGTCAACAATTAAAAGAAGAAACTCATATGTTTTAGCTGAGTTTCCTTTGGTTATGCCAGTAGAATACATGATTGATAGGGAAACAAAACCTGTTGTATATGTACCAATCCTACCTATGCTACAGAAAATGTTAAACAAGCCAGACATTTTGGACAAAGCACTTTCAGTGCCAGAATCTGAACCCATTACGTACAGTTCTTACAATGATGGTCACTACTTCAAAGACAATAGCCTTCTCAACAGTGAAGAATTTCGAATAGCTCTAGGATTATATGTTGATGACTTTGAGGTAGCCAATCCGTTAGGGACATCCAGAGGTAAACACAAAATTTGTGCAGTTTACTGGGTGTTGGCAAACATACCTGTAAAACATAGGTCAATGTTACGATCCATCCAACTTGGTCTTCTCTGTAATGCTAATACAGTAAAGGAGCATGGCTATGAAAAAGTCATGCGACCACTTGTTAAGGACCTTGTTAATTTGGAGCAGACTGGTTTATTCATTGATCAGCTGGGAGCAACTGTGAAAGGGACTGTCCAATATGTTTCCGCTGATAACCTTGGTGCTCATTCTATGGCAGGATTCCTTGAGGGATTTACTGCGGAGAGGTTCTGCCGTTTTTGCATGGGAACAAGAACTGAGGTTCAGCACACAGAGGTAGGTTCCAGCAACTTTGAAACTCGCACTAAAGACACTCATGACAGGCATGTTAAGGAGGTAAAGCAGGATCCTTCTTTGAGGAAGCTGTATGGAGTGAGAGGAAGCTGTCCACTTACTGGTGCTTTGCAACATTTTCATGCTGTCACTGGCTACCCACCAGATATTTTACATGACCTACTAGAGGGCATTGTGCCAGCTGAACTCTGTCTGTGCCTTTCAGAGATGATTGGAAAGAAATACATCTCTCTCGAGTCAGTGAACCATGCAATTAAGAACTTTGCTTACACTTTCTCCGATAAAACTAACAGACCACAGCCAATTCCAAAGGCTTTTGCCACCAAAGGAACAATTGGTGGCAATGGCCACGAAAATTGGACCTTGCTTAGACTTCTTCCTCTTTTAATTGGAGATGATGTCCCAGAAGGAGATACTTCATGGGAAATTTTGATGCTTCTTAAAGATATAGTTGAATTGGCTGTGGCATCAAAACATACAGAAGAGTCCATTGATTTCTTGAAGTGCAAAATAACAGAACACAGAGAACTGCTGCAATCAACATTCCCTGGTTTTAGATTGAAACCAAAGCATCATTTCGTTGAGCACTACCCCCAGCTGATTAAAGCCTTTGGCCCACTGTCTGATGTTTGGACAATGCGTTTTGAGGGAAAGCACAAATTTTTCAAAAAAGTAATTCGGGAATCTCAAAACTTCAAAAATGTAGCCCTCACACTGGCTGTCCAACATCAGAGAATGATGGCATACTATCTGGATTCTAGCTCATTTTTTAGACCCTCAATTGAAATGGACAAAGTCAAAACCGCACTGGTTAAGTCATTTCCTGATCATATTCAGCAGGCGTTCCATCAAATTACACCACAGCTAAAGACAGTGCTGATTGCTTCCTCTGTGACAGCTGGTGGAATTGAATACCGTGCAGATATGGTCATCTCTGCTGGGTCATGCTCTGGTCTCCCAGAATTCAAGATGATATCACAGATTGTAGCAGTGAACTCTGAGATTCTGTTTCTCTGTAAACAAATGTCAGCTTGGTACATTGAGCATATTAGGTCATTCGAGCTTTGCAGCAGCCATTTTACTTCCCTCTGTGTGATTCAGATGTCAGAGCTCAATGAGGTTTTCCCTCTATCATGCTACACTGTAAAAGACAGGATGGTGGTGACACTTAAACGTTATATCTTGTGCTAAGTGAATGATCCAATGTTTCTCCTTTTCTCTCTTTTTTTCTCTAGTCTTTTGGTTGCAGTGAAGTCTTTAAAGTCCCGAGTGTTATCATCAAACTTCATATGGTATTTATGGCCATTCCAACTTAAAGGGTTTGTTCATCCAGTATCGAAAATTCTGTCATTACAGGGTTAGTACACCCAAAAATGTAATGTCAGTCATTAATTTCTCACCCTCATGTCATTTAAAACCTGTAAGTCCTTTGTTCATCTTCTGAACACAAATTAAGATGTTTTTGATGAAATCTGAGGTGATTTTCCCCTCTCCATAGACAGCAATGAAACTGACACTTTCAAGTCCCAGAAAGGTAGGAAAGTCATCATTAAAATAGTCCATGTGTCTACAGTGGTTAAACCTTAATTCTATGAAGCTATGAGTATTTTTGTGTACAAAAAAAGTAAAAAAAAAAAAAAATAGAAATAACGATTTTATAAAAAAAATAATGTATAAATTAAAAATAGTTGTTTTTTTATTATTAATGTTTTTTCCCACATAAAAGTATTCTCGTCGCTTCATAAAATTAAGATTAAACCACTGTAGTCACATGGTCTACTTTAACGATGTCTTTTCTACCTTTCTGGGACTTGAAAGGGCCCACTGCGTTGGAGCAGGGAAATCATCTCTAATTTTATAAAACATATCTTAATTTGTGTTCTGAAGATGAACGAAGGACTTACGGTTTTGGAACTACAAACGGTTGAGTAATTAATAAGACTGAAATTTAATTTTTGGGTGACATAACCTTTTAACTACCCACCCTCATGTCGTTCCAAGCTCGAACACTTTTCGTTCATCCTCAGAATACAAATGTAAATTTTTTTTTACAAATGAAATCTGACAGCTTTTTGTCCCTGCATTGACAGCTATGCAAGTGACACTTTCAAGTCCCAGAATGGTAGGAAAGAAATCCATGTGACTCCAGTGGTTTAAGCTCAATTTATGAAGGGACTTGGGTGCTTTGTTTGCCCAAAATAAAAAGAAAACCATTTACCACTTTACACATTATCCAAAAAAGGTTTACTTAACATCACCTCAACACAACACTCATGTATTATGATGCTCTTGTGAATGCACGTTGGAGAGAAAAAAAGCCTTATGAATAAAGTGGTAATTGTTTTCCCTGCAAACAAAGCACTAGCATTACTTCATAAAACTGAGGTTATATCACAGGAGTCCTTATCTAGTACAGGATTACTTTAATGATATCTGTACTATCTTTCTTGGCCTTAAAGTGCTAGTTACAAAGGCTGTCAGTCGATGGACTGAAATCTCTGAGAATTATATATATATATATATTATATATATATATATATATATATATATATATATATATATATATATATATATATATATATATATATATATATATATATATATATATATATATTAATTATCTTCATTTGTATTCGATATATGAAGGAAAGTCTTAAAACAGGTTTGGAACGACATGAGGGACAGTAAATAATGACAGAATTTACATTGTTGGGTGAACTAACACTTAATTAACACATTTGACACAATTTTGGAGTTTTCCTTGGTGTGTTTCAGTCAATAGTAATTACTGTTTTAATTGTTAGATGTCTTCTCAAGAGAAAACTCTACTAAGAGTTATACTGACAGAAGGGGACATAAGGAAGGTCTCCCTGGCCAAGAAGCCGGATTCAGTTGACAACTTGGTTGTTGCTTTAAAAGAGAGTTTGGGGCTTAATTACAACTTTTCGCTTCAGTATGAAGATCAGGACTTTGGGAATGCACTTTGCAACCTAACAGACATATCAGAGCTTCAAGATAGAGCTACACTGAAAATCATCCCTATAATTGAACTACATGTGGAAGCACTGAATCAAGAGGAAGTACTGGATGACTCTGCAAGCACAGCCGACACAGAGATACTTTCTACCTCATCACAGGAAAGGAAAACACAGTGGCCAAAAGAATTTGAGATCCCTTCCTTCACAGTTGATGTTGAATACCGCCTGCGACAGGGCAACCTGGCCTACCTCAAGGACAGCACATACCTCAAACTGACCAAAGAACTAAAGCATGACATCCTGGACAAGCTGGCTGAAACCATGTTCAGCTTTAAAGCCTATCCAACAAATGATGACTATGCACAGGTTGCTGCTGCTCTGGTAAATAAGCATCCATGTCTTCTGGAAAGTGGTTCATCTACTGGCTGGGGGGGGTGGAAGAATAGTCTAAAATTCAAAATGGGGAATTTTAGATCCAAGATGAGAAACTTGGGATGCCCTGATGTAACCATTAATGGAGGAAGGAGAGGCATGAACAACCCTGAAGGAATCCCATCAAAAAAATGCATAAAGAAGCCAAAGAAATGTGAAATCAACTTTCTGCCAAACTTTCCAGAAGGACATAATAATGACAGCCTTGAACTGGTTCGTAAAGAAATTCATTATGAAATGAAGATGAGAACACCCAGCCCATCCCTTCTGGCACAACAGATGGACTTGACTTTTGCGCTTAGACGTAAAGAGATTGTTGAGTCCACACCTGCAATCAGTGATGTGCTTGAACGCTGGCCTGCCCTCTTTCGTGAGCCTCAGGTAGGTTGTCTTTCTGTTTTCAATTCCATAAAAGGACTGTTCACCTAAACAATTTTTTAATTTAGTTGCCCTTATGTAATGTCAGGTTGGCATGATGGAGTACTTTTGCAGAACACATTTAAAGAATAAAGCAAAAAATATAAAATATTTCAAAATATAAATTCATATGAAATCAGTGAATTATTGTTTCAGGTTTTCTTAAAGGGGTAGTAGTCCACCAAAAAATGGAAAACTAAACTGTTGCTGGTACTCACTGACTTGTGCTACTGAAGTTACTAGAGAGGTAAATGGGAACAAGCAACTATTTGGTTACCATCATAATTGAAAATCATCTTTGTGTTCAGCAAAAGATATAAAATCATGCAGTTTTACAACAATTTGAGCATGAGTAAATTACAATTTTAATTTTTGAGTGGTCTATTCCTTTAACATTATAAAGCAACACTATTTTAGCCTCTTCATTATTTACTAATTATTTCTTAGCCTGAAAAGCATTTCTGTGTGAAAGCTTATGTGATTATGTGACCTGGCCTTGTCTCCCCCCAGGTTTGCATGGAGTTCAATAGAATTACGGGCAAAAATCTAAAGCAGGAATTCTATGAAAACCTGGACAGACACAGTTCACGGTTCATGGACCTTTTTAAAACCAGAAGGGGGACTCCTGGTCAGCACTTGTTGAACTTTTTACAGCAAATAAAAGTAAGAAATTATGTTTTATTTAACATAATTTAAAGGTAATGTATAGTTCACCCAAAAATTGAAATTCTGTCTCCATTTACTCACCCGCAAGTTGTCCAAGTTGTATACATTTCTTTGTTCTACTGGACACAAAGGAAGATATTTTAAAGGAATGTTTGTAACCAAATAATTTTGGGACTTCCTTAGTATTTCTTTTTAGTATGTACATGTCAATGTTGTCCCAAAACTGCTTGGCTATACACATTGTTCAAAATATCTTCCTTTGTGTTCAGCTGAGCAAATAAATTTATACAGGTTTGTAACAACTTTAGGGTGAGTAAATGATGACAGAATTGTTATTTTTGGGTTCATTTGTCATTTAATTTTGTCAACATGTAATTTATTGAATTTATATTTTCATATCAGTAATCTGTTATGTATGATAGATAATCTTAAAGGGATAGTTCACCCAAAAATGAAAATGTGATGTTTATCTGCTTACCCCCAGCGCATCCAAGATGTAGGTGACATTTTTTCTTCAGTCGAACACAAATAAGGATTTTTAACTGTAACCGCTGCCGTCTGTCATTAAAATAATAGGAGTAGATGGGGACTTCGGCTATAAGAGTAAATAAACCTTGCTTAGACAAATCCAAATTAAACCCTGCGGCTCGTGACGACACATTAATGTCCTAAGACACGAAACGATTGGTTTGTGTGAGAAACCAAACCGTATTTATATCGTTTTTTTACCTCTAATACACCACTATGTCCGATGTCTGATCGCGTTTTGACAGCGGCAGTGATGTCTCGCGCATATACTTCAATGAGTGCGAGACATCACTTCCGTTGTCAGAGCGCGATCAGACATCACTAAAGGCGTGATGAATGCAGTTGGACATAGTGGTGTATTAGAGGTAAAAAACGATATAAATACGGTTTGGTTTCTCACACAAACCAATCGTTTCGTGTCTTAGGACATTAATGTGTCGTCACGAGCCGCAGGGTTTAATTTGGATTTGTCTAAGCAAGGTTTATTTACTCTTATAGCCGAAGTCCCCATCAACTCCTATTATTTTAATGACAGACGGCAGCGGTTGCAGTTAAAAATCCTTATTTGTGTTCGACTGAAGAAAAAATGACACCTACATCTTGGATGCACTGGGGGTAAGCAGATAAACATCACATTTTCATTTTTGGGTGAACTATCCCTTTAATTTAAATAATATATTCTAATAACAAGAATATTTTAATAACTTAAAATAGATTGATAGTGAGTTTTTCTGGCATTAATAGAATTTTGTGTTTTTCTCTAAAGTCAGACCAGCCAACTGAGGTCCGAACACTTGTTCTTCGAGGACTGCCTATCATGCTCGGAGATGATGACTCTTCTTTCTTCAAGTCATCTTTAGTAAGTACATCTGTTCTTAAAAGGGATAGTTCACCCAAAAAATTATTACCCCATGGTTTACTGACCCTCAAGCCATCCAATCAAAGTTATAATAAAATGTATCCTGGCTCTTCCAAGCCTTAAATATTGGGGTGAATGGGGGATGAGATTTTGAAGCTCAAAAAAGTCCATCCATCCATCATAAAACTGCTCCACATGGCTCCAGGGGATTAATTAAGGCAATGTGAAGTGAATCAATGTGTTTGTAAAAATATCCGTATTTAAAACTTTATAAAGTGAACTATCTAGCTTCCGGCGGACTGCCTTCTATATTCAACTTACGAAGTGTAATGCCTCTCACAGTTCAGAAACGTTAAGGTACATCCTACATTATAAGTCACATTACTTGCGCTTTTTCACTTGCTCCAAAAGCTGGATATTTTGCTTAAAAAAGTTTTAAATATGAATATTTTTCTTACCAAAACCCATTAAGTAACTTCAGAAGGCCTTTAACAAACTCATCTATATATTGAAAGGCCTGAGTGTGAGTACATTTTCATTTTTGGGTGAAGCATTATTTTAATATACAAATGTAGCCAACGTTTCTGTCCCAAGTTTTCAAAATAATAAATGTAATTTATAATGCATACTTTAAAAAGTGTATACCAAATTCTTTGCAGGAAGCATCTACATTTACATAAATTCAAATGTATACATGTCAGTATAATGATGGATTAGGGTTAGTGATTTGTTTTTTTTAATAAACTTAGTGTGCAGTCTGATAAGCATGCACTGACAAACCTTTGGTTCCTAATCACAATACTATATTTATACCTGTTTTTTCACTAGGTGTCTGATCATCGTAACACTATCCTTGATGTGCCAGTGGGGATCTTATTCGAGGACACTGATCTTCAGCCCCCAAACTCCTTGCATTTGACTTCTTCGATTGGAATCATTCTTGAAGGCCAAGTGGTGATGGACAAAATGCAGGACCTCCCACAGGCAATCTGTCTTCTGTTCGGTCTAATTTACGCACTAGACCTGAATTACCCCAAATCACTCGCCAACACGTTTGATTTCATTCAGCGTGTACTAATGTCAATGGGACAAAATGCTCTCAAGCCTAGAGTGCAGTCTCTGGCAAACCAGCTATTTGGTTAAGAAACATCACTGTGATACTTAAACACCATCCTTTGTATTGGGTTTTTTCCCCCTCGATTTACGGTCCATTTATGGAGAATAAAAAGTGTTTAAATTGTTAAATGTACAGAGTTATTCAATTGATGTGCAGTTGTTAATTTGAGATATTGTTGCCATTGTTACACCTCTGTAATGTGGTTGTGACCCGGTAATATTTCCGTTACAGTATAGTTTGTACTGTAATATTGTGACATTTGGACCAAAGACACTGAACATGTTCAGTATGTTTTATTTTAGTTTGCCGTGTTTGCACAAAGCTTAAATGGTGAAATTCAGTAAGAATGTAGTTCTTATTATGTTTAGCCTACATGTTCAGTAAATTTAACAATTGTCACGAGTAAAAAGAGTAATTAAGAATTAATGAGTTAATGGAATTTTTTTTTTTTTCTACCTTTACAGTGTGGTTGTGAACCAGTAATATTTCCACTACAGTATAGTTAGTACTGTAAAACTGAAATTTTGGTTAAAGACTCTGTTGAGTATGTTTTATTTTAGTTTGCTATGTTTGCACAAAGCTAAACAGTCAAATGTAATAGTTATGTTTACATTAACATAATTGTGATACTTGAGTGAAGTATATATTTGCAACGTAAGTTGTACAATTGATGTACTGCACTAGTTAATTTTGTTACCACCTTTACAGTGTGGCTGTGACCCTTTTCCATTCCAGTATAGTGTTTACTGTATTTTCATTAATATTGTGACATTGTCAATAAAAAATCAAAGATTAAATATGCTGCTCACTTTTTTATTTCAATGTAGTGTGCACAAAGCTTGCAGTCAAAAATAAGATAATTCAGTTTCAGTTACATTTTCAAGTTCAGTTAACTTAAATATATAAGTACACTTGAAATTAATACCAAGTTAAGTGAACATAATTGTTTAAGTACATTAAATAAATTCCAAGTTTGGTGAACTGAACAATTTAAGTATAGTCTACAAAACCGCCAAGTTAAATAAACTAAAATATGCAAGTTTTGGGAGGCTCCATTACTCAATTAAATTGAGGCAACGAGTTTACTCAATTAATTTAGTTCAGTCAACTTATTAGGGTTTTCAGTGCATGATTAGTGAAGATATGAACTAATCATGAACAAATGAGAAGCTATCGAACTAATACAGGAGTCATAAGGATTCATGCATGAATAACAGCAGCATTAATACATGTTAGTACATGTTTGATAATTAATGCATTAATTAACATGTATGGTTAAACTAAATCAAACAGGCTCCTTAAGAATAAATAAGAAGTACTCTGACTTTGAATTAAACATGTGATTTAAAACTGTCATAATTTAAACTGTAATAGCCTATTATAATCTGCCATCTGCAGCTTTGTGATTTTTAGCCATTTTTGTGAGCCATTAATTACACACATTTGTCTAATCAAAAGTGGAAAATAGACTAATAACTATCACTAATCATTTTAATTTGATATAAACCGTTTTCAGATTTTTATAGTTCAATTAGGCTACGTTTAGTCACAGCTAGTTTTCTTCCCGGAACTACAGTATGTAGGGTTTGTTTTTGGTAGGATACTCATTAGTGGCGCCCTCGGTGCTCCTAGTTGTGTTCCTTTGGTATTGCTGGCATTTTCATCAAATAATATATGTCGACTGCTTTGGTCAACCGAAATAATAATTTAAGACATGTTTGAATGATTGTTGTATTGGGATATTTCTGGAGGTGTGTACTTTATAACTGTATTTTTTAATTGTTTAAATGTAACTTATATGCTTCGATTAGCATTAGACGGTGGATGCGCCCTGTTTTACATGTAAACATGCCTTATGTGTGTCTTTACAGGTATGTTTGGGCTTTCTTTTAAGTCCATATATGTTTAATTATATAAATATAAATAAAAGAACTAGCCTACAAATACTTTTTATCTTTGTTTTTTTTTTTTGTACCAAGGGTGTAAAGGAATAAGGATTCTTTGTGTATATGTTTATTCATTTTGTAATGAATGAATTGTTAGTGCATCATTGTCCTGACTTTACTTCAGGGGGCACGGCATTACTATCTCATGGTTAACTTACCATACACTAAAATCAACTAATGGCTTGTTAATGTATGACTATGTCATGACTTTACTTGAGGGGGCACATCATGATTAATTCATTATTAACTAACCATACACTAACATCAACTCATGGCTTGTTAATGCATCATTGTGTCATGACTTTACTTGAGGGGGCACATCATGATTAATTCATTATTAACTAACCATACACTAACATCAACTCATGGCTTGTTAATGCTTCAATGTGTCATGACTGTACTTGAGGGGGCACATCATGATTAATTCACTGTTAACTACTTACCAAATTCAGCTCATGATTTATCATAAACTTACTATCAAATACACATGTAACTAACTAGTATAACTAGTATTCAGCCCAGTTAAGAGAATGGAGGTACAGTATCATCACGGCCTGTGTCTGGGTGGAGAGAGAACTGTACGGATCCCAGCAGACGATCCCTCACTTCCTGACTTTACTGCATGTTTCCTGTTTGGTTATTTTTTGTGAACTGATTTCTCAGGAACTGTTATAAGTCACAGTAGGTTTAGTTTGATGGGAAAGAGAATATCACAAAACAGACCAAACAGACCTTTTGAGATCAAATATAGCAGATTTAGTGTTTTCTATGTTTGATAAGGGTGACAAGTAATGAAAAACTATTCCTGTGGCTTTCAGTAATATTTATGATGAAGCTTCTGATAAAAATGGTTTAAATTATGACAATAATACATTTTAAAATGTATTTCAAAGTCAAAATATTTGTTATTTATTCTCAAGGAGGCTGTTTGATTTAGTTTAACCATACATGTTAATTAATGCATTAATTATCAAACATGTACTAACATGTATTAATGCTGCTGTTATTCATGCATGAATCCTTATGACTCCTGTCTTAGTTCATGATAGCTCCTCATTTGTTCATGATTAGTTCATATCTTCACTAATCATGAGTTCATGTTGAATTAACTATTAATTCATGTAATAATATATGATTATTCATGTACTGTTATTGTAAAGTGTTACCTGGACATTTTATGGCAGTCATGTTGGAACAGTAAGGGGCCATCCCCAAACTGTTCCCAGACTTATTTTCATGCCCTTCCTTGCACCATACTATGTTATGACCTCAAAACACTTTTTTCATACTGTACAATTTGTAAACTAATACATTTTGATGTTTGTATCACATAACCAGCTCAATATGCAGGTACACCATTGCACTGTGAAACACGTTATGATATAAAAAGCTCAAAGACGTGTTGAAAGAATCTAAAAAGGCATGATTGCTTCAGTAGATTCCATGATCGCTTCAGAGTATTTCCAATATTTATGTTGTATAAAGACAATTATAAATGCATGCACTTACATAATATGTCATAAATTCCAGTGATCCTGGTTCTTCCAAATTTCTTTTTTTTGTGTGTGTGTACAATAAACACTTGTTGGGTGTAAAATCTGTCTGGAAGCAAAACCACTGAGCTGTGTAATGGTAGCTGAGTGATCACACTCCCTCTGTGAGTTTTGAACTTTCTTCTTACATAAGACCCACATTTGAGACCTTCTCAGCCGTCATGTTCTTAACCCTAAAGAAGAATTTAGTGGGCTGGGATAAAAGCAGTTTTAGCCAGTTGAGTTAAATCCCCAGTGAGAATAGCAGTGCCAATCTCAGCCCTAGGCTGGAGAGATAAGTCCCGTCTTCCACAAAAGGACTCCGTTCCCATCTCAGTATTAGTCACCTTGTCTTTCCACGGACACACACTTGATTGACCATCCATCTTCGAGGGCTTTATTTCAAAGGAGGTTGTGGGTTTGAGCAGTAGCTCTGAAGCATGTGATAAGAGATGGAGAAATATAATGGTTCAATACCTTCTCTGATTTGGAGGCTGAACCTCCCGATGTAATTGATTATTAAATAACATCTAAATTCGCAGAATTCATAGTACTTTTAAGGTCAGAAAAACTTGCACATGGGAACACTTCTGCAAGTGAGCCATTCAGTTGAAAATTCTCAAAATATATATAGAAAATATTTTATCTTGTTTTGCATTTACCCAAAATGTATGTTAAGATTAGAAAAGCTTTTTCTTGCCCCTCGAAATACATTTTCACATTTGAAGATGTCTGTTCACATCAAATATTTTACAATCCATAAACTTTTTTGACTGTTGATGGCCTAACTTTCCCTTTACAAGAAAAAACAAAGACCAAATAATTCAGCTTATACTTTTAATATAATTTGAGATTTAGACTATATTTGAGAATCCAATTTGTGTTTGTATTTTTGTATTTTTATTACATTTTCCACTAATAGCCTCCAGATAGCCATTTGTATGCTGCAGTTACAATCATTTGTGTTTGTGTTCAACTTACCATTGTCTACAGAGAAAACAGATATTGCACAATGGAATAAAGTAGAGTTTTATTATATTTTATAGAAAACTCAACTCATTGCTGTAATTCCTACATACCGAAATACACTATATTGGCAAACGTTTTGGGACGCCAGCCTTTACATGCACATGAACATTAATTACATCCCATTTTTAATCCTTAGGCTTTAATATGGAATTGGCCCATCCTTTGCAGCTATAACAGCTTAAACTCTTCTAGGAAGGCTTTCCACAAGGTTTAGGAGTGTGTTTATGGGAATTTTTGACCATTCTTCTAAGTGCATTTGTGAGGTCAGGCACTGATGTTGGACGAGAAGGCCTGGGTCACAGTCTCCTCTCTAATTCATCCCAAAGGTGTTCTATTGGGTTGAGCTCAGGACTCTGTGCAGGCCAGTCAAGTTCCTCCACACCAAACTTGCTCATCTATGTCTTTATGGACCTTGCTTTGTGCACTGGTGCGGTCATGTTGGAACAGGAAGGGGCCATCCCCAAACTTTTCCCAAAAGTTGGGAGCATGAAATTGTCCAAAATGTCTTGGTATGCTGAAGCATTAAGAGTTCCTTTCACTGGAACTAAGGGGCCAAGCCCAACCCTGAAAAATAACCCCACACCATAATCCCCCTGTAACGGGGTTCGGATGTTCAGGGAAGAAGGAGGCGGGAACCGGCGAACAATCAACAACAACTTTAATCAAATAAATAAACAAAGTGAAAGTAAAAGTGGCAGCCCCTCACGGACGACTGTCCGCGCACACACATAACAAAACATAAATAAAACACAACTTAAAATCCAGGCCTGGTCCTCTCTCGTCCTTCACTGTCGTCGCCCCTCCTTTATACTCCTGTCACTCCTCTGTGAGACACGAGGCCGAAGCGGCACCCAGCACATATCAGTCCATCATAAACTTCCTCTCTTTCATTTTCCGTTAGGAAGGGAAGACTTTTGAATCTTGGATCCATCACTGAGCATGCATGGAGAGTTGCCTTGAGGTCAATGTACCTCTTCTGAAGATCCCCAGCCATGGCAGCCTTCATCTCTTTTATGACTGCAGATTCATCTTCGATCGGTTTCAGTCCGTTGATCAGTGTGTCCTGGAGGGGTGCGACGACTGACAGTGTGGGGGTCTTCTCCTTGGACATGTACTGTGTAGCCTCCTTCATGGGCTTCAGTGCACTGACTACTTCTTCAGCTGTTGTCACGTCTGACTCAGTCAGTGTGCACAGATCCTTCTCGGTCTTCCTGACTTCACTCGAGAGCAAGGCTGCGCAGATGGCCGGTTGTTGCTCCAGGAATCTTTCCAACATGTCATGCGTACTATTCCACCTGTAGTTAAATAAAAGAAATATAATTTATTTATAGACCTATAGCGCCCTTCCAGCATGGATGCACAGTATGCTGCTTTACATAAATTACAAAACAAATAAGTAATAAAAAAACTAAATAAACTTTGAAAAGTAACCACACACTAACCTGGTAACCACATCCGTCATCAGCTTGTGCTCTGGTAGTCGTAGAAGCCTCTGTTTCTCTTTCAGCATGTGGTTGGCTGTGGTGCTCCGTCTGAAGAAATTCACAATGCGTTTCACCCTTCCCAGCAGGCGTGCGACTGCTGAGATTTTGAGGGCACGTTGTGCAGCCAGATTTAGTGTGTGAGCATAGCATTTGACATGAAAGGTGAAGGCTGCCTTCTCAGCTGCGATTGTCATATTTGACTCATTGTCAGTGACGATTACTGGATCCTTTTCTGCGATTCCCCACTCAGCGAGGGCCTTTCTCAGATGTTCTGCAAGGTTGTGTCCGGTGTGGCTCTTGGGCATGTCCCTGGTTTGTAAAACATGCGTAACGAGCTCCCATTCGTCGTTGATAAAGTGGGCCGTGATGGTGACATATGCTTCAGTTGTGCGCGAGGTCCAGCCGTCGCACGTCAGGGCAACTCTCTCCGCTCTGGCCAAAGAGGCTTTGACGTGTGCCCTTGTCTGAGCGTACAGCCTGGGAATGCAAACCTTGGTGAGGTGTTCGCGGGTTGGAATAGGATAGCGGGGCTACATCGCGTTTACCATGCGCCTAAAGCCGGCGTTTTCCACCACAGAATACGGTCTCAAATCCTGACAAATAAAGTAGGCAATGGACTAATTTTCTGCGACCTTGGTGAAGCAGATGGAAACTTGTGGGAACAACCGCCATCGATGTCCAGCATGGTTTGTTTTGGGTCACGCGGTCGCAGCTTCTTTGGGTCCCCCGTTAGCATTACCTTGTTCGGGTGGTGACGTTTTAGGTGGGCTCGTAGGTTGGTGGTATTCCCAGAGTACTTAACGTTTGTGTCACACAGCTTGCAAACCACGATGCTTTTGTCTAAGTCGTCGCTTTCTTTCTTTTTTTTAAAACCAAAGTGCTCCCACACATCTGATTTTAAACATGAAGGTGCTGGGTTGATATTCGCCGCCATTCTTTGAATCTCGCTCTGACTCCGTAAACAGGAAGAGGTAGACGTCTGTATAAAGAAGTATGGGTAACTTGCTCTACAGCAAAACTAGCGGCTGGCTGACCAAATTGCTCTCTTCCTGCAACGCGAACGGGGGTAAACATGGGGATTTGAATGGGACTTATGTATCGATACTCGCGGCTTAAAAATCGATACTTTCTTGGGAAAAAAAAATATCGATTTATATCGCTGAATCGATAAAATTGCTCAGCCCTACCGTGGAATATTTAGTAGTGAGGAAATTTCATGAATGGACTTATTACACAGGTGGTAGCCTATCACGGTACCACGCTTGAATTCACTGAGCTCCTGAAAGCGATCCATTCTTTCACAAATGTTTGTAGAAGCAGTCTGCATCCCTAAGTGCTTGATTTTATACACCCGTGGCCATGGAAGTGATTGGAACACCTGAATTCAATGATTTGGAGGGGTGTCCCAATACGTTTGGCAATATAGTGTACATTCTCAAATTCAAGTTAAATGTTCAACCCTTTTGATTGACTCTTAAGAGGTTCTTCTTGGATCTGCATTCAAAACTCATTCATTTTAGTAGTTGTAATTTGATTTATTGGTCCTTGCTTTAATGTTTGCATCGGAAAGAGATCAGTTTCTTTAAACACTTTCCTTCAGAGCCATTAAACGTTCTGTTTGGTGCATGTGTTTGGCAGCATTGCGTGGATAGTACTCAGGGATTTGGCTAAAGAGCTAAAAGCATGCGGTGGGTCATTAGTGTTTTTTATGTCTTCAAAGTGCAACATCCTGATATCGGCGCTTTAAACGAGCTCGTCAAACATGGCCAGTGATGCACAGGCTGTGCCTTTGATGTACTGGTGCTCATTAAAACTTAAGAAAACAATAGTGCATTAGACCGTAAAAAAGGCAACAAATTCAAATGCGGGAAAATGGGCCTACAAAATTTAATTTTCACTTTTGTAATCAAGCAGATGGAGGTTTTGGGAATAATGTAAAGTACAATGAACACTGAAAACATATTTTGGAAAATTTGGAATATTATATAAAAAAATATAATTAATTTTAAATAAAATGTATATAGAATAGTATGTTCACATAAAATAATATTCCAAGTTCAGTACATTAACCTCAGGCAGCATTTGTGGTATGTTGATTGGCATAAATAAACAGTTTGGGGAAATCTGGGTTACAGTGAGGCACTTGCAATGGAAGTATTATATTCATACAGTAAAATGGTTTGGAAAAAAATGCCTGTTTGAACAATAGGTTGTTTGCACGTGACGTCACTGCTGTGGCGCAAAATGCAGATGGAGGGCAGGAAGTGATTTTCTACATAACACAAACTGAAAATGCTTATGTTTTGCGTTGTTTATTGTTGCTCAAATCGATCAAACCGAGAAACCACAAAGAGCCTTTATCATTTACGTAACTTTTATCACTTTTTAACTTTAAAATGTAGTTCAACCTGTGTTTTTACACGAAAATGTGTTACACGAACGATGTGAGTTCCTATGGCAATTCTCGATGCAGCATGAATGACCTACAATGGTGACATTTTCCACAATTATGACAGAAAATCTAAATACTACCCTTAAGTCACTAACATAAATGCAGCACGATATAAACAAACCAGACCAGAACTCAACGTGATGGCAACTTCACATTCTCTATATCTACCGTCTAGATGGCAGGCAAGTCTTTTTGCTCCTTTTCATAGCATAAGGATCACGTCCAACATATATGTGAATTTCTGTTTGTAGCTTTCTAAACCAGCACAGTACAGACTTTATCTCGTCCATTCTGTTTTTCACTTCCTGCCCTCCATCTGAATTTTGCGCGTCATCAGAACCACGAGACAGCAAACAAGCTATTAAAAAAATAAAATATATTTGGAAACAACTAAAAAAGATTTATGTATTTAAACTGCATAAACGTAAACTTATTGTGTATATTTGTCAGTCATATATAGGCTAAATTAAACAGATAAGACTGTACTCAAAAAGTTTATTACCAACTAGGTATTTGCATCTGTCTGATTTTATTTGCATAATCATATTTTTAAAATGCACAGCATGAATCTGTTTATTGTGAAAGCAATTACATTTATTCAGTTAAGGAGTAACGCACATAATGGTTCAAATATTTTTTTCAAGATTTATGCATTTCAATTACAGTAAAATTCCATAAAATTGAATTGAATAGTCCTTACATATTATTCATATAATGAATTAAATAAATACAAATCTCATAACTAAACCAAATGGCCCATTCCCTTGTTCCATTGAGATTTATACAAAAAGTTTTATTAAGCTCTATTTTAATTCATTCTAAATTCTTGACTCGAATAATATGTAAGGATTATTCAATTCCATTTGATGGAATTTTAGTAATGATTGAAATGCGTAAATGTTGAAGGCTTAAAAATGTGTTTGTGGAACAAGCAATATTATCTTTGTTAAAATATATGAAATTTAAACAAAATGGATTTATTGATGATACAAATGTAAACCAGTTTATTGTGTCTTTAAAACACACTCACTGTAATACTATTACTATTAAATCTTACCTGTTTATTTTTTCTCAGAATAACAAATATGTATCATATCAAATGTATCAGTTTGTTTGAGTTAAAACTCCTTATTGGATATTTTGGATATACATATATATTTTCTGTATTTTTTATTTTTATATAACCCTGACATTTTTGATTATACGTACGCTTAGTTTTACAATGCTTGGTTCCCAAAAAAATATTAATAATAATTATAAAAGTAAAACCTTGAACTATGCAAGTTCAATTTGTTAATGTTAAAAGACTCACCTTGAAAACGATTTGTGAACAATACGCTTATTAATAATTTTTTAGTGTGGAAAAAATACCAAACTTTTCTGTGTAGTTATGTACAATTTTACAACTTTTTGAAAATAAATATATTATTTAAGCAGCACAAATAATACACAAGTTTTAATAGAGTTAATGGAAGTGCATAAGCTTTAAATCTCTTTTAAATTTCATTATAAGTGTATCACG
The DNA here is from genome assembly GCF_949357685.1 of Gobio gobio. Taxonomy (NCBI): domain Eukaryota; kingdom Metazoa; phylum Chordata; class Actinopteri; order Cypriniformes; family Gobionidae; genus Gobio; species Gobio gobio. Next base: position 20,366,821 of record NC_137120.1, read on the forward strand.
GTAACTTTGCATTTTTAAAGAAAATGAGTGGCAAGTCAAAATTAGTTTTTGAAGTAATCAACATTGTCACAAATACTGTCATTTAAGCTTAAAGGGATTGTTCACCCAAAAATAAAAATTAGCCCATGATTTACTCACCCTTAAGTCATGGTGTATATGACATTCTTCTTTCAGACTAATTAAATCGGAGTTATATTAAAAAAGTCCTGGCTAATCCAAGCTTTATTATAAAGTGACTGTTTTTGAAGTCCATAAAAAATGCATCTGTCCGTCAAATAACGTGCTCCACACACGTTGGCACGTTTGGCTCTGGGGTGTTAATAAAGGCCTTCTGAAGCAAATTGATGCGTTTGTGTAAGAAAAATATCCATATTTAAAACTTTATAAAAAAAGTTCCAGCCGATCGCTTTCCGGGGAAAAGTGTTGAAAGTGCCGTCTCACAATTCAAGATCTGACGAGTGTAACTGGTCGCGTAAGCCTTTTGAACGGCAGAGGCACTTTCAACACTTTTTCCATAAATTGAATATGGAAGGCGATCGGCCAAAACTTTACTTTATAAAGTTTTAAATATGGTTATTTTTCTTACACAAACGCATTGATTCACTTCAGAAAGCCTTTATTAACCCCCCGGAGCCATGTGGAGCAAGTAATTTGACGGACAGATGCATTTTTTATGGACTTCAAAAACAGAGCAACAATTACTGCTATTATAAAGCTTGGATTAGCCAGGACTTTTTTAATATAACTCCGTCTGAAAGAAGAATATCATATACACCATATAGGATGACTTGAGGGTGAGTAAATCATGGGCAAATTTTCATTTTTGGGTGAACTATCCCTTTAACTTGTAATGAACCAGGAGTTTTGCTAGTGTGCCATTTTTGGTATTTCGGTAGTGTGGTAAAAGATGATAGTGAGTTTATTTTATCCAATATATTAAGACATGAAATAATGCCGCATAGTACAAATCACCCTCCTAACTTGTACTTGTCGAATGTTTTTATTTGATATCGCACCTGATAAATTTACCTATTATTCTCAATGACAAGCCATCAAGAATTTTCCAGTGTCTGGATGGAGTGAATTCCCTAAAAATGTGGGAAAGACATTGTTTTAAATTGAAATCCAGAATCCAGAACATGGCCTCCATAGATCAATACCCTTTAATATGCACAACAGTTTTGAATGAGGATCGTTCTTCATTATTAATGCAACTGTACATTCCACGTTTATAAAGATGAAATATACATCCATAATATGAAGTGTTCTCTCTGTGGCGAAGATTTTTTATGCCCGACTGTAAACATGTCAATACCATGGGGTTAATGGACTCCTAACAGCCACTTCAGCCAAAGCGTATTTGTTTGTTCACAGATTGACTGTCCCCTCAAATTTACGACCATCACACGACCATAAATCTTTGGAAATACGCAGAGGTATTTTCAAATGGTTTAGTCATATTTTCTTCTGTCTGCTCGGCCTCCATAACCTCTTGATCCATCATGAAAAAATGAGCAATCTCACTCTCTTTTCCCCTCATTTTTCAGTATGATCAATGACTCCATCATGAAAAGCTGTTAAGAGATTCTGTTGGTCTCCATCATGCCTCATAGGGATTCTAATGCGTCTCTGGCTTGTTTTAATGGTTTCTATAAAACTCACATTAGTTAAAACCCAGTGGTGGAGAATTTACTGCAATAAAACAGTTAGTATATGCTATTTTTAGCGCTAAAATCTGACTTGGAACCCGACACTGCGCTTAATTGTGTTGAATTTGCACGTATACTGTACTTCAAATCTTTATTTTTGAAAAGTATATTTTTAAACAACTTTTTTTGTAGATAATATAATATTAATTAAATAATATTATAATAATGAAATAATCCCACTTAAGTGTACTTTCATGACTGTTACTTATGCACACTTTAAAAAAAAGTGCACTTGTAATAATGTCAAATAAAAATGTTTACTGTAATAAAGTTCGTTTGTTGCACGGCGTGTTGGAGACTCGGGGTGCTTTATTTTCTCTCTTTTCGTTATACAACAGAAATCACGCCCACTGGCGTTCACAATAAACTCAAACGGGCACGGGCAATCTCAATGTTTCTCTGTGTTCTCCCGTCTCTGTGCGTGTGTCTCCCGAGCCTCCAGACAGTCTCTCTCTCCTTGAAGCCCTCTTCCGGATGGATTCCCAGATAGCAGACCAACACTGAATCATCGTTGAATCAATGTTAATGCATCAACTAAAATATCATTGAATCAATGTTGAAATCTAACATTGATTTGTCGTCAGGTTTGCACCCTGAAATAATGTTATTTGAATGATGAAAAATAGATGAAGATGGGCTTAAAATCAATATTTTTTCAACTACAATTAAATCACTTATTTAACACTGAATCAACATTGAATCAATGTTAATGCATTAATCAAATTATCATTGAAACGATGTTGATATTTAACATTGATTTGTCGTCAGGTTTGCACCCTGAAATAATGTTATTTCAACGATGAAAAATAGATCAAGATGGGCTTAAAATCTATATTTTTTCAACTTAAATTAAATCACTTATTTAACACTGAATCAACATAGAAACACTATAAAATCAATGTTGCTTTATGTACAGCAGGATTATATGCCAGTTAATTTTCATGTATGGCAGCAATTGATATGATTTTGTATCAAAAAGTCACTCAAAGTAAACAACATCCTTCAGTTCACATGCAAATGTATTTATTTATGCCCCCACTGTTTCAACAGGAAATCTCACATTGACTTAAAACAATTACATCTGAATTTATAACACAAGTGAAAAACATGACAACCTGGCAAAACGGAAGTAAATACAAATGGAAACTCGTCAATAAAGACAGAAATGGGACAGTACTACTGAAAGAAAAAAGGTAGAAGAAAGAATGAAATACTCTGAATACTCTAAACTCAGGGGTTTCCACCACGAGCAATGCCCCCAAGCCTTTCAGGGGCGTAACGGAGCCATTTTTACACCATCTCAGCAAAGATGAACTCTGATGCTTCCTTTTTATCAGCATTCACTTGTAATGCACCTAAAACAACAAGAAGTTAGTAAATATTTGGAAATGTGACTAATTACAAATGTACTACAAAATGAAGTGAAACTTGAAATGTGATCAAAATCTTTACATTCCAGTTAAAACACGCTGAATTTAAATTCAATACTATTTAATTAATTTTAATATAGACTTTTACCTTTAAAGCACCTGCAGACACACAGGAGGAATGAATGGAAAAGCAAGGTGAAAATATCTTCAAATATCTATCTTGTTTTATCTAATATTAATACTGTATTTAATAGTAACAAATAACGTGAGAAAGTGAAACAAGTAAATCAATAATCAAGTAGCTAAATTAAAGGTCCCCTTCTTCGCGATTCCATTGTTCAAACTTTAGTTAGTGTGTAATGTTGTAATGTACTGTTAGAGCATAAATAATACCTGTAAAATTATAAAGCTTAAAGTTCAATGCTAAGCGAGATATTTTATTTAACAGAAGTTCCCTTTCAAAGCCTACAGCGAACGGCTGGCTTGGACTACATCCTGGTACTTCCTTCTTTAATTACGTCAGTAGAGCAGTAGAACAGACTAACCTCCGCCCACAAAGAAACGCGGTCTTGTTGCTGTCCCACGTGGAGAAGCGGACGGTCGCGTGGAGAAAAGGAACTGTTGCGTTGAGTGTGTTTATCGCCATGTCATCGAGACGCTGTTATTTTCATCCAGGAGTCAAATCACCTTTGTTTGGCTTTCCCAGGGACGCTGTAGAGATTATTGAACGCATACATCTCCCCGTTAAGAGGCGTGACCTTTCCAACGTGCGCTAAGCTGCTGTCAAATTACAACACAGGAACCGCTTTCACGTGCGCTAAGCTGTGGTCGAATCACAGCACAGGAACCGCTTGCACAATCAGAACTCGTTACGTATTTCTGAAGGAGGGACTTCATAGCACAAGGAAATCACCAGCCGTTTTTAGGACGGTGAGAACAGCGGTATACAGATAAGTAAATTGTGTGAAAAATACTGTGTTTTTTTACACGCGAAACATGAACACATGTTACCGTAAATCCTCTAATATTGGCCTGTATTCCATTAGCGGCCGGGTCTCCAACATTGGCCGGTCTCGCTGTCACCGAAGGTAAATAAAGGCCGGTCTCTAATAGCGGCCGGGGCTATTATTAGAACCAACGTTTTTCTGGGCAGGCCTCAACATTATGCTTGCTTGTGATAGTAACATGCAAGTACCACAGGGTACTGGTCATGTCAATCACCCAGACATCCCAAGTCTCCCGCATATTTATAGCGGCTCCCTGATGCCCGCAAATTAGTAAAATTCTCCCGCAATCTAGAGCGAGCGAGCAAGAGCGCGCATGCGAGACACAAACTGTGCACGCGCGCACGGCAGAGAGGGAGAGAGCGAGAAACCTTACGTGTGTGTGCTAGTGTGCACCTAATGAAGCGCATGTAAGACGGAGAGCGTCCTGATTGGCTTGTTTCGGTAAGTCAACCAATCAATTGTCAGTGTGGGCGGGCTTTTATCTCTTCTCCCGAACCGAATTAATCAGTTCAGTGTATTTAGAAACTGGAGCGCCATGGCAGAGGGAGAGTGCCCCAAAAAACGAAAGTATAAAGTATAAACATAATGACAATCTTGCACGCTCTACAGTTTGTAACTAACATGTTATGGTTGAGTTAAACAAGTTTCATTTCATGTGCATATTTTTCAGGTCGGCTAGTTGCCAAGGCTACATGAAAACAACAAACTCCTTAGACCTGTTTAAAGTTGCAATGAAATATAAATAAAAGCAGTTTACATAAATAGTATAAGCAGCTTATGTAAATAGTAAAAGTGATCTACATAATTTTAGGAGAGATACCTCCCTGAAATGACTTTTTTCAGGTTGGGATGTCTGATCACCTCACTCTTGACTTGCACGTGAGACTTCAGTCACCGGGTCCGGTAGGCTAACGTTTACGGCGCGAGGATGAGAACAGACGCGCAGCGGTCAGCGGAACATGAGGAGGACGAAGAGGAGCTGTACAATAATTAATTTGTTGTAGAGGCTGGCGCGAGTGATGAGGAGTTTACAGGGAGAGATGAAAAGGAGGAGAAAACTGAGGAGGACGAGGATTAAACAGAATTGGAGAATTTTTTTTTATAACTTCAAACCAAACGAGACAGGAATGGTTAAACTTTGGAGCGGTAAGGTGTCTGTTGCCTTTTGTTATGAATCAATAACCTAATTATCACCGTGTATGGTTAAGTGTTTACAATGCACTTCCGGTAGCCTATGTTTGCTACGTTTTTGTTACCATATTTCTACACTGGAATTTAGCCTGAATTACCGGTATTTGTTGTTAATGTTCTGTATGCATACCATAATGTTATGGTAACTGTACGTTTTCAATAAATGAACCTAGTATTTTATAGGTTGAAATAGATGCAAAATCTCATTTTTAGTCTTTCTACTGGTAGTTTGATTTGCTCAAATAGAAATTGAGGCCTGCCTCTAATTCTGGCCTCCTTCCAATAAAGGCCTGGACCGCGATGCGCTTGAGTAAAATAAAGGCCCGGGCCTATATTAGAGGATTTACGGTATATTGCACACTGTAAACACAATCAAAGCTTCAAAAAAACACGAAGAACGGGACCTTTAATAAAAGAGGAGCTGGATAGGCTACACAGTGGTTTGTAAGAGATTATCCATTTTACAAGAAGAACTGGAGGCGCAGCAGTTTGCTAAATTTCTGCAGTTTGATATAGCTGCCTACAGAACTTAAAGATCTCACTCTTCTTTCTTGCTGCATTAAAGATTAAATTGGAATTCTGTAATTCTGGTCGTCCCTCGTGAGCTAATCGCACAGGCACAGCTGAAGCAGGGCTACAAAATGGTTGTCCTATTTCCCCTCACCGCCAACAGGGCGATAAGTTCTAGATCTGCTTCAGCTGTGATGCTCACGAGGGCCGACCAGAATAGGGCTGCGTTCGAAACCGCATACTTCCCTACTATATAGTATGTAAAAAGCAGTAGGCGAGCGAATAGTATGTCCGAATCCTCAGTATTCATAAAAGAGTAGGCGAGAATTTCCGGGCGGATGAACTAATTCTCGCGAGATTCGGACGCGCGTGTACTTAAATTGCGTCCGAATATGCCTACATACCTAATATATAGTAGGAGAAAACAGTACGTGAATGGAGTAGTATGTCCGAAACCTCAGTATTTATAAAACAGTATAGGCGAGAAATCCCCGGATGGCCTACTGCGTCCGCCCAGATTCTGAAGTGTGCATCCGATGGACACTTTAATATCCCATGAGGCCATGGGGAATCATCATTTTCGAACATGTCAGAGGACGGAGACGCAGCTGTTTTCAAGTGTAAGTACAACAAACTGAACCGCTGTTAATTGTATTTAAATTTCACATATTTAACAACTGACGAGGAAACTGTTGGTTTTAAGACATTAATATATATTAAATATTGATATATTAAAGGTATTAAATAGCTGTAAAACATTTCATTTTCATATAGTTAACGCACCAGTCGTGCTTCATTAAGCACACATACTTCTGAAGATTTGTTAATCATCGTTTTCTTGAAAGCATTACTTTAACTGTGTACAAGAACCCGATAAACGTTTGTTTAAAGAAAAGGTGTGAATGCTCTCTTAACCATATGCAATATAGACGTTTCCTAAATGTGCGTTTAACATTTGACGGGACATTTTCGATAAGTATTGCAGATGACATCACAGCATGAAATAGACATCTGATCAGAGTGATGTGTGTGTGTGCTATAATGTAGAGTTCCCTGTTGTCATCACTGCTTACTTTACATGAACGTCAGTAATGTTAATAAATCTACATAAAGTAACTAAACATAAGTTATCTTTTTTATTTGTCCATTAGTACTGTTGATGAATTGAGGAACATTAACACATCAGCAACTACCTCAACATTTAAATGTAGTATTGAGCACATAAACTTTTATGCTTTTATCAAGGTGTTGTTTAAGATCCAGGTAACGTGAATGTTGTCTGATGTTACAGGGGCAGAAGAGCTAAATGTGTGTTTATCTGGTGGAGACTGGAGAGAGGGTGATGAAAGGCTGTCATCAAAGGCTTTGAGTATACTACAGAAACGAATAAAACATCAATTTAAATCTTAAGTTGTATTTTATTTTAATTTCAAACAGAGTTATTTCAGCACTTTTCTGATTCTTGATGTCTGTGCATTTGCTGCAGAGCTCCTGTGGATGAGCCTTGCTCAAGGAAACCTTCTGCTTATAAGTTCAGTGTTTAGCCCACTACACCACAAAAGTCATAAAGCTACAATACAAATAGCATGTAAATGTAAAAATATTACATTAAATATGGCAAGAAATGGGATGCTGACAGCATGAATTGTAAAGCGTTTTAAGTAGTCATGCTGATGGAGAGCAGACACACGGATGTTTGGAGCAGACATCAGCAGTCAGAGATTGTCCCGCACATGTTCTCACTCTTGCTTCAGGGTTGTGGGGTTCAGGAGGACATGAGGGACGGCTGGGACAGGAGAAGGTGTTCACGGTGGTCAACTGCTTCATCAATATAAAGCCACAGAAGCACAGCTGTGTTGAGATGGCAGCAGATGTGGGCTTCACCGCCTGTAAATGTGATAGTTTGTTAGAACAATACGTTTGAATAAAGCTTTGTTTCATGTGTTGGTGACTTATTCATTTTTGATGTTTACTTTTATTCATTCTTTTACTCATTAATTCATGTTTCCTATTGTTGTCCGTAAATAAAATATTTTATTAACTCATGCATTTATTCATTGCTTGACTGAAAATTGGTATTCATTTGTCTAGTGTATATTCATGCATCGCTATGTCATATGACAAGTTGCATTTTGCTTGTTTTACTAAAACAATATAATTTTCAGTAAAAAAAATAAAGAAAAAGTAATATAATTAAGTATTGGTCAGCATTTGTCATTATTATTGTAAGTGTTTTAGTGGGCTAGCAATGCAATTCATTCTGGGGTAATCTTAATTTTGAATAGTGAACTTACATTTTAAGAGTATAAAATCAACAGTGTTCTCCCAAGGTGAGATCTTCGAGCAGCTGAAAGAGGTCTCTGTGCAGACTCTGAGGGAAACCGCACAGGTCAGGCTGTGGAGTTACTGATGCTTTGAGCTCTCACTGCACCTGTCACTCATATCTTTTATTTTATAATTACATGGTTGTATCTTTAACAATCATAATGATAAAACAAAACAAATATCATGGGTTTGCATACATTATATACAAAGAAAAAAAACAATAATAAGGTTAGATATCTTTGAATAATTCATCATAATGCAATAAAAAAAAGGAAAATATAAACGAGATTTAGGCCAATTTTGCTTGTGGATGAAATTTTTTGCATATAAAATAAAGAAATGAACAACATATTCAAGAGATCACGGTTTTGGTAAGGATAAAACTGGGTCAGATGGGTTAATATCACAAAATAAATGGGCAGCTGTTTCTTCAACAAGACCACAAAATTAGCAAGTTTAATCAATATTAAGATATTTATAGATCGATTAATTAAACCTGTCACTCGTCTTTCAAGTCGTTGCGCTTGAGATAACGTTGTAGGTCACATGATAACGTCAACATGGCGCATAAAGTGAGGCTCGCATTCATACTTAACGAGATCAGGCAATATAGTACCTACTCTTTTAGAGCTCGTTAAGTGAGTACTTATTGAAAATGAGTACCTACTCAATGAGTATGCGGTTTCGAACGCAGCCTCGGCCTTTATCACAGAGGAATTAAATACCGGAAGTGCGCGTCGAAGCAGTGTGCTGATTCTTCCGGTTATGCATGTTTTCAATGTGCTGTGAACACCTAGCTGAACAAACGACAATTAAAATAAGCATCTGGAGGATGATTTAAAAATCCGGACATTTTCCGAGACAGGAGAAGAGATAAACTGATCATTACTGTGTACAGGATTTTTCAAACTCTGTTGAACTTGTAGTTTTTTAATCCGACATAAGCCGAGGGTCGTAAACATGCGTGATTATTTCACCACACGGTGTCAGTGCTCGTCTAAACAGTGTCCGCGATTAAGTGTGTGTGAGACCTGACGAATAAGATCTGAATGAACATATTGATTTGTATTAATATTTTAGTCATTGTTCTGTCACTTTTCAGTGACAATCATTTCACTGTAGCCTACAGTATATGTAATTCACACATTTATGCCAAAATTCAGTCACGCTGTTAATGTATTACTGTTTAAGATTAATTAAATGCTTAACATTGTTTACTTTCTTTAAGGCAGTTACCGCGCATTCATTCATCTATTTATTACATGAAAATGAACCATGGTTTTTATTACAAATAAAATAAAACATGGTTATTGTAGTTTATCATGGTATTTGTAGTAAATCTAATACAAAGGGTAGTCAATCCACGAAAAAAAAAAACATGGTTACTACATTCTTACTATAATAAAACCATGGTTAACTTTCGTAAGGGTGTTTATCAGTCAAATTAATTAAAAAATGTAACAACAGGTATGAAATATGATTAGTAAGAGAAACACTGTTAATGAGAAGACAATCACTGGACTGCGGCAGGTTAGAAATGTATTTATTATTCAGAATGCACATTTGGATGGGAAAATTTCAGCAGGCTGACGATATGAGACGTAAACATCCGCAGTTTGTAAATGCATAGGCCTACAACACACAAACATACAACTTCATCCCACCATATCAGTCTCACCCATGCTCTCCTCTATTCTTTTAGTGTCAGGAAATGTTCAAATCTGAGGTAAGGATGTCATTATTTAGTATTAGAGCACGGGATCGCTGCAGTTACACCCGCGTTTTGATTGAGTCGCGATGGGACCGGAAGTAGAGGTGCACTGCTTCACTTACCGGAAATAGGAAGTGTGATAAAGGCCTATTACTGACATACCAGAAATTCATCCGATCGCCGCTCGTTTCTCCCTGTACACTGGACAAATATGGGATGATTTTACTATCAAAATTATTAATAAATGCACGCACAATAATCCATGAACTTGATACATTTTGTAGATAATTTTAATGTCCACAAACAAATGCCTTTCAACTTGTGTGTGCTAAATACAGAATTGCATGAATGTGCAGCATTTTGTACAAATAGACATAATTGTGCATGCAAAACTTCGATTTTGTATTAATGTTGGTCCGAATCTGTGCGAGCAACGAGTAATATGTGCATTTGTGGATCCGGTGGCGCGCATGCATTCATTGACTCATATGAATCAAATATGATCGACTCACAAACGAGTCAATGAATGCATGCGCGGCACTGGATCCACAAATGCACATCTTACTCGTTGCACGCACAGATGAATCATTTTGATTCTAAAATCACGCAAACACCTCACTACAAACGACGCACGACAAAGATGAAAATCGTCCTGACCCAATTAAGAGTTGCACGAGTCAGAATTCGGCTCGAAATCGGACGAAAATTGCACCGTGTATGCCCAGCTTAAGAAATAAATATTAATAAAGAAATATGAAAGGGTTTGGTTTGGGTTGGTGAAAAACAAACTGAAATTCAATGTATTAAAGAATATTCTTGCCGTTGGTTGTGTACGGAGGGCATTCACGTGACTTTATTAACGTTGCAGTTCACTCTGACTCGCCCAGGAGAAGCACACAAGTTGTAAGAAATAAAGATGAATGAAAACACGAAATGAAAATTGAGATGAATTGTCAAAAATTGAAATCTTTTTGTACTTACCTCTACAAAAAAAAACACTGTTGCTGTCCTGTTTCTGTCTTTTTCGTGCTTGAAGTCTGTTAAGCCGCGCTTTGATCTGAAGGTGCATTACCGCCACCTACTGGATTGGATTGTGGCGCATTCGATCGGTAGGGGAAAATATTCAAAATTCTTTATTAACCCTGTATTCTTTAGATAAATAATTAAATGTATTTATACTACGGGGCCGTTGAATGCTTGAATCTGATTGGCTGATGAACGTTCTGAGGTGTGCAGTTATTTTCTGGGAGACGCACAGCGAACATAGTTCCAGGCAGCTCTCTTGACCGCATTACAGTTCCATATCACTGCGCATAGTTAACTGTAATAACGGAAATTACAGGACTAAAAAACAACAATATGACAGACGATTTTCCTAAAGTAAATCTTAATATTTACAGTGAATATAAAACGTTCAACAACTGGGCGGCAGCAGTATTAGACAGTCCAGATGAAAAACAACAAAGGCAAGCTTTTCTGTCTCATTACTGAAATCACACATGCTCGCACACGCACTACAGTTTGCACAAAAAGGTGTCAGCGCTGCCCTGACGATTTGATCAGTTCGCCTATATAGTGGAGCAACTTAAAGGCTACACGTGACATTTTTTCACTAGCGAGGTAATAACAGCACTGTTTAGAGATGCACAGAGGTAGCCTAATTCACACAAGCGCTCTCTCTCTCTCTCTCTCTCTCTCTCTCTCTCTCTCTCTCTCTCTCTCTCTGTCGCTCTCATTCTCTTTCTAATAACTTTATTAATAACTGCAGTAGAATGCTATCAACGGCTCAAGCCTTCGTTAACAGCTTTAAAATGACGTTTCGGAACTAGCAAAAGAGCTGTTGGATGAGACGCGGAAGAAATAGTCCTACTCACAATAGCGATTTAAGTACAAAAACCGGACGAATCCCATTAAATATATAATCGGATCGATGTCTTGAGGTGTGGTAACCGTAGTATAAGCGGAATAATTGACTCCGGGCCGTTCAATTATTAGAATGATAATGCACACCCGAGGTGTAACGGCCACTCCGCTTCGCGACGTGACCGCATCACCACCTCAGGTGTGCATTATCATTCTAATAATTGAACGGCCCATCGTCAATTATTCCTTACATAAATGATACATGATTTAAATAATAATAATAATAATAATAATAGCCTACATTTTATGAATTTAAAACAGGCTATGATTTGGATGACCACAGGAATTAAGGACTCTGTGCCAGTCATTAAATATCTCTCTGCATGTGATGTATCTAGCCGAAAACACTAGAGGATTGGAGATGTTTTCCATGATGAGCCGATTTTAAAACAATAATTAAAACAGTAGTATTAACAACATGCCTACTAATAATAATCAACTGGTTCGTCCCATTGAGTTAAATTTATGGTAGTAGTTCTTTGTTAATCCACACACTCGTTGGTGGAGATTCATCCTTTGAGAATAATGAATGTGCTCACCTTTCACAGAAATGTACCCAATTGATTTGGATTTGCTTTAACATGTTGAATGATGGGACAGATAGATTGATAGTAAGCCTCACCAGTGGAGAATTAAGTTGACCAAAAATCAACATTGAATCAATGTTTGTCTTTTCAATACTGAAAAGCATGGAATTATCAACATTGATCCAATATTATTTAGCATTGCATTTTCAACATTGGTCCACTATTTATTTTGCATCGAATTTTCAACATTGATCCAATATTATTTAGCATTGACATTTCAACCTCAACCAAATGGATGATTCTGATGGAATTTCAACATTGACTCAATGTCACAATGCTATCTGGGTTATATCCGGTCTCTCCACTCCCATTACTGAAACAAGACACAGGTGTTTATGCTTTGCACTTGACCCACTTACGGCACACCTGTTTACCGACTCTCTCTCCCGTCACAGACCTCGCTAAACCACGCCCCCCCGGCACATACCCCCACCGCCCGGGGAGCCGTCCGGCCTGCAGCCCCTAACCCCCCCCCTGGTGGTAGGAAGTCAGCTACCACCATCTGCGCCCCCGGCCTGTGGATCACCTTGAACTTAAAAGGCTGTAAACCGAGATACCAACGGGTGATCCGCGTGTTGGTATCCTTCATGCGGTGGAGCCACTGCAGTCCACTGTGGTCCAAACAGAGAGTGAATTCCCGCCCCAGGAGGTAATATCGGAGGGTGAGGACGGCCCACCTAATAGCTAGGCATTCTTTCTCAATGGTGCTGTACTTAGTCTCCCTCTTAAAGGGGTCATAGAATGGTACATGCACTTTTACAAGTTGATTATACGGAAATGTGTGTTGGCAGTGCCTGTACACAACCATCCTATAATGATAAAAATACATCCAGTGTTTTTTTTTAATCTCCTTATATATTTTCCCCTGTCTCAAATCGAGCCGTCTGATCGTGTGACGTTACACGGTGTACGCCCCTCCTAAGATTGTTGATTGACAGCAGCGTTTCAACACAGACCCGCCCTGAGCGAGCTGTCATCAGTCCGCCATTGTTGATACGCTGGAGCAGAATGCCGTCTAAGCGATTGTGGTGTTGTGTTGTTGGGTGTAATAACGAACACAGCAGTCATTTTGATGTTCCTAAATCCGAACCGCTGAAGACCCAGTGGCTGCTGAGTTTTGTTTTAGAAGGGAATATTCCCCCCGATCAACGTCAATGTTTGCGCGAATCATTTCTCAGCAGACTGCTTTATAAACGAGCGTCAGTATAAAGCAGGTTTTGCTAATAAGCTGCTCTTGAAAAAAGGATCGTGTTCCTGCTGCACCTCAGGAAGATGTGAGTGTAACGTTTTATTAACCTTTATATTAATCTTTGCAAATCGCTTGTTCGCGTAAAGTATGTGACATAAACGCCGTGCCCTAATTGAATCACCACTGACACTACAGGATACCTCACCACGTCCCCGTGCACACACTGAACCTGAACCATGCGGCTTGTATCCAATGCCTCGGGCTGAATCAGGCTTTGGTGGATCGAGGTTTGGTTACAACCCCCCCTGACCGGGGGCAGCCTGCGGGACATCCGGGGGCAGCCTGCGGGACATCCGGGACCCGGATCATTGTCCCCACCTCCATCATCGGACACGGGTCCATAAAATGGTCCGGGTCCCCGCAACGCCAACAGACCGGCCCAGACCTACCCGCCACCCCTGTGGTGGTAAGTGGGCCCAGCGATGGGCGTGGAGAGAGCGGGAACGAGGGCGCAGCATTGGTCACGCTGGAGCTCAGCCCTGCCCCTCTTGGCGGAGCTCGCGGAGCTCGCGGAGCCCCGGCAAACTCCAGGCTGGATCCACTCCTCCCTCGGGGTGGAATTCTGGGCCAGGTTTCTGAGAGGAAGATGAGGGAGGGGAAGAAAAAGAAGAGGAGAGAGAGAGAGATAGTAGGGGTCCGCCGACCCCGGGGCACGCCACCATGTGGTCCTCCGCCAGGGTGATGGCCGAGTCCAACGACGTCGGTCGGTGGCACTGGACCCACTCTGCGGTTCTTCGTGGGAGCCGAGTGATGAACTGCTCCAGTGCCACGATGTCGATGATTCTCCCGACGTCGTTCCCCTCAGCCACCAGCCATTTGCGGCAGGAGTCCCGGAGCTGCTGGGCCATTACGAAGGGCCGGCCACTATCGCCCAGCTCCAGCGACCGAAACCGCTGGCGGTGTTGCTCGGGGCTTCGGCCGACCCTCTGCAGGATGGCCCTCTTGAGGTCGTCGAAGACCAGGAGGTTCCGGACAGGTAGCTGCTGGGCTGCGGTCTGGGATTCCCCCGACAGCAGGGGGATCAGCCGCACCGACCATTGGTCCTGAGCCCATCCTGCTGCTGTGGCCGTCTTCTCGAAGAGGTCCAAGAAGACCTCTGGATCGTCCTGTGGCCCCATCTTGTTCAGCGGCAGGTGGGTGGTCGCGCTGGGGACCGCTGGGGTTCCTGCCCGAGCCTCCCGGTCTATCCAGCTCCGGAACCTCTCGCGGTCCTCCTGCTGGCCCTGTACGATTGCCTGGAAGCGGCGCTCCTGGTCGCCCCTCAGGTCCAGCAGGGCCTGGGGCTGTTCCTGATGCAGGACCGCGAGGGATGAAATGACGGTGGCGGCGATTGCATGGCGGCGGCTGCTTCTTCCTTCCCCGGTTTTCGGCACCACTGTAATAAAGTTTGTTTGTTGCACGGAAGGAAAAAGGCAGGGTCGGCGTGTTGGAGACTCGGGGTGCTTTATTTTCTCTCTTTTTGTTATACAACATAAATCACGCCCACTGGCGTTCACAATAAACTCAAACTGGCACGGGCAATCTCAATGTTTCTCTGTGTTCTCCCGTCTCTGTGCGTATGTCTCCCGAGCCTCCCGAGCCTCCCGAGCCTCCCGAGCCTCCCGAGCCTCTCTCCTTGAAGCCCTCTTCCGGATGGCTTATATCCGGTCTCTCCACGGCCATTACTGAAACAAGACACAGGTGTTTATGCTTTGCACTTGACCCACTTACGGCGCACCTGTTTCCCGACTCTCTCTCCCGTCACAGACCTCGCTAAACCACCCCCCCCCCCCCCCGTGAAAAAAAGTCATAATTGTGAGATAAAATGTTGCAATTACTTTTTTTTAATAAACAAGGAAACAAGCTTTCATAAAAATCACTCACTTCGCTTTAACTTTTGTAGCTTTAATAAGTATTACATATTAAATTGATAATTTATGCAGTGAAGACTGTGAGGTGTTTGATAATTTTATTACATTTCTGTATATATCCTACCTGTTGGATCAAATATATAATATGGGACCCTGGACCACAAAACCAGTCATAAGGGTCAATTTTGTTAAATTGAGATGTATGCATCATCTGAAAGCTAAATAAGCTTTCCATTGATGTATGGTTTGTTAGGATAGGACAATATTTGGCCGAGATGCAACTATTTGAAAATCTGCAAAAAAAATCTAAATATTGAGAAAATCTATGGAAGCAGCAGAGTAGCAATATTCAATTTGCAATGCAATATGCAAAATGGCAATGCAATATGTAAAACGGCAATGCATTTCAGTATTTAAATTTACATTTTACATACCATGTGTGCAACATTTGGAGCAAAATGAT
This sequence comes from Gobio gobio, assembly GCF_949357685.1. Lineage (NCBI taxonomy): Eukaryota > Metazoa > Chordata > Actinopteri > Cypriniformes > Gobionidae > Gobio > Gobio gobio. The sequence continues at coordinate 20,382,716 of NC_137120.1, forward strand.
AATTCAAATTGAATAATATAATTTACATTTGCTATTTCATACCCTAGTTTTAACATATAAATTAAAAATATATTTTAATGCTTTATAAGTTGCAAAATGAAAATGAAAATGTATTACAGAAGTGATTAAATGTGTTTAACATGTTCAAGAAAAAAATGTAGAGCAGCAGCAGAGCTATTAGAGCGAGGCGTTTACTGGCAGATGAATTGGAGCGAGAACACAGAAATTATCACGCGCGTCTGTCAGTGACTGTTCTGTTAGACCAGCACGTTATTAAAACCATGGTTAGAACGTTTCGCAGAGAACGCGCTTGGCGCTCGAGCACCTTAACACGAGCGCGGTCGCGTGTCTCCTAAAGTGCTGAAGTGAGCGGTGGTTTAAAACAGGTTATTTTACTCTCAAACAATCTTAGACAAGCTGTCCATGATTATTGTTTGCTTCAGTATGGCTGTATTTTTTTTAATTATTGTTTCACTGCATGAAAAGTGGGATTTTCGTCAGTATGTGGCACTGTAGATTGCCGTGGAACTTCAGGTTTACGACTGTGCATGGCAATTTGCAGGCAACACCGAAAACTGACGTAAATTGTCGGAAATTGACGTGGGCCTTGCTTGGCAGTTGTCCCCCCATGACCCCCCCTCCCCTTAATTCTAGGGGAGGCTTTATCATGTAAATGAACATGCTGTGAGCTACACAAATGCAAATCAGAGTAGCAGCTGGGGGAGTTTTATCTAGGTTCTGAATTTTTTTAACTACAACAAGTTTAAAGTTTAAGTTAAAATGTTAACTTAAATTTAAGTTAAATGTACTCGTTTTAGTTCACATTACTAAATTTTTAGGGCAACCAGTTTGCTCCAATTTTTTAAGTAGATTCAACTTGTCCGGGCTTACAGTGTAGATTAATTACTCTGTATGTCATTAGCAATAACCAATGTTATGTAAAAAAAAAAAATACAGGACAGCAGTTCATGTCTTCAACCTTTAGAGAGGTTATGTGATGCAACAAGACAATGAACCAAAGCACACAAATAAATCAAGTAAAGCATACAGTTTACATACCAAAATTAATTTTTCCACCCTGCACTGTGAATGATTTCTAAATGGCTATTAATCATAAATGTGAAAAGTACAAGTTTGTGTGTTAATAGTTAAGTCAGATTGTGTTTTTCTGTAATTGTCATTTAAATTGAGCTCACACCACATTTTATGAATTATCAATGCAGATTTTCAAGAGGTGGTTTCCTGGACAGGGTTTAAATTATGCCAAGAGTAGGCCTTAATGTAGTTAATCGTGAGTTAAAAACGTGTTGCCTGGAACAAAGATTAAGCACAGATTACTAACACCTGGACTATGAGTCCTGAACTAAAATAAACTGGATTCATTTACAGTTTTATCTAATTGCTTACACACAATTTCTGAAAATATGGCTCCATTTCTTGTAACTCTACACACAAAACACACAACATGCAAAACATCAGACATCGCTTGCAAAAGCAACACTTTGTGCAAAACTATTTTAACTCTTCCAAAAATTTTGTTTTTGCATATATCTATCTACACACAAATATGCATGTGGCAAAGGGGGCGTGGTTCTGCGAAGTCTGTAGCGGGAGAGAGAGACCGCGGAGACGAGCGGTGAGTAAGTAGGTCAAGTGCAGATCACTTACACCTGTCTCTTGTTCCAGTAATTGGCGTGGAGAGACCATAAAACCCGCGGTTGTGAGAGAGAGGGGAGAGAGAGTTGGACTGGGACGCTGTGCACACTGCCTGCCTGAGCAAACTGCCTGCCTGAGCAAACTACAAGGAATCTGAGTGATCGTCTGAAAGAAAGTTTGAGTACACGTTGTTGTGTCTTTGCGCCCACGTGCGCTGTTTATGTTTATTCAAGTTTTGAGTATTAAAGAGCACAGTCCCAGTCAAGCCGACCCCGTCTTCTTCCTTCCTTCACCCACACCCACACGACTTCTCTACACTGGTGCCGAAACCCGGGAAGGAAGAAGAGTGCCGCTGCTATGCAGACCCCGCCAAAAACGCCGCTTGCGGACCTGGTCCAATCGCTCGCCGGTCTTCACCAGCAGACTCACGAGGACCTGCTGGCCGTCCGGGTGGAACAAGACAAACGGTTCGAGGCCCTCATCCGGGCTCAACACGAAGACCGCAAGCTATTCCGGAGCTGGATCGTCCGGGAGGTTCCGGCCACTCCCCCGTCTAACACCGACTCGGCAGCTACCATCAGCCTCTCGAAGATGGGTCCGGAGGATGATCCGGAGGCATTCCTCGACCTCTTCGAGAGGTCCGCCGAGTCCCGGGGGTGGCCCAGATCCGACTGGCCCATGCGGCTACTGCCGCTCTTGTCAGGGGAAGCGCAGGTAGCCGCCCACCAACTGCCAGTCCAGAACCTCCTGAACTACGAAGACCTGCAGCGCGCCATCTTGCAGCGGGTCGGCCGGAGTCCGGAGCAACAGCGACAACGCTTCCGGACCCTGACCCTCAGCGACTCTGGCCGGCCCTTCGTCTTCGCTCACCAGCTCCGGGACTCATGCCGCAGGTGGCTGATGGCCGGCGGAAGCGACGTCGAGGGAGTCATTGACCGGGTGGTACTGGAGCAGTTCGTCGCGCAGCTTCCCCAGAAGACCGCGCAGTGGGTCCAGTGCCACCGCCCGACGTCGCTGACCCAGGCCATCCAGTTGGCGGAGGACCACATGGTGGCGTGCACCGGGGTCGGCGAGCCCTTACCATCGGCTTCTCTCTCTCTCTCTCTCTCTCGCCCTGCTGCTGTCTCTGCCCCTTCTCTCCCCAAACCTGTTCCCCTTCCCAGGTCGCGGGGGGTGTGGCCACCTAGGCCAGCCCCAAGATGGAGATCGAGCGGGGCCGCTGAATCACCAGCCCCTCCCCGTCCGATCCAGAGGGGAGCGGCGGCCGGCCAGGATCCCTATCCCTCCACCTCCTTTCCAGTGCTCTCTCCACGCCAATCGCCAGACCTACTTCCGGCCACTAGGGCGGCGGGGAAGTCTGGGCCGGCTTGTTGGCGCTGCGGGGATCCGGGGCATTTCATCGACCGCTGTCCCGTCATGGAGGTCGGGACGCTGGTCCGGTCCCCGACGCTCCACAAGCCGCCCCCGATCAAGCCGGATTGTACCTGATTCCTGTGAGTATCAAGGGGGGTACTTATCAGGCCTTGGTGGATTCGGGTTGTAACCAGACCTCTATCCACCAAAGCCTGATTCACCCTGTGGCATTGGGTACTGGCCGCACGGTTACGGGGAGGTGTGTGCACGGGGAAGTGGTGAACTATCCGTTGTTGCCCGTGGATATTCAATTTCGGGGACAAACGCATAGTGTTGAGGTGGCAGTTAACCCGCACCTCCGGCATCCGCTAATTTTGGGGACCAATTGGCCAGCATTCAATAAATTGTTGGGGCATTTGTGTGCGGATGCTTCTTGGGGAAACCGTGTAACGGGGAAAGAGACGGTTGCTCAGTTGGGAGAGGTGGATTCGGGACCTCCGGGGGCCGGTCCAGGGGAACAGAGCGGTCTGGAGATGCCCGTTCTCACAGACCGCGATGACTTTCCCCTGGATCAGTCCCGGGATGAGTCGCTGAAAAACGCGTTTAATCAGGTCCGTTCCATCGACGGCCACCTCCTCCAGCCTGATCAGCCGCTCTCTTATCCCTATTTTTGTATTTTAAAGTATAGGTTGTATCGGGTGACCCAAGACACCCAATCAAAGCAGGATACAACCCAGTTGTTAGTACCTAAAAGCCGCCGGGAAATGCTTTTCCAGGCGGCTCATTCTAATCCTATGGCCGGGCATTTAGGACAAACGGCTACACTCAACCGTCTAATGGCCCGCTTCTTCTGGCCGGGCATTCACGAGAATGTACGCAGATGGTGTGCGTCTTGTCGTGTATGTCAGTTGGTGAATCCACCGGCCACCCCAAAAGCACCATTGTGCCCACTTCCGCTTGTGCAGGTCCCCTTCGAGAGAATTGGTATGGACCTCATCGGGCCATTAGAGCGGTCAGCACGCGGGCATCGCTTTGCATTAGTTATGGTAGACTATGCAACGCGATACCCGGAAGCAGTCCCGCTCCGCACAATTTCGGCGAAAAGTGTTGCGAGCGCACTGTTTTCTTTAATCTCCCGGGTGGGAATCCCGAAAGAGATTCTCACCGATCAAGGCACGTTCATGTCACGAACTATTCGCGAACTGTACGAATTGTTGGGCGTTAAATCGGTTCGCACAAGCGTCTATCACCCACAAACGGATGGCTTGGTCGAACGGTTTAACCGCACGTTAAAATCCATGATTCGTAAGTTCGTTCACGAGGACGCCAGAAATTGGGATAAATGGCTAGAGCCTCTGATGTTTGCTGTCCGCGAGGTCCCGCAAGCCTCCACGGGGTTTTCCCCCTTCGAGCTTCTCTATGGGCGCCAGCCTCCTGGGGTGCTGGATGTCCTTAGGGAGACTTGGGAGGAGGGGCCTTCCGCGAGTAAAAACGAAATTCAGTATGTCCTCGACCTGAGAACAAAACTCCACACTCTGGGGCGGCTGTCAATGGAGAATTTGTTACAGGCCCAGGACAGACAAAAACAGCTATACAACAGAGGGGCTAGACTCCATCAATTTACACCGGGAGATAAGGTACTTGTATTGCTCCCTACTTCCAATTTTAAATTACTCGCAAAGTGGCAAGGACCCTTTTTAGTCACACGGCGAGTTGGGGATCTCAACTATGAGGTGGTGCGCTCAGATAGGGAGGGAGCACGTCAAATTTACCACCTCAACCTCCTTAAAAAGTGGTTGGAGGCAGAGTCAGTGTTGCTAGCGACGGTCGTGACGGCGGAAGATGATCTCGGGCCAGAGGCGATACAAAAACCGCAGTCGCTCGCTCTGGCCCCGGGGGGGGATCATCTCTCGCCGTCGCAGCTCACTGACGTTAAATCGTTGCAGGCAGAATTTGCTGACGTGTTCTCGCCCCTCCCTGGTCGTACAGACCTCATTCAACACCATGTTGAGACCGAGCCGGGCGTGGTAGTTTGCAGCCGGCCGTACCGTTTACCCGAACACAAAAAAAATGTGATTCAGGCTGAATTAGAGGCTATGTTGGATATGGGGGTAATAGAAGAGTCCAACAGCGATTGGGCGAGCCCGATAGTTTTGGTACCAAAACCTGACGGCTCAGTGCGATTCTGTGTGGACTACAGAAAAGTGAACGCGGTGTCGAAATTTGATGCGTACCCAATGCCAAGGGTGGACGAGTTGCTTGATCGGCTTGGGACCGCTCGCTTTTATTCGACGCTGGACTTAACAAAGGGATATTGGCAGATCCCCTTGTCGCCAGTGTACAAAGAAAAGTCACCTTTCACCACGCCGTTTGGGTTACACCAATTTGTCACCCTTCCTTTTGGCTTGTTCGGGGCTCCCGCGACCTTCCAGCGGCTAATGGACAGGATTCTCCGGCCGCATGCTGCATATGCTGCTGCGTACTTGGATGATATCATCATCTATAGTGCGGACTGGCAGCGGCATATGCAGCATCTGCGCGCTGTCCTAAAGTCGCTGAGGAGGGCGGGGCTCACGGCCAACCCAAAGAAGTGTGCGATTGGGCGGGTGGAAGTAAGATATCTGGGCTTCCACTTGGGTCATGGACAGGTGCGGCCCCAAATTGACAAAACTGCAGCTATTGCGACCTGCCCGAGGCCCAAGTCCAAAAAGGAGGTTAGACAGTTCCTGGGGCTAGCGGGATATTATAGAAGGTTTGTACCCAATTATTCGGACCTCGCTAGCCCGCTGACTGATCTGACTAAAAAGGAGGTGCCGGATACAGTTCAGTGGACGGAGCGGTGCCAGCAGGCTTTTACCCAAATAAAGGCTGCTCTGTGTGGTGGGCCGCTCTTACAAGCTCCTAATTTCTCTCTCCCCTTTTCCCTACAGACGGACGCCTCGGACAGGGGGCTGGGCGCAGTCCTGTCCCAGGAGGTGGAGGGTGAGGAGCGGCTGTCTCTTGTTCCAGTAATTGGCGTGGAGAGACCATAAAACCCGCGGTTGTGAGAGAGAGGGGAGAGAGAGTTGGACTGGGACGCTGTGCACACTGCCTGCCTGAGCAAACTGCCTGCCTGAGCAAACTACAAGGAATCTGAGTGATCGTCTGAAAGAAAGTTTGAGTACACGTTGTTGTGTCTTTGCGCCCACGTGCGCTGTTTATGTTTATACAAGTTTTGAGTATTAAAGAGCACAGTCCCAGTCAAGCCGACCCCGTCTTCTTCCTTCCTTCACCCACACCCACACGACTTCTCTACAATGCACAACTGAGGAATTTTACAGTTGAACTGAAATCAACTGAACTGAATCAACACTGAAGTCACTTGAGCTGAATATTGACACTATGTTGGCTTGTTAGAGCCGGTTTACAGCAGAATTTGTTTTGAACTTTTTACTGAAGCTGCTATGAAACGTCTCGGTTACGTATGGTAACCCTCGTTCCCTGAAGGAGGGAACGGAGACGTACGTCGGACGTACCGACGAATTGGGATCACTTCTGGGAGCCCCTATCAGCTTCGAGCTATCTAGAACCGGCCAATGAACAATTGGCGTGCGAGATTTGCATCTCGCGCTCCGCCCCGCGCCGCGGGTATAAACAGGAAGCGAGAGCGAATGCACGCAGTTTTTCACTGAGGAGCCAAACGTAATGGCTCAACCTGCAGTGATGGTACAGCAACTGTGGCGACGGGACGTACGTCTCCGTTCCCTCCTTCTGGGAACGAGGGTTACCATACGTAACCGAGACGTTCCCATTCAGTCGGTCACGTTCGACGTACGTCGGACGTACCGACGAATTGGGATCCCCTATGGAAAACGCCATAGTTACTACCACTTCCAGCGCCCAGCGATGAGCCCCACAGACCCCGATCTGATGCGGGCGGGAAAGTTCACGCAGGGAGAGTCAAAGCTGCTGTTCCGCAAGACCCACTCAGCTGACTGTATTGGATAACGCTGGGAAAGCATGCCTGTGAAGGCAGCTGCGGAAGCCACATCATGCCCAGAGGGAGTTACCATGTGGAGAATACACCGATGGGCTGGCCGTGGGCAGCACAACATACGGAAGTCCCAGGGGTGGCCCCGGCCAATTAGGAGGGAGACAACACGCACCTGGGACGGCAGAGGGAACTCTGCCGAGGGAAAGACACGGGCTCGCCGTAGGGAGCCGTACCGTGGAAGAATACACATATGGGACCGCCGTGGGGGTCACTACATCTGGAACCCAGCCTAACACAAGTTCCACCAATGCATACGAGTGTTAGACGTGGCGTCGAACGCTCCGCCACGTCCGACTGCCGCGGGTTGCGGAGGACTCAACAGGGTTCGCCGTTCCGGGGAACTCGACTGGAGCAGAATAAGCGCACGCATCCATAGGGAGGGAATGGCACAGCAAGCCGACACTAGAACGAGCTCTTCGGTGTTACTGACTATGGGAAGTGAGCACACAGGAAGAGACCGGCTCTACACGGAGGCTATAGAATCTAGCGAACGTGTTAGGTGTCGCCCAGCCCGCAGCTCTACAAATATCTGTCAGCGAGGCGCCACGAGCCAGCGCCCAGGAAGAGGCAACACCCCTAGTGGAGTGGGCTCTTAACCCGAGCGGGCAGGGCACGTCTTGGGACTGATAAGCCAAGACGATGGCATCCACTATCCAGTGGGCCATCCTCTGCTTGGAGACAGCCTTTCCCTTCTGCTGTCCTCCGTAACAGACGAAGAGCTGCTCTGAGGTCCTGAAGCTTTGCGTTCTGTCCACGTAAGTCCGGAGAGCACGGACGGGACAGAGAAAAGCTAGGGCTGGGTCTGCCTCCTCCGAAGGCAGCGCTTGCAGGCTCACCACTTGGTCCCGGAAGGGAGTAGTGGGAACCTTGGGCACATATCCAGGCTTATCCAGATTAGCGGCGATAGCGGCGACATAGACTTTGAGGGTGGAGGGAGACAGCCTTCGCTCCAACCCATCCTGTAGAAAGGTAAGCACAGATGCGACCGAACATCTTCGGGGGTCTTCTCGGCGAGAAGAGCACCAATCGACGAACAGGTTCCACTTCAACGCATAGAGGCGCCTCGTAGAGGGGGCTCTAGCGGAAGTGATGGTGTCAACTACCGCTTGCGGTAGGTCACCTAGAACCTCCGCGTCCAGGGACCAAACATGGAGTTTCCAGAGGTCCGGACGCGGGTGCCATAGGGTGCCCCGTCTCTGAGTCAGGAGGTCCTGCCTCAGAGGAATGGGCCAGGGAGGTGCTGTCGCAAGGAGCACTAGTTCCGGGAACCAAGTCCGGTTGGGCCAATACGGAGCGACCAACAGGACCTGCTCCTCGTCCTCCCTGACTTTGCACAGTGTCTGCGCAAGAAGGCTCACTGGGGGAAACGCATACTTGCGTTCTTCCCGGGGCCAGCTGTGGGCCAGGGCATCCGACCCGAGGGTCCCCTCGGTCAAGGAATAAAACCACTGACAGTGGGTCGTCTCTGGGGAGGCAAACAGGTCTACCTGTGCGGCCCCGAAACGACTCCAGATCAGCTGGACCGCCTGGGGATGGAGTCGCCATTCTCCCGGAAGTACCTGCTGACGCGACAGCTCGTCGGCCGCACGATTGAGCAGGCCCGGAATGTGAACGGCACGAAGCGACCTCAGATGCTTCTGACTCCATAAGAGGAGATGGCGGGCGAGTTGCGACATGCGACGGGATCGTAGACCACCCTGTTTGTTGATGTACGCTACGGCCGCAGTGTTGTCCGTCCGGACCAGAACGTGCTTGCCTCTGAGCGGCACTTTGAAGCGGCTGAGTGCAAGACGAACTGCTAACAACTCGAGGCAATTGATATGCCATTGCAGTTGAGGCCCCATCCACAGACCCGAAACTGCAAGCCCGTTGTACGTGGCACCCCAGCCCGTGGATGAGGCATCCGTGGAGACAACGGAGTGCCTGGACACTTGTTCTAGGAGGACTCCCGCCCGGAGAAACAGAGGGTCCAACCACGGGCCGAAGGTTTGGCGGCACCTCGGAGTCACTTGGACGCGGAGGGAACCGCTGTGCCACGCCCATCTCGGGACTCGATCGTGTAGCCAGCGTTGAAGCGGTCTCATATGAAGCAATCCGAGCGGCGTTACTGCAGCTGCGGATGCCATATACCCCAGGAGCCTCTGAAAATGTTTCAGTGGTACCGCTGTCCTGCCTTTGAAAAGAGGCAAAGATCTCCATACCGAGAAAAGAGATCCTCTGCGTGGGGCGGAGTTTGCTCTTCTCCCAGTTGACCCGAAGTCCCAACTGGCTGAGGTGACTGAGCACCTTGTCCCTGTGTTCGCACAACTGCTCTCGCGACTCGGCAAGAATCAGCCAGTCGTCGAGGTAGTTGAGGATGCGAACACCATGCTCTCTCATGGGAGCAATGGCCGCCTCCGCAACCTTCGTAAAGACGCGACAGGGACAGGCCGAAGGGTAAGACGCGGTACTGATATGCCCGTCCATCGAACGCGAAGCGCAGAAAGGGCCGGTGTCGAGGGAGAATCGAGACATGAAAGTACGCGTCCTTCAGGTCGATCGCTGCAAACCAATCTCGGGGACGGATGCACCTGAAGATGCGCTTCTGCGTTAACATCGTGAACGGCAGCCTGTGAAGGGACCGGTTCAGGAATCGCAGGTCCAGGATCGGTCGTAACCCGCCGCCTTTCTTGGGTACAATGAAGTATGGGCTGTAGAACCCGGACCTTATATCGGCTTGAGGGACCGGCTCTATCGCGTCCTTCGCCAGTAGGACAGCGATCTCCGCCCTGAGCACGGGGGCGTTCGCCTCCACTACAGTCGTGAAGTGAACGCCCCTGAACTTGGGGGGACGCCGGGCGAACTGAATCGCATAGCCGAGTCTGATGGTACGGATGAGCCACCGAGACGGGCTGGGAAGCGCTAGCCAGGCTCCCAGACTCCGAGCAAGGGGGACCATCGGCACCACAGACGTACCCGCAGCGGGGCAGCAAGGCGGAACGCAGGGATCCGGCTCGGACGGCATGGGAGCGGCCCGAAGCGGGATCTGAGTGTGCTGTGCAACACTTACCTGCATCCGCGGAGGGGACGTGCGAGTGTGGGGAGGCCGCTTGTGTGCGTCCCGACAGCCGGCGTCCCCTGCTGGCGAAGGGAGAGGTACTTGAGGGTGGCGAGGCATGGGAGCATCGACCACCGCCAAGCGCGCTCTCTTGGCACCCAGAGATATTGGAAACTGCTCTTTTATTGATGTTTTGGGTGCCGCTGGCACTGGGACCAGCGGCGGAACAGAAAAACAAAAGATTTTCCCCCGGCCCTCCTCCGGGGGAAGGAGTGGTGCTGCAGCCATCTCCCTCAGAGCAGTCTCCTCCATCTCTGGGCGGCCCGTCTCAGGGTCCCTTGCGACGACACTTGCCACCTGGCTTGGCAGCGGCCTGAGCGGGCTGGACATCCTTCCCAGGGCCGGCCCCACGCCGTCGGCTGGTGGAAGGCTGCTGCGGTGCCTTGGCGGGGGCGGAGGCGGCGGCGGGTGGACGTCCTCGGCGACGAGTAGTCGGAGGCGCTGCCGCCGGCGGCGGGGTGGAGGCAGCAGCGGGCCGCCGGGGCAGGATGTGCTTGATCGCCTCCGTCTGCTTCTGGGCGGCCGAGAACTGTTGGGCGAAGCTCTCGACCGCGTCGCCGAATAACCCAGCTGACGAGATGGGGGAGTCCAGGAACCGATATTTATCGGTCTCCCTCATATCAGCCAGGTTAAGCCAGAGATGCCGCTCCTGGACCACAAGTATGGACATCGCCTGACCGATGGCACGGGTGGTGACTTTCGTCGCCCGGAGGGCGAGGTCCGTTGCCGTCCGGAGCTCCCGGAGGAGCTCTGGGTCAGGCCTACCCTCGTGCATGTCAAGGAGTGCTTGGGCCTGGTGGACCTGAAGCAACGCCATGCCATACAAGGCGGACGCAGCCTGTCCGCAGGCCTTGTAAGCCTTCCCGGTCAGACCGGAAGAGAACTTACAGGCCCGGGACGGGAGACGTGGGTCACCGCGCCAGTTAGAGGCGGTCGCCGGACACAGTTGCATCGTGACGGCGCGCTCCACTGGCGGGATCCCCACGTAACCCTTGGCTGGCCCGCCGTCGAGGGTAGTGAGGGGGGAGGAGTCACTCGGCCGGTTTCTGGCAGAAAAAGGTGCCATCCACGACCTCGTGAGCTCCTCATGCACCTCCGGGAAGAAAGGTGTTGGGGCGGGACGCTGAGAACCAGCGCGACCCACCCCGAGGAACCAATCGTCCAACCTAGAGGGTTCGGGACACGGTGGAGGGTTCCACTCGAGCCCAACCCTTTCGGCGGCCCGGGCAAGCATAGCAGCCATCTCAGGGTCCGGGGCAGCCGTTGCCACTCTCCCAGAGGGAGGCAGTACGACTGACCCTTCATCCCCCGAGGACTGAAACTCCCCCTCTGATGCAGCGATCGACATCTGTTCGTCCGCTGGAGCTCCAAAAGTCACCACTGGTCTCCCGTGGGAGGGTCCAGCGGTTTCTCTCGGAGGCTCTACCGGCTGCGGAGCTGAGGGATTAGGGGCCTGCGGAGGATCGCTCGGCGGGTTTGCCCTAAATGTAATCCTCAGATCACCCTTGCCATCCAAAGAAGCAGGTCCACCCGGGTTAGGGGCAGACCTAGTTCGTGGGATGGGTAAGGGGACTCCCCCAGCCCGGAGGTAGGAGAGTCTCGATCTTAGCTCCGAGATAGTCATGTTCCCGCAGTGGGAACATGAACTATCCACAAACGCCGCCTCAGCGTGCTGTGTGCCCAAACACGTGAGACAGCGATTGTGACCGTCAGCAGGGGACAGGGAACGACCGCATCCAGAAACGCACGGGTGGTAAGACATCTTGAAAAAGACGGCACGTCACCCATGAAGCTCTTTTGTGAGGAAAACGCTCTGTGCTGAAGCACTCAGGGGGAAACGCGACAGCGCACGGGATTGTTAGTGCAGCCCGTGCCTGTACTCAGCAGGAAAAATGCTCTACCCAGACCAACAGGTTGCTGTGATAACAGCAGTTTTTCTGCACTCAGAGGCAGCTCGATGAGTTCAGCGCGGATCCCGCTGAAAGGTGCCGTTCCTCCAACACGCGTCCTCCTCTGGTTTCTCCGGTGTCTGTAGACAGTTCTTTTGCTTGATAGCAGCGAAAATACTCAAGATGAGTGAGTCCTTCATGTGCCGTTTGGCTCCGAAGTGAATGGCATTCGCTCTCGCTTCCTGTTTATACCCGCGGCGCGGGGCGGAGCGCGAGATGCAAATCTCGCACGCCAATTGTTCATTGGCCGGTTCTAGATAGCTCGAAGCTGATAGGGGCTCCCAGAAGTGATCCCAATTCGTCGGTACGTCCGACGTACGTCAAACGTGACCGACTGAATTGGAACAATATATTTTGTTATATGCATATTCTTTCTTTCTCAAACCTTAGTTTTGATTTCTAAGTGATCAATTTATGTATAAGTGTTTTCACACATGATCATTGGCTGTATGGGTCCTCAGTAAATTAATGTGGCATTTAAATGGCAAAAGTTATTCTTGTCTCTATAACTTATGGCTTCCTAAAGACACGTTTATGGGTAAATAAAATATTAATAATATAAATAAAATGAATATCAAAACATATTTTAAATATAATGAAGTCATTTTATTATAGCACTCACCAGATGTTCCTGAAAACAAAACAGAGACAGAACAGTATAAACAAACTATACAACAAACTAAACACCAAATTACAAAAACATTATTATGTGAAAGTGAATAAAGTTGTGTGTGTGTGTGTTTTCAGTTATAAATATGTGCTGTGTAAATTAGCCTATATATACTTTTAGAAATTAAAAATAGCCTACACTGTAACGGATTTTTGTAATTTGAACAGTATTTTACTGTAATATGTACAGTATAATACTGTTAAATGTACCAACAGTATAATACTGTTAATAGCAAAGGATTATGGGAAAATATATGTTTACTACTGTAATTATTCTCTACTGTAATTCAATTTACAGTAGCAACAATGCCCGCGAAAACCTGACCAATGACAATGGAGACTTTTTAAGTTTTTTTTTTTCGGTTGGTGGGGGCAACTGAGGAAAGACTCAACGAAAAGGTTAGTATTATTTCTGTCATTATTTTATGTAAAACTGATATATTTTCAAATGCATTCACTTATTAACAACAACCTAACATGAACCAGTGCTGCAAATTGAGTGAGTTAAGCAAATTCCTGTCAAGAGCCTTTTTTTTCTGCCTGTTTGTCAAGGCGGGTGGTTACGTGACTGCCGTCATCCTTGTGATTTAACGTTACTTCAACGGGGTGAATAAAGTTTACATTGACTAATAGTTAGTGAAACGGGGGAAAAAAAGCTATTTTAATGTTCCTCTACCACTTTAATGTAAATTAGCTAAGCAGGAGGACTTTACGTTAACAGCAAACTATCTTAAAATACCGAAAAGTGAGGCAACACTAAAGATGGAGGTTGTAATAACAGTATTTTGAAGTGAATCTTTTGTTTTTGTTTAAAGTTTGCTGTTAAAATCGCCATTTGGAACGTCGGAGGTGTTCTGGAGTTATTTTCTGGCGGTTATCGTCATCTGAGGAAACTGGTAAGCAGAAGCTGGTGATATGACGTTATATGACTCTTATATTAAAACGTTAACCTTATATCGGTAGCAGATGGTTTAAAAAAGCAACAGTCAAGATGGTTGCGCAGTTTGTGTGCAAACACTGCAAGTTATCTGTGCGAACCCATTGCAGATTTTACCATCATATCATAATACATAGAACCTGACTAATTTTAGGTTCAACTGTGGTTTGCCGACTTGTCCTTGTAGTTTTCAGACTCTGTCTGCACGAAAGTCACATATTCATCGTAAGCACACACAGACAAAAACACGATCTCATGACAATGCGTATCAATAGTACGAGTGTGCAATCTCATGGAATGTATACGCCAAATGAGTGTTGGCGTGCATATGCTACGCAGTTTTTCGCGTGCATATGATACGTTTTTGGGTAGGGTGGGGGTTCTTACGTATAATACGCCATAAGGTGCGTATCATATGCACGCGAAAAACGGCGTACCATATGCACGCCAACTCTTATTTTGGCGTATACATTCCATGAGATTCTCCCAATTTGTATAGCTTGTTTTCTTTCTTCTTGCTGATGTAAGTATTAATGCTATTTGAACAGCTGATTCTAGAGAATACTGATTGTAATTAGTGTCATAGTTTCTTAAACAAGACATTTCTAAATTACTATTACTGTTTTTGTATTTATGTGTCATGCATTTGAAGTTCAATTTCATTTTCATAATCATTTATCATCAAACTTCTATTTTGCAAGATAGGCTTGGTTGGTCAAGGGGTTGTATCACAAGATATCACAAAGTGACATATAAGCATTAACTTGATTGGAGAGCACATTGAGAAGTATTTTAAAACAAGATGCAAGTATGTTCTCTATATATGAAATAAATGTCTCCCAACCTTTTGTTAATTGCTCTACTTTTAGGTCACTGCAACTCCAGCAGATGTAGTGGGAAGCCTCTCTTTGCCCAGTACCCCTAGACTGATTGCACTTGGTAAGTCTATTAAAATGCTTTTTTTAATTGATATGCTGAGATTAAAGTTGGCCAAAACCAACATCTACCAACAGACAGACACACAAGAGCTGAACGTTTGCTCTTGCGTCAACACAGATTATTTTGGATATGTATCAGGTATAATACATGGAACATTTTCTTAAAGGGTTAGTTCACCCAAAAATGAAAATTCTGTCATTAATTACTCACCCTCATGTCGTTAGACACCCGTAAGACCTCCGTTCATATTCGGAACACAAATGAAGATATTTTTGTTGAAAGCTGATGGCTGAGAAAGGCTTCAGATAGGCCTCCATTGGCATTCAGTACATTCACACTTCCAAGATCCATAAAAGGCACTTAAAACGTCGTTACAAAGTCCATCTCACCCCAGTGGCTCTACAATAATTTTATGATGCGACAACAATAATTTTTGTGCGCAAAAAAAATCAAAATAACAGCTTTATCCAACTTGTTCTTGTCTTCCGTGTGTGCCTCCACGACGCAT
Organism: Gobio gobio; assembly: GCF_949357685.1. NCBI lineage: Eukaryota > Metazoa > Chordata > Actinopteri > Cypriniformes > Gobionidae > Gobio > Gobio gobio. The sequence goes on from NC_137120.1 coordinate 20,397,857, forward strand.
GCGCGAGAATATGACGTAGCGCCAGCGTTCGGGAAACCATGAAATGCACACTTAAGCCCCATTTTGAGAACTACGCCGAGACCTAAAGCACGATCAATGTAGAATTAAACAGCTTAGACATGCGCGTCTTCCTCTGCTTGTAAACAAATCACTTCTGGGTCATGTGTCCGAACGCCGAATATGCGTTATATTCTCACGCATGCGTCGTGGAGACACACACGGAAGACAATAACAAGTTGGATAAAGGTGTTATTTTGTTTTTTTTTTGCGCACAAAAACTATTGTCGTCGTATCGTAAAATTATTGTAGAGTCACTGTGGTGAGATGGACTTTGTAACGACGTTTTAAGTGCCTTTTATGGGTCTTGGGAGTGTAAATGTACTGAATGCCAATGGAGGCCTATCTGAAGCCTTTATCAGCCATCAGCTTTCAACAAAAATATCTTCATTTGTGTTCCGAAGATGAACGGAGGTCTTACGGGTGTCGAACGACATGAGGGTGAGTAATTAATAACAGAAATTTCATTTTTGGGTGAACTAACCCTTTAAGGAAAAAAAAATTCTGAACTAATGTTGTAAACTATGGGAGTCAGTGGATACTACATTAGCCTACTAATATTGAAGGTACAAATTTACAGACATGAACAGGGCCCTTACATGACAACGAGATGCGTTTAGCAACTTAGCCATTGTTTAAACTCACCGAAATAGTGTTTTAGACGGCAAACTGTAGTCTCGCGCTGAAGTCCCGTGGGAACTCAGTTGTAGCCGGTAAAATCTAAATAGTCCATGGGGGAGGAGCGTTACGAACCATTTCTTCTTCACTTGTGAGCCGATCATCACTCTTCACACACACAACGCTCCTCCCACCTGGACTATTTACATTTTACCGGCTACAACTGAGTTCCCACGGGACTTCAGCGCGAGACTACAGCTAGCCATCTAAAACACTATTTCGGTGAGTTTAAACAATGGCTAAGTTGCTAAACGCATCTCGTTGTCATGTAAGGGCCCTGTTCATGTTGGACAGACATTTTAATTGCATTTTTTGTCTGTTAAGAGGCACAAAGACACTCTTTATGTATATGCCCCCATAGCTGCCGTGTTAGCTGAGTGAAGCTCTGGGCATTAACTGTAACAGCTCCGTGTTGCAAGCACCAATCCGGTTAGTTTTTTTTTCTATAGACAGTACTCACAAAGGTATAACGATCAAGATTAACTTAAAAATTCACCGGAGTTCTCCTTTAAGTTATAATAACTCTACAATTACATAATCATTCGATTTTTGAAATATAAACATTTAAATGGTGGCTGCATAAAAACTTGCCAGATTTATTCATACATACATGCATTAAATATTGGAGAACATGTACAATGAATAGCCTATGTAATGTGGTGCATATAATTAGCAAAATACTTAATTTTCTAGCTGACTAACGAGTTTATGGACACTGGATATGGTTTTTCTGAGGAAAATGTGACGTTACATGACATTTACAAGTCGTTTTACTTACATCTTTCTGCGGTTGAAACACTGATTGAGCTATTCTATGTGACATGATGCAGATTTCGGTGAGTTGTCCTGTATCTTTTAACACACTTTCAGAAGCTCATTCGTGTTTATTTTGCGCTGTTACTGGTGTAAGGCCGAAGAGAAGATCCGTTCATGTTTGCTCCGCGCTGCCGGTTCTCTTGAGCTGAGCTGCGGCAGAGCGATCTCACGCCACAGCGCCAAAACAGTATATGTTTTAGAATTTTGTAAAAAAATAGACGTAATTTGAAATCTGAGACTTTGTTTCATATAAATAGTAATAAAGTACAAAGATTACTGCAATTTATTGGATGGGAGGCACGCTACAATGTTTATTTCATTCATTAACTGAAAACAGGATGACTAATCGATTCTTGGGATTTAAGAATCAATATTGTTTTATAAAAGTGAGAATCGATTAAAATCGAGAAATCGATATTTTTTACCCAGCCCTATTCATCAGTCATCTCCATCTCCGACTGCTGTGGTTACAGTAGGCTATACTGACTGGTGTGGTTCCCTAAACATAACTCGTGGCCATGAGAAATAGATGTCGTTCTCTCAAAAAATCGAGGCCACGACATGATGTCGTCAACTCAACAAAATTATCTCGTGGCCACGATTAATTATCACGTTCCCACGACTTAATATGACATTCCCACAAATTAATATCTCGTGGCAACCACATATTATCATGTTCCCACGAGTTTATATGTTGTGGCCACGACAAAACTAAGTGAACCGAACATGTCCCCTCCCGGTCACCGTACTGAATCACATTAGTGTTTCCCGATAAATTATCTTCATTCACAAACCACTGTTAATTTTAACAGAAAATCAAGCTTAGGCTACTGGATGTTTGAGTTGGCATGGCAGAAACCACGCAAAGAGCTGTCCCTTTATAATCACTAAAAATGTGTCCCTCGTTTTAATTGCAATCTCGCAAAGTTCCATTATAATCTGTCTACACTGTACAATAAATTATTTATTTATATAGTACATATTGCTTTTATTAACATCAAAGTGCATACAGCACCATGTTATGACTGTTGGGAAAGCATTGGTTTGATAAATGTCTTTTTTCTTGTGCTTGCAGGTTCATTCTGAGAATAAACCCTGATAGCACCAAATGCCAATCAAAATCACAGATCAGCCGGACATCTGGAAAAAGGGTCCAGAGAAAAATCGCCAGCCTAAATCCCCTTGTGGCATCTTTCATCAGAGAGCTTGTTGACTTCGATTGGCAAAATTATTGAAGGCTTGTTCTGATTTTCAGCATGTTTATATTTTTAGCCATGTTAAATACACGGGATGAATTCAAACACATTTGTAAAATGTACTTTTTAAAGTAAATGTTAAACAGTTAAACAATTAAACAGCATATTTTAATGACAAATGTTCATGAGGACTCATTCATTTTTGGGGGGTAAAAAACATATAGTTTACAGTGCTGTAGTGGTTTTTCATTATTTAATCATCAGTTCCCTTACGAGAGTACTCTCGTATTGCGTTTTGCTAAAACGCTATGGGGGAATTCCTTTCCTCGAGATATTGAAGCAAATTTTTATCCAAAAATACCATGTACACGCAGTGCAGCTGCACAACTCTCAGCAGGAAGCAGCTGCGTGCTGATTGGCTGTGCCGCTGCAACTGCAGCAACCTATGGCGAGACCGTGGGGCGGGACGGACCAATCAGGTCCTTCCAAATTCCCGCCACAAGGGGCAACAGAATTTGCATAGCCAAGGGTATATAAGACCCACTCTCGCAAGGTTAGTCAGATTAATTCTTCTTCAGCGACTTGCAATCGTTGAGCTCCAGATCGAAGCCCGCCGTCGACACGCACCCAGCGGAATTCCCTGCAGCCCTGAGGACGACGGATTCCAACCTGGTCTCCGCCTTCAGCCGCCTGCTGTTCCAGCTGAGCCATCCGGCGTTGAAATATCCTTTATACTATGTTTATGTGTGTTTATGATGTGTGCGTTGCTGCCAACGCCACTTCTAAGAGCTTCTAGCTCTCCACCTCTCTTCTCTCGTGCCCGCCGCGTGTTTACGCCGCGAACAGAGAACATTGGTCCTCCGCCGCTTCAAATAAAGCCGAGGACAGACGGAGCGCTCCTCTTCTCTCGTTCCGTCGCGCTGAAATGCGCCGCGGACAGAGAATGTGATACCCCCCGCCGCTATATGGCGCCGCGGGCATACGGAGCTCTCCCTTTCTCTCGTTCCGTCGCGCTGTGAAGCGCCGCGGACGGAGAAGGTTTTTCTCGCCGCACTGATGACACCGCGGACATACAGAGTTTCACTCCTTCCTCTCTCATCCCCACCGCTCTAAAATGGCCGTGGACAGAGAACGTTATATCCCCGCTGCGGACATACAGAGCTCTCCCTTCCTCTCATTCCGTCGCGCTGAAACGCGCCGCGGACCGAGAAGGTTATATCCTCGCTGTGCTGATGACGCCGCGGACATATGGAGCTCTCCACGCGCCTCCCTCTCTCCTCCGCCGCTCTAAAATGGCCGTGGACAGAGAATGTTATTTCCGCCGTGCTAATGGCTCCGCGGGCATACGGGGCTTTTCACTCGCTCCTTCTCTTACTCCGCCGCCCTGAAATGGCCGCTGACAGAGAATGTGATACTGCCGCCACGCGGATGGAAGATGTGCACTTCTACACACGAGTGAACTCAACATAAGCTCTCCTCACTCTTCCTTCTCTCTCACCCCGCCGCCCTGATATGCCACGGGCAGAGAATGCTAGAGGAGAGGCATGCGAACTCAGGCTGCTGGATATACCGAGAACGCGCTTACGTCACAGCCGTTCTCGCTGCAGCGCGCGCTTGCTGCTAAAGGTAAACAGCTGCTATATGGCAGCGCGCGCTCTCTGCACAGCGCGAGTTCGCTGACTAGAGCGCGTCATAACACGCGCTCTCCGTCTAGAGCATAACGATGTCATAAAATGGCTGCCAAGCTTGCGCCTTTTTTCCCTCAAACATCACTTCTCCCAGTTCCCCTATTCAGGCGGCTGGAGTGGTTCAACACTGTAGGTAATGTGTCCACTACATAGTGTGCACTCCTGCATAAGCACTGTTAATTCAGTGCCACAAAATCACTCAATAAACCTGATATTCTCCCAGTTCCCTTAGTTCAGGTGACTGGAGATGTAACATTGCAATAACTAGCCTGTGGCCAAACATGCTCAGTTGCACATTGACGCTGTTATGCGTTTACCTCTGTGAATTCGCTCGCTGGCGTACGCCGCGAATACTCTAATGTAGTGGCGCCCATTATTCAGTGCACGCCACCACACATTGTTTACAATGAATCAGAGCTTTTCTAGTGGCTAGGTAGACCCGCGCCTGCAGAGCACGCGCTATCCATTAGCCCGGCCGCTAACGTGCACGTGGACTAATCCGCAAGAATGCGTCCACTTTACAGTAACACTATCTAAACACAGTGTTACGAGTTCATCTGTAGGCAGGTGCCAACATCAAAGTTGTACCCCTACACTCAAGCACTTCCCTATGTTCCCCAGCTCCCTGCACTCAGGCGGCTGGAAACATTATTCCTACAATCGACGAGCCCGCAAACAAACGCGCTCGCCTGTACACATGCACCATTTCCCCGGCGACACAAAGCGTTCGCCGCTATTCTGCGTTCTCCGGCCCCCTGCACTCAGGCGGCTGGGAACACTATTTCCCTATTTACTATTTATGAGCCCGTGAGCAACGTGCTCTTCTGTACACAAACACAATCCCCTTGGTAAGCGCCACTTCCAAGGCGACCCAATAAGGCGTGCGTCACCATTCAGTGCATGCCGCCTCTCACAGTGTTACTAGCACAATGCATCCGGGCTAACAGGTCCCTGTTATTCAGTGACCCGCCCCACAAATTAATTCAACCCTTGGCTTCGATAACAAGGTTACTCACTACAGTTCGCTCACAGACCACCGTGCTTCCGCACTGTGGTAGAGACAGCGGTGAGAAGCGACATGAGTCACGTGCTTCGAACCGAAATATCAAACTGTTAAATTAAGGGAGCGGTGGTAACCGTGCACCCCTCACAGAGCGAGTCAGGCTTTGACAGTCGCTACTTCCTTGTGCCAAAAGAAGGGTGGTGGTCTCAGGCCATTCTAGATTTCAGACATCTGAACAAAGCCCTTATGAAGCGCCCGTTCAGAATGTTGAGAATGAAACAAATCCTCGCGCACATCCGCCCGGGTTATTGGGTTTTCACTGTGGATCTAAAGGATGCCTTTTTCCACGTACAAATAGCCCCTCATTACAGGCCATTCTTGAGATTCGCCTTCGAAGGGAAAGTTTACCAATACAAGGTGCTACCTTTTTGGTCTATCTCTGACTCCCCGCACGAAGTGCATGGAAGCGGCGCTAACCCCGCTGAGCTTCGGGGAATGAGAATTCTCAATTATCTCGACGACTGGCTCAGAATAGCTCAGTCAGAGATACAGTTGTTAAACCACAGATCTTGGCTTCTCAACCATTTAGAATGCTTGGGACTCAGAATCAACGTGGCAAAGAGTTTATTGTCTCCCACACAGAAAGTTTCGTTTCTGGGAACAGTATTGGACTCACTGCAGATGAGCGTGCGACTGACGTCACAGCGCGCGCTCTCTGTTCAGAACCGAGCGGTTTCCCTCAGGTCCGGTGCACACATTCCTCTCAAACACTTTCAGAGGGTGCTGGGTCTCATGGCCTCGACGGCGCTAGTTTTCAGACTGGGTCTGTTGCACATGCGCCCCCTACAGCACTGGCTGAATCGCCGCGTTCCAGCTCACGCATGGCTCTCGGGCCGATTGCAAATCAAGGTAGACCACAGCTGTGTGTTGGCTCTGGCTCCTTGGAAAAATCCCGTCTGGTACCAGACGGGCGTGAGTTTGGGCACTGTTACGAAGTGGAAAGTTATCTCGACAGATGCATCCAACCTAGGTTGGGGAGCCCTTCACGAGGGCAGGCCAGTCTCCGGTCTCTGGTCAGACTCGGGGAGGAGCCTTTACATAAACTGTCTAGAGATGAATGCGGTCACGCTATCGCTAAGAGCTTTCCTTCCGTACATAAAGCACCACCATGCCATGGTCCGAACGGACAGCAGGTCGGTGGTAGCCTATATAAATCGTCAAGGCGGTCTGAAAATTATCGATCTGCACACAATGGCATAAGAAGTCCTAATATGGGCAGAGCACAATACGCTGAGAGCGACTCATGTGCCAGGCATTCTGAATTTGGGTCCGGACATGCTGTCCAGGTGCAATTCAGACAATTGGGGCAGTTCTTGGAGAGGCAAAAGTGGATATTTTCGCCTCACAAGACTATGCTCAATGCCGAATATAATTCTCCAAGCACAAGGATGCGTTGGCCCACGAATGGCCCAACCTTCTTCTCTATGCTTTTTCCCCAATCTCAATGTTACCTCAGGTCATAGAGAGGATTAGGGAGAGCAGATGCGCTGTGCTTTAATAGCCCCGCTTTGGAGAAATCAACCTTGGTTCTCACTACTGAGTCAGATGTCGGATACAGATTCGTGGCCGGTCCCGCTGAGGAGAGACCTCCTCATGCAGGCGGGACGGCAGATCTGGCATCCCCGTCCCGATCGATGGGCGCTTCATGTCCGGGTACATGAGAACCCCTCTGAAAATGTATTGAATACCATTACTGAAGCTAGAGCCCCCGCGACCAGGCGGCTCTATTCAGACAAATGGTCAGTCTTTTCGGACTGGTGTAAAGCGCGAAGTCTGACCCCACATGATTGTGAAGTGTCAGAAGTGCTTACATTTTACAAGAGCTTCTGGACGCGGGTCGTTCCCCCTCCACGCTCAAAATTATGTGGCTGCTATATCTGATCCGTCCAGCGTATCACGTTCAAGTGAACGGACTAACATTGTTCGCTTCCTTAAAGGGGCTAGAAGGCTTCACCCACCTCGCACCCTCTTCAGTCCCTATATGGGACTTGTCCAGTGACTTGGATGTCATGAAGAGCTCTGCACTTGAGCCTCTGCATTCGGTGAGCTTTAAGCTCCTGTCACTAAAGACCGCTTTTCTGCTGGCGATCGTCAGTTAAGCGAGTGGGTGATCTGCACGCGCTCTCTGTGAGCGCCTTCGTGTCTGGAATTGGGCCAAACGATTTCAAGTCGTCCTCAAACCAAGACATGGATATGTACCTAAGTGCTTTCAACTCCATTCAGAGCACAGGTCATTTCACTCTCAGCACTTTCATCACCGATAGATGAAGAAGATGCTAATTTGCTCTGTCCTGTCAGAGCGCTGAGGATATACATAGAGCGTTCCGCTGCTTAGGCAACTGAACAGCTCTTTGTATGCTTTGGCGGCCGCACCCGAGGGTGCGCGGTTACAAAGCAGACCTTGTCACGATGGATAGTAGATGCTATCTCGCTGGCTTATGAGTCTAAAGATCTCAGCTGCCCTTTAGGCATTAAAGCCCATTCTACTAGAGGCATGGCCTCTTCGTGGGCTTGGTCTACTGGCATTTCTCTAAATCATATCTGTGTGGCGGCAGGCTGGGCCTCCCCGTCCACTTTATCAGATTATAATTTAGATGTCCCGGCCTTATAGGCTGGGCTTCTTGCTGTGTACAGTTTTAACCCCTTAAGGCTCGAAAAGTCCGGTCTGGGTTAAGTATTGTATAAGTCATAGCACATTCCTTATACGGCTCGAATTATCTGGCCATTCATTATCCTAAGTGCTTTCAACTCCGTTCAGAGCACAGGTCATTTCACTCTCAGCACTTTCATCACCGATAGATGAAGAAGATGCTAATTTGCTCTGTCCTGTCAGAGCGCTGAGGATATACATAGAGCGTTCCGCTGCTTAGGCAACTGAACAGCTCTTTGTATGCTTTGGCGGCCGCACCCGAGGGTGCGCGGTTACAAAGCAGACCTTGTCACGATGGATAGTAGATGCTATCTCGCTGGCTTATGAGTCTAAAGATCTCAGCTGCCCTTTAGGCATTAAAGCCCATTCTACTAGAGGCATGGCCTCTTCGTGGGCTTGGTCTACTGGCATTTCTCTAAATGATATCTGTGTGGCGGCAGGCTGGGCCTCCCCGTCCACTTTATCAGATTATAATTTAGATGTCCCGGCCTTATAGGCTGGGCTTCTTGCTGTGTACAGTTTTAACCCCTTAAGGCTCGAAAAGTCCGGTCTCGGTTAAGTATTGTATAAGTCATAGCACATTCCTTATACGGCTCGAATTATCTGGCCATTCATTATTCCTGGCCCGACTATGTCCGGTCTATACATTATATTACACGTATATCGTGTTCATTCTCATTAAGGGCTTGACTCAGGTCTGGCTCTTTTTGGGACTTCTTGATATCATATTACGGGCCCACCTAGGTTGGCCTGGGTTTGGTGTCGTCGGCTTTAGAGCTGTTAAGCAAGCACGGCGTTTTGCATTGGTCCCCCATAGCGTTTTAGCAAAACGCAATACGAGAGTACTCTCGTAAGGGAACGTTTCGGTTACTAACGTAACCTCGGTTCCCTAAGATGAGGGAACGAGTATTGCGTTTTGCTTGTCGTGCTTGCTCACTTGCTCAGGAGTCGCTTCAGTCGATTAACCTGACTAACCTTGCGAGAGTGGGTCTTATATACCCTTGGCTATGCAAATTCTGTTGCCCCTTGTGCCGGGAATTTGGAAGGACCTGATTGGTCCGTCCCGCCCCACGGTCTCGTCATAGGTTGCTGCAGTTGCAGCGGCACAGCCAATCAGCACGCAGCTGCTTCCTGCTGAGAGTTGTGCAGCTGCACTGGACATGGTATTTTTGGATAAAAATTTGCTTCAATATCTCGAGGAAAGGAATTCCCCCATAGCGTTTTAGCAAAACGCAATACTCGTTCCCTCATCTTAGGGAACCGAGGTTACGTTAGTAACCGAAACGTTACACCTGTTGTTAATTTAAAACTAATTGCTTTGTCTTTTTAAACTCTGTGTCTGGTTTGGTTGTTTTGTTCCTTTGTTTTCTGAGTATTTTGAGTTCTGTGTTAAATAAAACTGACCGCTGTGATTAGATCCGTTTCATCAACTTTATTGCAACCTTACCTATGGCATGTAGATTCAAATCAAATAAATGTTGTTTAAAGTAAATTAAGCTAAACTCAAATCGTAAAAAAAAATATAATTCTGTAATAGGAAATCAATTCTAATACTGTAAATAAAAATACAGTACTTGTACTGTAAATGAAAAACAGTATTCATACTGTAAATAAAATATACAGTATTATTACTGTAAATGAAAATACGGTACTTGTACTGGAAATATTCATACTGTAAATATCAATACAGTATACATTATTATTACTGTAAATTGAAACTACTAGTGTCACGGAGCGGGAGTGTTATGGATACGTGGTGTTGCAATAGACAATTAATTAATTTGGTAAATAAATATAAACAACATTTATTTATACATCACACAACTATTTACAACACAACAGAGGTTGGCTTTGCTTGAGTTGTTGCTCTGGATTTTCTTGCTTTAAAAAAAAAAAAAACTAATTTTTGCCTGTTTAGGTTCGTCACCTTCTCCATTGCATTTTTACATTTTTACCATTAAAGTTCTACACGCATATCCGTGTTTTTTTGTTTGTTGTTTTTTTGGGGGAATATATTTCAGGGCTCAATGCTAAGGATTTTTTTCAGGGGTTCAAATTTTTACTTGCCCTGTCAGAATTTTCACTGACCCCACCACAAAAAAAACCGACAAATAAAATAAAATAGGCCTAGTATTGTTTTTGAGCCATATAAGCTTAATAAATAAGGTTATGACTCTAAAAACTAATATCCTAACTCATATATATATTTTTTATATTGTTAAAGACCGTCAGTAATAAAATAAGAACAAATAATCAAATTATGAGCAAAAGCACAAATAAATACAGCAGAACAAACATATACAAATGAAATAAACAGTTCCCCTTCGAGGGAACTCGAACTGCGTCATCGTGACGACACTTTGGGGAACGCCCCTCGCGTAAAGCGTCTGAAGAAACTGTAAAATCAGCCCAATCCGATTGGTGTTGCGTGATGACGTCGTATGTGACGGCATACCCGGAAGATACAAAGAGATGTCTGAACAAAACCGAGATAGCTTTTTTGCTCTTCAGCGTGAGCGCTCTGTTTGTTCAGTCTGAAGGTGTTGTTGCAACTTGAAAGTAAGTGTAATAAATATATATATACTATGGCGAGCGAGCGTTTCAGGCTGTGTGTGCACCCGTGTCCGCGCTACATTACGGGCACGGACACACATCAGCTTTGTGTGCAGTGTCTCGGCGTGCAGCACGCCCAAGCCGCTCTTGAGGGGGCGGCTTGCGGTGATTGTGAACTGCTGCCGCTGAGGGTGCTGCGCTCGCGGCTGGCCGTCTTTGAGGAGACCGGTCAGCCTCGTGAGCCCCGCGGTTCTGGGCCTGCGTCTGTTGAGGCAGCGTGGCGCCGTAGATCGTGGGGCTCGCAGCGGGATCTGTCAAGAAGATATGGGACTGCTGAGGCATCCTCCCTATCCTCCTCTGACGATTCTGATATCCTCCCGCCCCGTGTGGAGGCCCGCGATGCGGCTTCTTCCCGCGGGGCGGAGGATCCGGTTCTCAGGCTGTCTGATTCTGAGGAATCAGACAATTTGAGGATCGAGGTGGATGATGTGGGGCTTTCGCCACCCCACACACCCGCTATTGAGGAGCTGGTGGAGGTTTTAACCCGCGCTGTGGCCAAACTGAGTTTGGATTGGCCACAGGAAATAGTGGACATCCAGCCACCATCTAAGCTGGATGAACGCTTTTCAGGCGTCGGGTTCAACCTCCACGGCGGGGTCTTCCTTTTTTCCCCGATCTGCATAACGAGTTGTGTAGATCGTGGGAAAAACCCTTCTCAGCCCGTGTAGCTAATCCCCCAGTACTTGATTTTGCTAATGTGCTGGGGACGGCTGAGTTGGGGTATGCAGCGTTGCCTCAGGTGGAAGAGGCGCTTGCGGGCCACCTCTCACCCGGGGCCGCTGCATCATTGAAGGCTCCGTCGCTGCCCACTAAACCTTGCCGCGACACGTCCAAGTTAGTCGGCAGGGCTTTTAGTGCGGCAGGTCGAGCTGCTGGTTGTCTGCACACCATGGCGGTCCTGCAGGCATACCAAGCCGACCTCCTCAAGGAACTGGATGAGGGCGAGGGACCATCTCCGGATGACTTCACCGAGCTCAGGAAGGCAACGGATTTGTCTCTCCGCATTACCAAAGAGACGGCTCGCGCTGTGGGCCGCTCTATGGCTGGAATGGTATGCGTCGAGAGGCATCTCTGGCTGACGCTGTCGGGAATCAAGGAGAGCGAGAAACATTTTCTCCTTGATGCTCCGATCTCGCCTTCTGGCCTCTTCGGCGGGGCAGTGGATACTGTCGTCGAGAGGTTTCAGGAGGTGAGGAAGCAGTCAGCCGCCTTCCAGAAGTTCTTCCCTCGCCGCTCGGGCTCTGCAGTTAGAGCAGGCCCGGGTGGGCAGCCCGGACCCTCATCCAGCTCACTGCACCGCGATGTGCAGAGGCAGAGTGTCGCCTCCCGCGCCCCTCCCGAGGGAGCTTGGCAAAGGAGGCGGCGCTCTCGCAGGAAGCCTTCTCAGCCTAAGAGCGACCTGAGGGACGTCATCCAGGCTAAGAAGGCTCCCAAGCGGTCCTAGCTTCGGCAGGACCGCTGAGAGTCGTCCCCCACAGGGTGGAGCGATCGAGGTCGTTTCCACTCTGGGACTCTCGGGGAATCGTTGCTGCGCTCCCGCCGTCCAAGACGTTTCGGGCCGCATCGGTTCCCTGCGCGCGCGCACTGAACCAGTCGCCTCCATTAGGACTTGCGACAGTTCAGCAGCCGCGTGCGCCTCACGGATCTCTTCCCCGACGACACCCTGCCGGTCAGCCGCTTCAGGGCGTTTTGGTAGGGACTCGAATAACACCCGAGGCTGGCCTCGAGAGGCTAGTTCCCTTAGTAGATTATCTCGGCGCATGGTCATGCCTTCCGGGTATATCTGCGTGGGCCCTGCGTACTGTGGAACGGGGTTACAGACTGCAGTTCGGTTTCCCTCCCCCGAAATTCAACGGGGTGGTTCGAACTGTGGTCGGTCCCGAGCAGGTGCGGGTGATGGAGCAAGAAGTACGCTCTCTGCTGGTCAAGGAGGCTATAGAATATATTCCTCCACCAGGCAGGGAGTCCGGGTTCTACAGCCGGTACTTCATAGTTCCCAAGAAGGATGGGGGGTTGCGTCCAATTCTAGATCTCAGGCTCCTGAACCGGTCTCTGAGGAGATACAGGTTCAGGATGCTCACAATTCCAGCCATCGTGACTCAGATCCAGTTCGAGGACTGGTTCGTCACGATAGATCTGAAGGACGCATACTTCCATATCTCCATCCTTCCAGCTCACAGGAAGTTCCTGCGGTTCGCTTTCGGGGGCGAAGCGTACCAGTATCGGGTTCTTCCGTTCGGCCTAGCTCTCTCCCCTCGCACCTTCACGAAGTGTATGGATGCAGCACTGGCTCCGTTGAGACTCCAGGGCATCCGTTTACTCAATTATATCGACGACTGGCTGATTTTGGCTCAGTCGTACGATATGGCGGTTCGACATCGAGATGTCGTTCTAGCCCACATAAGGTGCTTGGGTCTCAGACTCAACACGAAGAAGAGCGTGTTGACGCCCTCCCAGAGGACTACGTTCCTGGGGGTTGTATGGGATTCGACGCTGATGCGGGCACAACTGTCCCCCGCACGCGTGGAGTCCATACTGGCGATGGTCTCGAGAGTGAAACTGGGCCGCAGCCTCACTGTGAAGCAGTTTCAGAGACTGCTGGGTCTCATGGCAGCAGCAGCCAACGTGATTCCGTTCGGTTTGCTCTACATGAGACCCCTCCAGTGGTGGCTGAGAACCAAGGGGTTTTCCCCCAGGGGGAATCCTTTCCGCATGATCAGGGTAACGCGCAGATGCCTTCGTTCCCTCGTCATGTGGAAGAAACCTTGGTTTCTGTCCCAGGGGCCGGTGTTGGGAGCGTCGTGTTGCCGGAAGTCCGTTTCAACAGACGCTTCCCTCACTGGTTGGGGCGCGGTCATGGAAGGCCGCTTTTCCAGGGGTCTGTGGGAGACCCGGCATTCTTCCTGGCATATCAATTGCCTGGAAATGCTGGCGGTCTTCAAGGCTCTGAGGAGCTTTCTCCCGGACCTCCGCGGCCACCATGTCCTGATACAATCCGACAACATGTCGGCAGTATCGTATCTGAACCACCAGGGGGGCCTGAGGTGACGCCCTCTTTGCAGACTGGCGCATCAGGTCCTTCTGTGGTCCCAGGGGAAGTTGTCATCCCTCAGGGCGATGTACATTCCCGGGGACCAGAATCAGGGAGCAGACATCCTGTCAAGGCAGGGGCTGAGGCCCGGGGAATGGCGGCTCCACCCCGAGGTGGTGGAGGCTATGTGCGAGCGGCTGGGCCCGGTGGAAGTGGATCTATTTGCGTCTCGAGAGACGTCCCACTGCCCGCTGTGGTTCTCCCTCACTCATCCGGCCCCTCTGGGGCTGGATGCCATGGCACAGACGTGGCCGAGGCTGCGTCTGTACGCTTTTCCCCCGATTGCTCTGCTCCCGGGAGTTCTGGAACGTGTCCGCCGGGAGGGCGTCAGCCTTCTCTTAGTAGCACCCCGGTGGCCCACTCGGGTATGGTTCTCCGACATCATCGACCTGCTGGACGGTCCCCCATGGCAGGTCCCTCTGAGGAGGGATCTGCTGTCTCAGGCCGGGGGTACGATTTTCTACCCACGGCCAGAGGTGTGGGATCTCTGGGTCTGGCCCCTGAGGGGGCTCAGTTCCTAGCAGAGGGCCTGTCGGCAGGTGTTGTGGAGACCCTACTCAGTTCCAGAGCTCCATCCACCAGGAGGTTGTACAGCCTAAAGTGGAATGTATTTTCCACTTGGTGTAGAGAGCGGGAGGTGAACCCAGTTAACTGCCCAGTGGCTTCAGTGCTGGAGTTCCTTCAAGACCGCTTCTCCGCCGGTCTTTCCCCGTCCACACTTAAGGTGTATGTGGCTGCCATTGGGGCTTTCCACGCACCTTTAGGTGATGCGACGTTGGGAAGGCACCATCTGGTTGTGCCCAAGGTGCCATCTAACAGGGCAAGGTCAGTGGTTCTCCAGGCATTCCATCCTCCACCTCACGTGATGGCGGAAGAGAGCAGACTTCACCTCCTCTGCCCCGTGCGGGCATTGAGGATTTATCTGGAGAAGTCTGCTCAGTGGAGAAAGTCAGACCAGCTGTTGGTGTGTTTTGGTTCACCCAAGAAAGGGCTGCCTGCGTCAAAGCAGACGATTAGTAACTGGATTGTCCAGGCTATAGCCATGGCTTATCGGGTGCGCAACCTGCCTTCACCCTTAGCCGTGAGGGCCCATTCTACCAGGAGCATGGCCTCCTCGGTAGCCCTCCTTTCTGGGGCCTCTATGCTAGACATCTGCGAGGCAGCTGGGTGGGCCACTCCTCACACCTTCATTCGTTTTTATAGTCTGCATCTCCCTGAGACGCCTGGCGCGAGAGTGCTCGCCCCCTAGTTGTGCCTGGTTCCAGCTTCACACTGGGGTGGGTATGATTGGTGCGGGATAGTTGGTACTCGTTCCCCAAAGTGTCGTCACGATGACGCAGTTCGAGTTCCCTCGAAGGGGAACGTCTCGGGTTATGACTATAACCCTTGTTCCCCGAGAAGGGGAACGAGACACTGCGTCTCGTGTCCACCCAATCATCAGAGCGCTCGCTTCATCGCAAAGAACGCTATCTCGGTTTCGTTCAGACGTCTCTTTGTATCTTCCGGGTATGCCGTCACATACGACGTCATCACGCAACACCAATCGGATTGGGCTGATTTTACAGTTTCTTCAGACGCTTTACGCGAGGGGCGTTCCCCAAAGTGTCGTCACGATGACGCAGTGTCTCGTTCCCCTTTCATCACCATTAAACAGCATGTAAATCACAACTGCCTAATGTTATTGAATGAAATGCCAACCCAGGACGAGTTATAGGACTGTGAGGCTTTGGGGTGTTGATGGACTCGATCTACAACATCTGTGTTTTGTTCATCGTTTGGACGTAACGTTAGTCTTTTACAAAAACGGGATTTTTTTCAGCTTTATGCTCAAAATGTTGCTTTTTCATGAAACTTGCAACATTCAAGTGTTGATTAAAAAAATTATGTATGAAGCTGGAATAAAACAGTGGGTCTGTTCTTTCTTTTGATATATTGCATGTTTAGATATTCTGTGGACCATTAAAACTTGTGAAAATGACCATAAATGCTGGCGGTGACTGGCAAATTTCATGTTTACGTTCATTTAAAAGACCTAACCGACTATGTTTACGATGATACTCAACAAGACAGTCATTTTGATATAATTTTGTGTGATTATTCGCGTGCTGTGAGACGCGTGGCCGTGTGTGTGTGTTGTTGCCCTTCGCGAGTATCAAACTGAGAGACACTTTCTCGTCTATGAGCGCTTGAATTTTTAAATTGGAAATGCGCAAATGATCAGTTTCCGTGAAGATGCAGCTCTGGCCCTAGTGTCTTTCACGCTGGCACTGAACCATCAGGCAATTCTTATTGTCGACCGTAATGACAAATATTTTGTGTCATTCATTCAGGGGGGGTGGGGGGTCGTTTTGGGAGGGCGGGGCGCCCCCCCAAAACAATGGTAGGGGAAACACTGCATAGTAGAGCCCTAGTCCAATCACGTGCGAGGTCAAGGCCATGACGCGTAGAAGACGAGCTTTAAACTTTTTTTTTTTTTTTTACATTTCCTATGTTTTTGCTGCTTTCCTTTTTCGTGATCAACAATGACAGGACGTCCTCTTCAACTCCTCTGCATGGACGCAACCAACTTTTTGGACTCATTTTCAGGAGGCTGTCTTCGTCTTCACAACTCTGAGGCAAACTGCAGGCGCTATAAACCACAGCACGGGTAATGTAACGTTACGATTTAAAGAATATGCTTTTATTCAGCTGTATAAGGAAATGGTTGCGTTAATAGATCCGAGCTTAAAACTCCACATTTTGTTTACACAGACTATCCTCGCCTCATAACGAAGCCGTGAGCTCTTATCTGCTTGGAGCGATTTCCGCGAGTCCAGATTTAACCGCTGATCACGACGAAATTGTGTGTACGTATAACTTCTAATGTTTTTCTCATTCCTTGTTTAATTTTAACGTGACTGTTTTTATTAATACCAGTCTCATGTAATTGTTTTCCAGCTGCCTGTAAGACGTATTATGAATCGACACGCCGGAGCTTCGGATACAAACAACCTGAACTTACATCGCAGGCGGAAACTGCGAAGTTTAGCTCGGAGTCGATCAAGAAGAAAAAGGGTAAGATTTATTATATTAGATCCATTTTTTGTCATTGTGAGTATTTTTCAGGTTGCTTATTGTCTTTATGGATTGTATTACAGTTGCTGGAAGCGAGAGTGTGCTGGCTGGCTGAGGATGAGGTGGACATTTGGAAGTCCGCGACCATTGAACTCATGTCTGACGAGGAAGACGGCATTGTTGACGGGGTGTCTGGATGGATTGTGCGGCCACCGCCCTCTTGCAGCCTGGAGCTCGCCGAACTTTACATTACATTACGAGACATTACTGCTGCACTGTACATAGTTGTGTGTTTAACAATAAAGCTCTTTCTTTGAATAAACAGCCGTATGTTTATAAATGAAGCTCTTTCTTTGAATGAACAGCTGTGTGTTTATAAATGAAGCTCTTTCTTTGAATAAATGGCACGGTCCGTATCATTTTCCCATATATTCCTTGATGGTATGAATACTTCATAGCACAATAACATTAATATAAAACATAAATTATTACAACATAAATTATATATTTATTAGGGGCCAAGCACCAAAGGTGCGAAGGCACCTATTGAAACCGTTCCCGTCTTTTTTTCTTCTGCCATGGGAGTCTATGGCAGCCCATAGAACCGTATGGTAAAAAGTTGTGAAATTTGGCACACTAATAGAGGACGGTCTGGTATGTCACCATGGCAATTTTGGTGTCTCTATCTCAAACCCTCTAGCGCCTCCACCTGTCCAAATGTTTACTCATGTTTATGCTAATAACTTTTGAACCGTAAGGGCTAGAAACGAAATTCTTTTTACCTTCGATTGCACCCTATGACGTCATTTTCCGTCTTTGATATTTCCCCGCCATTTTCAATTAACCGAAAAACCTACTTTTGCGAACTCGTCCTAGACGGTTCATTCAATTTGCACGAAAATTGAACCAGATCATCTTCAGACAATATTGACAAAAAATCTTGCAACTCAAGTTGATTCGTCTAATTGTTTTCGATAAACGCGCGAACACATTTTACATAACGTTTGCAAAAACACACTTAAGGCAATATCTCCGCAACGCTTTATCGTGCTTTATGCAGCGTTTCGGCGCAGCGCCACCTGCTGGTCTGGAGATACGAAAAATGGCTATTTTAGCTTTTCTTTGCTGAACCGTTTGTCCAAATATCATAAAAGGGGCCTCGTTAGATTCGGGACGTCATGCCGAGTCAACGGATATCCAATTTTACCATATCGGCCATTTTGGCTGTCGGCCATCTTGAATTATGTGCTAAAATGCTGTATTTTATCAACGCATGAAAGGATTGTTACGAAACTCGGTATGGGTCATCACCACGATAACCCAAAGTAGCCTGACAAGTTTCAAAACAGCGCCACCTAGTGGAGTTTTTTTTTTTAAAAATGCTCAGAACTTTGGGTGGGGTTGACTTATTTTCAAGAGACTCATCTCATTAGACTCATGAATCGTTGCCGAGTCCAACGATACCACACTTGCCAGGTTTCGCCGTATGGTTTGTGCACAAAATGCATGCCTCGGATTTGCTCACCAAATTCGAGATAATTTTAGTTTTTTGTAAAACCTACTTTTGCAAATTACTCCCAGGTTATTTGCCTCATCGGAACCAAACCACTGCAGAAATTTTCTCTGGAGAGTGAATATCAATAATTATAAAAAAACAACAACATTTTGATTCATAGTTACTAAGGGGAGCCAAAATGTTTGATGTGACTGGGACCTATTTTACTAAAATGGTTATAACTTGTGAACGGAATGAGATATTTTCACCAAATTCAGGTCACGTGTGTGAGCTCAGTCTGAGATCACATGAAAAAAATCGCAACAATTGACCACTTAGTGGTGCTATAACAGGGGAAAACACATGAAAATGGCAACATATGCACCCAAACATTAGTCAGATGAAAATGGGCATTCATTGTCTTCGTCCAGGGTGCCATGATAGTCTATGAGGACACTGGTGTATCTAAAAAAAACTCTGAGAAATTTCAAGCCAGCGTTTTTCACAGCATTCACATCCTTAGACTCCTGAATCCATGCCGAGTCCAATGATACCAAACATGCTAGGTTTCACCTTATGGATTGTGAAAAGGTGTACTTTAGCACCTAAAAAACCTTTGCGAATGTCTCCGAGACAGTTAGTCCAATTAAAAAACCACAACAGGAAATTCGGAAACATAGGTCAATAGCTAAACAATAATGACCAAAAGCCAATATTTTGGAAGGAAGTGGCAAAAAAAAAAATTCCAATCAATGGAGCCCATTCACTCATAAATATTAATTGGCTATAACTTTAAAATAAAATGAGATATTTACAACAAATTTGACACATATATTTATGGGCACACTTTGAGGACACCTAAAAAAAAAAAAGCAGAGATGTGTTATAACTGTCAAAAAAAAACATATTTTTCCATAGTTAAATTGCCTGTATTGCTGTGAATGCTCTTTCCGATCTATGATCTAAGTTTATTTGTTTATTTGGATCCCCATTAGCCAGTACCTAGGCAGTGACTACACTTCATGAGGTCACAGAAAGTTAAAACTACAAAACTACATTAAAGCTGCAAGAGCAATGAAAGGGATCTCGCACCTGTGCCACCACCACCTTGGGGCTTTAGGAACACAGAGCACGGTGGCCAATATGCATTTAAGTATATAAAAATAGGAGGTATAAACCCGTCCCCAGCACGACGACTCCAATCTATCGAATAATCTTACGAATATCTATTTATCTAATATGACTTCTGAACTGTAATGTTGCCAGAATTATAATCATACACTGTTTGGGACAACTGGCACCCAAACTGGTTTCTCCCAAGGTTTTTTTTTCTCCTTTCTGGCTCTGAAGCAGTTTTGGTTCCTTGCCACTGTTGCCTTTGGCTTGCTCAGTTGGGGACACCTAAATTTCAACTATATTACCGTTCTGCCCGCATTGACACTATATGAAAAGTATTAGCTGGATAGTTAGATAGTTGGATAGTTAACACTGTGAAGCTGCTTTGAAACAATTGGACTTGTTGAAAGCGCTATTTAAATAAAGGTGACTTGACTTGACCAGCTGGTGGCACTATGACTAACTAAAATTTTGCAGAAACATCAGACTTTGTCAGGATGCCACAGACACGTTGTTCAACAAAACTCAAGATCTTTGAAATTTAACATCACTAAGGCTTAAGATTAGACTGACCAAATATGATTCTGGTTCAGTCTTAATGAGGAGTTAATCACAGTTTACTTTTGCCCACAGATGGCACTATAACTGACTAAATATTGGCATGTAGACCGCCATCGGTGCTCGGGCCCTAATTAAATCAACAACAATAAAATGAAACATACAAATCCCATTAAATGTTCCTTCCTTTAAAAACTCATTTTACTTCTTAAAATGTGTAATATCTGATAGTAAATCATTCATTATTTTCATTCCTCCAGATATTATAGTCCATTGTTGTCCAGTGGTTTTCAAAACAAAATACATGACATTCTGTGCACAGTTTAAAACAGGAGGAAGATCATTTGTAAAATAATGATGGTAATAATAGTCCTAAACAACTTCCTTGAGGAACACCACATTGCTCTTTTAAATCTGAATAACTTCCATAATAACATAAACATTGTCACATATTAAACAGATAACTTTTAAACCAATGCACACAGTAAGAAGTACATTTCTGACATTTCAATTTATCCAGCAATAATTTATGATCCATTACATAAAATGCTGAGCTAAAATCTAACGATACAGCTTCTACTAAGTTATTGTCATCAATTTGTGCTCATACTACTCCCTAATATTGATCTGTAATTCATATTTAGACATTATAAAATCACTATTATAACATTTACAATCACATTTTGTAAAATGCATCACTTCCTTTCTATTGAAGTATTGGTATTGACAATTGTGCCACATGATGAGTAATGTGAAACCTGAAAAAGACTTGCAGTAAACATTTAGTTTCCACCATATATTTCACATATCTGTATCTACAACAAAATGTGTGTTTGTGTGTGTGAGCATGTTTAGTCTGTATAAAATATTATTGTTTAAGCCTATTGTTTAAGTATTATTGTTTAAGTATTCATTTTCCGCCATATTTTGTGGTCTCAGTAATACATTTTAGGTTGACATAGGCTTGACAAAACTCGGTATGGGTCATCACCACGATGCCCTGAGGTAGCCTGAGTAGTTTTGAAACAGCGCCACCTAGTGGAGATTTCCCCCCCTCAAATGCTTATAACTTTGGGTGTGGTTAACTTGTTTTCATAGGAGTAACTTTTTTTGTCTCCTGAATCCTTGCCAAGTCCAACAATACCAGACTTGCCAGGTTTTGCGCATTGTTTGGGCAGCATGGTAACTTAGCGCTAAAAAAACGTTAGAGGATATCTTCGAAACTGCTAGACTGACCAAGACGAAACCAGCGTCAGAAGTTCTGAAACATAGGTCGATAGCCAAGTGTTAATACCAAATGTCAAAATATTGACAGTAAGGGGGAGTAAAATCCAATCAAAGTCAAGTGTCAGTCATTTTTCATGTGTTTTTTCATATAAATGTCTATAACTCCAAAACAAAATGAGATATTTTCACCAAAATCGACACACACATGTATGGGCTCACTCCGAGGACACATAAAAAAATGGTAGGATTGTGCCTCTTGGTGGCGCTATAATAGAACAAAACATGAAATTTCCATTGACTACAATGCAGAATTATGATATAAAATGCTATACTTTACAAATGAATTGGTGTATCATTACGAAACTTGGTTTGTGCCATCAACACCATGCCTTTAAGCTACTTAAAAGGTTTCAAAACAGCACCGCCATGTGGTCCATACTTATAATGAAAAGAACTCTTGAGGCTATATCTCTGCAATGACATATTGACACTATATTGACACCCTGCTTTGATATATTGACACCAAACTTTGCATGTGTCATTGTTCCCTTATTCTGACCACATCATATCAATTTCGTAACTGTGCCGCCTATTGGTTGAAAGTGATAAATCATTAAATCAATATTATTGACTGTATTTATCATTTTACAGCCATTTTGCCTAAAATCACCTTAATAGGTCTTTAATTGCTCATTGCTGCCGTTGATCTGACATTGCCAGCATTTTTGGCATGTCTTGTCTTCTTCTTTGCGCTTGGCCCCGGTATTGCTGCTTGCAGCTATATTTATTATTATTATTGGGGTTTACATTTATAATGAGCCAGGGTGACCAATAATGATTGGTTTGCAGTGATCTGCCAACCAATCACGAGGGATTTTTCTTGTTTAAAAGTAGTGGCCTCAGCCAATACTGAGTGAGTAAATTCAAGTCTGGCCGTTGACTCTCTGGTTTTGCTGCTATTCATATGCTAATTAGAGGTGTCGCACCTCCGCGCGGTCTCTCAGCGGGGGGCTCTCCACCTACGTCATGGTTCGTTTACGACAATTTGTGGCACAGACGAACGCGACGTTCGCTGCCTCTAAATTGTCGTAAACTGCCGAAAATTAGGGAGATTTCCGGGAGTCTACAGGCGTTTACGGGGTCGAAAATCCCACTTTTCATGCAGTGTTTGCATCAGTATGGCTGTATTTTTACCTTTTTTTTACCATTCTAATTATTGTTTAATGCATCAAATATATTAATAAAACGATGTGTAGTCCATCTGGATGGTGATGGGTGTTATTTATAACAATTATAGGCCTAATAATAATAATTTATGTTATAATATATAACTCTGGTGATGAATAAACCTACCTTTCACATTTAAGCATTTTGGTCTGATGTGAACAGGTGCTGGTGGAATGATGGATATTTTCTTTGGGCCTCTTACCATTTGAGCATCATTTAAATGCCACAGCCTAGTATTGCTGCTGGTCATGTCCATGCCTTTATGACCTCTGATTTTTCAGTCTCGCTCCCGCAAAAATATAGGCTATGTTAACGTCTCCCGCCCGCGACATTCACGTCTTGTCCCGCTCCCGCCCGCATAAACGTATAAATAGATTCCTTTCTGTAGCCTATGTCCATAAAAAATCCATTAAATTGTTTCAAGTTACTATACACATTCCCGCATAAACGCTCCCTATAAAATACTTGTTATTAAAGCATCAATATTCACAAATCACTTTTAAGAGAAAAGCAATAGTCTGCCTGGTTTGGCATGGCAGAATGCGTGTAATAGAACCCCTGCGCCCTAGCCCGGCCCGTGTCCGACAGTTTATTAAATCGGCCCAAGTCCGACTGGAGTCAGTGTTTTTTGTTTGTTTGTTTGTTTATCGTTCCTATTGCACATTGTTGCAGCCATTAAAATTGTTCAGCTTTGTTTTTAATGTCAAAGTAGTTATATTTTGTTTTGTTTCGTTTCTTAAGTTAATTTAGAAAAAATTTTGGAGCATTTTTTTATTTGTTAAATAAAGTTTATATATTTTTGTTAAAGTGACGACCAAGCGGCAGTGAGTTAACCCAACGCTTTAGCCTCAAATCAACACTTGACTTGCCTTGCCTATAATACAATCCATAAAACACTTTAAGCATCACAATGTTAGTTTAAACGTTTACTATAACCACGACAGTAAAAAGGCATTTTTGACAAGTTGAGGCAGGCTGATGCTGCTCGCAACGGCGCTTGCAAACAAAATGGAGTATAATCTAAGCAAATAATAATATTTTTTTTTTAAAAAGGAACGCGCGAGTAATGGCTGAGCTCAGTATTTTGACTGAATAATACGATTCTTTCTCGCAAAACCTTATATTATGCCTCCTGAACCCTTTCCATATGGTGCGGGTCTCACTGTATCATTGTGTGATACTTTTGTATCATTTTTGTAATGTTTTAGCCTGGTCTCCATTCACTGCCATTATATGGAGGAGTGCATTTTAAAATTTCTGCTTAAAACTTCACTAATGTTTTTCAAAATTGTTACAAATATATTACTCTAGCTTTTTAGGGATTAGGGAGCGGCGTGCATGCATCTGCCATGCCAAACCATGCATGCGGCAAAATATTGCTTTTCTGTTAAAAGTGATTTGTTAATATTGATGCTTTAATAACAAGTATTTTATCGGGAATGTTTCTGCAGGAATTTGTATAGTAACTTGAAACAATTTAATAGATTTTTTTATGGACATAGTCTACATAAAATAATCTATTCATACGTTTACGCGGGAGGGAGCGGGACAAGACGTGAATGTTGCGGGCGGGAGAAGTTAACATAGCCAATATTTTTGCGGGAGCGAGACTGAAAAATCAGAGGTCATAAAGGCATGGACATGACCAGCAACAATACTAGGCTGTGGCATTTAAATGATGCTCAAATGGTAAGAGGCCCAAAGAAAATATCCATCACACCACCAGCACCTGTTCACATCAGACCAAAATGCTTAGATGTGAAAGATGGGTTTATACATACCTGTTGTAAACCACCGCTCACTTCAGCAGACACGCGACCGCGCTCGTGTTAAGGTGCACGAGCGCCAAGCACGTTCTCTGCGAGACGTTCTAACCATAAATATCCATGGTTCTAATAGAGTGCCGAAGTTATGACGTCACTTTGTAGGCCAAAACGCGGAAGTGAGTTAGCATTTTAGCCCTTCCGGTTCCCTCGCCTTAAAGTCTATGGGTTTTTTGAATGGGTTTTTGCTAAATCGCCTGAAATAAGGTCTGTGGTTAACAAAGCCTCTAAATATTTTATTATTTATTTTAGACGTCATCGTGACAAACAGGCAATCTCTCACTAGCCCGCGTTTCAGCCTTATGAAAGAACTTATGTGGCGTGAATAAATCGCGCTATTTGCGCAAAGTTGGATGCTTGAACATTTGGAGTTTACTCCCTTCACATGTTCGTCTCGTTGAGAAATGGCTGACATGGGCTGTGTTTAAATGTCTTTTTGTGTTAAAATCTACTGTTAATGTGTGACAAAACGTAGTTTTAAGACTTTTTCAGTCGATAATGTAGTTGTTTAAAGCTCAAATCTGTGGTTTATTGATAAGAAGAGTGCCTATTTTAACATTTTATCTGGTGTTTTCGGAGTTCCAGTGCTTTCGGAGTTCCAGTGGGTCAGCGGCGCTCCACGCTTGTTTACCCGGCGAGAGTAGACTTTCCTCGGCTAGTCCTTCTGACGTCTGCCGCTGGCTCTGATGTCTCTGTGGCGTCTCCAGCTATAATTCGTCTTGTGGAGATTTAACGGCCCATATTTGCTCTCATGGATCTATAATTTGTTTCCTGGCAAATCGTTTAGGCTGAGGGCAAAGTGAAGTTTCATTACTTGTTTATTTTTAGGCTATAACTGTACGTTACCGTTGTAAGTTAGCCGACTCGCACTGACTTTGAATGTTTGACTGAATTGTTTGCTTTATTTAATGTATAGCTTATTATACATTTTACTTATACTTTTGTATTATTGATCATACATAAACTTGCATTTAACAAAAAGAGACTGGGTTGTGTTTCATGTCATTTAATGTTATCACAGTGATAATCATATTGTCTGAAAAAACATTAACAAAAGATAAATCTCAGAGAGGCACGCATAAACAAAATGAGTTTCTAACATTTTTGGAAAAAACGAATGGGCAATATTTCTCATTAAAAGTGGATAAGTGTTCATACACAGCGCAGATCATAATGAGCGAGCGTATTTTTTAAATAAAGTTTGAGGAAGCTTGATGATGACGTTGATCCGCGACCATGGTGTGCTGTAGTCCGTTTATAGCCTACCGTTAGCATTTTATATCTGACGGCTTTATTTAAGCTTCAAAATTTATACATTTTGGATTAATTTGTAAAGATTATCTTGATAGACAAAACGTGTAAGGGTCATAACTCTTTGTTGAACACAGATCTTATTTTTTGCGATTTTCCAAAAGTCTATGGGGAAAATGCATGGCTTTTCGATCGAGGGAACCCATGCGCCGCTAACTTCCGGGTTGGCCTACAAAGTGACGTCATAACTTCGGCACTCTTTAACGTGCTGGTCTAACAGAACAGTCACTGAGAGACGCGCGTGATCATTTCTGTGTTTTCGCTCCACTTCATATGCCAGTAAACCTCGCTCTAATAGAGACAGAGCGGCATGCGTCATAATCTGAAGACCACGCCCACCGGGGGGGGAAACAATCAAACCGTCTCCATTGACTTTGCATTGTGTGAAGCAGCCTTTTTGTCATTTCGGACTTATAACAAAAAACTGAACAATGTATAAAAGCTGATATGTGACAAGGTGTGCAGCAAACAAGCTAAACAAAACCCAGAAGCAAAAACCCAGATGTTTTTATAAGCTGTTGACCCAAAAAACGAGCGTTTAAATACAAAAAAGTGGATTCAGGCCATTGAGACAGCGCGCGGGTCATATTACACTGAGAACACCGACGACTAGAGGAGAACGTAATCAGCGTCAGTAAATATAATATATAAAACAGACATTTGGATATTTGACTTAACAGTGACAAAATGTTTACTGCACACATAGACATATTGAGGCATACTGAGTGTCAGGATCCCAAAATTGACCCATTCTTCCTGCTGAAGCTTCACTTCGTATTGCCTGTATCCACTTTTATCTTCTTAAACGCTCGTTTTTTTGGGTCGACAGCTTATAAAAACGTATTTCTGTGTTTTTTAGCTTTGTTGCTGTACACTTTGTCACATATCAGATTTTAGACATTGTTCTGTTTTTGTTATAAGTCCGAAATGACAATGAGGCAGCCTCCCGCAATGCAAAGTCAATGGAGAGCGTTGGATTGTTTTCCCACCCGGTGTGGGCGTGGCCTAAATACGCTCTGTCTCTATAGCTCTGCTGCCGCCATGTTTTCAACACCTGGCCCCGCCTTGATGCGATGATTGACAGGGCGGAGACTTGATCGGCTCGGATTGCATTTTCAATTCCACATTGAATTTTGCTACATTCATTGCGGGACATATAATGAAAATGCAATCGCAAGTATCTTAACTGTGAGTGTAAATGCAATTAAGAAAAATAACATTTAAATTATCATTTTGCTACATTTTTTTCTTGAACATGTTAAACACATTTAATCATTTCTGCAATACATTTCATTTTCATTTTGCAACTTATAAAGCGTTAAAATATATTTTCAATTTATATGTTAAAACTAGGGTATGAAATAGCAAATGTAAATTATATTATTCAATTTGAATTATCATTTTGCTCCAAATGTTGCACAAATGGTATGTAAAATGTAAATTTAAATACTGAAATGCATTGCCGTTTTACATATTGCATTGTCATTTTGCATATTGCATTGCAAATTGAATATTGCTACTCAGGTGCTTCCATAAAAATCGCCTTTAAAGTTGTCCAAATGAAGTCCTTAGCAATGCATATTACTACTAATAATAATTTTTTATATATTTTTACGGTAGGAATTTTACAAAATATCTTCATGGAACATGATCTTTACTTAATATCCTTAAAAAGGCCAATCGATAATTTTGACCCATACAAGGTTTTGTTGGCTATTGCCACAAATATACCCATGCAACTTATGACTGGTTTTGTGACCATTATATATGTCTTATATAATATATAAAATAACTTGAATGTTTCTACATTCATTTGGAAATTAACTGTGAAATCCTTACAATATAAAAATATATTAAAAACTCTAAAAAAAAAAAAAAAAAGGCTCAACTTCAAGTAAGTGTTCGTTCTGCCTTAAAATAGTAAGCTTAGTCAACTTGAAATATAAAGTTGTACTAAGTGACAATTTTGAGACAA
Source organism: Gobio gobio (assembly GCF_949357685.1). Taxonomy (NCBI): domain Eukaryota; kingdom Metazoa; phylum Chordata; class Actinopteri; order Cypriniformes; family Gobionidae; genus Gobio; species Gobio gobio. Next base: position 20,425,495 of record NC_137120.1, read on the forward strand.
TTTTGAGGCAGCACGAACACTTTAAGTTAATAACATTTTTTTTTTGACAGTGTAAGGTGCGATTAATCACGATTAATTACAGAAAACTTTTTGGACAGTTTAAATACAACAAAAAATGTGAAAGAGAAGTTACTCACGAGACTTGGCGTCTGACAGCCATGTGTGAGTCTGTGTGCTTCAGATAAGTGCGCTCAGAAAAACGAGCTATTAGAAGATTAAACTAACATAGCTTTAAAACGTATGGGAATAATAAACTTTAATGATGAAAGAAGAACTATGCTATCCGTGAGAGTGATCGCGATATAGATGATAATCAAAACCAAGCAGATGTCTTGTTAGTATTTGGCAGAGAATCCGATAGGCCTTTATCACACTTCCTATTTCCGGTAAGTGAAGCAGTGCACGTCTACTTCCGGTCCCATCACGACTCAATCAAAACGTGGGTGTAACTGCAGCGATCCCGTGCTCTAATACTAAATAATGACATCCATACCTCAGATTTGAACATTTCCTGACACTAAAAGAATAGAGGAGAGCATGGGTGAGACTGATATGGTGGGATGAAGTTGTATGTTTGTGTGTTGTAGGCCTATACATTTCCAAACTGCGGATGTTTACGTCTCATATCGTCAGCCTGCTGAAATGTTCCCATCCAAATGTGCATTCTGAATAATAAATACATTTCTAACCTGCCGCAGTCCAGTGACTGTCTTCTCATTAACAGTGTGTCTCTTACTAATCATATTTCATACCTGTTGTTTCATTTTTAAATTAATTTGACTGATAAACAAACTTACGAAAGTTAACCATGGTTTTATTATAGTAAGAATGTAGTAACCATGTTTTTTTTTTTTCGTGGATTGACTACCATTTGTATTAGTTTTACTACAAATACCATGATAAACTACAATAACCATGTTTTATTTTATTTGTAATAAAAACCATGGTTCATTTTCATGTAATAAATAGATGAATGAATGCGCGGTAACTGCCTTAAAGAAAGTAAACAATGTTAAGCATTTAATTAATCTTAAACAGTAATACGTTAACAGCGTGACTGAATTTTGGCATAAATGTGTGAATTACATATACTGTAGGCTACAGTGAAATGATTGTCACTGAAAAGTGACAGAACAATGACTAAAATATTAATACAAATCAATATGTTCATTCAGATCTTATTCGTCAGGTCTCACACACACTTAATCGCGGACACTATTTAGACGTGCACTGACACCGTGTGGTGAAATAATCACGTATGTTTACGACCCTCGGCTTATGTCGGATTAAAAAACTACAAGTTCAACAGAGTTTGAAAAATCCTGTACACAGTAATTATCAGTTTATCTCTTCTCCTGTCTCGGAAAATGTCCGGATTTTTAAATCATCCTCCAGATGCTTATTTTAATTGTCGTTTGTTCAGCTAGGTGTTCACAGCACATTGAAAACACGCATAACCGGAAGAATCAGCACACTGCTTCGACGCGCACTTCCGGTATTCAATTCCTCTGTGATAAAGGCCTATTGAGGCAGGAACTGTGTGGAGAGGGAGCGGCATGCAGCAGCTCATTTGCATTTAAAGGCACATGCACGAAAACAGCCTTTTTCTTGACTGTAGTCAGAAATGGGTATTTACAACATGTAAAGGAATAATTGACGACGGGCCGTTGAATTATTAGAAAAGTAATGCACACCCGAGGTGGTGATACGGTCACAACGCGAAGCGGAGTGCATTATTTTTCTAATAATTCAACGGCCCGGAGTCAATTATTCCGCTTATACTATGGTTACCACACCTCAAGACATCGATCCGATGATATATTTAAAGGGATTCGTCCGTTTTTTGTACTTAAATCGCTATTGTGAGTAGGACTATTTCTTCCGTGTCTCAACGGCTCTTTTGCTAGTTCCGAAACATCATTTTAAAGCTGGTAACGGAGGCTTGAGCCGTTGATAGCATTCTACTGCAGTTATTAATGAAGTTATTAGAAAGAGTGATAGCGACAGAGACACAGAGAGGGAGAGAGAGAGAGAGAGAGAGAGAGAGAGAGAGAGAGAGAGAGAGAGCTTGTGTGAATTAGGCTACCTCTGTGCGTCTCTAAACAGCGCTGTTATTACATCACTAGTGAAAAAATGTCATGTGTAGCTTTTCAGTTGCTACACTATATAGGCTAACTGATAAAATCGTCAGGGCAGCGCTGACAACACCTTTTTGTGCAAACTGTAGAGTATGTGTGCGAGCATGTGTGATTGCAGTAATGAGACAGAAAAGCTTGTGAATGTATATTTATTAATTTAATTATTTATTTGTTCGTTTTTTTGCAATAATAAATGAAACACAAAAGTCCTTAGGCATATCTATATTATTTGTTGTACCTGCAATAATAACGGGAAAAAAATCATGCAGCAGGCCTACCAGCTGTATTATATTTACTTTTTGATTCATGCTACAGCTTTATTTATCTAGACCTACATGTTTTATTTATTGAAATTAAACTGTACATTTCCGTTAATTGTAAAATTAGACATCGAAAATGGCAGATCAAGCGCAGGGAGCTGTGTGTTCGCGGAGATTGTCTTTTCCTGTTGGTCCCGGCCTTGATTTTCTGTGGCGTTTGAAGTATTGTTTCCTGAGAGGATCAGGCTCCATTGTTTTCTTTCTTCTGCTGAAGGTGCCCAGTAGCTTCTCAGGCTTGTTTCACACTTGTGCCCTGTGACAGACATGATTTGCCTGCTCTCCAGCCCTGCTTCAGACAGTATTTGAACTGTGGTGCTTCTTAATTCCGATTGACCAATGATGTTGTATTTGGATATATAGAGGTTCAGTCCAGCTCTAAGGGAAATAAAACTTGATACTGAATACTCTCGCCGGATGCGTTTCGGACAGTGGCATAGAAAGCTCGCAGCTGGGGATTTGAAGTGTCTGCCCCCTTTCTCTCTACCTCATCCAGAGACGTATTTTTTGCTTTAAGCCAGTCATTAAACACATTAACTGCCCAAGCTGTTGTTTTTTTTGGTGTTTTCTTCATGTTTTTCTCCCTCGAGTATGTCTAGCTGTTCTTCGCTAATCATTTTATGTCTTTTGTTGTTGCCGGCTGCCTTTGATATCGCTTCCGTTTATGTTGTTTTTCATCTGGACTGTCTAATACTGCTGCCGCCCAGTTGTTGAACGTTTTATATTCACCGTGAATATTAAAATTTACTTTAGGAAATCGCCTGTCATGTTGTTGTTTTTTTTGTCCTGTAATTTCCCTTATTACAGTTAACTATGCAAAGTGATATGGAACTGTAATGCGGTCAAGAGAGTTGCCTGGAACTATGTTCGCTGTGCGTTTCCCAGAAAATAATTGCACACCTCAGAACATTTATCAGCCAATCAGATTCAAGCATTCAACAGCCCCGTAGTATAAGGATTTATAAACAATCTGTGAGGTATTTTTAGCTGAAAGCCCAGCCCAGTTTCAGTTAAATTAAAGTTAGTCTAAATTAAAAAGAATTTAATAAAATAAAAAAATTATTTAATAAAACTCAAAACAATGAAACAATTCAGATTACTTAAAATGTCAAATGTGTCGCTCAAAAGAAAAATAAAGTTCTAAATACTCATAAAAGTTAATTTGATTGAACTAATTTGTTCAATTTGAGTTGGCTCTACTCAAACCAATTAAGTATTTTGAGCGTTAGGGTTTAAAGTGTAGCAAATTCCACCTGTGGCTTTTTCACTTACATCTCAGGTGGTCACTACCCACGTTTACTCTATGACTATTGTTCTTCTCTTAGCCAATTACCAACCAACTGGTGGTCCGTCTATGGCTGCAGTAACTCAAAGGGTCCTGCTGAAGTTTCCAGTTCCTTAATGCATTTCCTCAATTCGCCCTATCTCTTCCCCCTGCATAAAAGAAAATTAGATATCCATAGAAAATAAGATCCAGGGTTCCAGATTAGTTTTGCATAGCAAGACTCTTGTCTATTGGTCCATTTTTCAGTGCTCTGTTTTGGTTTCAAGGCCAATGTGGCATCCATAATCGGCCATGGGAAACCAACTTGTCAGCAACAGCAGCTTTCTTTCATACACAGTGTTATATGAAATTACATCGTAGATCAAATCGGCGTTGATAGTGCGTTATTCAAACGTTGCTGACATTTGACAAACTTGGATTGCAATATGGTTCAATAATGCTGCTAATGAGAAGTCTGATCATGCTGCGTTTGATGGATGAAGCTCTCCAAAACTCTGATTGATTTTTATGTGAGGCTGAGAGCGCCAGCCTGGCATGATCGGAGCAGATATTCACAGATAACTGTCTCAACATCTGCAAATATCAAATCGCTCACGGATTCAACCGCGAGTGGCAATTCCCACATGAGCAGAAGAAGTGGCATAACGGGATTTGCTGATCTATTAAAGAATCGAATAACATCAGGGCGCGCCTTTTACGCTCTCGCTGCGTGTTGCTTATCGAAAGCTGATTCAATCAAGCGTGATGGGTGCTCTTTGGTTTCACACGCACCGCAGGATAGATGGCTATGGGAAGGGCATGCTGTGCCACAGGAACAATGGCACGATATGCTCTCTGTCCTCATGGGGGTGACGCGCAAGTTCAGGGAGGTTTTAACAGGGCAGTTTCAGTCATCAAACTAAAAAAAGAGAAAGAAAAGAAATTAAATGTAATATGATATGTAAACTCAAACCTTTGGGTTCAGTAGGATTTTTCAATATTTTGAAAGAAGTCTTTTATGCTAACCAAGGCTGCATTTATTTGATAAAAACACAGTAATATTGTGAAATATTATTGCAATGTAAAATAACTGTTTTCTATTTTAATATTTTAAAATGTAATTTATTCCTGTGATGCAAAGCTGAACTTTTAGCATAATTGTCTTCAGTGTCACATGATCCTTCAGAAATCATTCTAATATTATTTGATACTCAAGAAACATCTCTTGTGTGTGTCAATGTTTTGCTGTCAATGTTCAATGTTCATCAATTTTGAAAACAGTTGTGCTGCATATGTGTGTGCGCACACACACACACACACACACACACACACACACACACACACACACACACACACACACACACACACACACACACACACACACACACACACACACACACACACACACACACACACACACACAAACATGCACCTAGGCATGCAGACTGCTTCTACAAACATTGGTGAAAGAATGGGTCGCTCTCAGGATCTCAGTGAATTCAGGCGTGGTAGTCAGTCCTGTGCAATCAGTCCATTCATGAAATTTTCTCACTACTAAATATTCCTCGGTCAACTGTTAGCGGTATTATAACAAAGTGGAAGCAAGTTATAACAAAGTGATCAGCAATCAGTCCTTTGCAATCAGTCCATCAATGAAATTTTCTCACTACTAAATATTCCTCGGTCAACTGTTAGCGGTATTATAACAAAGTGGAAGCAATTGGGAACAACAGAAACTCATCCATGAGGTGGTAGGCAATGTAAAATCACAGTGGGGTCAGCACATGCCAATAGCTACAGACCTCCAAACTTTGTGTGGCCTTCAGATTAACTCAAGAACAGTGCGTAGAGAGCTTCATGGAATGGGTTTCCATGGCTGAGCAGCTGCATCCAAGCCTTACATCATCATGTGCTGTTGGAAAGCATCAGATGCAGTGGTGTAAAGCACGCCACCACTGGACTCTAGAGCAGTGGAGACATGTTCTCTGGAGTGATGAATCACGATTCTCTCTCTGGCAATCCGATGGACGAGTCTGGGTTTGGCGGTTGTCAGGAGAACGGTACTTGCCTGACTGCATTGTGCCAAGTGTAAAGTTTGGTGGAGGGGGTATATGGTGTGGGGTTGTTTTTCAGGGGTTGGGCTTGACCTCTTAGTTCCAGTGAAAGGAACTCTTAATGCTTCAGAATACCAAGTCATTTTGCACAATTTCATGCTCCCAACTTTGTGGGAAAAGTTTGGGGATGGTCCCTTCCTGTTCCAACATGACTGCGCACCAGTGCACAAAGCAAGGTCCATAAAGACATGGATGAGCGAGTTTGGTGTGGAGGACCTTGACTGGCCTGCACAGAACACCTTTGGGATGATTTAGAGTGGAGACTGCGAGCCAGGCCTTCTCGGCCAACATCAGTGCCTGAACTCAAAAATGCGCTTCTAGAAGAGTGGTCAAAAATGTCCATAAACACACTCCTAAACCTTGTGGAAAGCCTTCCCAGAAGAATTGAAACTGTTATAGCTGCAAAGGGGTGGGCCAACTCCATATTGAACCCTATGGATTAAGAATGGGATGTCATTAAAGTTAATGTGCAAATAAAGGCAAGCATATGTGTGTGTGTGTGTGTGTGTGTGTGTGTGTGTGTGTGTGTGTGTGTGTGTGTGTGTGTGTGTGTGTGTGTGTGTGTGTGTGTGTGTGTGTGTGTGTGTGTGTGTGTGTGTGTGTGAAAAAATACCCCAAAATCTAAAAAATTACCAGTACATGTAGAATATACCAAGATTTATTTTCTCTTCCCTGCAGAAATATCAAGTCCTTGGCTGAATCGCTGTTCCTCAAACAGTCATTATAATGAATAGAGAAGGCAACTCTGTGTAAATACAAATTTATCGATATAAGACTACAAATATAGAAATACAGATTTAGCAGTCTGAAAATTAAGAACGCAAGGAGGGAATAACATTGATGGAGTGCTGGAGTTCTCTGAGAATCTGTGAGGCAATCAAGCAAGAAATGCAAATAGGCCTATTGACCTGATGGTGTGTGCCAAGCAAATTTACTGAGACTAGAGGAGAGAACTACCAAATGAAGTGGTAGAAAAAGGTTTTTATCTTAAACGAAGCAAAGTTGTATAAATGAGTATGTAGCATGCTCAGACCTACAGTGACGCATTGCTGCCACATACATATTATTTTTTCCACTCAATTATGTCGTAATAACGAGATGTTAAGTCGTTTTAACGACATCTTTTCTCGTAACAACGAGATGTTACGTCGTTTTAACGACATCCTTTCTCTTAATAACGAGATGTTATGTCGTAAAAACGTCATAATTTTCTCGTAATAACGAGATCTTATGTCGTTAAAACTTTTATTTTTTTATATTTTTTTATATACTTTTATTTTTTTCTTGTTAAAATGACATATATTTTCTCCTAATAAGGACATGCGTTGTACATTAGAGAATTCAAATAGCCCATGTGCATTTGTCACACTTCCATGTCTGAAAAGCAGAAGCAATCTCTGCGTAAAATAGGCTCTTCCGCTGCCTGTATCAGGTATGAAAAGGCATGAAAATTATGTTCCTTTTTAGAAAGAAATGGTATCTGTGAGGATTTCCAGTCAGGATTTAGACCGTATCATAGTACTGAGACTGCTCTCATCAGAGTTACAAACGATTAACTCTTATCATCCGATCGTGGCTGTATCTCTCTATTAGTGTTACTCGATCTTAGCGCTGCATTTGATACTATCGACCACACAATTCTTTTGAATAGACTCAAAAATTATGTAGGCATTAGTGGAATTGCATTGGCATGGCTTAAATCATACCTATCTGACCGTTATCAGTTTGTAGCAGTAAATGAAGAGATGTAACACCGATCACAAGTACAGTATGGCGTACCGCAGGGCTCAGTGCTAGGACCGTTGCTTTTCACCCTGAACATGCTACCACTGGGAGATATCATTTGGAAGCATGGCGTTAGTTTTCATTGTTATGCTGACAATACTCAGCTCTATATTTCTTCACGCTGTTGTGAACTTCTGTTGTTTCTTGAAGTAGAGACCAGGAGACGTCGGGATCAAAACAGAAGTGATTCTTTTAATGAGAACTCTCTGTGCTGCAGGTCATCCGAAAACAGTCTAATTTAAACAGCATACCTGATGGGTTATATACATTCCAAAGGGGGAGAGATTATACCGCAGGGGAGGAGACACTCTTAAGCAATACAACGCAAATGTTGTATAGGTAAAAAGGAACCACCCTACATTCCTGTCTCATCAGCCATAATTCAATCAGCATAACAGTGTCATTCAAATGCATATCACTCAAGCAGTATTGCTCTAAACTTGTCATGGTAAATAGTCGTGAAGTGCATAAAGACAAAAGACTTAATGTCTTAAACACTTACACGGCCTGACGTCCTCAAGTTTACTTCAAAATGTAATGTTTTCAGTTATATTCTATTACATTGGAACCTAGATATAACAATGTATAAATTTGTAATCTTACAACGCCCTGTAGAAATTTACCAATTCACAAGATTAATGGAATGCATAGCTGATATAAAAAATTGGATGACAAAAAAGCTCCACAAGTAGTAACCTAGAATACTGTCAAACACTTGATGGCTGCTCTGTCAAGTCCTCGTCGTCAGTGAGGAACCTGGGTGTGCTCTTTGATACCAATCTTTTGTTTAAAAGCCACGTTTCTAGCATCTGTAAAATTGCATTCTACCATCTTAAAAATCTATTTAAATAATGGCACATGCTCTCAATGCAAAATGCTGAACAGTTAGTTCATGCGTTCATGACCTCAAGGCTAAATTATTGTAATCGTCTACTGGGTGGTTGCCCTGCTCGCTTAATAAATAAACTCCAGCTGGTCCAAAACGCAGCAGCTCGAGTTCTTACTAGAACCAGGAAGTATGCATACATTTTAAAATCTTGCTTATTACTTACAAGGCACTAAATGGTTTAGCTCCCCAGTACTTGAGCGAGCTCTTAACACATTATACTCCATCACGTCTACTGTGGTCTCAAAAGTCCGGCCAGTTAAAATACTGAGAATATCGAAATCAACTGCAGGCAGTCGATCCTTTTCCTATTTAGCACCTAAACTCTGGAACAGTCTTCCTATCGTTGTACGGGAAGCAAGCACACTCTGTCAGTTTAAATCTAGACTAAAAACACATCTCTTTACTATGGCATACACATAAAACACTTTTTCAATTAAATGATTGTTAGGCTGCATTAACTACGTCAGCCGGAACCGGGAACACTTCCCATAACACCTGATGTACTCGTAACATCATCAGAAGAATGGCATCTACGCTAATGATAGTCTCTCTGTTTTATCCCGAGGTTTACTGCAGTCAGCCAGATCCAGGCCGTATCCAGATCAGATGGTGGACCTGCGCCCAGACATGACCAACGCATGACCCTGAAGTGTCTGCAGAGACCGTATCAATTAAACTCCCCCTAAAATTGCCTCATCGACACGGCATCCTCAATAAACCCGTCTCCGGCGTGATGACTCCGATTGTTCGAATATTACAATTTAATAATTGTTAAATTGTTATGTCATTCTCAATAAACCCGTCTCCGGCGTGTTGCCTCCGATCTTTCGAATATTGCACTTTAATAATTGTTTCATCAATACGGCATCCTCAATAAACCCGTCTCCGGCGTGATGACTCCGATCTTTCGAATATTGCAATTTAATAATTGTTTAATCAATACGGCATCCTCAATAAACCCGTATATGGTGTGATGACTCCGATATTTAGATTATTCCTATTTAATAATTATTTAATCGACACATTATCCTCAATAAACCCGTCTCTGGCATGTTGCCTCCGATCTTTCGAATATTCCAATCTATTATGACCTCTGACCTGTAAAGTTGGCAGAATAATAATCATAGGCTGTTTGTTAATTGGCCAGAGGAGAACTGGCATCCCGACTGAGGCTGGTTTCTCCCAAGGTTTATTTTTCTCCGTTAGGTCACCTGATGGGGTTTTGGTTTCCTTGCCACTGTCGCCTCTGGCTTGGCTTGCTCAGTTGGGGACACTACATTTTTCAACTAAATATCCAAATAAATCTAATTAATAAACTAAATTAACCATATAAACTAAAATGACTGATCTAATTACTGATCTAAAGCCCACACTGTCACTGTATGACAATTGAAATGAACTGATGACATCACCGTTTTCTCCGGAATGGCTGTACGGCTGAATAAAATTATGTTGCATTATTTTCCTGTTTAACACTGTGAAGCTGCTTTGAAACAATCTGCATTGTTTAAAGCGCTATATAAATAAAGTTGACTTGACTTGACTTGGAGTAGGCTACATGCAAAACGTAGCCTATTTAGATTCATAGTTAGGCTATATGTTTAAATATTAATTTCAAATGTTGATGATGTGAGCAGCTGTCACAGTTCCTGTCTGTCTCTGTTGTTTTTTGTACTTCCTGGTTTTAGTTATCACATGTTCCTTTGTCTGAGTTTCCCGCCACTTGTCTGTTTCCTTAGTTACCCTCATCTGTATCACCTGTGCCCCTCGTTAGTTAGTCATCTGTGTTTGTATTTAAGTTCCTCCCATTCCTTCAGTCTCTGTCCGATCTCGTTTGTGTACGTATATGTTAGGTGTGCTTCTTTGTTATATTTGAGTCTTCTTAGTATTAAACGTTGTTTGAGTATTCTACTACCTGTCTTTGCCTGTTCCTGCCTGCACACCCGTAACAGAAGATCGGACCAAAACAGCAAGAGGACCTCTCTGGGATGGGTATTCTCCTGGTCCCACTCTCTCCAGAATCCCCATTGGAAGGCGGTTCAGCGGAGGATCGCCTTTGGGGGATTCGGCAGAACGGTCGCTCACTGGAGAGGTATGTAGAGGAATTCTCTGAGCTGGCTTATCTGGTGAACTGGCCAGATGCGCCGCTTAATGCGGTTTTTCTGATGGGCCTGGACGAGGACACTATTTGGTTCCTGGAACCTGCCTGTTCCTTTTCCCTAGTCGAGACAATCAACCTGGTTTTGTCCCTAAATTGTTCAGAGTTCGAGTTAACAGAAGAGGTTCCTATGACTATCTGTCTTCCTCGTCCAGTCCCCTCAGAAAAGCTTGCTGCCTGGTCAGTTCGCCCGCAGCCAGTTTCCTCTGCATATCCCTCCAGTGGGCCTGCCGGGAAGATCCTGCCTGTCCCCAAGCCCAGGAGGAAGAGGAGAGCTGCCGCTAAGCGCCCGTCTCAGGTTGTGACGGCCGCTACCACGGCAGATTCACTGGAGCGGTGGTTGATAGACTTTGGGAGCGATCCTACCGCTCCGTGTTTCCTGGACTCCGCTCCAGCCCTCCTGGACTCCGCTCCAGCCCTCCTGGACTCCGCTCCAGCACTCCTGGACTCCGCTCCAGCATTCCCGGATTCCGCTCCAGCACCCCTGGACTTCCTGAACTCCGCTCCAGCACCTCTGGACTTCCTGGACTCCATTCCAGCCTTCGACGAGGCCGCTCCAGCCTTCGACGAGGCCGCTCCAGCCTTCGACGAGGCCGCTCCAGCCTTCGACGAGGCCGCTCCACCTCGCAGGACTGTCCCATTCCACAGGCCCTCCATTCCAGCCCTTAATTCCCCAAAGAAAGTTTTTTTGGGGGGGCTATATACCTGTGGGTGGGAGACATGTGGGTGGGGCTCTGGTCCCGCCAAGGCGCCCAAAGACTCCTGTCCCGCCAAGGCGCCCAAAGACTCCTGTCCCGCCATGGCCGCCCAAAGACTCCTGTCCCGCCATGGCCGCCCAAAGGCTCCTGTCCCGCCATGGCCGCCCAAAGGCTCCTGTCCCGCCATGGCCGCCCAAAGGCTCCTGTCCCGCCATGGCCGCCCAAAGGCTCCTGTCCCGCCATGGCCGCCCAAAGGCTCCTGTCCCGCCATGGCCGCCCAAAGGCTCCTGTCCCGCCATGGCCGCCCAAAGGCTCCTGACCCGCCATGGCCGCCCAAAGGCTCCTGACCCGCCATGGCCGCCCAAAGGCTCCTGACCCGCCATGGCCGCCCAAAGGCTCCTGACCCGCCATGGCCGCCCAAAGGCTCCAGACCCGCCATGGCCACCCACGGCTCCACCCTGGTTGTTTTGCAGAAATAATTTCTTTAAAGTGAATTTCGTTTTCTATAAATTGTATTTTAATTTTGATCAAGGTTTCATAAACAAATTGCCTGTATATTTTATATAAAATATACAGCCTTTGAGTAAGGCTGTATATTTTATATAAAATATACAGCCTTTGAGTAAGGCTGAAAGCGTCTTTCTTTTTAATACATTTCTGGAATGTCTTAATTACAATAGGCCTTAAAGATAGTTTTGAGATTTGTTTGCTGCACCGGAGTCTTTCATTACTAGGTTAAAGTTACGCCACTGAGGCTAATCATGAGCGGTCCATGGCACCTGCTACCCAGGCTGTTAAGAACTATCGGCTATATCAATAAATTAGGCTACAACAATTTCGTGCTATGGGCACTGCCACTGATACAGGCAGCGGATGAGCCTATTTTAAGCTGAGCTTGCTTCTGCTTTTCAAACAAGTGTGACAAAGGCATGGGCTAAATAAAGTCTCTAATGTGGATACAGACATATATACACACATCACTATACAACACATGCTCTTATTAGGAGAAAATATTTGTCGTTTTAACGACATACGATCTCGTTATTAGGAGAAAATTGTCGTTTTTACGACATAAGATCTTGTTATTATAAGAAAAGATGTCGTTAAAACGACATAATTGAGTGGAAAAAATAATATGTATGTGGCAGCAATGCGTCACCGTACAGACCATACACTACAGTCACTGAAAAAAATATGATGTAGGATTTTTTTAGAAAAAAAAAATCCCTCAAATTGCTGATAAATTTCACAAGTACATACAAAGAAATGACATGTAACACATTTAATTGAACATGAAAAATCTGAGGTAGAAAGACTTTGTTTTCTTGTACTTGATTAAGGGCCCTATTTTAACGATCTGAAACGCAAGTGTCAAAGCGCGAAGCGCAAGTAACTTTGTGGGCGGGTCTCGGCGCTGTTGCTATTTTCCCGGCGGGATAAATGGCTCTTGCGCCCGGCGCAAATCTAAAATGGGTTGGTCTGAAGTAGCTTCATTATTCATAGGTGTGGTTTGGGCGTAACGTGAATAAACCAATCCGAGCGTCATCCAACATTCCCTGTAAAAGCAGGTGCGCAAGTTCCATTATGGATTGCTATTATTATGGCGTATTTACCAGGCGCACGCCAGGAGTGGTTCACAGCCGAGGAGACTGATGTGCTTGTAAGAGCAGTGAAAGACAGAGAAGTTGTGTTGTATGGGGATGGGAGAAACCCACCCAAAATAGCGTCGGTTAAACAGGCGTGGGAGGAAATAGCCACAATTGTTTCATCAGCTGGCATCCCCAGGACGTCGCACCAGTGCCGCAAGCGCTACAATGACATCAGAAGACGGGGAAAGTCCAAGCTTGCCAGCATCAATCTGGCACGCCGTGTAACGGGAGGTGGATCTGCCTCTACTCAGGACCTGACGCCAGCAGAGGACATCGCTGCGTCCACCCTCACCGATTTTTTTTCCTGGTTCTTGACGGACAAACCAATTTGTTAGATGTCCTTATATACATATATGTCTTGCCAGAAGTTGCCACTATTGGGCAAACAGGTCTCCGTAATTATTAGACTACAATTAGCCTGAATAATTTGTAAGCTAGATTTATGCCTATTTTTTCACATCTTCGTGGCACACCACAATGATTTCCGTCATCTCATGTGTTAATATTTTTTAGTGTAACAATTTATGATTTGCAAAAATAACTGTTGCATCTGTGTAGATTACATGAGCAAAGTGTATGCGCGTTGTGCACGCTATACATTATGGTCAAGCATGCGCCCTTAAAATAGCATAATGAACAACGCGCAACGCGCCACTGACTTTAGACTAGGTTTTTTCTGGTCAGTGGCGCAATTGTTTAATGGAACAGCAAAATAGCACCAGGGATTGTTTGCGCCGGAACACGCCTCCTTTTTTGCGCTGAACCGCCCAGGTAGCGCAAGTTCATTCACTAGTTTAGCGACGTGCTTCTGTGGAGGGAAAAGCGCGCTTTGCGCGGGTGCAAAATAGGAATGACACATGCGTCGGTGTACAAAGTCAATTGCGCTGGGTGCAAGATAGGGCCCTAAATGTGCTTCAATAGTCTTTGTTCTATTTACAACTTTCAAGCATATTTTTTGAGTACAACAATAGAACATGAAGCATTTTTAAAATGATGCAAGTTTAATACTGTCAGATGTATTAAAAGCAATCAAAACCATTTTTAATCTTGAAACATAGTACGAAAATCTGTCCACCACATTGTTTCAAGATTTAAAAAAACAAACAAACATTGATAGGCTATCATATACTGTAGTCAAGTCAAGTCAACTTTATTTATATAGCGCTTTTAACAATGCAGATTGTTTCAAAGCAGCTTTACAGTGTTAAACAGGAAAATAATGCAGCATAATTTTATTCAGCCGTATAGCCGTTCTGGAGAAAAAATGTCATCAGTTAATTTCAATTATCATACAGTGACAGTGTGGGCTTTAGATCAGTAATTAGAGCAGTAATTTAGTTTATATGGTTAATTTAGTTTAATAATTAGATTTATTTCGATATTTAGTTGAAAAATTTAGAAAAAAATGGTATCCCCAACTGAGCACGCCAAGCCAGAGGCAACAGTGGCAAGGAAACCAAAATCCCATCAGGTGACCTAATGGAGAAAAATAAACCTTGGGAGAAACCAGGCTCAGTTGGGGTGCCAGTTCTCTTCTGACCAATTAACAAACAGTGCATGATTATTATTCTGGAAACTTTACAGGTCAGAGGACATAATAGATCGGAATATTCGAAGGGTCGGAGGCAACACGTCGGAGACGGGTTTATTGAGGATGACATATCGATTTAAGTATTATTAAATTGTAATATTCAAACAATCGGAGCCATCACGCCGGAGACGGGTTTATTGAGGATGACATATCGATTTGAGTGTTATTAAATTGTAATATTCGAACAATCTGAGTCATCACGCTGGAGACGGGTTTATTGAGGATGCCGTGTCAACGATGCAATTTCAGGGGAGTCTAATTGACACAGTCTCTGCAGACACTTCAGGGTCCTGCGTTGGTCATGTCTGGGCGCAGGTCCACCATCTGATCTGGATACGGCCCGGATCCGGCTGACTGCAGTAAACCTCGGGATAAAACAGAGAGACTATCATTAGCGTAGATGCCATTCTTCTGATGATGTAATGAGTACATCAGGTGTTATGGGAAGTGTTCCCGGTTCCGGCTGACCTAGTTAATGCAGCCTAATAATCATTTAATTGAAAAAGTGTTTTATGTGTATGCCATAGTAAAGATATGTGTTTTTAGTCTAGATTTAAACTGACAGAGTGTGTCTGCTTCCCGTACAATGTTAGGAAGACTATTCCAGAGTTTAGGTGCTAAATAGGAAAAGGATCGACCACCTGCAGTTGATTTGGATATTCTGGGTATTATCAACTGGCCAGAATTTTGAGACCGCAGTAGACGTGATGGAGTATAATATGTTAAGAGCTCGCTCAAGTATTGGGGAGCTAAACAATTTAGTGCTTTGTAAGTAATAAGCAAGATTTTAAAATGTATACAATGTTTAATAGGCAGCCAGTGCAGTGTTGACAGAACTGGGCTAATACGGTTATACTTCCTGGTTCTAGTAAGAACTCGAGCTGCTGCGTTTTGGACCAGCTGGAGTTTATTTATTAAGCGAGCAGGGCAACCACCCAGTAGAGCATTACAATAATCTAACCTTGAGGTCATGAACGCATGAACTAACTGTTCAGCATTTTGCATTGAGAGCATGTGCCGTAATTTAGATATATTTTTAAGATGGTAGAATGAAGTTTTACAGATGCTAGAAACGTGGCTTTCAAACGAAAGATTGGTATCAAAGAGTACACCCAGGTTCTTCACTGACGACGAGGACTTGACAGAGCAGCCATCAAGTGTTAGACAGTATTCTAGGATACTACTTGTGGAGCTTTTTTGACCAATAATTAAAAATTAAGTTTTTTCTGAATTGAGTTGCAGGAAATTACTGGTCATCCAATGTTTTATATCAGCTATGCATTCCGTTAATCTTGTGAATTGGTAAGTTTCTTCAGGGCGTGAAGAAATATAGAGCTGAGTATCGTCAGCAGAACAATGAAAACTAACGCCATGCATCCTACTGTATATCAAATATATATATATATATATATATATATATATATATATATATATATATATATATATATATATATATATATATATATATATATATCTGTATATATATATATATATATATATATATATATATATATATTAGGGATGCACCGTATGGAGGACGAGAAATGACTTAAGTATAAATAAATTAAAAAATTAATAAATACGTAAATGCTGAATTAAATAAATAAATAAATGTAGAAATACATAAATAAATGTATTAATAAATAAATAAATGAAGAAATAAATATAGAAATACATAAATGAATGTATAAATAAATGAATAAATAAATAATTAAACGTATAAATAAATAAATAAATAAATAAATAATTAAATGCTGAAATAAATCAATATATAAATGAATAAATAAATAATTAAATGCTGAAATAAATAAATAAATGTATACATAAATAAATATATGAAGAAATAAATATAGAAATACATAAATAAATGAATAAATAATTAAATGCTCAAATAAATAAATAAATGCAGAAATAAATGAATAAATAATTAAATGCTTAAATAAATAAATAAATGCAGAAATAAATGAATGAATAAATAAATAATTTTGTCTAAAAAGTATCATTTTGAATTGTGCTATTTTTGTATCATTTGTGTTATACTATAATTTTTCTACACTTATTTATGTATTTCTACATTTGTTTATTTTTACATTTATTTATGCATTTTTACATTTCTACATTTATTTATTAATGCGCACGTATGTTAATACGGTAGGCAGTCCTAACCTCTCTCAATGCAGGATTGGTCAAACAGGATCGTCCTGTCGGCTACGGCTGTACTACTGTGGATACTAGTTTGTTAAATATGGCGGGTTTTTTAAGTCCCATTGCTAATGATTTGCATTTAATAGCAATTGATATAGATCATGCACCAAGTGACTACCTTCTGTTTCGTTTGGAATGTGTAGTCGATGATTTAGTTCAGCTCAGTGCTGATATCATGGATGTAGACTAGTGATGTGTCGTTCATGAACGATTCGTTCATTTTGAACAAATCTTTAATATGACTCGGGACTACCGAGTTGTCTCAGAGAGTGATTCGTTCATTTTGTGTTGACCGCGCATGCGCATTACGCTGAATCTGTACTGGAAAGAACAAAAATGATTAGTTCCTCTTTCGAGTCTCGAGTTCGGGTTTGAGTCTTTCGTTCTTCCTGTCAGTCCCATAGAGTCTATGCTGTCAGTAACGGAAACAGAAAAGATTCGTTCTTTCGAGTCTCGGGTTTGAGTCTTTCGTTCTTCCTGTCAGTCCCATAGAGTCTATGCTGTCAGTAACGGAAACAGAAAAGATTCGTTCTTTCGAGTCTCGGGTTTGAGTCTTTCGTTCTTCCTGTCAGTCCCATAGAGTCTATGCTGTCAGTAACGGAAACAGAAAAGATTCGTTCTTTCGAGTCTCGGGTTTGAGTCTTTCGTTCTTCCTGTCAGTCCCATAGAGTCTATGCTGTCAGTAACGGAAACAGAAAAGATTAGTTCTTACGAGTCTTTTGGGTTTGACGTTTGAGTCATTCGTTCTTTTGCCACGTGACTTGTCACTGTATTGAACACTAGTTCACAACCTTTTTACTAACAAGCACATAGTTATTTTTTTATTTTATTTTTTATTTTTTATATATAATTCTCAGTTAATATCAGACATATACAAATATGGGAAATATATTGACTATTCAAGTCTAACATCACAAATTAAAGTCAATTAGACTATTATTCGTTTTGAATCAACTGTATTTTATTTTTCTCTATTGAGTTATATTATTATTATTTTTGTCCTTGTGTTATTAATGAATAAAAATCAGTTTAAAAATGTTACCTAAACCTTTGTAACATATCTTATAGGCCTATAGCACCTATACAAAAACATATTACACACACACTCACATATATATATATATATATATATATATATATATATATATATATATATATATATATATATATATATATATATATATATATATATATGTGTGTGTGTATGTGTGTGTGTGTGTGTGTGTGTGTGTTTGTGCTATATGATTCAAAATGAGTAATAGTCTAATTGACTTGAATTTGTGATGTTAGACTTGAATAGTCAATATATTTCCCATATTTGTTTATGTCTGATATTAACTGAGAATTATATATATATATAAAAAAAAATAATTTAAAAAAAATAACTACGTGCTTGTTAGTAAAAAGGTTGTGAACTAGTGTTCAATACGGTGACAAGTCACGTGGCAAAATAACGAATGACTCAAACGTCAAACCCGAAAGACTCGTAAGAACTAATATTTTCTGTTTCCGTTACTGACAGCATAGACTCTATGGGACTGACAGGAAGAACGAAAGACTCAAACCTGAACTCGAGACTCGAGACTCAAAAGATGAACTAATCATTCTGTTCCCGGACCTGTGTCACATGGCCCGGCCCAGCTCCAGATCAGAGTCAGACACAGACGAGTGGACAACTACCGTCTCGAGGAGTTCGAAGACACGAGAGGCGGAGAACAAACGTGATAAATATGAAGTTGCAAAAGAAAGAATGTCTCTGATCAGGAGGTGAGGTGAACTAACAGAGTTAGACTGCAATAGCCTGACCCAAGAACTAACTTAATCAATTAATTAAACATTTCAGTTTCTAATCATTTGGCTTTGGTTGCAGTACCCTATAGTTTATTTTTATTTAGTTTTACAAATGTAATCAACATTTTCATAAGTACTAGATGGGTTAGGCTATTTAACATGTCATTTTAATTATATTTTTCTGAAATGAACGAAATGACTCGAAAAAAGATTAGTTCATTTTGCTGAACGAGACTCAAAGATCCGAGTCAGTAAAATGATCCGAACTTCCCACTACTAATGTAGACTTGGATCGAGAAGGGTCTGACTGCAGAGCCGCAGAGCCACAGTTTTACCAGTTTAATGCTGCCTTCACATGCTATCGGAAATGTCCTACTTCCCACTTCTGAAATCATGATTACGAGCTCATTAGATTCAAGTTTTGACTTGCTCACACTGAATTAAAGCCACAGTGAATTGTTCTTGATCAAAACTGACCTGATTAACATGGAAAATTACAAATTTCACCATGAAATCATGTAGGGAAATGTCCCGTGTGTTTCACGATCACCATATGACATCCAGCGCTGTGAAAAAAATAAATAAATAGGCTACACGAAAACACAACACTGCCAGAAGTTGTTGCCCAAACTTCAAAAGCCTGTTTAAATGATTAAAGGTCCCATGGCATGAAATTTTCATTTTATGAGGTATTTCAACATTAATATGAGTTCCCCTAGCCTGAATATTGTCCCCAAGTGGATAGAAATGTTGATCGGTGTAAAACCGAGTTCTGGCTGTCTCTCTCTGCCTTTGAGAAAATGACAGGCCAGACGAGCCAATCCTGAAGCCTCCTGGTTTGACGTCCAAGCAGGAACGGTTTCCTCCCTTTCCTCCGCCCAGAGAATCTGGCACGCCCATGCAAACGCTCGAGAGATCATTAACGTTACTTGTGAACGAGTGAACTGGCAGTTTCTCAGTGTTTGGATGTACAAATGAAAACAGAAGTCTTTCTTCAGTTCCTTCTGATCTGTGATCATTGATTTCTGATGTGTAGCTAATTATTTATTATTCGTGCACACGCTGCGGCTTCTCTCTCTCCCGACAGAACGGTGTTTTCTATCTTGTGAGTCAGTGTTTTGTACGTCCTCGTCGCGTCTATCTGTTCTAAAATGTGCATACAGTCTTTTCTGTTTAACATCAGCAGTAACATCTTTAGAGATAAACCTCACACACGCCGAAGCTCGGCCTTCAACATCCCCGACCCCCAGTACTGCATCTGGCCCACAGCGGAGGCGCCAAACGCGGCGTGAGATTAAGCAGAAGGAGGGTAAGCGTGAGGGTATCTGGGCTAGGCTAGCCAGCTTTCCCCACAATAAACTGGATTACATTCGATTACTGCTGTTGTGTCTTTGTTTGCGCTGTGTAAGTTACTCAATGCGCATCACTGACGCTATTCATATGATTGGAACATATCTAGAAATAATGCTTTAATCAAACTTACTAACTCGTTCATCTCGCTGTAATGGTACATTGCATGTGTTACAAAGTTGGTAGAATAATGATGAAGAGGACTCGGTGTGACTGGGACTCGTGTTTATTCAGAACTCTCAGATACAAACACAATAAACTCGCGCTGACAGACAACGCTCTCATAACTCAGTAGTTACTATAAATAACTTTGTTAGCAATCGCTCCGTCTCCGTGATGTCCTGTTCGCGAACGAATCATTCTTTTGAATCGGTTCTTTTTAGTGAACCGAACCAGTTCACCAAATCGGACTGAATCGTTCTAAACGGTTCGCGTCTCGAGTCAGCGCTGATCCATAATTTACTAACTTTCTGACATGAGTGACAGCCCCTCTGACTAGAAATAAACTAATAACCTGAAGTATATTCTAGTAACTACAACAGTTCACCCTGAACTGAGACATGCTGAGAGAACTGATGTGAAGTGAACACAGGTCCATCTGTCTCTGGCAGACTCGTGCCTGCTAGTGCCTCGTTAAACCACGCCCCCTCCGCTCATTTAAAATGCAAAGATGTCAGCCAATCACAACAGTGGGCGTTTTTCCTGAAGTCTCACAGCAGACACGCCTCTTGAAGCAGGGCAGTCAGCCACAGGGCAAACAGCAGTATAGAAAAAATGCCTTTTATTTCTAAATTATGACATTTTATGATGTAAAAATCATACTAACAATATAAGTACACCTCAGGAAACACTATAAAATAATAGAAAAATGCCATGCCATGGGACCTTTAAAACTAGAAGCATATCTTCACTTTAATATTACATTTAGCATGTGAACTACTTATATACAACATGTGATATGCATGTATGCAGGGCCGTGCAGAGAGTTCTTCAGGGGCAGGGGCTCAAATGTAAAAAAGGGGCAATATGTAAATATATATATATATCTTATGCTCATCAAGCCTGCATTTATTTAATCAAAAATACAGAAAAAAACAGTAGCCTAATATTGTGAAATTTTATTACATTATGTTCTTTTTAACTTTTTATTAATAAAAGAATCTTGAAAATAGTATCATTTTCCATCATTGACATTAAATCCTCATATTAGAATGATTTCTGAATGATCATGTGACACTGAAGAGTGGAGTAATGATTCTGAAAATACAGCTGTGATCACAGGAATAAATTATATTTTAAATTATTTTAAAATAGAAAACCATTATTTTAATAATATTTCACAATATTGCTGTTTTTTATCAAATAAATGCAGGCTTGATGAACATAAGAGACTTTCATAATGCTGCATAATATTCAAAAATGGTAATATAATAAAGTCCTTTCACGTAACCATTTCGCCGGCCTACACTTCACATAATAGGCCTGTAGGTGCTGGTGGCACTTGGGGTTTGTTAACTTTGATAGTTTCATGAAAAAGTAAACGGTGTATCAATATACATAAATACAAGTGAATTTAACACTTACCATTAATGCGACTTTTGCTGCTGCTGCATGGTTTTGTGCAGGGATTTGTTTGTTAAAATCCATTTTGTCAGTGATGCAATTTAAAAAATTAGACAAACCGCAGGAAATCGTTCCACAAACGTTAGTTCGTCTGTCCATGTCATTTTCAACCGATTTATGAATAAGAACAGAAAATTACCATTTCACATCGCCCAATGGAATTTGAACTTGCTTTGCCAGATCACGATTGGTTGGTGTATATACATGACAAACGGGCATTGGTGAATTGTGTAATACTTTAAAATATATAATATATAGATTTGTAATTAAATCAACACATTAGCTTTGATTATGGATGAAAAAAAAATATTGGTTTACTTTTTTCCTGTAAGGCCACACACTCTCTGAAAGGACCATATTTGGCTCGAGAGCCGCTTCCGAACAGAGGAAAATCAGCTGTCAATTAAAACGCACGCGACCCATAGCAACGCGTTACGGCAACGCCTCAACAGAAATTGTCCGACTTTTGAGCCGTTCGTTACCATTGTATACATTGTCATGTTATAATAATCACATTTATTTAGTTTTATTGACCACGATATTATCATTGATATTTGTCTGAGAGGGGCACTTTTGATTCATTTTGAAAAAGGGCAGGGGCTCGAGCACCCAAAGCCCCCCCCTCTGCACGTGCCTGCATGTATGTATGAGACAGAGGGGAACACTGTGGCATTTGCAGCAGATATATGCTGCCCATCATAAATCAAAGCACGAGACAGACGGGGTTCGTCGGAGAAGACCGGAGAATGTGACATAATGTACAATATTAGTCTGTATTTGCAAAACACAAGCCGTGGTTCAGCTGCGCGAGACAAACGCTGCCAGTGTGAATGCACAACGGGGGCGCGTGGCTCCCGCTCTCCATAAGCACCGCACCACTCCTGCCCTGCCAACGCACTGCTTGCGTGTGCGGTGTGAAGCTGGCGTAACTATCTCGCCTTCGTTCCTAGAAACGGTTCTGACTGGTTTGCCTAATTGACCAATCCTGCATTGAGAGAGGTTAGGACCGCCTACCACATTAACATACGTACGCATAAATAAATAAATGTAGAAATGTAAAAATGCATAAATACATGTAAAAATAAATAAATGTAGAAATACATAAATAAGTGTAGAAAAATTATAGTATAACACAAATTATACAAAAATAGCACAATTCAAAATGATACTTTTGACAAAATTATTTATTTATTCATTAATTTATTTCTGCATTTATTTATTTGAGCATTTAATTATTTATTTATTTATTTCAGCATTTAATTATTTATTCATGTATTTCTATATTTATTTCTTCATATATTTATTTATGTATACATTTATTTATTTATTTCAGCATTTAATTATTTATTTATTCATTTATTTATTTATATTTATATTTATCGGCCGACTTTTGATCAATTTAAAACCATCGGGATATCGGCTATAGCATGAAAAAGGCAGATAGCCTATAACAAACCGATGGTTTATTAATGAACTGCGTGAAGGCACTGAGCTGTGTAATGTCTGCTGCATAATCTAAGATTATAATGTAATATTCCTGCTGTGCTGCTGTCTGTGTTTTAATGTTCATCAAACAACAAAAGACCAACTAACAAAAAAATAAATTGCTCACTAACTTACTGTTGACTAAACTTTCATAAGGATTCATTTCCGCAATGCGGACAACGCAGACAGAATCCAGTCATAAAAATGGAATTTACTGCAAAATGCGGAATGGCACGGAATTTGTTTTGATGAATAAATAAAACGTTGGTCAGTACACTTAAATCAAATCGCGTTTGTGTCTGTGAATATTGTGTCTGTGAATATTAAGGCGCAAAAAAACTGTTTAAATATGAATCCTGCATGTTTCTCTGTCTCTGTGAATGAATGGAGACGCGCGGTTTCATTTAGCCTACCTCTCTCTCTCTCACACACTCACACACTCACACACACACACACACACACACACACACACACACACACACACACACACACACACACACACACACACACACACACACACACACACACACACACACACACACACACACACACACACACACACACACACACAATAAGAAACTCGCAGTGTTTTTTTCATGCTGCTCACACAAATCGATTGCTCCTGTCTCCTGCTCCTGATCGATTGCTCCTGTCTGTGTGTAGCTCTGTACAGCCTTGCTTGCATTTGAATCTCAATTTTCTTCTATCTTCTTTGTTTTTCTTATTTTTCTATCTTCTTTGTTCTACTGCTAAATATAACTTATTCATCACCATACATTGTTTAAATATTGCCTATCACGTTAAATTTGACATCGCTAGCTTTTAATCTAAATCACCATCACACGTTAGCATTTCGCTAGCCTGTTAGCTTGTCATCTCTGCACCCGGGTCTCCTGTTCTCTGAGTTCATTAGTTGGATTAGTAAATAGTGTCCAGCAAACAATTGTGGTAAGTTTGATTAATCAACAAACACGGTAAGTCATGTCATCTCCTGCCATTGTTACTTGCACCACATGCTGTATATTTAGTATGGCTTCTCCGTTGGCGAACAGGGCTTCACATGTGATAAATGTAAAGAGATAGTTAGGCTGACGGAGAAGATTTCAGAATTAGAAACACACATCCATACTTTATCTGAGAGTAGTGAGGATGTAACAGCTTTAGATACTGATTTGGATGCGAATAGCTTAGTGAACTCTGTACATTCTTCGGTTCCGGCTGCAGGGCCCCCGCAGCAGGGAAACTGGGTGACAGTAAGACGGCATAGTCGCAGATCAAAAAATCACCTTTCTGTTCCGATTAGAACATCAAACAGGTTCTCCCCTCTCAGTGAAACACCCACTGAGTATCCTGTTGAAAGTGCCCTAGTCATTGGTGATTCTATTACACGGAATTTGAAAATAGAGACACCAGCCAGCATAGTCACATGTTTACTGGGAGCAGGGCCGTGCAGAGAGTTCTTCAGAGGCAGGGGCTCAAATGTTAAAAAAGGAGCAATATGTAAATATATATATATATTAGGGGTGTAACGGTACACAAAACTGAAGGTTCGGTACGTACCTCGGTTTTGAAGTCACGGTTCGGTACGGATTCGGTACAGCAGTTTTACAAAATTGCTTTTTATAAATTTTTATTCAACAGTGGTTTAATGAAAAAAAAATTGTGTCTGTCCTTAAATGAATTCAGTTATAACTAAAAGTTTCTTAACGATAATGCTGTAAACTATATAGGGAGCCCTTACATATTGCTATTAAAGATTAACAACAGAGCCCAAACTATTAGCCTAAATTCATTTGCTATTTATTTTTAGATATAAAAATCAACACTCATAAGCTTCACATAAGGCAGTTTTTGTATTAATATCTAAATCTAATTATTATAATTTTTTTCTCGTTGTTGAAATATAATAATTTAGTGGCTGTAATTTTCATGACAGGTTTATTTAAACATACATTAAATAAACAAGACATCACTAACAGTGGTATATAATGAATATATATAGGCTAATATAACGAAAATATATGCTAATATAGTGCATGTATTCAGTGAAAGAGTTAATCTCTCTAGTGAACTCACAGCTGTGGACACTGAATGACTTTTGAGGTAAACGTGATTCTACATGACATTGTTTGTTTACAAGCTGTTTTATTGTCTTTCCGATGATACGTTTCAATAAGTTGTAATGTATCCTCAACATACCTTTAGATATTAATTTCTTTAGGAAGAGATGATCACGTTCACTCGCGCGGCGCGCGCTGCCGCTTGAAGTTGAACTGATACGCGTCTCTCTGTCACGTCACGTCAAATAATAGAGTGTTAAAATGGCATTTATCGTTTGAATTTCGTGATAAAATGGACTGAATACTTAATATGTTCGTGTGGGAACTCGGATTGTGTTCCGCGCTTTAAACAAGCCGACTGTTAACTGTTATAGATTACATTCATAACCGTTCGGTACACGCGCACCGTACCGAAAGCCCGAAACGTTAGTTCGTCTGTCCATGTAATTTTCAACCGATTTATGAATAAGAACAGAAAATTACCGCTCCACTTCACATGCCCAATGGAATTTGAACTTGCTTTGCCAGATCACGATTGGTTGGTGTATATACATGACAAACGGGTATTGGTGAATTGTGTAATACTTTAAAATATATAATATATAGATTTGTAATTAAATCAACACATTAGCTCTGATTATGGATGAAAAAAAAAAAATTCCCGTAAGGCCACACACTCTCTGAAAGGACCATATTTGGCTCGAGAGCCGCTTCCGAACAGAGGAAAATCAGCAGTCAATCAAAACGCATGCAACCCATAGCAACGCGTTATGGCAATGCCTCAACAGAAATTTTCCGACTTTTGAGCCGTTCGTTACTATTGTATACATTGTCATCAATGTCATGTTATAATAATCACAATTATTTAGTTTTATTGACCACGATATTATCATTGATATTTGTCTGAGAGGGGCACTTTTGATTCATTTTGAAAAAGGGCAGGGGCTCGAGCACCCAAAGCCCCCCCCTCTGCACGTGCCTGACCGGGAGCCAGAGCGCCTGACATCAAAGCAAATTTAAAAGTGCTGGCTAAAGCTAATCGTAAATTCTCTAAGATTATTATTCATGTCGGCACTAATGATGTTCGACTTCGCCAGTCGGAGATCACCAAAATTAACATTAAAGAGGTGTGTGAACTCGCTAGTACGATGTCAGAGGCTGTTTATTGTTCTGGACTGCTCCCTGTAAAAAGGAGTGATGAGATAGTTAGCAGACTCAATGGCTGGTTGTCTAAGTGGTGTCCGCAAAATAACATAGGGTTCATAGACAATTGGAAAAGTTTTTGGGGCAGACCTGACCTGTTGAAGAAGGATGGCATCCATCCCTCCTGGGGTGGTTCCGCTCTTCTCTCTAGTAATTTGGCACATAGTCTTAGAGCTAAACCTTGACTCACTAGGGCCCAGGTCAGGAAGCAGACAAACTGGCTAAACCGACCGTCTGCTAGCTGTCTCACGTCACCAGACTCAGATAAATCACAGCACATAGAGACTCTTTCACCTAGATATTATCATATAGAGACTGTGTCTGTTCCCTGAATTAGTAAATACAAAAAAACATCAAAACCATTCAACAGTAAAAATTTAATTGATGTCCAACAATTAAACAACAGATATAATACAGATGAACAATTGATAAAGCTTGGGTTGCTGAATATTCGATCCCTTTCCCTAAAAGTGCTTATTGTTAATGATATCATTACAGATAATAATCTAGATGTGCTGTATTTGACAGAAACCTGGCTAAAACCTGATGACTACATTACTTTAAATGAGTCCACCCCCCAAGATTATTGTTATAAACATGAGCCGTGTCTGAAAGGTAAAGGGGGAGGGTTTGCTGTAATTTATAATAATATCTTCAGTATTACTCAGAAGTCTAGTTTCAAATATAATTCCTTCGAAGTTTTGGTGCTTTATGTAACGTTATGTAGTGTACATGATAAACCCCGTTTAACATTTGTGTTAGCTACTGTATACAGGCCACCAGGGCATAATACAGACTTTATAAAAGAATTTGCTGATTTTCTATCAGAGTTAGTACTGGCCATAAATTATACATAATTGTACATAAATTATTAATTGTTGGTGATTTTAATATCCATGTAGACAACGAAAAAGATGCATTGGGATTAGCATTTAAAGACATTCTAAACTCTATTGGAGTTAGGCAACATGTGTCAGGACCCACTCATCGTCATTATCATACTTTAGACCTAAAATTGTCACATGGAATAAATGTTGATACCGTTGAAATTCTGCAGCAGAGCGATGACATCTCAGATCATTACCTAGTATCATGTATACTTAATTTAGCTAAGGCTGCAAAGCCGTCCCCCTGCTTCAAAAATTGCAGGACAATCACTGCCGCCACTAAAGATTGATTTTTAAATAATCTTCCTCATCAGTATCATCTCCTCAGCATCCCAGATAGCTTAGAAGAACTCGATGTTGCAACAGAAACTATTGACTCTCTCTTTTCCAGTACTTTAGACACAGTTGCTCCCCTGCGCTTAAAGAAGATTAAAGAAAATAGTCCAACGCCGTGGTACAACGAGCACACTCAGGCCCTTAAAACAGCAGCCAGAAAAATGGAGCGCAGCTGGAAGAAAACAAAACTAGAGGTCTTTCGTACTTCGTGGAAAGAGCACATGATCGCATACAGAAAGGCCGTAAAAATTGCTAGATCTGCTTATTTATCGACTCTCTTGGAAGAAAACAAACACAACCCTAGGTATTTATTCGATACAGTAGCTAAATTAACCAAAAATAAAGCTTCAACTTCTGATGTTTGTAAACAGCACAGCAGTAATGACTTTATGAACTTCTTTACATGTAAGATTGATAATATTAGGAAGAAAATTTTAACCATGCAGCCGTCTACTACAGTATCACATCAGACAGAGCATTGTAGTGTCTTTGAGGAAATATTACACTCATTCACTGCTATAGGAGAAGAAGAATTGGCTAAACTTGTTAAATCATCAAAATCAACAACATGTATGCTCGACCCAATACCGACTAGGCTATTAAAAGAGATGCTACCAGAGGTCATAGATCCTCTTCTTAATATCATTAATTCATCTTTGTCATTAGGATATGTACCGAAAACTTTTAAGTTGGCTATTATTAAACCACTTATTAAAAAAACGCAACTTGATCCTACAGAATTAGTCAATTATAGACCAATCTCAAATCTACCCTTTCTGTCAAAAAATACTTGAAAAGGCAGTGTCTTCACAATTATGTTCCTTTTAAGAAAGAAATGGTATCTGTGAGGATTTCCAGTCAGGATTTAGACCGTATCATAGTACTGAGACTGCTCTCATCAGAGTTACAAATGATTTACTCTTATCATCCGATCGTGGCTGTATCTCTCTATTAGTGTTACTCGATCTTAGCGCTGCATTTGATACTATCGACCACAAAATTCTTTTGAATAGACTCGAAAATGATGTAGGTATTAGTGGAATTGCTTTGTCATGGTTTAAATCATACCTATGTGACCGTTATCAGTTTGTAGCAGTAAATGAGATGTCACACCAATCACAAGTTCAGTATGGAGTACCGCAGGGCTCAGTGCTAGGACCGTTGCTCTTCACCCTGTACATGCTACCACTGGGAGATATCATCAGGAAGCATGGCGTTAGTTTTCATTGTTATGCTGACGATACTCAGCTTTATATTTCTTCACGCCCTGAAGAAACTTACCAATTCACAAGATTAACGGAATGCATAGCTGATATAAAACATTGGATGACCAGTAATTTCATGCAATTCAATTCAGAAAAAAATGAATTTTTAATTATTGGACAAAAAAGCTCCACAAGTAGTAACATAGAATACTGTCTAACACTTGATGGCTGCTCTGTCAAGTCCTTGTCGTCAGTGAGGAACCTGGGTGTGCTCTTTGATACCAATCTTTCGTTTGAAAGCCACGTTTCTAGCATCTGTAAAACTGCATTCTACCATCTTAAAAATATATCTAAATTACGGCACATGCTCTCAATGCAAAATGCTGAACAGTTAGTTCATGCGTTCATGACCTCAAGGTTAGATTATTGTAATGCTCTACTGGGTGGTTGCCCTGCTCGCTTAATAAATAAACTCCAGCTGGTCCAAAACGCAGCAGCTCGAGTTCTTACTAGAACCAGGAAGTATGACCATATTAGCCCAGTTCTGTCAACACTGCACTGGCTGCCTATTAAACATCGCATACATTTTAAAATCTTGCTTATTACTTACAAAGCACTAAATGGTTTAGCTCCCCAATACTTGAGCGAGCTCTTAACATATTATACTCCATCACGTCTACTGCGGTCTCAAAATTCTGGCCAGTTGATAATACCGAGAACATCCAAATCAACTGCAGGCGGTCAAACCCTTTTCCTATTTAGCACTTAAACTCTGGAATAGTCTTCCTAACATTGTACGGGAAGCAGACACACTCTGTCAGTTTAAATCTAGACTAAAAACACATCTCTTTACTATGGCATACACATAAAACACTTTTTCAATTAAATGATTGTTAGGCTGCATTAACTATGTCAGCCAGAACCGGGAACACTTCCCATAACACCTGATGTACTTGTTACATCATCAGAAGAATGGCATCTACGCTAATGATAGTCTCTCTGTTTTATCCCAGGGTTTACTGCAGTCAGCCGGATCCGGGCCGTATCCAGATCAGATGGTGGACCTGCGCCCAGACATGACCAACGCAGGACCCTGAAGTGTCTGCAGAGACCGTGTCAATTAGACTCCCCTGAAATTGCATCGTCGACACGGCATCCTCAATAAACCCGTCTCCGGCGTGATGACTCCGATTGTTCGAATATTACAATTTAATAATACTTAAATCGATATGTCATCCTCAATAAACCCGTCTCCGGCGTGTTGCCTCCGATCCTGCGAATATTACGATCTATTATGACCTCTGACCTGTAAAGTTTCCAGAATAATAATCATACGCTGTTTGTTAATTGGCCAGAGGAGAACTGGCACCCCAACTGAGCCTGGTTTCTCCCAAGGTTTATTTTTCTCCATTAGGTCACCTGATGGGGTTTTGGTTTCCTTGCCACTGTTGCCTCTGGCTTGGCGTGCTCAGTTGGGGACACTACATTTTTCAAAATTTTTCAACTAAATATCGAAATAAATCTAATTATTAAACTAAATTAACCATATAAACTAAATTACTGCTCTAATTACTGATCTAAAGCCCACACTGTCACTGTATGATAATTGAAATTAACTGATGACATTTTTTCTCCAGAACGGCTAGACGGCTGAATAAAAAGCTTCATTATTTTCCTGTTTAACACTGTAAAGCTGCTTTGAAACAATCTGCATTGTTAAAAGCGCTATATAAATAAAGTTGACTTGACTTGACTTGTTTTTCAGCCTCTGCCACTTCAATATGAAGACATGAATGCATCTCCAGTCACTTCATGAGCATTTTACCATTTCATTCACAAAATCTATCGTCATATAACCCAAAATCACTGGACTTAATGACAGACACCAGCTTCCTGACAGACCGGCAGCAGCTTGTGAGACTGGGGAAACTCACATCCAGGACTCTCACAATCAGCACTGGCGCCCCCTAGGGTGCGTTCTCTCCCCACTGTTCTTCTCCCTGTACAACAATGAATGCACTTCTAAAACCCCTCTGTCATGCTCCTGAAATTGGCAGATGACACCATTGTCATCGGCCTCATCCAAAACGGTGATGAGTCTGCTTACAGACTGGTGGTTGAACAGTTGGCTGTCTGGTGCAGTTATAACAACCTTGAGCTCAACACACTCAAAACGGTGGAGATGATAGTGGACTTCAGGAGGAACAGCCCAGCTCTCCCCCCACTCACCATCATGAACAGCACTGTGGCAGCAGTGGAGTCATTCAGGTTCCTGGGTACTACCATCTCTCAGGACCTGAAGTGGGACAATCACAGTGACTCCATTGTGAAAAAGGCCCAGCAGAGACTGTACTTCCTTCGTCAGCTGAGGAAGTTTAACCTGCCATAGGAGCTGCTGATTCAGTTCTGACAGCTGCTAACCCTAACCCAGTTTTATGCACTTCCATCACTGTCTGGTTTGGTTCAGCTACCAAATCAGACATCAGAAGACTACAACGTACAATCCGGACTGCGGAGAGGATTATTGGTGCCCCCCTGCCAACCCTCCAGGACCTGTACTCTTCCAGAGTGAGGAAGAGCAGGTAAAAACATCACAGATTCCCACACCTCCTGTTTGAACTGTTACCGGCGACTCCAATCACTCGCCACTAGAACATCTAGGCATAGGAACATTTCCCTCTTGAACAGTTAAATATATATATATATATATATATATATATATATATATATATATATATATATATATATTTATATATATATATATATATATATATATATATATATATATATATATTTATATATATATATATATATATATATATATATATATATATATATATATATTTATTTATTTATTTATTTATTTATTTATGTTGGCCTGCTGAAAGTTAAAAGGATCCAATCTATGTTGATTAGAAATGATTTGATAATTCAGCAATAAACTAGCAGTACAAGTTAATGTAATGTTTTTTTTTTTTTTTACTTTGCCGATTTAAAACATGATCAAAACACTCTATTTTAATGACAAAATTTCAAATAAGAGGGCAAGTGAAAAATATCGGTATCGGCCAATAATTGTTCGTTAAATATATATATACATATATATACAGGTGCTGGTCATATAATTAGAATATCATCAAAAAGTTGATTTATTTCACTAATTCCATTCAAAAAGGGAAAACTTGTATATTATATTCATTCATTACACACAGACTGATATATTTCAAATGTTTATTTCTTTTAATTTTGATGATTATAACTGACAACTTAGGAAAATCCCAAATTCAGTATCTCAGAAAATTTGAATATTGTGAAATGGTTCAATATTGAAGACACCTGGTGCCACACTCTATTCAGCTAATTAACTCAAAACACCTGCAAAGGCCTTTAAATGATCTCTCAGTCTAGGGCTGCGTCCCAATTCGCATACTATCCGTACTAAATAGTATTCGAAAAAAGAATTAGTATGTCCCAAATCTTAGTATGTTGAAAAAAGTATTCCAAAGATTCCCGGATGGTTTACTATTTCCGGTCAGAATCCGAAGTGCAGATCGATGCATACTCTAACGGCTGATATTGCCCACAACCCATTGCGAGATGGATGAGGATTCGATTAGAACTACAAACGCGGATAAAAAGTGTTAAAAAACTACAAACATGACGGTTACACGAGTCTGACGGTTAAGTGGAGAGGATCAGATAAAGTGGTTTGAGTGAGCAATTATCAGTATTTAACCTGACGAAAAGATATTTATTCAATATTATCCACATTATATTTCTCCTTCAGCAGCATTGAGAACTTTTGTAATGATACGTTTGGCCATTAACTTTGCAAACACATGAGAGGAGTCTCTGCATTAAAGACCCACGAAAGGCAGATCAACGAGCAACTACATTTATGTCCGATACGGTAGGAAATAAAAATTGAAAGTGGGGGATTTGAACTGTGACGATGATTGACAGGGCAGTTTAAACGGTGACGGGACACACGTAACAGAGTCCGTTAAAGATGACGAAGTAGTATGTCCCAAAGCTTGCATACTCTTTTGCTACACACTCAAAAGTATGTACTTTTTCTTCACAAAAAGAGTACATACTTTTAGGACGTAGTATAAGTAGGCGAATTGGGACGCAGCCTAGTTCTATAGGCTACACAATCATGGGGAAGACTGCTGACTTGACAGTTGTCCAAAAGACTACCATTGACACCTTGCACAAGGAGGGCAAGACACAAAAGGTCATTGCAAAAGAGGCTGGCTGTTCACAGAGCTCTGTGTCCAAGGACATTAATAGAGAGGCGAAGGGAAGGAAAAGATGTGGTAGAAAAAAGTGTACAAGCAATAGGGATAACCACACCCTGGAGAAGATTGTGAAACAAAATCCATTCAAAAATGTGGGGGAGATTTACAAAGACTGTACTGCAGCTGGAGTCAGTGCTTAAAGAACCACTATGCACAGACGTATGCAAGACATGGGTTTCAGCTGTCGCATTCCTTTTGTCAAGCCACTCTTGAACAACAGACAGCATTAGAAGCATCTCGCCTGCTTCTAACTAATTATAAATTTATTATAATAAATATATTAATATTACTGAAACATACAATACATTTACATGCACTTATTTGGATTTTGTTACATTTAATTCTCCTTTCATAAAGCTAAATTCAAAATACAATTCTACGTCCTGTTTGCTGTTTGAATTGAAAGCCTATTCAAATCAAAATCACAAATTCTAACAACACAGGCATAACACATGGCACACACAAATAGTGGGTAAAATGCGTAATAAGTTAGAACTATTTTGTTTTATCATTACTGTTTGGTATAAGTATGTTTATAATTGGATGTTTCTGTTGTTACGTCTATTTTATATATTTTTTGCAATGCTTTGTAGGATTGTATCCTACATAAAAGATATAATCATGCTGGCTACCTTTTAGAACCTTTTAGTTCCCCTAGCCTGTATATGGTCCCCAAGTGGCTAGAAATTTTGATAGGTGTAAACCGAGTTCTGGGTGTCCTGCTCTGCCTTTGAGAAAATGAGAGCTCAGATGAGCCGATCTGGAATCTTCCAGTCAAGAGACTGCATGTGTACTCAATGTCCAAATAAATCTAATTATTAAACTAAATTAACCATATAAACTAAATTACTGATCTAAAGCCCACACTGTCACTGTATAATAATTGAACTGAACTGATGACATCACCGTTTTTTCCGGAATGGCTATACAGCTGAATAAAATTCTGTTGCATTATTTTCCTGTTTAACACTGTGAAGCTGCTTTGAAACAATCTGCATTGTTAAAAGCGCTATATAAATAAAGTTGACTTGACTTGACTCGACTTGAATGCTCGTCACTGCAGCCTTTCTTGTGATAGGAAAAGATAAAATAATGCTCGACAGCTGTAATGGTAAAAAAACGTTGTAAAAGTATTAGTGAGGGGTTCCACATGTTACAAAGATAGTTGAATAAGGAGGAAGAAGACAGGGTCGGCGTGACTGGGACTCGTGTTTATTCAGAACTCTCAGATAAAAAACAAAATAAACCGCGCTCACAGCGCTCTCAACAACACAGCACAATATAACTTTTCTCAGCAATCTTTCTCCAGCTCGCCGTCTTTCTGGTCTACAGGTGCCAAGTCCGTCTCTCTCTCTGGCAGTGCGTGCAGACCTCGCTAAACCACGCCCCCTCCACCACAAGATCTAATACTCATTTTCAAAGATGTCAGCCAATCACAACAGTGGGTGTTTTCACTGAAGTCTCACAGCAGACACGCCCCTTGAAACTGTAGTGACTATGAGTCAGATAAAATAATAACTCAACGGGGAATTGAATTAAAATGAAAGAGACTCGAATTACACTATAATTTATAAATAATTCAGAATTAATGTTTACACCTTAACTTATTCATCCACCGATATGTAAGAACTTAGAGGGGACTCTGTTAAAGGGAAACAGGTCTATTTAGCTCAAATGAATTAATTAATTAATTCATAGGGGATTTTGAGAGAGTCTATTTTACAGCCGAGCAAATGACTCTTCCAACGTTCGTTTGAACGGGCCGTAAATATCAACTCTGCAGCGGATATTAATATCCGAACAATAGTGAAACCCTTTTTAACAGCCAGGTAACTTAGATCAGCAGTTCAAGACATTAAATTTGTAAGCACATAACACAAGAACAGTTATCTTTGAATACAAACTGAACTTTATTGATTACTCTAACACATCAAACTAAATCTAACATAAACACACGCACTCGCACATTCACACACGTTGCAGAAAGGAAGAAAATGAGGAAAAGAATACGTTTTAAGAGAGATCAATTATGAAATCCCAAGCAATATATACATTTATGACACATGACCTGAAGAAACCATTGATCAAAAATTAGGGGCCAAGCACCGAAGGTGCGGAGCCCCTCTTGAAACCGTTAGATTTCTTATTATTATTATTCCGCCATGGAAGTCTATGGCAGCCCATAGAACCGTTTGCGGGAAAATGATGGAATTTGGTACACTGGTAGAGGTCATTACCAATAGTAACCACACCAATTTTGGAGTCTCTAACTCAATCCCTCTAGCGCCACCTCCTGTCCAAAGTTTGACTCATATTTTTGCTAATAACTTTTGAACCATACGAGCTAGAAACAAAATCCTTTTTTCCTTTGATTCCTTGGCTCAAGCCGATTCAATTGCACAATATGACATCATTTCCATCATGACAATATTCCCGCCATTTTTAATTAACCGAAACCCAACTTTTTCGAACTCCTCCTAGGCTGTTGGTCCGATTTACACGAAAATTTAACCAGAACATCTCCAGACCATGCTGACAAAAAAACATGGAATTCAAGTTGATTTGTCATATCGTTTTTGATTAACACGCAAACAAATTTTACGTAACGCTTGCAAAAACAAGGACAATACTTACTTTACAACACAACCTAAAAACAACTAAATATCAACATCCGCTGACGATGGTATTGGACGTCAAATTAACGTTGGCATTAGACGTTGAGCTGACGTTGAATTTTGGTCACCTGACATCACAACCAAAATGTAACCAAATATCAACGTCTTATGACGTTGTGTGCCTGCTGGGGCAAATCACCAAAATGGTAAAATAGTTATGACTTGTTACAAATTGCCATGAGATCATACAAATTCAAACAAATTAGCTACCAATCACCCAAACAGTAAAATAGTTATGAATTGCTATGAGATTGATTGAGATTAATTGCTCATGCGCCAAAATGCAAAATTGTTACAAATTACCATAAGATTGTATAAATTCATACGATATAACCACCAATTCGCCAAAACTAATTACGATTTTACAAGAGATTGTCAACACGATATCAAAAGCAGGCACAACCCTAACAAGTGCATTGTGGGTATTCTCAAGCCGTTGAGTGTACATCGGTTGTTCGCTCATTATTGCAGTGCACAATCTACACCACTACAAATGACTCCCCTCAAATAGTGCCTCGGTTGGGCCGATTTCGGACACAGCCTAGATTTTGGAACGCAGCCCATGTGTAATTGTTTACCCCCTGACCCCAAATCAGTGACAATATGATGCATCAGGTAGACAGAGAGAGAGGTTAGATTTTTCTGTGGTTTCTAACCCCTCAGATGTTGTGCACCAATCATCGGACTGCTCTAATTGGCCTCCTGATCGGCAGTACCTTTGATGTGCAGGTACGAAAGAGACGTTTACTACAAATGACATCTTGAATCCACGATGCACCCGTTTGTGTGGGAGAACCACACCTTTGAACCTGATACCCGCTGTGAAATATCTAAAGAGTAGTCATTTTCGAAAGCAACAGCACATGAAAGAGTAAAAGAAAAAGGTTGTAAACTGTGAAGTAGAATAACATTATCATTATCATTTTTGTAATTAGACTGAGGGCGGTCGAGCACACAGCGTTACACAGCCATTACATTTTGTTCTCAATTTTTGTTTTTTTTAATCTAAAAAAAGGAAGGACATTAGAAAGATGTTCAGAAAAGTATTACACCAAGAGGAGACACCTTTGTATCTTGCTGAGTTAAAGACTTTCACCAGATTTGATTAAAAGTGGCTTGCGTAGCTCTGTTGGACTGCGCTATCAAAATGCCATGTTTTTAGAAATGTGCTTTTTTCATGCAGGTTTTATGTCTTTTTAAGATAAAAAAGTATACCTTTTCAAGAAAAAGTTAAGTTAAATAACTTTCAATTAAATTATTAAGAAATAACAATAAACTATTATATCAAACTACCTGTTAAGGTTTTAGTTTTAATAATTTTCATCAACTTTTAATTGTATTTTTGAATAAACAGTGGATCTGAAAAAGCAACTATAAAGTGAAATTTGTATATCTGCTAAAGTGCCAGGACAAGATATTCTAGGGTCTTCAGGCTTTTTCAGACTAAGAACTCCATTTGTGGATAAATGGAGCCATTTTAATTTAAGCGAAACATTTTGAAAGGCCATTGCTAAGGTTTTCTAGGATATTCTTTATGGTTTCTAGGGTGTCACTAGGCAGTTTCAATGGTCTTCACAGTGTATTCTAGAGTACTGTTAATTTATGTCTAAAGTATTTTTAGGGGTTGTGACAATTATTTGCAGTGGTGGATTGAGACAATTATTCAGGCCAGGAATTTAACTCTATCCCATACCAACTCCGGTGGCTTAAGTATTATTATATTAATTTAAACTTTTATCATCAACCAATTATATTAATTTAATAACATATAAATATACCTTAGTGTCTTAATTGTTTCGATTTTTAAAATGCATTAGCATTTGCTTCTTGTCGATCCACTGGTTCATAACTGCGAGTTTGCTGAGTAAAAATATGGGTCGATTTTCGCAGTGGTCTAAACAAAAAGAGCAGAAAGGCTTATTGAAAATGCAAATTCATTCTTTGCCAGCAGGTGGCAATTTCAGAATGGCAGACATATAGCGGTTTACCTGGTAATGGCTGTACACAAAGCAACAACACCTGACTTTGAAATGTGCAACGCTCATATTTATTCAATGAAATCATAGCCTTTTGAAGTTTAGGGGCCGTTTACACAACACCGTTTTCAACTAAAAACTGAAAACTTTTTATGCATTTTGGTCATTAATTGGTCATAGCATGAGGAGTCTATGGGAGTTCCCTTTCGAGAGGTCTCTCATATTGCGTTATGGGAAAACTCCTTTTCTCGAGAATATGAAGCAAGACTTTTATTCATATAAGTGTCTATGTAAAACGCAGTGCCGCTGCACAGCAATACAACAGAGCGAGGTACGCGCTGATTGGCCATGCTGCGGCAACTGCAGGAACCTATGGCGAGGCGGCTGAGAGAGCGAGCCAATAGGGGTCGCTAGAAAAACCCGCCGAAAAGGGTCTCCTAAATTTGCATTATTGAGGCTATAAAAGACCCTGCTTAGCCATAGAAATCAGATTTTATCTCCTTCAGCGACACCATCGCTGACCTCTGGAATAAAGCAACCGCCGTCCACAAGCAACCAGCTTAACCCTGCAGCCTTGAGGACGTCGGATTCCTTCCCGGTCTCCGCCTTAAACACCTGCCGTTCCAGCTACGCCATCCGGCGCCATATCCTTTTATTCAGTGTTGTGTTGCCGCTGCAACCCTCACTTCACGAAAAGAGCAGCGAGCGTTGTTTCAAATGTCTCGCACCAACTGCGGCTCGTGCAGAGCCCCTCTCCTCAGCGGCGACCGCCACATTATCTGTGTGCCGTGTCTTGGACGGGACCACGCGCAGATCGTGCTCTCTCGGGGTGGCTGCCCCGAGTGCGATGAGATGGCGCTAAAGACCCTGAGGGCTCGTCTCGCCACCTTCGACCAGATTCCCGCCCACGCCTCTGGGACCACGCAGGAAGAAGCATCGCGACCAGAGGCCATTTGAGCGGCTGCACAGCGGGCGATTTTTCGCGTGCCTCGCCATCGCCAGTTATGTTCACCCAGGAAGAACAGCGCCCCTCCCTTGGAGCGGCCTGTTCCGTCTTTTTCGGTGGACCAACAGAGGAGGAGGAAGACAGCCTTTCTATGGCTGCATCTGGCAGCGAGTGGTCAGATTCTGTCTCGGAGCCCCCCGCTTCGACGCAGACCGCCACAAGTGCCAAGACCAGCATCGACGCGGAGCTGGTTCGTTTGCTCACCAGGGTCGTAGGAGACCTCGGGTTCGAGTGGTCCCAGCCCCAGGAGCCAGCACGGAGTAGGCTGGAGGAGTGGTTTCTGGAAAGCCGCCGCCTTTCCTCCCCTCAGAAGCTCGCCCCCTTCTTCCCCGAGGTGCACGACGAGCTGACGAAGTCGTGGAAATCGCCATACTCAGCTCGTGCCAAGTCTGCATTTTCCCAAGTGCTCTCAACGGTTGACGGCGCGAAGGAAAAGGGCTACGAGAGTCTTCCTCCCCTCGAAGAGGCCGTTGCTGCGCACCTCTGCCCGCCCTCCTCCAGAGGATGGCAGGCCAGGGTGCAACACCACTCGAAGCCTTGCCGCGCCGCTTCAGCTCTCGCTGGCCGAGCATATACCTCGGCCGGCCAGGCTGCCTTGGCGCTCCACACCATGGCCGTTCTCCAACTGTTTCAGGGCAGACTTCTCCGCTCCATGGACGAGTCTGTTCCTGACGCCGAGACTCTGAGAGACCTGCGCAGCGCCACGGACCTAGCCCTTCCCGCTACTAAGTCCACCGCGCAGTCCATAGGCAAGAGCATGGCCAACCTGACAGTTTTGGAAAGACACCTGTGGCTTAACCTAACGGAGATGAAGGATGTGGACAAGGCCTCCTTCCTGGATGCCCCCATCTCCACCACTGGTCTTTTCGGTCCGGCAGTAGTGTGATTTGCAGAGCGTTTCACGGAAGCGCAGAAGGCGTCGCAAGCGATGAGGCACTTTTTGCCTAAATGCTCCAGCTCTTCCTCTGGTCGTCAAGCCAAAGCTCCGCCCCCTCAGCCTGCTAAGGCGGCGCCGCCGACTTCACGGCAGCGCTCTCTGTCAGCTAACCGCACCAGACAGCCGGAGCGACGGGGACCACGACCCAAGGCTGTGTTGAACCCCGAACCCCCAAAGCCGTCCTAGCCACAGCGAGAAAAAGAAGGTTGTTAGGTCCCGCCTCGGCCGGACCCCCACCTTACCCATTCGGTCTCCCAGTTCCCAACAAACAGGTGACTGGCAACTTCAATTTCGCAGCCAACGAGCCCACTGCCAAACATGCTCGCATGCAAACAAACGCCGTTTTCACAGCGACCCAAATAAATCTCAAAAAGAGCTTTTTCACTGCAGTGAATGTGCCCACCCCCCAGTATGCACTCCTACACTCAAACACTCCTCACACAGCGCACGCGCTGTCATGTGCTATAAATGTAGTGGTGCCCACTATACAGTGCACGCCACCAAGCATAAACACTATCCCCTCAGTGTTACAAGCACAAAGCACTCGGGCCACCGGGTCCCCGCCATTAGGCAACCCTCCCCCATCTCACATCCAGCCCTTAGCTTCCCGGGCTCAAGCCTGGCAGGCCATCCCCGGTATATCAAATTGGGTGTTGAACATAATAAAAGAGGATACTCGCTACAGTTCGCTCACAGACCCCCGCGCTTTCGCGCCGTGGTCGAGACCTCGATGAAAAGCAGCGTCAGTCACGTGCTTCGCACAGAGGTGTCAAAACTGTTGGAGAAGGGAGTGGTGGAACCCGTTCACCCATCACTAAGCAAGTCAGGCTTTTACAGTCGCTACTTCCTCGTCCCAAAAAAGGACGGAGGCCTCAGGCCCATCCTAGATCTCAGACATCTGAACAAAGCTCTCATGTTTCGTTCATTCAAGATGCTGACGGTGAAACAAATCCTCGCGCACATTCGCCCGGCGGATTGGTTTTTCACGATCGATCTGAAAGATGCCTACTTTCACATTCAAATAGCCCCCCACCACAGGCCATTCTTGAGATTCGCCTTCGAGGGGAAGGCTTATCAGTACACAGTCCTGCCATTCGGATAATCTCTGGCACCCCGCACTTTTACGAAGTGCATGGACACGGCATTAGCCCCACTCAGACTTCGAGTGATGCGCATTCTCAACTTCCTCAACGATTGGCTTGTAATAGCTAAATCAGAGACACAGTTGTTAACCCACTGATCCTTGCTCCTCAGCCATCTAGAATGTCTAGGTCTCAGGATTAATACCGCCAAAAGCTCACTGTCTCCCGCCCAGAATGTCCCCTTTCTGGGTATAGTTATAGACTCAATACACATGAGAGTGCGGCTTACGTCACAGCGTGCGCTCTCTGTCCGGAGCATGGCAGCGTCATTCAAGACCGGGGCTCGCGCTCCCCTAAAACGTTTTCAGAGGATGCTGGGCCTTATGGCCGCGGCATCGGCAGTACTCAAACTGGGTCTGTTACACATGCTCCTCCTTCAGCTTTGGCTGTATTCCCGCGTTCCGCTCATGCATGGAAATCAGGCCAACTTCGCATCAAAGTGGACCACAGCTGTGTCAAAGCTCTGGCTCCTTGGAAGGCGACCGCCTGGTACCAGAAGGGCGTGGCTATGGGTACAGTCACGAAGTTGAAAATGGTCTCGACAGATGCCTCC
Source organism: Gobio gobio (assembly GCF_949357685.1). Taxonomy (NCBI): domain Eukaryota; kingdom Metazoa; phylum Chordata; class Actinopteri; order Cypriniformes; family Gobionidae; genus Gobio; species Gobio gobio. The sequence continues at coordinate 20,466,833 of NC_137120.1, forward strand.
ACCCTGGGGTGGGGTGCCCTACACGAGGGCAAACCAGTCTCTGGCCGGTGGGCAGAATCAGAGAGACAACTGCACATAAACTGTCTAGAGATGAGAGCAGTTATTCTATTGCTGAGAGCTTTCCTTCCGCACATAAAGGGTCACCACGTCTTGGTCCAATTGGACAACATGTCAGTGGTATCCTATAAAAATCGCCAGGGTGGTCTGAGGTCAGACGCTCTGCACTCCATGGCGAAACACCTCCTTTTATGGGCAGAGGGCAACTGGAGCTCCCTGAAAGCGGCTCACGTGCCAGGTATCCTGAATCAGGGCCCGGATATGTTATCCAGGGGAGGCATTCCCCCAGGGGAATGGTCCCTACACCCACAATCGATTCAGTTGATTTGGAGCACCTTCGGCAAAGCGGAAGTAGACCTCTTCGTCTCAGAAGACAATACTCAATGCCCAATATTTTTCTCCAAACGCATGGATGCACTGGCCCATGTTTGGCCCAGACTCCCTCTTTATGCCTTTCCCCCGATCGCGATGCTGCCACAGGCCATCAAAAAGATCAGAGAGACAGTTTCCACAGTTCTTTTAATAGCCCCGCTATGGAGGAACCGGATTTGGTTCTCCAAACTGATTCAGCTGTCAGACACAGCCCCATGGCCTATTCCACTGAGGAGGGACCTCCTCACGCAGGCGAAAGGGAAGATCTGGCATCCCAATCCTGAACTATGGGCCCTCCATGTATGGCCCATCAACGGATACCAGGGAACCTCTCTGAAAGAGTGCTGAATAATATTTCTGAAGCCAGAGCCCCCGTGACCAGGCGGCTATATGCTCTGAAATGGTCAGTATTTTCTAACTGGTGTACAGCGCGAAACCTAGACGCACATTCGTGCGAGGTGGCGGAAGTGCTCTCCTTCCTCCAAGAGCTAATGGACGCGGGTCGTTCCCCCTCCACGCTCAAAGTGTATATTGCCACCCTAGCTGCTTATCTTGCTCAGGTCGCGGGACAATCACTAGGGAAAAGTGAGCTTATTGTACGCTTTCTTAAAGGGGCCAGGAGAATGAACCCGCCTCACCCCCCCTCAGTCCCTATATGGGACCTTGCCACAGTATTAGAGGCTATGAAGGGCCTCCCCTTCGAACCGCTTCAGTCTGTGAGCATAAAGCACCTGTCACTCAAAACCGCATTTCTTCTGGCACTGGCCTCAGTTAAGCGAGTGGGTGATCTACACGCACTCTCCGTGAGTGCTTCCTGTCTTGAGTTCGGGCCTAACGACTCCAAGGTTGTCCTTAAACCAAGACATGGGTATATACCTAAAGTGCTTTCCACTCCCTTCAGAGCACAGGTCATTTCATTGATGGCCTTGCCCGAGTCGCAGGGAGAAAAAGACGCTAGCCTGCTCTGCCCAGTCAGAGCATTGAGAGTATACCTAGAGCGCTCCGCCCCTTTCAGGCAGTCAGATCAGCTCTTTATTTGCTTCGGTGGCCGCACTTAAGGCTGTGCTGTCACGAAACAAAGACTGTCACACTGGATAGTGGACGCTATCTCATTGGCTTATAATTCTAAAGATTTTGTTTGCCCTATAGGCATCAAAGCCCATTCCACTAGAGGCATGGCCTCGTCACGGGCATGGTCATGTGGTATTTCTTTGGACGATATTTGTGCGGCGGCAGGCTGGGCCTCTCCGTCCACTTTTATTAGATTCTATAAATTGGAAGTTCCTGCTTTACAAGCGGGAGTTCTCTCCATCTAGGCTCGGGCCAGTTTTTTGCCCTTCATTCATGAACAGATTGTTCCTCTCGACCTCTCGAAAGGGAACGTACTCGGTTACTTTCGTAACCTCGGTTCCCTGAGAGAGGGAACGAGTATTGCGTTCCTCGCCGTGCTTGTGCTTCTCAGGTATTGCTTCAGTCGATTTTTAAAACCTGATTTCTATGGCTAAGCAGGGTCTTTTATAGCCTCAATATGCAAATTTAGGAGACCTTTTTCGGCGGGTTTTTCTAGCGACCCCTATTGGCTCACTCTCTCAGCCGCCTAGCCATAGTTTCCTGCAGTTGCCGCAGCACGGCCAATCACCGCGTACCTCGCTCTGTTGTATTGCTGTGCAGCGGCACTGCGTTTTACATAGACACTTATATGAATAAAAGTTTTAGTTCATATTCTCGAGAAAAGGAGTTTTCCCATAACGCAATACTCGTTCCCTCTCTCAGGGAACCGAGGTTACGAAAGTAACCGAGTACGTTTTGGGATGTCAGTGTGGTGTAAGCAGATCATATGAAAACGCACAAATGAGATTAGACGGATTCATACAAATTAGCCATTAATTTGGCAAAACGTAAAATAGTTGAATGAATCGCCATGAGATACTCATATTTGTACAGCAATTCTGCAGTGCTGTCAGATGCCCTATTCTGTGGGTGTTACAGTCATCTGTAGTATAACGTCAGACTGATGCTCATCACACAAAACTCACATGGATATATTTCCGTAGAGAGATGGATGGTGCAAACAAGGCAACAAGAGAAAGAAGGTTACGGGGATGCCGACAAAAACATTCATTTTTATATAGGCAGGGCATCTCTTCTACGAGTCTTCACAGGGGAAACTTCACATCGGCATCTGTCTTCTGATGCCAGAACACAGAAACACAGAGAGCTCATAATGACGCAGGGAGAAATATTTTTAGATTGTGTATGAATTTCAAATAGATGCATCTGGAAGTTGATCAGACTCATAAGTTAATTGATGTTTCAGCAAGCTGGAAATGCAGATCAGATACAAGCAAGCCCGAAGATATACAGTGGCCTCATAAAGTATTTGGACACGTAAGCCGCACTTAAAAATGCATGAATGTCTTAACGAAATATCAAACCATGCATCATATATTTTAAAGAAATATAGTACACTTTTTAACCAAAGGATTTCACTAAAAGAAGTTTGTTGAAATTTTAGGGTTACTTTCTAGTTGTCTAGTAGTTTGTGGAACATCTATTAAAGGGGACATATCATGAAAATTTTGTGTTTAAGTGCTATAATCGGGTCCCGGGTGCATCTACCAACCCAGACAACATGAAAAAAGACAACCCAGTAACTTTGTTTTGGCCTTTCTCTTCCAGCACATGAAAAACTAGACATTTAGATTTCTCTCCCCTTCTGACGTAGGGGATTATAATATTACCGCCCCTTAATCTGCACGTTTCCACCCATGGCACCGCTACTTTGTTTTTGCAAGAGTCAAGTCACCTATATTTATATAGCGCTTTTTACAATGCCGATTGTTTCAAAGCAGCTTCACAGTGTTAAACAGGATTTGATTCAGCTGTACAGCCGCTCTGGAGAAAACGGTGATGTCATCCAGCTCATTTCAATTATCATATAGTGACAATGCGGGCAGATCAGTAATTTAGTCGAAAATGTATTTGAATATTTAGTTGAATATTTAGTGTCCTCAACTGAGCAAGCCAAGCCAAAGGTGACAGAGATAACAGCGAACAAGACCCTTGTGTGTATTTGCCAGTTTAAACAACAAAAAATGTGAAAGAGAAGTTACTCGCGAGACTTGACGTCTGACAGTCATGTGTGAGTCTGTGTGCTTCAGATAAATGCACTCAGAAAACGATCCATTAGAAGTTTAAACTAACATAGCTTTAAAACGCATGGAAATAATAAACTTTAATAATGAACGAAGAACTATGCTATCCGTGAGAATGATCGCGATATAGATGATGTCTTGTTAGTATCTTGCAGAGAATCCGATTGAGGCAGGAACTGTGTGGAGAGGGGGCGGCATGAAGCAGCTCATTGCACATTCACGAAAACAGCCTATTCTTGACTGTGGTCAGAAATGGGTATTTACAACATGGATTTATAAATTATCTGTGAGGTATTTTAAGCTGAAACTTCACAGACACATTCTGGGGACAGCTGAGACTTAAAGCTACACTGTGTAACTTTTTTAGTTTATTCTTAGCTAAAAACACTTAGTTCTTTCAAAAATATATGTGCTCATTAATGTATATTTACTTCTTTCAAGTAATAAAGTATTCTCGTAAGTTTATAATATGCCATTGAAAATACATACGGTAATGGGTTCGAATGCTGGTCGCCATGTTGCCCCTCCATCTTGAAAGTACATCAGCCAAAGAGGGACATACCCGTGAATTCAAGCTTCGCCTTTCGCGTTTTAACACTCCATGGCACCGTGTCGAATGTGGCCGAGGTCGAACTGGAAGCCATATTAATCTTGGACTAAATCGGCCACTGTAGGAGTTAAAACGAAATCGGAATTGAGAGGAAGAGAAACGTCTCGGTTACGTATGTAACCCTCGTTCCCTGAAGGAGGGAACGGAGACGTACGTCTGAACTGACCGACGAATTGGGATCTGTTTCCAGAGACCGACCTACTTCGAGTGATTAAAACGAGCCAATGGACATTGGCATGCGGTTCACACATTCCACGCACCGCCCCGCAGCGCGGGTATAAATACGGAAGTGGAATACCGCATCATTGCTTTTCAACTGAGGAGCCGAGATAAGTGACTCGGCCTTCAGCTGAAGCACAGCACCTGGCGACGGGACGTACGTCTCCATTCCCTCCTTCAGGGAACGAGGGTTACATACGTAAACGAGACATTCCCTTTCAGTTGGTCACGTTCGACGTACGTCGGAACTGACCGACGAATTGGGATCCCTACCAACACGCCAGGATGCTGGCCCTTCCAGGGTCCTGCCTGAACTCGCTGGACCACTCCTATGTTAGAGTGGGAGTCAGGGCTCCCGGCAGGGAAGGACAGTCACTGCTGTTCCTGCAAGACCCGCTCAGTGTGACTATTGGATAACGCTGGGAAAGCGTGCCCATCTCGGGAGATGGTACGCTGCGGAGCCACGTCCTTCAATGGAAGGAGAGGTGGAATACACATAAGGACTAACCTAACAGGGTAGTGCAACATATGGCAGTCTCTGGAGTGGACCCAACCTGGTACCAGGGGGGGAAGAACACACCCAGAGACGACAGAGGAAGCTCTGTCGAGGGAAGACACGGGGCTAGCCGAGTAGGGTAGCTGGTACCGTGGAGAATACACATATGGGGTAGCCGTGAGGGGACCGCAACATATGGAACCCAGCCTACACACACGTTCCACAAGCATACGGGTGCAGGCCTGGTGTCAGACGGCCGCCACGTCTGACACCAATGGGGGGATGGAGGAACTCACAGGGTTAGCCGTTTCCATGGAACACAACTGGAGCAGAATAGACGCACGTATCCGGCCCAGAGGGCGGGAGTGGCGTATGCAAGCCGACACTAGAATGGGCACTTAGCGCTGCTGGCCACTGGGGGCGAGAATGCGGGAAGATACAGGCTCTACACGGAGGCTATAAAATCTAGCGAACGTGTTAGGTGTCGCCCAGCCCGCAGCTCTACATGTATCTGTCAGTGAGGCGCCTTGAGCCAACGCCCAGGAAGAAGCAACACTCCTTGTTGAGTGTGCTCGCAACCCGAACAGGCAAGGTACGTCTTGGGACTGGTAAGACAAGACAATGGCATCCACTATCCAGTGGGCCAACCTCTGCTTGGAGACAGCCTTTCCCTTCTGCTGGCCTCCGTAACAGATGAAGAGCTGCTGTGAGGATCTGAAGCTCTGAGTCCGGTCAACGTAAGCGCGAAGAGCGCGGACGGGACATAACAAAGCTAGGGCTGGGTATGCCTCCTCCGAAGGCAGCCCTTGCAGGTTCACCACCTGGTCCCAAAAGGGAGTGGTAGGAACCTTGGGCACGTATCCAGGCCAGGGTCTCAGGACAACGTGAGAGTTGGCCGGCCCGAATTCTAGGCATGATTCGTCGACCGAGAGTGCATGCAGGTCCCCTACCCTCTTGATTGAAGCCAATGCAATCAGGAAACTGTCTTCATGGACAGGATTTTTAGCTCAACAGACTGCAAAGGTTCAAATGGAGGACCCTGAAGTGCTCTGAGCACCAGGGCTAAGTCCCAAGAGGGTATCGAGGTAGAACGAGGAGGATTTAGTCGTCTCGCACCTCTGAGGAACCTGACGATTAAGTCGTGCTTACCTAAGGATTTACCGTCTACTGCATCATGATACGCCGCTATTGCTGCGACGTATACTTTGAGGGTGAGCACCACTCGACGAACAGGTTCCACTTCAGAGAGTAGAGGCGCCTCATAGAGGGGGCTCTAGCTGAAGCGATGGTGTCTACCACTGCTTATGGTAGACCACCTAGAACCTCCGCGTCCCGTCCAGGGACCAGACATGGAGATTACGCGGGTGCCATAGAGTGCCCTGCCCCTGAGAAAGCAGGTCCTTCATCAGGGGGATCGGCCAGGGAGGGGCTGTCGCGAGGAGTGTGAGTTTGGGGAACCAGGTCCGGTTGGGCCAGTAGGGCGCAACTAACAAGACCTGCTCCTCGTCCTCCCTGACCTTGCACAGTGTCTGTGCGAGAAGGCTCACTGGGGCAAATGCATATTTGTGTTGGTCCCGGGGCCAGCTGTGCATCTGTGCCTAAGGTACCTCCGGTCAGGGAGTAGTACCACTGGCAATGGGTCGAGTCCGGAGAAGCGAACAGGTCTACCTGTGCAACTCCGAAGTGGTCCTATATCAGCTGGACGCTCCGGGGGTGGAGTCGCCATTTGCCCGGAGGTGTCGACTGGCGAGAGAGCTCGTCGGCTGTCTGGTTCAGCGCACCTGGGATGTGAATGGCACGAAGTGACATCACAAACTTCTGACTCCACAGGAGGAGATGGCGGGCAAGCCGGAGCATGCAACGGGAGCGTAGACCACCCTGACGGTTGATGTACGCAACGGCCGCAGTGCTGTCCAAACGGACCAGTACATGCCTGCCCCGAAGCGGCTTCTTGAACCGGCTTCTTGAACCCCGACCTCATATCGGCTGGAGGAACCGGCATGATCGCGCCCTTCGCCAGCAGGACATCGATCTCGGACCGCAAGACATGGGCATCGCTGCTCCGCACGGAGGTGAAGAGGATGCCCCTGTACTTGGGAGGCCGGCGTGCGAATTGAATTGCATAGCCGAGTCTGATGGTACGGATGAGCCAGCGAGACGGCCTGGGGAGACCTAACCAGGCCCCCAGAGACCGAACTAGCGGGACCAACGGCACCACAGACGTACCCGGGGTGAGGCAGCGAGGTGGAGTATTCAGACCCGACTCGGGAGGCCCGGAGGCGGCCCGGAGTGTTGCCTGAATACTCCAGGCGGGGCAGAGAGTGGGTAAGAAGGCCTGGGGGCATCCTCGGTGCCCACTCTGCTGCCCCCTGGCGAGGGGTGAGAGGGGAGGAAAGGAGTGGCAAGGCCCGGGGGCGTCGCACACTGCCAACCTGTCCCTCTCTGGGCTCAGGGAGGGAAGAAACTGCTCTGAGAATGTGGGTACCGCTGGACTCCGGGGAGCCAGCGGCAGGACCGAAACCAAAAAAATATTCTCACCCCGGTCCTCCTCCGGGGGAGGGAGGGGTGCGGACACCGTCTCCCTGAGCAATTCCTCTCTCGCTGGGCTGCCCGTTTCAGGGTCGCTTGCCCTTGTGCTTGCTAGCAGGCTCGCGGGACCATGGACGGGTTGGGCGCCTCCCTTGTGTCCGGCCACCTGCTGTCTGGGTGGAGGCTGCTGCTTGGCTTAGCAGGGGCGGAGGCGGACGCAGGGTGGCGCCCTCGGCGACAAGCAGATGGAGGTGCTGCGGCCGACGACTGGGTGGAGGCAGCAGCTGGTCGTCGGGGCAGGATTTTTTTTTTTTTTTTTTTTAGCCACATCCGTCTGCTTCTGGGCCACCAAGAACTGCTGGGCGAAGTTCTCGTTGGCGTCGCCGAAGAGGCCAGCCTGACAGACAGGGGCATTGAGAAACCGAACTTCGTCGGGCTCACGCATATCTGCCAGGTTTAGCCCCAGCTTCCTGGACCACTGGTGTGGACATCGCCTGACCCAGGGAGCGTGCAGTGACTTTCGTCACCCGGAGAGCGAGGTCCATCACCGCACGCAGTTCCTGCATAACCCCTGGGTCGGGACTACCCTCATGCATGCAGGACAGAGGGCAGTGAGAGAGGGAAAAACTTATACAGGTTATGGCCCTTTTGGTGTTCCATATTTTGACACCAAATAGTTCCATGCTGCTAAATTTTTCCAATGCACATCCGGGCAGCCACCCCGGAAAGCATTGCTGTCAACTCTAAATCTGATTCAGCATGAGCACACACCATTATAGTGGGAAACTCAGCATTATCATTTCCAGCGCATAACAGCCCTCTCTCCGATGCAGCAATTGACATCTGTCCTCCGCCAGAGCGCCAAATGAAACGCTAGATCCCCCTTTTTCAAAAAAGGACCAGCAATCCCATCTGTAAGCTACCAGCAGGCATGTGAGACAATGAGCGTGGCCGTCAGACTTGACGGCACACGGTGCGCTGAACATTCTAGCCCCATGAAAGAGCAAGGTGAACAACGCGCCGACGTGGACATGTTCTCGTGAGAGAACATGAACCACCCACAAACAAAGTCTCAGCACGCTTGTGATGCGATAGAGGAGTGGGGGCCCGAAGAGATGTACCTGGCGGGGAAGCCCCACTGTAATCACCAACGCTTATTAGCCAAAGTAATCCTTTTCTGGTGCCCCAGAAAAGAAACTAGAACGGGGAATAAGCAAAGGGACTCAACCCCGTTTGAGGTTTCATAGTCTCGACCGCGCATCAGAGCGCCGAGTGATGCGCTGTGTTGCCGTGACAACCCCCGGTATCAGCCGGCGCGAGACGGCACACGGTGCGTTGAACGCTCAAGCCCTTACGAGAAAGGTGAGACGAACAACGCGCCGACGTGACCACGCTCTCCTGAGAGAACATGGACCACCCACGAACGCGATCTCACATGTTTATATGCGAGAGAGATCGTGGCCGTCAAATGAGGACAGGAAACAACCGCATCCAGAAACACACGGTTTGAGTGACATCTTGAAAAAGACGCAGGGTCAAACCGTGTTGCTCTTTTAGAAGGAAATGCTTTTTTAGAAGTGCTGAAGCACTCAGGGAGATGGCCGCGGCTCACAGCAGTCCGATTGCAAGCCTGCGTGTGAGCACTCAAGAACGGAAACGCCCAGCCAACCAACACAGGAACAAGTGTATGTTGCAGCGGCCACTCGCTGACTCGCGCCGTCACACCAGCACCCAGGTAAGAGAGCGATCCTCCTCGAGACTCGTCTAAACACTCTTCGTAGAAACAGCTTGATACAGTAAACCGTTCGGCTCCGAAGTTAAAAAGCAATGATGCGGTATTCCACTTCCGTATTTATACCCGCGCTGCAGGGCGGTGCGTGGAATGTGTGAACCGCATGCCAATGTCCATTGGCTCGTTTTAATCACTCGAAGTAGGTCGGTCTCTGGAAACAGATCCCAATTCGTCGGTCAGTTCCGACGTACGTCGAACATGACCGACTGAAAGGGAACTAATATTCACTGGATGGTCATATACCTTTTAACCGCTAGATGGGGGAAAATATCACACAGTGTAGCTTTAAATTACATCTTGTAAAAATGGCCATAATAGGTATTAGGTTTAAAAGATACTGTGTTATCCAACAGAATGAAACTCATACATTAAATGAGTTTTCAGCTGCTCCTGATGTGTCAGAGTGCAGTGGTTAATCCACAGGTTCTGACACATTGAGCTTTGGTGCACATATGGGTTTTTCAGGTTAGACTCCAGCCTGCAACATGTCCTAATCATATTCATCTTCACTCTCCGGCCTATTGAATTTCATGTATTCTACTATAACAAGTTTCTATGGCGAGAAATGTTTAAATGTCGAGAGCGCATTATTGTAACGTGAGAGTGCATCCACGTAACGAATCTCTCCACTCGCAGGTGGATTTCATTCACTCTAGCACAAAACTTACTGGACTGGACTGCCTTCAAATGGCTCTACTCTCGCTCGGATCTTATGCGTACACGGTCAAACTTTATCCAGGTTCTCTCGCAAATATCTCTTTGCTCTTTCTCTAGAATTGTCTTCTGATTTGTCCATAAACCTGCCATTTTCGCTACAAGGATAATTTACCAAGCACACCCAGCACCTACATGCAGTCTTTGCAAGGGACTTGCCTCATCGCTATGGCAATGGTTCGTGTCCAGATCAGATTACATCATCAGGTCAGAGTTTGTTGTTGTTTGTTGAAAAGTGCACAAAATGCATTAGAAAAAAATTATTTAGAGAAAAAAATATTTGGAAGATATCACTGAACATTTATTTAACCGTAGCAAAAGTACATTTCTTCCTTAAGTTTATTTTTCATCTCTGTTTTTTGTGTTTATTTAAAATAAAGCAAATCTGATATTATATTAATCTTATATCTGTTATTTAACAGTTGAGATAGTTCTTTAATGATGATCTAACCAGCAGAAGACACGAGCCGGATTTAAATCCCAGCTGCGCAGATGGGGTGCGTTGTAACACTCCGTTACAATGAGCCCCTATTATAACTACACTATTATATTCTATACTTTTATGAATTCTTTTAAGAAACCACGAGAAAAGGGTGAATAATGACAATGACAATGAGTCAATGTTCAGAATTTATTCATTATTATTATGTTTTGAACTATGCTGTATAGCTGTATTTAGACATGTGTTTGTTGTCAAACTAAAAAATTAGTATATTTTTAATGATTAAAAAATGCCATTATTCTATTTAAAAAGTTAATAATTGTATTTTATTGATAAAATATTTTTCTTATATCAGGTAACATTTTAAGCTGTAATTTGATTATGTTACAATGTGCCCCTCACATGTTACAATGTGCCCCACCTATGGGGTTTGTTGTCACATTTCACTTCCATTCTTTCGGGGTAAATCAAGAAAAAAGCAAACACTGTATTAATGAAACACAACCACATAATTGTACTAGACATGTGTGAAATTAATGTGGGAAAAAATAAATACTCTGAACCCCAAGTGGATTTACTCAAACTGAGACAGTCAAAAAGTGTTAGGTTGTGCCCCGCTCTCAATTCTTCACATGGATGTCCTTCGATGTCAACAAATTTGGTTCTCGCTAGAACTAGCATATTCTCACCGGAGCGTCTTATGCTGGAACACCAGTCTCTCGTCATTAAAAATGCATATATTTCTCATACAAATGCATGGCTTTGCTTCAGAAGGCCTTCATTATCCCCTGGAGCTGCGTGGAGTACTTTTATGATGGATAGATGTGCTTTTATGGACTTCAAAACAGAAACAGCAATTCACTACCATTATAAAGCTTAGAAGAGCCAGGACTTCCCTTTCAAAAGGGAACTCGCGCTGCGTCAGCTGACACTACGGGGGAACGCCTCCAGCGTGACAGGTGTCTGAACTACTATCGAATCACGGCAATCCTATTGACCGGTGACAGCCTATGATGTCATCAAGGTGCGAACAGGAAGTATATAAGGGCGCCTTGCAAACATGACACCGCTTTTTCGTCTTCAGGGACTGTTTTGTCTGAATTGCTTCGAGTTAAGGTAATCCAAATTCATTATCGTATACACACAAGCTGTGTGTTTCTGCCTGGGATCAAGAGCATGCACAGTCAGCTCTTATCGAGTTGTTTGTTTGTATAATGTGAGCGTTTGTCAATCCAAGATTGCTCTGCTCTCGTCTGATTCTCTTCCTGAGGGAAGAGGGTTTGGCATCCGAGACTGATGATGCGGTCCCACACATGCCGAGGCTGAGCGCGGACGCACGTCACGGGTTTCCCGGATAGAGCTCGCTGAATCGTCACGGGAAGGCATTCTTCCCTTTGACGATCTGGTGGCTGACGAGACATGTTTGCAAGTGCTCTAGGGATGGCTGTGAGAAGGAGGATTAATCTTCTCAGCCATCCCGACTGTGTATGCTGAGCCGATGAATGTTATGAATCGCGCTGCAGGTGGGCTGCGGCCGCTGTGTTGTCGCGTTAGAGGAGAGATCTCTCGTGTTGGACTAAACGATCGATTTCTCCCCAGCCATAATCATCGGCTCAGTTGGGCTTTCATTCCTTCCTGATCTTCCTAATTAAATCGAGAGGGCATGGAATAACCTATGTTCGGTTCATGTTCACTGATATCAGCGGTATGACATCAGCAGTATGCCGCTGATGTCGGGAGGATGGGAGAATATGGGTATGTGTTGTTGCCTCCGATTAATGGGATGTTTTATCTCGCATCTGGGAAGCTGAGAGCTCCAACCCTGCCACCTAAACGATGTGTCGTTTTAATGGCAGGGCATACACAGCAGCGGGTCAGCCCGGTGCTACTTCTTACACCATGGCGGTGTTTCGTGTGCACCAGGCCGGTTTGCTGAGGGATCTCGATCAGGATATGTTTTCCCTGATGCGGTGGTTGCGCAACAGGCGGAGTCTGGGCCCGAGGGCCAGCATCGCCAAAGAATAGCGAACATTTGGCAGCGTCTGAGGACCTGCATGCCACTGAGATCCGGTCCCAGGCAGGCGGGAGGCGTCACGGTCCGAGGACCGGAGACAGGGCCAAAGGGCCAGCATTGCCTCTAGTGCACCCCCACAGTCGGGGGTGGGGCACAGAGAGGCGGACTCCCGGGAGAAGTAGGAGCTGCGTATCACAAAACGCAGTCAGCGTTCAGGATGGGTCTCCTCCATGAGGGTGAGCTAAGAATTACATTGACCCTCACTCCTCTTCTTCATCATCTCCCCAGGTGCTTCTTACATCTGTCCTAGGTGGGTCCACGATGATGTGCTAGGGCCCGCCTGGCTGGTCTGTGAGTGCGCCCCCTCAGGCCCGTAGTAGTGGTACACCTAAGCATACATGTGGTGAATTAAGCTTGTGGGTGGATATCGTGGCGCGCCGCAGGCGAGCGGGTAAGTCTCCTATAAGAGGGAAAAATATTATATATTTTCTGACTTATGCTCCCTGTAGAGGGCTTCGGGGATCGCTGTGGATCGTTGGATATTTCCTTGGGCCTGTAGTTCCCCTGCTAGGATGGCTAGAACGATAAAACATTATACACCAGTTGCCTAGGCTCCATGGTGAGCTAGTATTGCTAGTGGAGAGCCAGCAAGGAATATATATTTAGAACAGCCGTTCTGTTAAGTGCTGTGGTTGTGGAACAGCTTTTATATCTCCCAGACCTTTAACATGTGTAAGTAGCGCTGGGAATGCCGCTCATTCCTGCGGGTGTGTAGCATTTTTTCTCTTAAAAAAAAAAAAAAGAAGAGGAAAGGCTGGCAGTATATTTCTCCTAGTTTTAAGCTGGTAACTGGTAGCCGCCTCAGGGTAAGGCGGTCTGTATCTTCTCTCAGTATAAGTTCTGGAAAATGCAGGATCAGACTACGCTAGAACTACAGTTAGATCTAGAGCCAGATCTAATATACGACTGGCACTTCTACCCGAGTGCCCTTTTTTGTTTGGTGCAATAGTAGTGGCCCTCTCGGACCTCGGGTACAGATCTTGATTGGCCTAGGCTTTCTAGGGATTACGGAGGCGCACGCCAAGAAGCGTTTTGCGCTCCGGGTAGCTATTCTATTTCGAATCTAGCTTTATTATTGTCCCTAATGTAGTCTCCTCTTATGTAGAGTTGTCCGGCCAAGGCCCGCCCCCTTACCTGGGTTCTGGGGCTTTCGCTAGTAATGCAGGTTGGTGCTGTGCAGAATTGATAGCGACTTAGCCAGTGGTCGTGGGGCAGGGTTAAGGCGTTTTTCATGCGAGTACGAAAATTCTGTATGCATAGCTCAGCCCTGCCCTCCAGAGCTAGTCTCTTAGAAGCCGCCAGCTTTTTGGCAGGCTCTGGCCCTCCTTATATGCCCTGGCCAGTTGGTAGTACTCCCCTGACAAGGCAGGGTAGATTTGAGTACCTCCACTCCTAGCTCTGTATCAGTCTGCCTCACCAATGGTTCGGGTTGAGCAGCACTTCGCAACCGTTTGTTTATGTAGGTTTGGTCTTGAGTTCCCTTGTAGCCAGAGCATTGCCATGGCTGACGCCCTCGCACGGTATGGTAGGCCGCTATTAAAGCTAGGACCTTCATGAGGTGGGTGGCGTTTGTGGTACTCCCCCCGCTTAGGGGGTACAGGGCGTTTGGTTGGCCTCTTGCAAAGGTTCGGCCCCATGTGTATAGCGGTATATATTGCTCCCCAACGATGTCGGCTTCAAGTAGCAGAATTTCCCAACTAATAACCCTAGTTAGCAGTTGGATGTTAATTTTTGTCAGCCAGCAGAGAAGCTACTGTCAGCCCAAGGTTATAACAGCCAGTTTTTCACTCCTGCCACCAGGAAGCCGTCCCTGCAGGCCTGCTGTAAGGTGGTAGGCCCCATTAGGCCTCCCTGAAGGCAGGCTCCCATTCGCCAGTCGCTGTGTCAGCTAGCATGGGCTGCTAAGCTGTTGATGGGTGGTAGGCCGCACCAGGCCTCCCTGAGGACTCGGCATGAGGTAGCAGGCCTCACCAGGCCTCCCTTGAGGACGCGTTCCTGGGCTTCAGTCAAGAAAAAGAAAAAAGCTCGGCAGGTTGTGATGAACTGTTGGCAGGTAGTAGGCCCCACCAGGCCTCCCTGAAGGAGGGCTCCTGATCGCCAGTCGCCGTGTCAGCTAGCACAGGAAGTAGTAGTCCGCTCTAGGCCTCCTTGAAGACTGATCGTAAGGTAGTAGGCCTCGTCGGGCCTCCCTGAGGGTGAGTTCCTGAGTCAGGATGCTCAGGTAGCTAGCAAAGCTTGCTATCAGGTAGTAGGCCTCACTAGGCCTCCCTGAGGGTGAGTTCCCGAGTCAGGATACTCGGCTGGCTGGTGTAGCTTGACTATCAGGTGGTAGGCCTTCATTAGGCCTCCCTGAGAAAACGAATTTCCGTTTTCCAGCTACTTTGACAGTTGGCTTCTGCTGCTATCAGGTAGTAGGCCTCACCAGGCCTCCCTCCTGAGCATGGTTTCTCAGGCTTCTCTGGCATATATTTCTATCATACAATGGGCCTCACTAGGCCTCCCTAACGGGTCTTTTGTTCTCAGTGCGAGGACTGTTAACTGGCATGACGCTGACAGCTAGTGGTGACCTGCTATCAGTGATCCGGCCCTTAGCCGGCAGCATCTAGTAAGGTCTTACCCTGGCGCGACTGGTGTCGCTTCTGCTACTTGGTCCCCAAGGAGGGGATTTCAGCCTGCAACCTGGTTTACCTACCGGGCAGCCCCCTTTAAGCTCCCCTCTTTTCGGAGGGTCGTATGTGAGCCCGAAGCTGCCTGGGCCTGATCAGATGGTCGTAGGCCCCTAGGGTGGCCTCCCAATTAGATCAGCTTATAGGCCAGTCTGGCCTCCTGAGTGTTTCTATTTGATAATAGCTCAGTAGATCCTAGGATCGAGCAGATTAACTCCCCTCGCTGGCAAGGGTAGAAAGCGCTATGCTGAGTACTGCTCTCTGGGATTCCCGTCTCTGAGATCCGGTCTGAGGAGGACACTGCCATTCTGCAGTCCCTTGGACTGGATGCCTCTCCAGGAGGCAAGTATCCAGAGGCTCTGTTATCGAACAGACAAGGAAGGCCCGGCTGAAGCGCCCGTTAAAAAAGGCACCAAGCTAGGCCTCCTTGGTGGTGGTAGTGGCTGGCTGGGGTGCCCTAGGGCCCCCTAGCCACATTCCCTTAAAGGAGCCCCCTTCTTTCAAATGGGTTGGATCCAGGTCTTTGAGCGGCCTGGGTAGAACTTCTCTAAGTGTTCGAAGCTTCCTACTTAGGCTTGTAGCTTGGGCTATGACCGTAGGGAATGCTGTCACTGACAGCCTTGTGTGACCAGAGGGGGAGTGGTTCAGGCATTTCAATTGAATTTGCTTGTCCTGACAGTTGTCACTGCCAGTGGGCATGCACTCCTCTCGGCATGGCGGCGTGGGTATATCATTGATGATGATGACATCACAGGCTGTCACCGGTCAATAGGATTGCCGTGATTCGATAGTAGTTCAGACACCTGTCACGCTGGAGGCGTTCCCCCGTAGCGTCAGCTGACGCAGCGCGAGTTCCCTTTCGAAAGGGAACGTCTCCGGTTACGTATGTAACCTAGGTTCCCTGAGAACAGGGAATGAGACGCTGCGTCGCTTTGCCATGCCTCAGGGTTTGCCTGCCAAACAGTCCCTTCAGACGAAGAAGCGGTGTCATGTTTGCAAGGCGCCCTTATATGGTCGCACCTTGATGACATCACAGGCTGTCACCGGTCAATAGGATTGCCGTGATTCGATAGTAGTTCAGACACCTGTCACGCTGGAGGCGTTCCCCCGTAGCGTCAGCTGACGCAGCGTCTCGTTCCCTGTTCTCAGGGAACCTAGGTTACAAACGTAACCGGAGACGATTTGTTTTATATAACTCAGATTCTATTCGTCTCAAAGAAGGTCATATACACCTTGGATGACTTGAGGGTGACTAAATCATGGGCTAATTTTCATTTTTGGGTAAATATCTGTCTTTGTCATATTCTGAAGAATTTGACTTTAGTCTGTCGAGTGACATCAAAAAGTGCTGAGTTCTTGGGTTTGCTATTGGACGATGTGATTGTATGTTGTGTCTTTTCTGAGAGAAACGTCCTCGACAATGGTTCCAGGGTTGTATTACACCACAGGTTTAAAACGTCTTTGAAGACAGTAATTTTGTAACCTTAAAGTGATGCGTCCAAGTCGATGTACCCATTTAAGAAGTTTTTGACTACATCTGTCAAGTGGAACAGTGTTTCAACAATCAAAACAGTGAACAATCTTACCTTATAAAATGTTTCACTTTAGTTGCTTTGTAGAATGTAGGTGGTAATGGACAGATTGCGAGATTACCCTCTAATTTATGTCATGGTGGTTGGTTTGAGTACCAAGAAGTCCTTCTGAATGTACATTTCACTCATTGTGAATACACTACACCATTAGTATGACTAGCTAAAACTACTGTATCCTTTTAGGACCGTCTGTAACAATCTTTCGTATTTTTTCTGAGTAGAACAGATTATGTCCGTCCTAAAAAACAGGCTGTCCATTTTACCTCTTACTGAATCTTGACGTTTCATGTTTATCCATGTTGTTTTCCTCAGAATTCCAGTTTTTCTAGAAGAAAAGGGGGGGAAACTACAAAGAGACAAGATATGCGAATTGAAAGGAAATGAAAACCATTTTGCAATTTCTTTTTCAAGCTGTTCCTCATACAAACACATCCCACACCTTCTCTTTACCACCTCCCCAATTTATTCAGATCATTTTAAATTCAAGCTTTGCTGAGCAAACAAGAAGTAATTGAGAAAGGATGAACAAACTTAGAATGAAATGTATAAATTTGAGAAGTGACAATAAAAGTGGAGACTGCAACATGTAGCAACTTGCCTCAGTAAATCCCATTTTAATTTTCTTTTTACGTTTATGTTTTGGTGTTATCATCACTTCCATTTTGTCTGTTTGCTCATGGCTGTCTTTTGAAATACAGATCTCTCTGAAGAAAAAGAGTCTTTTCTATGCCACTGCTGACTTACAACAAAGAGTTGGAGCTATCAAGGAAGAAGGTTGAGAAGTAGAGTGTTTTTATTTTATTTTGTGGAAGGCAAAACCATCTATTGATTTCCTCTTCAATACATAACCTTCTATAAACAGTATAAATGTTCTTATCTCAAAGAAGTTTCTATGCATACATTTCATTTCTGCAGTGAATGTTAGCCTCACAAACTAATAAAGTCTCACTAAGGCATATTCTGTTGTGCGTCTGATACTGTATCACCATATGTTTTTTTTTACTGCTCATCTCCAAAACCTAGATGTCTACAGAAGCATTGATGCAAAGGCTGTTCCAAAAGGAAGGTGTCTTCTAATTTATCTTGTTTAGCCTCCAAGATACGTTGTTTTCGAGACAATCTGAGTAAAAAAAAAAAATCCAAGATGGCGGACAAGGTCCTAATTCATCCATAAACTGAAACAATTCTCAAAGACATGCTAACGCCAAACTAAGTCGAGTCCAGTGGTGGAGCCAGAGGTGTGTCCAGTGTCCCAAAATTTGGATCACTACTTCTATTTCACCTCCTATTGAAAGAAGTATTTATTTTGACGTGCGGTGGCGCACCACATTGTTCACGTATTAACGTTGACTATTAAGAGAATATTAATGTAAGTTGCCAAACAGATGATTAAGAATAAAGGGGGTCTCGTGACTTGTGCATAAGCGCAGAGTTGTTAAAAATCCTGCCATGCCATTCACATTGTTTTCCATTAAATTACACAATTAGTCTCAAAACGTTGTTAATGTATAATGATTTCACCCTAGGCTGGAAGAGTGTGCCTAGCATTTTCAGGATTCTTCTTTCTGTGTAAATCTGTGCTTGTGGAAAGATATAGGCTAATATAGATGGCCCTTTCTGTTTCTGTTTGTGCGGTTCTTACAGCAAAACACATCAACGCCACATTTTTCATTCTTGAAGTGAACTTTTTTGCCTCTATGGTGATTAGATTCACTGTTTTGCATTGCCAGCTTGAACATGAGAATGTTCATATGGCGTTTCATCCATAGCGCACACAGAGAGCGGGCCATGCGCTTGAACGGACAAATACGCAAGTTATGCTAAAAATAGCGAGTCTCATAGTTAACACAGCAGTTGAAAAATTAAATTGGAAGCATGTCAGTAATGGATTCAATATTGTGCATTTGGTCTTAAAGAGACAGCAGCCTATAGCCTCCTGCCGTCTGTCATTAAAGTTAATCAAAGAACAAAATAAAAATCTCCCAATGATCTTGACTGAATAAATTTTGTAGCTTGTTTTAACATGCATTAATCTATATTTAATTTGTACAGTGAATATTATGATTATTACGTTTGATTATTCAATTTCTGAACCCTGAATTACTGTTAGATCTGAAACTTCAAGCATTTAATTCTTAGCACGGTTCTTACTTTATTGCTGACTGTTTACTTGTATTCAATAATGTTTTAAATTAATATTATTAGGCTTGTCAGTTTTGCTGTGGAATATCAGATGGAATCAAGAATTGTGAAGTTCCCTTTCGAGGGAACTCGCACTGCGTCGGAACGACGAATTTGGGGATGCTCTCTAAGCAACAGCGTATCTGAAGTCTGAATGAAACTATTCCAATCCTGATTGGTGTTGCGTCATGACGTAGCTGTGACGGCATACCCGGAAGATACATAAGGGGGGCCGGCGCATAGTAACGGCAGTTATCGCTCTTCAGCATAGCGATCTCTGTCATACTGTCTGTCTATTTATTGTTGTCTGTCAATAAAGAAAAATCAAAGTGCGTGAGAATGGCGATTCAAAGAGAGTTTAAGCAGTGTGTGCATCCGTGTCCCCGTTTCATGTCGGGCTCGGACACACACTCGCTTTGTGTGGAGTGCCTGGGTGTTCAGCATGCTAGGGCGGCTCTCAAGGGAGCCGCCTGTGAGCATTGTGAGAAGCTGACACTCAGGCTTCTTCGCTCTCGGCTGGCCGTGTCTGATGATCGCTGAGGCGGCTCGGCGTTGCAGATCATGGGGCTCACAAATGGACGTTTCAGCAAAGTTTGGGACTGCCGAGGCACTTTCCCACTCCTCGTATGACAGTTCAGATATTTTCCCTCCCCGTGTGGAAGCCCGCGCTGCGGCTTCTTCCCCCGGGGTGGAGAATCCGATGTTCACACTCTCTGGTTCTGAGGAACCGGATGAGTTTGACATTGAGGCGGGTGGTGAAGCACTAAGTGTGTCGTCACTTCATCCATCCGTTCAAGAGGAGCTGATAGAGGTATTGAGCCGTGCGGTGGCCAAATTAAATATCGAGTGGCTACAAGAAACACAGGAAATTCAGCCACCTGCTGAGGAGCCGAGATCTGAACTCCCGGCCGTTCCAGCGGTACAGTGGAAGTGGCAGAGGGACGTAACGTCTCAGTTCCCTCCTCAAGGAACGTAACGTCTCAGTTCCCTCCTCAAGGAACAGTGGAAGTGGCAGAGGGACGTAACATCTCAGTTCCCTTCTCAGAGGGACGTAACGTCTCAGTTCCCTCCTCAAGGAACAACGTAACGTCTCAGGTCCAGTAGGTCCAGTAGTTACATACACAACCGAGATGTTCCCTTTTGTTCAGTCACTCCGAGTTACGTCAGTGACTGACGAATGTGGGTCCAGTAGAATCACGCCACTCGGCTGTCGTTCAGTGCCCTGCGTAAGTGTGAGTTCCCTGTCGTAAGACTAGTATGGATGAAGGACTTCCATTTAACACAGGAAAACCAAGGTACATTGGGAAGCATATTCCACATGAAAATATGCGCCAAGTGCCTGCCCGCAGGGAAGACTTAGAGACACACGTATGACCCGCGGAGGGGCTGCGTATGGAATAACTCTGGGGAAACCAGCCGAAGGTGGAAAGATTTTTACACCCCAGGAGTGGCAAGGGCTTGCAAAGGGAAAGACACATGCTCAAGGAGGCTTACAGTGGAATACACATGTGGGGGTCGCCCAGCGGGGGAACCATGCACACGGCTGCACCTAGACGAACACGAGGGCTGACCGAACGGGCATGCACTCTGGTGTCAGCATCAGCAGTGCTGGAGGAGCTCAGGGCTTAAGGGACACCTTCGCACACCTGCTCACGAGAGTGACTCATAATCAGCCAGTCATCAAGGTAGTTTAGGATGCGAACCCCGTGTTGCCTGAGTGGCACAAGGGCTGCCTCGACAATCTTCATGAAGACACAAGGGGACAGAGCTAGCCCGAATGGGAGGACCGTGTACTGATATGCCCGCCCCTCGAAAGCAACCTCTTTCGAGGGGCGGGCATATCAGTACACGATCCTCCGCGAACAGTCTATGTCGAGGAAGGATGAAGACAAGGAAGAAGGCGTTCTTCAAGGCGATTGCTGCAAACCAATCTGCTGGACGAACGCATTCGAAAAGGCGTTTGGCTGTCAACATCTTGAACGGAAGCCTTTGAAGGGGAACAATTCAAGACGCGCAGGTCCAGGATTGGCCGTAACCCACTGGTTTTCTTGGGTACAATGAAGTAGGGGCTGTAGAAGCCGGACTTCATTTCGGCTGGAGGGTCTCGATCGCACCCTTCGCCAGTAAGGTAGCAACCTCCGCACACAAGAAAGGGGCATTGGGGCCCACCATGGTATAGTGGACTCCCTGGATGCGGGGAAGAGACTGGGAGAACTGAATGATTTCCTCATGCACCTCTGGGAAGAAAGGAATTGGGGCGGGGCCTAACGGGTGTCAGGGCGGGGCACCCCCAAAAACCAAGGCGGAGGGTTCCAGCCCAAGGCTTGCGGCTGCCCGAGAGAGCATGGCTGTCATCTCTGGGTCCAACTCCCGAAGGCGGCAGCACAGCCGAATCATCACCCACCTTGAGATGCGGCGAATGAAACACGCGAGGCGGCATGAACCGGACCCGCTGTTTCAGTCCTAGCGCTCGCGGGTAGCTGTGCTTAAGAGGGGGGCGTGGCCCGAGGAACTAGTGTCGGGGCTTTGTTCCGCACTGTCACCCTCAGGTCACCCTGGCCACCAGCCAAAGTACCGTCTCGCGTAGAGACGGTAGATTGGGGTGTGGCAGAGGGGACTCTCGGTCCAGGACGGAGTTCATCGAGTCTCGACCGCAGCACTGCGATGGTCATGTTCCTGCAGTGGGAACATGACACATCCACAAATGCTACCTGAGCGTGCTGTAAGCCCAAGCATGTCAGGCAGTGATTGTGCCCATCGGAAGGTGATAGAGACCGACCGTAACCAGAAGTGCACGGGCGAGACATCCTGAAAAGGACGTGCCACGTACAAGCTCTTTTATGAGAGGAAACTCCACAGCAGTGCTGAAGCGCCCAGGGAAACACACACCATCTGGATGCAGTTACGCTATGCAAATTCCGTAGGCCCATGGCATTGTATCGCCATTGGGCATTTTCTAAGATCATGTCATACTGGACTCCCTGGATGCGGGGAGGAGACTGGGAGAACTGAATGACCTCCTCATGCACCTCGGGGAAGAAAGGAATTGGGGGTGGGGCCTAACGGGTGTCAGGGCGTGGCACCCACAAAAACCAAGGCGGAGGGTTCCACTCTAGCCCAAGGCTTGCGGCTGCCCGAGAGAGCATGGCTGTCAGCTCTGGGTCCAACTCCCGAAGGCGGTTGCACAGCCGAATCATCACCCACCTTGAGATGCGGCGAATGAAACACGCGAGGCGGCATGAACCGGACACACTGTTTCAGTCCTAGCGCTCGCGGGTAGCTGTGTGCAAGAGGGGGGCGTGGCCCGAGGAACTAGTGTCGGGGCTTTGTTCCACACCATCACCCTCAGGTCACCCTGGCCACCAGCCAAAGTACTGCCTCACGGAGAGACGGTAGATTGGGGTGTGGCAGAGGGGACTCTCGCTCCAGGACGAAGTTCATCAAGTCTCGACCGCAGCACTGCGATGGTCATGTTCCTGCAGTGGGAACATGACACATCCACAAATGCTACCTGAGAGTGCTGTAAGCCCAAATATGTCAGGCAGTGATTGTGCCCATCGGAAGGTGAAAGAGACCGACCACAACCAGAAGTGCACGGGCGAGACATCCTGAAAAGGACGTGCCACGTACAAGCTCTTTTATGAGAGGAAACTCCACAGCAGTGCTGAAGCGCCCAGGGAAACACACACCATCTGGATGCAGTTACGCTATGCAAATTCCATAGGCCCATGGCATTGTATCGCCATTGGGTGTTTTCTAAGATCTCGAAGATTATAGACTTCTAAGCGAAACCCCCATTCGTCAGTCACTGACGTAACTCGGAGTGACTGAACAAAAGGGAAAAAGTATTTCCAAAGTTCTAAAGACACTTTTATTTAACTGTGTATTTTGGGACAATGCAGCACGAAAGGATGGAAAGTTGTGACCTGATAAGCGGACACTTGAAAGGCTACTACCCAATCACAACACTGCAGTAGGAAGGCGGGAATTAGTAATCCCCTTCACAACTGGAAGGAATAAAAGCTTTCCCAAGTGAACACACCCTTGTTCTGAGTTTCTGACCTGTCGAAAGAAGGAACAACAGCACGACCAAGGTTATACGAGTAAACCTTCACCCGCTTGAATCAACGCTTGACCTGCTTGACTCTTGCTGTTTTAACCTTCAAGCCCAATTTATACTTCTGTACGCCATAGCTACGTCGTAGGCTGTGTGTTGGGCCTGCACAGATCATGCAATGCACACACACAAAAGCTCCCTAGAATCACAGCTCTTCCAAGGTTGGAGTTGGTGAGATCTGGTCCCAATCAGAGAAAGTTTTCCAAAACATATTGATAACGTGCTTTTCTCTCAGTGAGAGATACAGACAATAGTACAGACTAGGGATGCACTGAATATTCGGCCACCGAAAATTTTCGGCCGAAAATGGCCCAAAAGTGCATTTTCGGTTTTCGACCGAAAGACTTTTATCAACGAAACAATATGGCCGAAATGTTGTAATCACGCAAACAGAAACCGCGACCTGCACGTGCTTGTCTGAAGGAACATGTCTGCGCTGTGGACGTATTTCAGTATATCTGAGAAACACCCATGTCTGCTCCATGCACAAGCACTGACAGCGAGAGCTCATGTTCTCGATGAGAAGAGGACCAGACTTCACTCTGAAACCGAACGGTTTCCCAATGCAATCTTTAACAGTGAGCATGTTTTAAGCGCGGAACAAACTTATTTAAGTTTCCCGAGTTCCCACACCAACATTGATCAACATGTATCACGAAATCCAACGATAAATGCCATTTTGACGCTCTTTAATGTGGCATTACTGATCACATCACAGTTCAAGCCACGGCGCGCGCGCGTGAACGCGATCATCTGTGAGCGCGATCGATCATCTTTTCCTTAATAATAAACATGAATGAACATTGAGGACACAACTTACGGTCACGTAGCATATGTGGTGTAGTCGCTCAGTCAGTGTTTCAACGGCGGAAAGACCTCAATATAACTGAGGCTAAACTAAACAGTCATGTAAGTTAGCATCACATTTACCTCAGGCAGTCATTCAGTGTCCACAGCTGTTAGTTCACTAGAGAAATCAACTCTTTCACTACATATATGACCTATATTAGCCGTTATATTCATTATATTCTACTTAACCTGTTAATGATATCTTGATTATTTCATGTATGTTTAAATAAACCTGTCATTCACAAATGATCATATTTGTGATCATATTTGTGACAGAAACAAATGATCATATTTCAACAACGAATTGGATAAAAAAATATTTTATAATTAGATTTAGAATTTATTGCAAATACTGCCTTAAGTGAAGTTTACATGTTTGCGTACTATGTTATTTGAGTGTTGATTATTAGACCTAAAAATAAATAGCAACTGAATTTAGGCTAATAGTTTGGGCTCTGTTGTTAACCTTTAATATTAATGTGCAAGTAAGGGCTCCCTATATAGTTTACAGCAATATCTTCAATAAACATTTAGTTATAATATAATTTATTTAAGGACAGATACTTTTTTTTTTCAGTAAACCAATACAAATAAATAAAAAGCCATTTTGTAAAACTGCTGTACCGAACCCGTACCGAACC
The DNA here is from genome assembly GCF_949357685.1 of Gobio gobio. Lineage (NCBI taxonomy): Eukaryota > Metazoa > Chordata > Actinopteri > Cypriniformes > Gobionidae > Gobio > Gobio gobio. The sequence continues at coordinate 20,491,339 of NC_137120.1, forward strand.
GTCAGTTTTGTGTACCGCTATCCCTATTCTACTGTTAACATATGGGCTATGGCAGTCTTTGCTTTGATACACTATTATGTTGAAGGCCTACAGAGAAAGTAGTTGTATCTTTAAAGGGTTAGTTCACCCAAAAATGAAAATTCTGTCATTAATTACTCACCCTCATGTCGTTGGACACCTGTAAGACCTCCGTTCATATTCGGAACACAAATGAAGATATTTTAGTTGAAAGCTGATGGCTGAGAAAGGCTTCAGACAGGCCTCCATTGGCATTCAGTACATTGGCACTTCCAAGATCCATGAAAGGCACTTAAAACGTCGTTACAAAGTCTATCTCACCACAGTGGCTCTACAATAATTTTACGATGTGACGACAATATTTTTTGTGCGCAAAAAAAAATCAAAATAACACCTTTATCCAACTTGTTCTCGACTTCCGTGTGTGCCTCCACGACGCATGCGCGAGAATATGACGTAGCGCCGGCATTCGGGAATCCATGAAATACACACTTAAGCCCCATTTTGAGCACTACGCCGAGACCTAAAGCACGATCAATGTAGAATCCAACAGCTTAGACACGCGCGTCTTCCTCTGCTCGTAAACAAATCGCTTCTGGGTCATATGTCCGAACGCCGGATCTGCGTCATATTCTCGCGCATGCGTCGTGGAGGCATACACGGAAGTCGAGAACAAGTTGGATAAAGGTGTTATTTTGATTTTTTTTTGCGCACAAAAACTATTGTCGTCGCATCGTAAAATTATTGTAGAGCCACTGTGGTGAGATAGACTTTGTAACGACGTTTTAAGTGCCTTTCATGGATCTTGGAAGTGTCAATGTACTGAATGCCAATGGAGGCCTGTCTGAAGCCTTTCTCAGCCATCAGCTTTCAACTAAAATATCTTCATTTGTGTTCCGAATATGAACGGAGGTCTTACGGGTGTCCAACGACATGAGGGTGAGTAATTAATGACAGAATTTTCATTTTTGGGTGAACTAACCCTTTAAGCAGTTGCACTTGTTCTGGATGAAAATTTTAAATGCACTAGACCTAAATGCACTTTGTTTTTATGAGAGAACATTTAATTTTAAAACCTTTCTGTAGGTCTGTACATTATTATTTAATGTACACATGAGTGGGGTCAAGTTAAACATTTTAGTTTGAATTTTATTTTATACTGTGCATTGTTGCAATGTGCTAAATAAATATTGGCATAATTTGTAATTGATTTATTCTTTGAAACTTTAATATTAATTTATGCAATTGCAATGCCTTGATTTTAGTAAAGTTAGTACACAGTCATAGTCACAGATGCAATGTTACTAATAATTGGCATAATTTCTTTCTGTGTTTCGGTTTTCGGTTTTCGGCCTTTGTTTCCTCTTTTTCGGTTTTCGGTTTCGGCCAAGAATTTTCATTTCGGTGCATCCCTAGTACAGACCATATTCATCTTGATTCTTTAGGGTTTCAATAAGAGGAAATATAAAATTAAATGAAATTAAATGAAAGACAAATCCATATTTCATCTCTGGAAGCAATCACCACTCAGAGACCAAATACAAACTTTAGAAAATATAAAGGAAGAAACAATCATTGGTCCTCTTGATATAAGCAAAATCATAATAATTCAATAGGAGGATGAATATTGCTTGAGGCTTTGATTATGAATTAAGTAGGATAAATATGTATACATACATAATTATATTGAAGCGGCGGTAGATTCCAGAATCTTTCAATAGTATATGCTTATTTACTATTTCACACCAGCATGCAGAAAGACCACAACTGACTCCCCCAAATGAAGACCCAGTCATTGATTCGTCCAATCTGTTGCTCATCTACTTGCCATTTACTCTGTTAACATCCATTTGTGTAGTAGTTTGTAGTTTCTGTTTGATTATTGATAACATTTTCTTAGTAGTTTAGTCATTTTCCTTAGTAGTATTTAGTGAGTGATATTTTACTCTTGTATATCCTTTTGTAAATAAATTAATTTTATTACAAACTGTGTCATTCATGTGTTGATAACGTCTCGGGTTACGACTGTCACCCCTGTTCCCCGAGAAGGGAACCAAACACTGCGTCATCGAGTGACGACACTCTGGGAACGCCCCCAGCGTAGCGCGTCTGAAGCATGAATGAAATCAAGCCAATCTGATTCGTGCTGCGTCATGACGTAGTAGATGACGGCATACCCGGAAGATACAAAGGGACGCTGATACATACACACAACAGCTTATTTGCGATGAAGCGAACGCTTTGCCCATGATAGGTGTGGCGAAGAGGCGCAGTATCTCGTTCCCTTCTCGGGGAACAGGGGTTACAGTCTTAACCAGAGACGTTCCCCTTCAATGGAACTCGCACTGCGTCGTCGAATGACGACACTCTGGGAACGTAAATACCCACTATGCCACACCGAAATCACACCCGTTCTAGTGTGAAGCTGGGAACCAGGCACACTTAGGATGCGAGCACTCTGGCACCAGGCGTCGCCGGGAGATGCAGACTGTAAAATCTTATGAAGGTGTGCGGGGTGGCCCACCCGGCCGCCTCGCAAACCTCTTGAAGCGAGATGCCAGAAAGGAGGGCCACCGAGGCGGCCATGCCCCTGGTGGAATGAGCCCTCACGGCCATAAGTGAAGGCAAGTTGCGCACCTTATAAGCTGCAGCTATAGCCTTGTCTGTGTAGATGCAGGCAGCCCTTTCTTGGGTGAGCCAAAGTACACCAACAACTGGTCTGACTTTCTCCACTGGGAAGACCTCTCCAGAAAAATTCTTAAGGCTCTTACAGGGCAGAGCAGGTGAAGTCTTCCCTCTTCCGCCGTCAGGTGGGGAGGAGGATGAAAGGCCTGAAGAACCAAAGACCGTGCCACATGAGATGGCACCCTGGGTACATAGCCCGGTCTAGGGTGTAAGATGGCCTTAACTCCACTGGGGGCAAACTCCAGGCAGGTTGGCGTAACAGCCAAGGCCTGGAGATCCCCCACTCTCTTGAGAGAGGTAATAGCAAGGAGAAAGGCCACCTTAAGGGTCAGGTTCTTTGCCTCAGCCGACTCCAGTGGCTCGAAAGGGGCCTCGGCCAACCCCTCGATTACCACCGCCAGGTCCCAGGTTGGGACTCTGGAGCGAGCCGCAGGCCTCATCCTCCGAGCCCCACGGAGGAACTGTACAACCAGATGGTGCTTCCCCAAGGGTCCGTCACCTACAGGTGCGTGGAAAGCCCCAATGGCAGCCACATACACCTTCAGGGTGGACGGGGTAGGACCGGCGGAGAAACGATCTTGGAGGAACTCCAGCACTGAAGCCACTGGGCAGTTAACTGGGCCTACCTCACGCTCTCTTCACCAAGTGGAGAACACATTCCACTTAAGGCTGGCTGTACAGTCTCCTGGTGGAAGGAGCCCTGGAGCTGAGTAGGGTCTCGACCACATCTGCCGACAGGCCAGCCTCTAGGTACCGAGCCCCCTCAGGGGCCAGACCCAGAGATTCCATAACTCCGGCCGGGGGTGAAATATTGTATATACTCCTCAGAGGGATCTAATGCGTACAGATGCAGCCTCAGCCACGTTTGCATCATGGCATCCAGCCCTAACGGAGCTGGATGCCTGAGAGAAAACCACAGTGGACAGTGGGACGTCTCTCGAGACGCAAATAGGTCCACTTCCACTGGGCAGAATCTCTCGCACATGGCCTTCACCACCTCTGGGTGGAGTCGCCACTCCCCGGGCTTCAGCCCCTGCCTCGACAGGATGTCTGCTCCCTGGTTTTGGTCCCCGGGGACGTACATCGCTCTGAGAGACGACAGTTTCCCCTGGGACCACAGGAGGATCTGGTGTGCCAGTCTGCAAAGAGGGCGTGACCTCAGACCCCCCTGACGATTCAGATACGCGACAACTGAAGTGTTGTGACATGGTGGCCGCGGAGGTCCGGGAGAAAGCTCCTCAGAGCCTTGTAGACCGCCAGCATTTCCAGGCAGTTGATGTGCCAGGAAGAATACCGGGTCTCCCACAGACCTCTCGCAAAGCGGCTATCCATGACCACGTCCCAACCAGTGAGGGAGGCATCCATTGAAACGGTTTTCCGGCAACATGATGCTCCCAGCACTGGTCCCCGGGACAGGAACCAAGGTCTCTCCCGAGGGAACGAAGGCATCTGCGCGTTACCCTGATCATACAGAATGGTTTTCCCCTCGAGGAAAACCCCCCTGTAGAGGTCTCCTGCAGCAGGCCAAGAGATATTCTGTTGGACGCAGCTGCCATAAGTCCCAGCAGTCCTAAACTGCTACACAGTGATGCTGCGGCCTAGCTTCATTTTGGAGACCATCGCCCGTATGGACTCGATACGCGCGGGGGACAATTGTGCCCACAACGTAGAGAATCCCATACAGCTTCCAGGAACACGGTTCTCTGAGAAGGCGTCAACAGGCTACTGCGTGTAGAGTCTCAACCCCAAGCACTGAGAGCAGCCAAGGACGACATCTCAATGCCGAACTGCTGCTACTCGCGAGGGAAAAAAGCCAGGCCGAATGGAGGAACACAATAATGATACGCTTCGCCCCCGAAAGCGAACCTCAGGAATTCCCCGTGACACAGAAGGATGGATACATAGAAGTATGCGTCCTCTTTAGATCCACCGTGACAGGCCAGTCCTCAGACTGGATCTGAATCACGACAAGGAAATGCTCAAGCATCTCGAATCTGAATCTCCTCAGAGAACGATCCAAGTACCTCCGATCTAAAGTTGGACGCAACTGGCCATCCTTCTTAGGAACTATGAAGTACCGGCTGTAGAACCCGGACTCCCTGACTGGCGGAGGAATACGTTCAAAAGCCTCCTTAACCAACAGGGAGTGTACTTCCTGTTCCATAACCCGCACCTGCTCTGGGCCGACCACAGTCCAGACCACCCCGTTGAACTTCGGGGGAGGGGAACTGAACTGTGGCCTGTAACCCAGTTCTACAGTACGCAGGGTCCATGCAGATATATTCGGAGGCATAACCATGCGCCGAGATAATCTGCTAAGGAAACCAGCCTCTCGAGGCCGGCCTTGGGTGTCAACCGAGCCTCCTCCCCGACCCCCTGAAACGGCTAATCGGCAGGGCGAAATCGAGGAAGATTTTCAGTGTGCGTACGCGTTTGCTGGACCGCCGCAGGTTGCGTCTACTCAGAGGAGGCGTTATGTCACAGTTATGTTCCGTTTGTTTTTGTTTTCATGGACTATCAGTTGTTTTCATTGGTCACGTCTTCCTTTGTTCTATTTTCCCGCCACAATCCGTCACCATGGACACTGATCACATTAATCACAGCTGTTCATCATTGTAGTTAATCATCTGTGTATTTAAGGTATTTTAAGGTCTGGTATTGTCTGTGCTATGTGCACACTGTTTCGCACATTGGCTAATTCTTTACATTTCAAAATGTAATACTTAGGTTAGGAGTTTGTTCAAATTCATAACCAGTGGAAAATGTATGCCTACTTAAGTACAGATACCCAAATAAAATATTACTCTGATAAAAGTAGTGTAATTATTTTTTTTTACAAAAGCACTTAATTTAGTAACAGCGTTAAAGGCTCCATGGGGTAAAAGGTGCTTTTGATTATATTTTTCTCTAAACCACTAGATGGCACAAACTTGCCGCAGCACTTTCCAAAACATCCAATTTTCAAGATGCACGTGTAAATTTGTCAGATTTTTGACACGATCGCAGGCAGCAGCGCAAAGTTGATTCTGCGCTAATCATGTTATAATATATTTTTTAAATGTTGTAGTTGCAAATGAGAATCAATAAAATTTATATTTTTGAATGATTTTCAAAAAAGCAACAGTTTTTCAATAACAGAAGAATATGTGAAATTATGGTTTTTGGGGTAAAAGGCACCTCTGCTGTAGGGGCAAAAGGCAGAATAATTAGCATGATGATAAATAGTTGGCTGATTTTTCCATTTGTTTACATGACCTGGTTAGATTCAGATTGTAAATATCATATATTAAGTTGTCTGTCCACCTTAGAGGTAATAGCCATATTTATAATGAAACATTCATATTAATATGATGATATTAATTATATCATATAATAAACTATAATTTATTGTTACTACTGTAACTCTATATTAAATTATTATGGGATCTCCTTCAATGCTTTCAACTTTTGCAACAAATGCTACAAACTTTGCTAAAATGATTGTTTTGAACAAGTATTAACTTAGACATTATTAAAAACTTGTATCAGTACTGTGTGCCTTTTGTCCAATGCTGGTTTTGCCCTGTGTGTCTGTGGGGTAAAGGCCCCCCTCGCCACCCCATACATTTATAAGATTTTTAAACAAAATGAACCACTTTTATTATTTTTAGCCCATTTGTACCCTAAATTATTTTTAATGTACTTAAGTATTAAAAATAAAGTAAAAATTAAAAAGTAAAGTAAAAAATACTAATTGATGATCCATGCTTATTATGTCTAGCCAGCACTAGTCAGACTAGTCATTAGTCAGCACTAATAAACGATTAGTACATAAATGTAATATGTATTGATCTACAAATAAGCAAACTGTTAATTTTATTTGCCAGGTTATTTGGAAAGAACCGTCTCGTTCAAAAATGGGACGTTGCTCTTGTGTAGAGGAGGTTGTGATTTCTTTCCAACTGTATACCTATATTTCTTTCATATAAGATCTCTGAAGCTAGCTTTAGCAAACACCATACAGAATAATTCTGCATGTATTTATTTTGCATAACTGTAGGCTGTTGACGATGGTACAGTATATAATTCAACTGGTGTTATATCACAGGTGTGTGTGCTTTTTATAAATAATACATCAATGAAGGGAAGTATCTAAGGACATTTGGGAAATACTGCAGTATATAGCTGATATGTTTGTAAGAGTGATGGCTGATGGCTGTGCTGATGGCTAACTGATGCTAACTGTTGCCATAGTTACCTGTAAATGTGGGCGGAAAAGGGGAATGCTGTTTCTAATCCAGAGATCCTCTTATTTACAGACAGGCCCAACCAGCACTTTTCAGATAATGGCTGCGTGACAAATATGCTACGATCGTTGAACTGTAAAATACAGTGTTGCACATGTGTAAATGTTACAGTGTTTATTTATAGAAGCAAAGATCTTATATAATGCAGTTCAAGTTACCCCATTGTCACCGTCCCACAGGTGGGACACCTGGAGCTCTTTTTATGCCTTTTTTTCGTATCATATATTTAAGTAATTATCATAAATTAGATATCATTTGAAAGCTTATAAACTCAAAATTCATCCTGTGAAAACCGTTTTGAAATCGGACATTGTGTTCCCATGGAAACGTTATTCAAAATTATTCTAGCGGGCTCCTCCCCTAGTGGGCGGTGTCATGTTTCATATTACAACAATTATTTTAACTACTTTATAATCAAAATCTTTTCCAATCTTGACAAAACACATATCGTCGGAAAGGTTTGAGTCTCAAGGGTCCATATTTGGTGACTGATTTGTGATGGAAGTGATATTTGGACAGAAATTTACAGGAAAATGCATAACAAAAAAACAATCAATGGAATTTGAATGACACCCGGTGGCTATTTTTGGTATAGTGCCTAAACAAAATCTCATGGGGACTTCAAGTTTTGTGATATCAACTTCAAATTTGGAACACAACTTCCTTGGTTAGATATATGGCTTTGATTTTATAGTAAATTTTATAGTAAATTTTTTTTTGTAAAATATATATAAATAATATATATATTTATTTCATATTTATTTCATATTTAATAAAATATATGAAATAAAAAATATTTAGTACAGTATTTTTCATTTACAGTAAATGTAAACTTCCATAACTTATTCATACTTTCATATTTTTAATTTCTTTGCATTAATCTGGAGTGTCTTCTTTAAAACGAGACCAAACTTTGGTCTATATTCCAAAGCATTCTTGAATTGCAGCCCTTAAAGTTTGGATAGTGCATTTTCATGTGTATTCTCAAAAAGGGGGGTGACAGTTAAAGGGTTAAAACAAAACTGAAGAATTTCATATTTTCATATTTCATATTCTGAATTTCATATCAGAATATTAGATCAAATGATTGTAGCTGTGCTATTTTTAGTAATTACATTCTTGTAAATGATTTTTGCCATACAAAATGCCACCATGGATTGGTGGGTAGTTGACAGGGTGTTGCTATGTGCTTGCTTAGGCGTTCTGTATACTTTTTAGCTTGTTGCTATGGTTGCTAACATAGATATTTATACATAGATTACTCATTAGCGACCATTTCTGTGGGCCTTTATACGTCCACCATATTGCAACAGTCAAGGTGAGCACTTGATAGCAAGTTGACTGTGTGTCTGCAATAGACTTCAGCAGATGATTTTCATACAGTTTTAGTTTATTATTAATGTTCAGAGAACCCTGCAGCCAAATTGCTACTACAGCTTCTAATGAAAGCTCATCTCACTTGTGAAATGTTATCCTATTTCTTAGGGATTTTTTAAATCTTGGCCATTTTTACAAACAGAGGCTTGTTGTGGTAAATGATGGCAGCATCTGAAATGTTGACCTTTCCAAGATGGTGGATGCGTTGACGTGTCTGGAAGAGTCAAATGAGGTATCCAATGGCTGCGTCCGAAATCAAGCAGCATACAGGCCCTGTTTACACCTGGTATTAAGATGCGTTTTGGTCGATCGGATCACAAGCGCATGACGCTAAATAGGCCAACAGGTGTAATATAAACAAAAATGTTTTGAGCTTGTCCACTTTCGACCACTTCCAGAGGTAGTCGAAAATGCATTTGACCGGATTGCTTTTGTAGTGTAAACGCTCATGTGGTCGAATGTGTTCGAACAGCCATAAAAGATCGTCTACTTTCCACCTATTGACCTAATGCGTAGATATTATGGGAAGTGCGCTAGCCAGATGGGATTTAAACTTTGTCAGCAGAAGACCCAAGTTTGGTTTGAAGATGAAAAACGAACCAAGCACAATATTCTCTCACCTGATTTCTAACACACACTCAGAGCGTTCAGTGTGGTCTTGCGGCTGTCAGAGCAGAAACAAAAGCTGATGCTCTTCATATGTCTTCATATGCTGCCCATATATGAATATCTAGTTGCTAATGTGTTTTGAGTGGTTGTTAGCTCTTAGCTGGTTTTTTAAAATGGTTAATTACATTTTTTAAATTAAATGTTTCCTAAGAAATGACCTCAGTAACATGAGAACTCAATCTCAAGTTCTTTGCAGAAAGCCTCTTTAACAGACACGGGAAAGTACCCTCAAAATATCGACATCTCTTATCCTGTCTTTCAGACATTAGCTTATCTTGTCATGTGCTCCTTCAGGTACTGCTCTGCAGGGGGCATCACGACTTCAGTGTAAATCTAACCTCTTATGTGTCCTTCTGGAGCTGAGCGCTTTTCATTTGTTAGAAGTCTGACTTGAAGACCCTGTGGTCCTTCCCCTCCTACACAAGACTCATGATTCATTCTCTGAGCCGACCATCACAAAATCCCTTCCGTTGGCACCTGGCTTGATTTTAATTCACAGGCGCTTACGATTTGGTGGGGTATTACATTTCCAACAGGATGAATTTGTAAAATTCCAGCTCAGTAAAACCAGGGCTGTCGTCAAGGGGACCTTGTGTGAACGTTCACAGCATGAAATTAAATTTTGTTTCGGAAATGCTGGGAAAAGTCAAGAATCAGGAATCATCTCACTTACAGGCTTTTTATACTTTTTATTTGCACATCACACTGTCTTTTAATAAACCATGCAGCACGTTCTTTACATACCAGTATTCTCTATCACCAATTCTAGTCATGTCTGGCGCAATTCTTTGGCCAGTGCATTGAGTGGTATATGTAATGGCATATTGACACGTCACATGCTTGCACCCTCATCTTTTATTTAGCTTCCCGCACTTGGTGGTGTGAAGGGAGAATTTATAGGCAGCTGCAAAGGTCCCAAACCTCCTATAAACCTGTCACACGTTGAGCTTTGATGCAGTCACACATTTCACTATGTCCCTTATTATTCCGACGTTCTCTTTCGGTCTCTGTTTTGAACACCCATTTTCATATAAATAGTTTTTTGGTCATAGACAGGCAAATGAAGGCACAAGGTCACAGAGAATTCTTGCTGATGATAGAGGAAGGAGATCTTTTTCGTGGCAGAAAGACTTCCAACATGCGTCAACTGATAGAGATTACACAGTATTTCCAAAGCATAATTATTCAATTGTTAGTGAGTCTTATTTTTATACTGTTCTAGTTGTCAAATAAAGTAAAAATCTCTGTTACAGGTATAGTTTTGTTATATTTCACCACAAAACCAGTCATAAGTCGCACGGGTATATTTGTGGCAATAGCCAACATTACATTGTATGGGTCAAAAGTATCCATTTTTCTTTTATGCCAAAAATCATTAGAATATTAAGTAAAGATCATGTTCCATGAAGATATTTTGTTAATTTCCTAAATATATCAAAAATGTATTATTATTATTAGTAGTAGTAATATGCTTTGCTAAGGACTTCATTTGGACAAATGAAGTGCTCAGTTGGGGACACTAAATTTTTCAACTAAACATCGAAATAAATCTAAATAATAAACTAAATTAACCATTTAAACTAAATTACTGATCAAATTATTGATCTAAAGCCCACACGGTCACTGTATGATACTTGAAATTTTTCCAGAATGGCTATACAGCTGAATAAAATTATGCTGCATTATTTTCCTGTTTAACACTGTAAAGCTGCTTTGAAACAATCTACATTGTTAAAAGTGCTATATAAATAAAGTTGACTTGACTTGACTTGACAACTTTAAAGGCGATTTTCTCAATATTTAATTTTTTTTGCACCCTCTATCCTTACAATCCATACATCAATAGAAAGCTTATTTATTCAGCTTTCAGATGATGTAAAAAAAAATCTCAATTAAAACATTTTTTACCCATATGACTAATGCACCTCTGTTTGTTTATATGTGTGACAATCAATACTTGAGTCTTCCTTCAAAATTGAAGTGGTAGGGGTTGGGTTGGGTGATCTCTTTTTGTACATATTTTTCTCCTGTTTCACGTGTAGTTAGGCAGTTAGGTAAGACCACTGTATTTTTATTTAATTTCTTTTGATAGGTTTATTCAGTTGCAATTGGGGTTTAGACAGTATCAATTTTTTTTTTGTTATTTTGGCTAATCCCAACCCGAAGTTTTGTTCCCACGACTTTTTGTACACAACACCATTTTTAACTAAAACCAGAAAACTTTTTATGCATTTTGGCTGTTCATTTATACAACAACTGCGTTTTGGGGGCCTAAAAATGCAAACTTTTTTTTTAAAAAAGTGTTAAAAAGTGCTAGTTTTTTAAAACAATTCCATTATTGTAGCAGTGTAAACTACAAAAACACAAATTTGTGAAACGGTGACATCATGCTAATGCGTATGTAACAGTACTGATTGAATCAGTCATCTGGCAGGATGGCCAAAGTCTGAACTCCTCACAGCCCTCGTGACTTTTCTAATCAAATCATACTTAAACAAAGGGCCTGTGTGTTGATGTAATTATCTACGCTGATTAGATCCGAGGCTCCATCGTATCGCCGCAAGAGATTGGAGCGTTGAACTCTTTGGGCGTCGGCTATCCCATCTATAAGAACTGGAACCGACCATCAACTCTTTGCATTTCGCCAGAGAAGAGAAGAACCCCTTGGCATTTCGCCATGGAGGGGAAGACCACCCCTGGTCTTCGTAACCCTGAGAGAAGGCATCCCCGCCACGGAGAGACAGACCGGCAGCCTCCTCAAACGACTTTCCTAAGCTTCAGAGAAATTCTCTCGGAACCCGAAGATCCGTACCAAACTTCCTGACGATTCGAACTCAGACACTTACACACGAGAAGACATAGTAATGCAAGTATTTTATTCCACAATCAAACGACGTGTAAAAGGTTGTCTGATTATTCCTGTTTAGGGAATGTTAGTTTCTTGAGGTCTCTTGTGAAAGGGCTGTGTAGTTGTCTCTCTCTCTCTCTCTCTCTCTCTCTCTCTCTCTCTCTCTCTCTCTCTCCCTCCCTCGTTAATTCTCTCTTTCCATCATTCTCTCCTCCTTTATATTATTCGTTAAGTTAAATTTTTCCTTGTTTGTACCATATTGTTTGTTTTCTCCTACATATATATGCATATTTCCCACGTGTGAATCGTAGCTTTGTAAACTGTAGTTGTTTTATTAAAACCCAATAATTGCATTGAATTGAATCCGTATTGGTTTGCTCACAAATATCGAAGTCAATGAGACGTAAGATTTTAGCTACCCATTTAAGCTTGATTTTCTTGTATTACTACTTCAGTAATACAAATTGTACAAACATAAGAAATATTATTTGTCCTGATCAAGCAGATTAATGTTTCTTAAAGTTTGTAAGATTGATAATTGATGAAGAAATCAATTTGGATAAAGGTTACTTTTACATGATTAAAGGTTCCGTTATAAGTTAATATTGTCTGTACAACAAGCAAATCATATTCATAGACTCTTGAATATTTACACCATTTGAATTAATTATTCCCCGAAACTCATTGTTGTTACACGTATTACGTGTTCAGTCTATAGGCGTGTAGTGTTTCTTTACAAAGTGACATTGCCACCTACTGGCCTGTACCTAATACAGTGTTTTTAGTTATTTTTCAATGATCCGCATGTCATTTTGAGGATAACATTTTCGCCTGTGCGAGATAAACGCAAAGGAAAAACAAGTTGTTGTTGTGTTGTTGTTCCCAGTCAAGGGGGTAAGTTTTTCTTTGAGCTCCAATTAAAATCTAACTTCATCATTGCTTTAAGTTGCTTTGCATATATTTTTTAATTATTTTAAATATAGGATATTATTAGTCAATTATTCAAGTATTTTCATTAGTTTTCTTAAAAGTATATTTTATGTTTCTGCCTCAGAGATGAATCTAATACTAAAGACCATCTTTTGCCACAAAAAGGTTAAATAAGTAAAATTTTTTATTGTGACTGTATCTTCAATTGCAACTCTTTCTCGTAATTGAGACTTTCAATTTCACAATGTGACTTAATGGCCCTGTCACAACTGGCACACTTCACATGAACTTTGTGGTGTTGTGAACTTACAATGGCTGTCACGCGTGCGCGTGTCCGTAGAGTGTCCCATTTGTCATTTTAGGTTTTAGAAGGGTGCTCCATCACACTGATGCAGGTTCCGCAGTGGACTTCCCTACAGTCAAAGCAGCGTTACGTCACGAAAGTCGAAAGTGCAGACTCGTAGGAAGATCGCAAGGGTTTAGAGTGCCATCTGGGACAGGGCCAATATATCACATTTGGTGCATTAAAATATCTCAATGTGACCTTAGAGATCACCTTTTCAAACTTTTTTTTTTAATTCTGAGGCAGAAACGGGCTTCCATAAATCACATTTAGTTTGTTTTTTTTCCTCTCCCATCAGAACAATAAAAAGCCACAAGCTGACACCCCTACAGAGTTGAGGAGTCATTTTTCCATTTCTTAAAGTACAGACTACACCTGTTGTAGCGCCACATGCCACGAGAAATGGAGAAACCAATGAGGTTTTCTACTATTTAAAATGCAAGCTGAGCTTGCATCATGATTTGAATGAATTACATTTTTGACAGAATTACATTTTCAATGAATAATGACTTACATTTTGGTCTGTTACGTTATTGTATGTCTGTAGATGAAATGAGTCATAGAGTCAACCTTTGTTGCTTTTTCGGTACTTAAAAAAAAAAAAAATTGGAGCTTGACAGCCTCAGCCTCCTGTTACTAAATGTAAATATGCTTGGACATACTGCATAATATCTATTTTTGTGTTCCACACAAGGAAGCAAATTATATGGGTTTGGAACAACATAAGGATCAGAAAGTTATGACAGTTTTCAAGTACATAGTCAAACACTAAACTACCTTCTAAATTAAACCTGCGGTGGTGCAAATCTTGCATTTCCACAGCAGTTTCCTAGCCTAATTGACACACAATAGCCCAAAGGATTAAGCTCATGCTCAAGTGTGAAAATCATCGCATTCATTAGGACGGTGTCACTTTAATTACCTGTGAGGTGAAACACTGAAAGTCACGGCTGTTAATCAATCACCCCACCATCTTTCAATATTTAGTAAATGTACTCTGCTTCCAGCCCAACATGAAAACATATTATGTTACACTGCATGAAAACACTGAAATCCGGCACTATCCGGGCATGGTATACTCCTGTGTAATTTGATGTTTACCGGATGTATGTGGGAAAAAGCGGATCAGAGTAACACGGAACAGTATATTTCCAGAAAAACCCGGAAACCTCACGTATGCGGACGTATACAGGAATCCGTGAAATTTCACGGACATATACAGCTGAAACACTGCTGGGTGTGCTAGGACTGAAGACTGTTAGGTGTGAAGAAGACCTTTCATATGTTAATGACTGACACTTGTGCTGGCTGTTCTCAGAAGGAGGGGGGCAGGGGAGCACTTCAGGATTGAGAATTATCTCTGGTCTACTGTAGGCTACAGCAAACAAGCTTTTTACACAGAAAAAATAATTCTTAAGGCCCTGAAACACTAAACTGAACTAGCAATGACTAAAGCCGACTGTGGGGTTGGTTCACGTTGCCTGGGTCTGGGCCAAACCATCAGAATGGTGTGTCAGGGCCTTAAAACCACTGCATGAAAAGAGTCTCTAAATCAAATATTTTGTATAAAAACAGTACAAAATAAAAACCCTGTCTGAACTAGTGTTAATTTCGTCAGACGAGACGAGACTAAATATGTTCGTTAACGACCTTTTTTTCCGTGACGAAGACGAGACGATGACGAGACTGCACCATTGTCCAAAAACACTGACTAAGACTAAATTAACATGCATTATTGTTGACGAAAAAGGACGAGACTAAAATGTTTTGCATAAAATAAAAACTAAGATAAAATCTCTCTTCATTTTCGTCTACAATCGTGTCTACTTTTTCATTATGAGATGAATATTCAGCTGTTCAAAATATTCCGAAAGAGTTCCCGCTGTTGCTGGAGTACAGGACTCCGCCTGTCATCTCGCGGCCGCGCGCGTGTGGTCACGTGGTTCCCGGAGCGCTCAATACCTCTAGCGCTGTGTCCGTATATTTGAATGGCTTAAGCCGCGTAAGTTACACAACAGCTTCACTTTACAGGTGTTTGCAGCAATTTTTGGTAAACAGTACAGCATAGTGTGCGTCAGCCACATTTACAGTATCATTTTATTATGGAGAGTGGTAGAGATCAACATTGTTAACATTAATATTAATGTTTTTCTTGTATTTAGCCCTCAGGTATTCCTTACTAATTAAGTCACACTTGTACTCATTGATGGTCAAATGTGATCATACACCTTAACTATTTTAAAAATAAATAGCCTATATTTTAATTCAATAATATTTATTGAATATTTTGAGGAGATCTTTTGGTACTAAATACTATTTGTGCAATGCTTATGGTCCATTAATGACCACTTAAAATATTTTTCTTCTAATATTTGTATTATTTATATTACAATTAGTGTATTAATTAAGGTTAAAATAGAGAATTCCACTGCAAAGAGGCAAATTAGAGCCATTTTGTGGCTGGAAAAATAAAAAAATTCACTTGTAATGCCATTCCCCACTGGTGCCCATATGGCTCTTTAATAAATATACATGAAGTCTAGTTGCTCAAAAGATCATAACTGATCATAACTGCTTACTTATTTGGGAAATTTTGAAATGTTAATAATAGTGAATAGTAAAGAATGCAAGCAAATATAATATAACCCCAAAAAAGTGTAAAAAACTTATTTTTCCTTATATGTACAGTAGGCAATATACATATGAATTCATACTGAATCAAGATCGAAATCAATATTTGTGCCCATCGTCTCATAAGCTAATGCTGATTTTAGGCATCTATGGCAGCTGTAAATCAACCAGTTAGCTATGGTGTTGTTGCACATTATGCAGGTTATATGTACTTTATGTAACTTATTTTGCCACAAAATATATTGAGTTTTCCTTTGACTAAAGCTAGACTAAAATGACAAGACTTTTGGTCGACTAAAACTTGACTAAGATACCTTGAGTTGTCGTTTGACTAAAACTAGACTAAAATGACGAGACTTTTAGTCGACTAAAACTTGACTAACAAAAAAAGATATGTGACTGACTAAATATGACTAAAACTAACAAGGAGATTTGGCACAAGACTAAGACTAAGACTAAATTAAAAATGGGTGACAAAATTAACACTAGTCTGAACATATACGTTCACAAAAAAATCTGAATATGTAATGAAATAAACAAAGAAATGTAATGGAATTAACAAAGGATAATTAACCAAACATTTTAGACTATCCCCAAACAATTTTTGCAAAGTTTTACAAATTGTAGGCAATAATAGAATTAAATAAAAAGGAGATGAAAT
Organism: Gobio gobio; assembly: GCF_949357685.1. Lineage (NCBI taxonomy): Eukaryota > Metazoa > Chordata > Actinopteri > Cypriniformes > Gobionidae > Gobio > Gobio gobio. The sequence continues at coordinate 20,507,787 of NC_137120.1, forward strand.
GTGGAAAATGAAAAAGTTTGTTTTAAAAACACCAAAAACTGATATGCTCAAAATAAAAATATGGAATAAAAAAGAGCAGGGATTCACTTGCTCAAGAAACACAGAAACACAAGCAGATCTTTCAGCTCTGCAACTATTAACAAAAAGTGTCACTCCAAGATTCTTAACTTTAACACGCTGCAAAAGAGGGGCGTTTTGAGGTTTGAAATCCACCACTCACAATAGATGTAGGTGCAACCAATAAGGTTACCAATAAAAATAAGGCAACCAATAAAAATAATCCTAATTTTACAGAAAAAAACGTCAGTTCCCTTTCGTTCAGTCACTACGACGTACGTTAGTGACTAACGAATGGGGGTTTCGCTTAGAAGCCAATCATCTTCGAGTATTCAACAGCGCCCAATGGCAGTGCCGATGCCATGGGCATGCGGAATTTGCATGCGTAACTCCGCCCCACCTCGTGGGTATATAAGGAAGTACGCTGGCAACATCCCATTATGTTTCTGCTTTGGAGCCAAGAGGATCTCTTCACTCCTACAAGCCTGAATTCTGAAGTCTTCTCTTCAGTCTTCGAGACCAGCGGTTCTCCAGGGTGTTGGTGTTACGGCGCGTTCCAGCGATCTCATGCTGCCTGCCTGCTGATCTGTGCAGTGATCTGCAACAGCTGTGTGTGTGTTTCCCTGGGCGCTTCGGCACTCTGCAGAGCTTTCCTCTCACAAAAAGAGCTTGCGCGTGGCACGTCTTTTTCAAGACGGTTCGCCCGTGCACTTCCCCAATCTACCGTCTCCAAGTGAGGTGGTACTTTGGCTGGTGGCCAGGGTGACCTGAGTGCGGTGCCGTGGTATTAAGAACCCCGACGATCATTCCTCGGGCCACGCCCCCTCTCGCACATTGCTTAAACCCGCGAGTGTTGGACTGAAACAGCGGCCCGTCTCTGACGCCTCGTTCGTTTCGTCCACGCTCCAGATAGCAGTGAGATGTCGATCGACGCATCCCAAGGTGGGCTGGAGTCCTTTGGGGATGACGATTAGGATTTGTGCTCCGCCTCCGGGTGTGTCAGCGCTGCCTGATCCGACCTAAGGTTGACAGCCATGTTATCTCGGGCAGCCGCGAGTCTCGCGCTGGTGTGGAACTCCGCCCAGTCGCGAGTGCTCGTGGTTGCGCGATTGGTTTTTGGGGACGGCACCCGACAGCTGTTGGGCCCCGCCCCCAATGCCTTTCGCTCCCGAGGTGCATGAGGAGATCACGCGGTCCTGGAAGTCCCTGTGCTTCCCGCGATCGTTTGGTGGCCTCCTCCGCCTTCTCTGCCCTTGATGGGGCCGCGGCCTAGGGTACACTGGGGCCCCCTCACCCCCACTGTTGAACTCTCTGTTGCGCACTACGGTGTCCACAGAGGGCTTGACGTGGCGTGGTGTGGCTGTCCTAAGCACCCTCCCAAAGCCTGAGGGCTCGTCTACTTCGGTGGCGTGGTCCTGCAGAGCTACGGGCAGGCCGCCGCCCCGTTGCACATGCACAAGGGTGGAGCCAACCCAGGGCTCTTCATTGAGCTGCGTGCCGCGACTGATCCCGCCCCCGGGCGGTGAAGGTGGCCACACGCTCCCTGGGTCGGGAGATGTCCACAGCTGTGGTCCGGGAGAACACCTGGCCTTACCTGGTGATTTGGAGGACGTTGAGTGGGCCCGCCCCCTCAACTCACCCATATCCCAGGCTGGCCTCTTCGGCGGCGCGGCTGGGAACTGCGCCCAACAGTTCTCGGCCGCCCCAGAGCAGACTGAGGCTGTAACACGTACTGCCCCGGCGGCCAGCTGCTGCACCAGCCGCCGGCTCAGTCGCCTCAGTCCGCTCGCCGCCGAGGGCGCCCTCCCTCTTCCCGCCCGGCCCCAGCAGCAGCCTTAACCTGGGCCGCGCCGTGGAGGTGGTTGAGGATGTCGCCCAGTCCGCTCCCCAGACTGGTTAAACGCCACGCTGGAGGTGGACAACTCAGAGATGGGTTCCAGTTCTTCCCAGGGGATGGTAGCAGGGCCTCTCCTTCCCCCGGTGGAGGGCCGGGGGAAAATCCTTCCGCTTGGGAAGAACTCATGTTCCTGTCTCTGAGGACCCAGAGACCGGTGATGACAGTGCGCGCCACCCACGGGTCCCGCCACTCGCATCCCTCTCTGTCGCCAGCCTCCTGGCAGAGCAGACCCCAGTGGAACGCGCGTCCTTCCCTGGTCTCCTCTGTCAGGACGCAGCCGTTAACCGCACCCCCACACCGGGACGCCCAACAGCCTCCCTTGTCCGGGTCGGTAACGCTGCATCGCTGCACCACTCCGGGTACACCTGTAGTTCGATTGACCCCGCTGGTGCAGTTCCTGGGAGCCTGGCTTCAGATTCCAGGGCTGTCCCGCGAAGACAGTCAGGTGCGGCTACGCGATTCAGTTCGCGCAGGTTCCTCCCTGCTTCCGGGGAGTCCGTTCCACTATGATCGGGGCTAATGCCCCCGTCATGCGAGCGGAGGTTGCCACCCTACTGGCGAAGGGTGCGATCGAACCTGTCCCTCCAGCCGAGGTGAATTCCGGGTTTTACAGCCCGTACTTCATTGTACCCAAAAAGACCGGTGGGCTTGACTTATCCTGGACCTGCGCGTCTTGAACCGTTACCTCCACCGGTTTCCGTTCAAGATGTTGACAGCGAAACGCCTTTTCGAATGCGTTCGTCCAGACGATTGGTTGCAGCGATCGACCTGAAGGACGCCTACTTCCATGTCTCCTTTCTACCTCGACACAGACCGTTCCTACGGTTTGCTTTCGAGGGGCGGGCATATCAGTACGCAGTTCTACCATTCGGGCTATCTCTGTCCCCTCGCGTCTTTACGAAGATTGCCGAGGCAGCCCTTGCGCCCCTTCGGCAGCACGGGGTTCGCATCCTGAATTACCTCGACGACTGGCTCATACTGGGTCACTCTCGAGAGCAGGTTTGCGGACACAGAGATTTGGTGCTCCATCACCTAGCCCGTCTGGGCCTTCGGGTCAACTGGGAGAAGAGCAAACTTTGCCCCGCGCAGAGGATCTCTTTTCTCGGTATGGATCGACTCGGTCGCCATGTGCGCGCAGCTTTCGAGCGAGCGCGCGCAGTCTCTGCTGACTTCCCTTCGACAAGTCGAGGGCAAGAGTGCGGTTCCACTGAAACTGTTTCAGAGGCTCCTGGGGCATATGGCATCTGCAGCCGCGGTAACGCCGCTCGGATTGCTTCATATGAGACCGCTTCAGCACGGGCTACGCGATCGAGTCCCGAGATGGGCATGGCGGTCTGGCACGCTCCGGGTACAAGTGACTCGGGCCTGCTTACAGACTCTCTCCCCGTGGTCGAACCTCAGTTTTCTACGGACCGGAGTGTCCTTAGAACGAGTTTCCAGGCATCTTGTTGTATCAACAGATGCATCATCCACGGGCTGGGGTGCCATGTGCAATGGACAAGCAGCCACGGGCTCCTGGATAGGACCCCAGCGCCTTCTGCATGTCAATTGCCTCGAGTTGCTGGCAGTACGGTTCGCCCTGCACCGCTTCCGAGCGTTGCTGAAGGGTCAACATGTACTAGTCAGGACAGACGAAACGGCCGGGCGGTCTACGCTCCCGCCGTATGTCTCAACTCGCCCGCCATCTCGTTTTTTGGAGTCAGAAGCATCTGAGGTCCCTTCATGCTGTCCACATCCCGGGAGTCCTGAACCGTGCAGCCTACGAGCTCACGGCTTCAGCCACTTCCTGGAGAATGGAGACTCCATCCCCAGACGGTCCAGCTGATATGGGAACGGTTCGGCGACGCACAGGTAGTCCTGTTGCCTCCCAGGACTCTTCCCATTGCTCCCTGTATTATTCCCTGACCTATGGTCGGCACGGATGCACTGGCGCACAGCTGGTCGTCGGGGCTACGCAATTATGCGTTTCCCCCAGTGAGCCTTCTCGCACAGGTACTGTGCAAGATCAGGGAGGACAAGGAGCAGGTCATGTTGGTCGCCCCGTTGGCACGGCCGGACCTGGTTCTCAGAACTGCTACTCCTTGCGACAGCCCCTCCCTGGCCTATTCCTCTGAGACTCCTCACTCAGAGACGGGGCACCTTTTGGCACCCGCGTCCAGCGTTCTGGAAGCTCCACGTGTGGCTTCTGGACGGGACGCGGCTGGTTTGAGTAGCCCTCCACCTGCGGTGGTCGCTACCATCACTTCCGCTAGGGCAGAGTCTACACGACACCTCTATGCGTTGAAGTGGGACCTCTTCGTCACATGGTGCTCTTCCCGCCAGGAAGACCCCTGGAAATGCCCGATCGGGTCTGTGCTTCGTTTCTCCAGGAGGGGGTGGGACGAAGGCTGTCTCCTTCCACCCTTAAGTGTACGTGGCCGCAATATCTGCCAACCACAATCTCCTGGGAGACAAAAAGGTAAGTAGCAGCACGACCTGATCATCAGGTTCCTGAGGGGGGCGAGGAGACTGAATCCTCCTCGCTCTCCTCTCGTTCCCTCTTGGGACCTCTCAGTAGTCTTAAGTGCTCTGCAGAGGCCTCCCTTTGAGCCTTTGCGGTCGGCTGAGATTAAGTTCTTGTCTATGAAGACGGCTCTGCTGACCGCATTGGCCTCGCTTAGAGGGTCGGGGACCTGCAAGCATTTTCGGTTGACGAAGCGTGCCTTGAGTTCGGGCCGGCTAACTCTCACGTGATCCTGAGACTCCGGCCCGGATATGTGCCCAAGGTTCCCACCACTCCGTTCCGAGATCAGGTGGTGAACCTGCAAGCGCTGCCTTTGGAGGAGGCAGACCCAGCCTTGGCATTGCTCTGTCCAGTACGCGCTCTCCGCGCCTACGTAGACATGACGCAGTGTTTCAGGACCTCAGACCAGCTCTTTGTCTGTTATGGTGGAGAGCGGAAGGGAAGTGCTCTCTCAAAGCAGAGGTTGTCTCACTGGATAGTGGACACCATTGTTTTGGCTTACCAGCAGCAAGGCCGACCATGTCCCCTTGGTGTGAGGGCACACTCCACCCGGAGTGTGGCCTCCTCTTGGGCTCTAGCGCATGGCGCCTCGCTAACAGACATCTGCAGAGCTGCAGGCTGGGCGACACCCAACACATTCGCCAGATTCTACAATCTCCGAGTGGAGCCAGTGTCCGACTATGTACTCGCCCCTACGGGTGGCCGGTAATGGACCAGGCTCAGGTGTCTTCGCTTGCTCGCCATTCCACTCCCAGGACTGGATACGTGCGATATTTTCCTCAGGTGAGCTCCCCGAGAGCCCTGAGCTCCTCCAGCACTGCTTACGCCGACATCAGTTCAGTCTGCCCTTTCGAGCCCAGACCCTCATGTCCGGCCAGGTGCTCCGTGTGCATGGTTCCCCTCCGGCGACCCCCACACGAGTATTTCCACCGTAAGCCTCCTCAGCGAGCAGGTGTCTTTCCCTTGGCAAGTCCCTGCCGCCCCTAGGGTTAAAAATCCACCTTCGGCTGGTACCCTAGAGATCTTCCATATGCAGCCCTTAGCGGGTCATATGTGTATTCTCTAAGTCCTCCCCACGGGTAGGCATCTTGGCATTCCCTCACTGGGATATGCTTCCCAGTGTACCTTGGTAATCCTGTGATAAGTGAGAGTCCTTCGTCCGTACTAGTCTTACGACAGGGTACTCACACTTACGCAGGGCACTGGATGACAGCTGAGTGGCGTTGTTGTATAGGATCCCCCATTCGTTAGTCACTAACGTACGTCGTAGTGACTGAACGAAAGGGAACGTCTCGGTTACGTATGTAACCCTCGTTCCCTGAGGAGGGAACGGAGACGTACGTTTCCTTGCCACGTCAGCTGTGCTGCCTGGAACGCGGAGTTCAGTCTTGGCTCCTGCAGCAGTAACATAATGCGATGTTGCCAGCGTACTTCCTTATATACCCACGAGGTGGGGCGGAGTTACGCATGCAAATTCCGCATGCCCATGGCATCGGCACTGCCATTGGGCGCTGTTGAATACTCGAAGATGATTGGCTTCTAAGCGAAACCCCCATTCGTTAGTCACTAACGTACGTCTCCGTTCCCTCCTCAGGGAACGAGGGTTACATACGTAACCGAGACGTTTTTTACAGTATTTTCTTGTAATTTTGAATTATGTTTAAAACAATGTAAAATTACAAACAATATCTAAATAAACAACTTGACTGTTATTTTAGGGATTATATCATTAATGACAAATTACAGTAATTCTCATTTTTTTATACAGGAACATCACTGTATTATTTTTCTGTTTTCATAAATAACAAATTCATGCAAAATTACAAACAATATCTGTAAATTAACAACTGTAATACAATATTTAGCTCATTATATAAAAGGTTTATGTTTATGTCCATACTAACAATTTAACATTATTCTTTGTCATTTTAAAGTAAATCTTATTAGTTTTATATTTACACTGTAAGAATAAAAACCTAAAAAAAAAACAGCAGCTACAGCTGCAAAACAAAAACCGTAAAATAAGTCAAATATCTTAAGTCAAATAAAGTTAAAAAACTTCACAGAAATTTACATTAAACATTTTAGAGAAAACACTATTAGTTTACAGATTTTTCCTTATTTAAATTAAGATATTTTACTTTAATTTTCTGTTTTACAGTGAAGGTGTATTTTTACATTCAAACTGGTTTTACATTCAATTCTGGATACAAATATAACAAAATATATAGCAAACTAAATATCAAACAATAATTGTTTTTAAAGAGTACAAATCTGCACTGCTCTCCAGGTTGAAACTTTCAAGCCTCTGCCCACACCACAAAACACCATTTGACCAATTAATTAAATATAACAGCAAATAAAAATAAATATACACATTTTCTAACTGTTGTTTAAAACAAGTTTTTTTCTATATTTGCCAGGCTATTTGCTGTCTTTCCGTGTTCTTTTGAGCGTGATTGGTCAATCTGAACGTCATCCAGAAATCTGGCCAATGACAGTGCGCGCCTTCAGTTTGAATTATACACCCGTTGTCGTTGGAGTTGCTCGTGGCTCGCGGGGACGCGACGCGATCGCGGCTTCTAATCTTCAACAGGACTGCTTCTTCTGTCCATTAATGGCATTGCATGGATCATTTTAAACCTGTTAAAATCTTATTTTGGACGAACTTTGATTGTGGGATGTCGACTGAGAACGAAAAAACATGAATACGAACAGACTAAGGTTTCAATGGCGGACAGCAGACGGCAGAAGGTAACGTAAACCCCTTTATATTTTTTCTACTGCTTATCAAGATATAACGTTAGTGCATTAAAGTCATATGCTAATCGTGATTAACTTACATATTCTGTTTCTGTGTTTTGTTGTAATACTGTTAAGCTAGGGCTGGGTGTTATGGCGATCTGATGATACTGACTATTGTTAGTGATTTTGCTGTAAACGTTAACATTACCGTTTTATATTGCGGAATGGGAATATAGCGTATATAACGCAGCACTGACTGTACTAAAACTTTTTGACATTTTGACAAGGAAACATGCATGAATGTAGAATAATGAACGGGACATGCATGTATTAAAATAAGCCTCTCTCAGACAGCAGGCGATCCCGAAATCAATTATCTTTCTGTAAAATGCACACAATTATCTCAGAAACCTTGTCATGTGAGGTATTCACTTGATTTAAACAGTCAGTTATGTCTTAAGTAAGTTAAACAGTTCAAGTTAACGTGGGGAAACCCGGATGCGTGTCATTCTGTGCATCCATTCTTAAAGGGGCTGCAGCTTTGTCATAATTTTAATAAAACAAAAGAATAGAGAAGACCTTCTGCTTCTTTTAGAATCAACTGATATTAATTAATTGAATATCATACAGTGAAGACTTTTAAAGCAGTATTATTCTGTAGCATTTTAATAAAATATCCATCAAAATATATATATTGTGATATCGTTATTGTAAAATAAAATTTCTCATGTATGTATAATTATATGGTCATAATGCCCATCCCTACTGTCAGCTAGTTTTAAGATCAAGCTTGTCATAAAATGTAACAGAGCTTTGGAATGAGTAATCTGAGAACACTGTCACACTTGTTCAACAGAGAGGACAGGAATCCACCATACTTGGACTCTGAAGAATTATAGGCAAACCAGGATTTTGGATCTACTGTGAAGTTTTTGTATGGGCCTGGTGAGTATGTTTTGCAAGTCCATGTCCGTAAGTTGATAATTAATATTAATGTTTTATCAAACAAATTAATATTCATTTGTGTGTGTGCATGTTTCTTCCCCCCTCATGATCCAGAAGTTTTGGATCCATGATCCTGAAGAACTTTTACAGATGTTGACCCTGAATGTGTAAAAGGTAATCTTAAAAATGTTGTCATTATTTTAATATTCTCTGTTTTTTTCTGTAATGTAGACGCATGCGTTTTCTGTGAAGTTGCTTTGAAACAATATCAGGGTTTTTTCTACATTGAAAATTTTTTGCCGGCCGCCAAAACAAATTTTTGTCCCGCCAAAGCCTTATTTGTTGAGTTATTGTGATTTATGATTGATGTAGTAGATGACTGCTGCGCTTGCGTTAACTGAGTGACAGAGAGAACGACCGGTGAGCTCATCCCTCGCTCGCACTCTCTCTGTCTTCAAAATAAGCATTCTTAGCTTTCTAATGTTTCACATTTTACGTTAATCAAAATCAAAAGGTCGGAAGACCGAATCCATGTTGCACGTGGCGCTATCAGACGTCTTCCTTTAATTACCGCTGGGTGTGAAATGCGCTCAAAAAACATTGACTGATTCTCTGACCAGCTGACATAAAGCATACTTTAAATAAACAGGAAACAAATCCTATCCGGTTATGAAGTGTTTTCTGTGTGTTGACAAATCTTTCGCGATGTTCTAAAGATGGATTCACACACGCGTCTGCTAATGTCCGATTCGCGACCTAATGACTCCTCTGAACCGAATCATTTTAACGACTGGTTAGAACTGATCTGTCCAACACTGAACTAATGAATTAGTTTAATAATTTACTCAGAACAACACCTGAAATGAGAACACAAGTGTGCTTACCCACTTTAGCAAGAGTGGATAGTAAGAATTATTTTTAATTATCAACAGTCTTTCAGCTTATTTATGTGGACAATGTGTAGTAAAATAAATAGCCTAAAATCATTTAGTTTAGACTGGAGTGAGGTGAACCCAGAACAAATTTGTTGTTAGCTAGCTGATTGTATATGGCAGAAAATTGTATATGGCAGAAAATTAGGCTATTTCCCAGATAGCAATGAGTCGGCGGACCACCGGCGGTGATCCGGCGGCTGTAGAAGCGTCAGAATTGCGTAATCGCAAACACGTTTGACGGCGCACCGTCGGCGGCAGCCGCTTTTTAAAAGCGGCAGCCGGCTTCCTACCGCCTTCGTTCCGCCGCCGGCGGAGGCAAACGCTTTTTTCGACCGATCTGCCTCCGCTTATTGTGTAATAAATAATATATATATTTATTTATTTATTATTCATATATTTGTAACATGCAGTTTATGATGGATACTAATTGAACAAACCAGATAAATTCCCATTTGGCATTTTTATTCCACATTTCAAAGTACAGTAACTGTCAATGATACAAGATAATATAAATGAAATACAAATAACAGACAATAAATAAGCTTAAATAGGCCTATAAATAACAAAAAAAAAATTTTTTTACTAAAGAACCTGCATGTTTCCAATTAAATTTTGTTTTAAAAAAAAAAAAAAACAGCCTTACAAGCAAATTATAACACTTACAATATTTGTTAATAACAAAGAGGTCAGCTCTGGGATGAAAAGAATTACCATTAAACGTTATATCAAATAATGAGGATATTTGGTACCAAAGAATGTGCAGGATACCAAATAAATCGAGGTATAACATCACATTTAACAAGCCATTTCTAACAATAGGATAAATGGTAATAATTTAGAGTAAAGCTCTGGAGAAGAATAGAACAGTAGTAGAACAGACCATTATGACAAGCCTGACTATGGGTTCTCCGGTTTTCCCCGACCTCCAGAATGAGGCAGCGCAAATTGGCTTATCTTCAGTGATTTCTTGTGCGCCTATATAAAGGACAAACAACCTCGCCATCCCATATCCATCCAAGGAGCTGCCTTCAAGGCAGGGTCACAGGGAATAAAAAAAAAAGTAATTTCCACAGTGAACAGTGTGGATTGGGTGAGTGTAGCCTGAAACTTCTGGCTTCTTTAGGGGTCTTGATGTTACTGACTGCAGGATAAAGAAAGGGTTCCAGGTGTCAGTAGTCAGCCTAGGTGTAAGAGGTCGGCTGTGGGTCCCTCTCAGCTGTGCGGCGTCTTTTTCCGCCTTCACGATCAGATGTTCCTTTCAGGTAACGCATAACGTTAACCTGGACCGCCTCATCAGTGGCATCCTGGGTTGCCGGGTTCGTCCGGATGGCTCCTGTAGAAAATACAGATCTGTCATTCCATTTGAATGGCATAAGGCCACACACATCTACTTAAATATATAACAAATTTATATATTTTTATATATATATATATATATATATATATATATATATATATATATATATATATATATATATATATATATTACTTTGAACAATGGTCTTCAGGAACATGTCTCTAAAACATGCTTTATCCCCTACACCCGTCCAGGTTGTATTAATGGAAAGGTGATTAGAGAAGATACTCTGAAGCATTCGCCACACGGTTGTTTTTAGGTCCCTCCCACATTTGATTGCCAAAAACCGAAGCTGAAAATACAAAAAAGTGTTACAAATTACATATCTCTGAAGCTTCTCATACATAAATATAAAAATGTGACAGGCTGTGGATTCAGACTGTAGAATATGCAGTGTACAATCTTAAATTTTACTTTTTAGATTACCCTACAGCATTATAAACAAAATCAGCACACTTACTGGAGCTCTTTATCCTGCCTCAAACTGTTGTCAAGCAACGCCAAATGGGTTGTCGAGGGGGAGTAACAGACCCCCTGGCAGGGAGAACTCTCCAAAAGACACATTGGCACTGAAATGTTGCCGCATAGTGTCCATTTTGTTGTCCATGCTACGCACAACATCGCCAAACTCTCCAAGACGTCGCAGCATTAGTGTCTGATCTGCACCTACAGGGGTTCACAGAATAAAAGAATAAAGCAGTAAGTCCTGGTCCCTCAACTACTAAACTATGACATTTACAACTAGGTCTACTTCATGTACAGGTGGCCCCAGTGGGAATTAAACCAACAACCACAGGTGTTGTTTGCAAGTTGTACCTGATTGCCCAGTACGAGCAAACGTCATCAACATTGTTTCACTTGCTTCACCTGCTCTTGAAGTGAGCCGCTGCCATCCGAAGCTACAAAATGAAAGGCATTTGGTAATTTTGGACCTACATCACAGTCAAAGAAGTAAAATTTAAGAAAGAGTGCATGTTCTCACCTGCTCGTGCATTGCTTTCCCTCAGGGCTTGGTTCTCATTCTGGAAATCTACATTAAAAAAAATATACACTGTTAGACATTTCTGTAATTTGTACAGTTATTTACTATATATCACCCAGTATAATACTGTAAATTCTCTTTACAGTAAATAACTGTAATTCCCGTTGCATCATGGGTATTTTCTATGACGTCAAACACCAAATACAGTGATTTCCTGTATTTTTTAAAAATAAAGTATAATACTGTATTTACCACCTATTTGGCCTATTTGGCACAATTGGCCTATTTGGCACAATTGGGATCGACAGGATTTGCTTTAGATTTATATTAGGAACCATCAGTGCAGCGTTGACAGTTTCACCCGAGGAGAGAGCTCACGGTTCCAGAGAACATATGAGCTGTGTCCGGACACCCTGCGAAGATTTTTCATCCCCCGTGAGAACGGCAAACAAGCAAGGTAAGTGTGATTTGTACTATCCGCGGTTGTCTGCACCCCAATTTTAGCTTGTCAGCATTGGTGCTAAAAACTGAGGTAAATCTAACGTTTTATGAATTTATTGAATTAGATTAGGAACCGGTGCAGCGTTGTAAGTTTTGCCCGAGGAGAGAGCTCACAGTCCGGACCGGACAGTCCGGTCATTTGCTTAAACTTTGCTGCTAAAAACTGAGGCAAACCTAACGTTTTATTTAAAAAAAAAGAGTTTATTGAATTAGATTAGGAACCAGTGCAGCCAGCGTTGTGTGTAACGTTACTGCCCGAGGAGAGAGCTCACGGCCCGGACAACATACTTTACATAACGTTAGGTTATCATTTGCTTAAACTTTGCTGCTAAAAACTGAGGCAAACCTAACGTTTTATTAAAAAAAAAAGAGTTTATTGAATTAGATTAGGAACCAGTGCAGCCAGCGTTGTGTGTAACGTTACTGCCCGAGGAGAGAGCTCACGGCCCGGACAACATACTTTACATAACGTTAGGTTATCATTTGCTTAAACTTTGCTGTTAAAAACTGAGGCAAACCTAACGTTTTATTTAAAAAAAAATGAGTTTATTGAATTAGATTAGGAACCAGTGCAGCCAGCGTCGTGTGTAACGTTACTGCCCGAGGAGAGAGCTCACGGCCCGGACAACATACTTTACATAACGTTAGGTTATCATTTGCTTCAGCTTTGGTACTAAAACTGAGGTAACATAAACCTAACGTTTTATTTTTAAAAAGACTTAACGTTAGTGAGTTTATTGAATTAACTTTACCAATACAATGAAGATTTTGTTTATCGACCATATTAAGCGTACATTTAGGACGACGTTAGTTAGTAAATTAACGTTGGCCACTAGTTGCAAAAATAATGTCGTTAACAAACAAAGTTTACATTTGGATTGACATTATTTATTTTACATTTTAGATAAGAATACCAGGAGCCTGCCTGTGCTGTGCGACACTGGAACTCAACGGTAAGTAACGTTAGTCCTCTTTGTTTCTCCACATATTACTGATAATTCAAAGTTTTTCTTGTATGTTTTAGTCGGGTCTGTTTAACAGAATCACAAAATTATTTAGTTTTTACACCTCTTTTTAGCTGTAACTAGCCATGTACCATGTTTTTTTTCATAAATTATATTATACTAAAATAATCCAAAACTGTGTTTGTCCAGGACTGACAGATTATAATTTTATTTTCTGGAATTGAAGCAGTCCTGGACAATTTTTGGATGATTTTGGCAGATGAAATATAATTTATGAAAAAAACATGGCAAAACTTTAGAATAATGTTGCTCAAGTGCAAACCTGAATACATTTCTGAACACAAAAGAAGATGAAGAATGTTTGTAACCTAACAGATTGAGGCACCATTCACTTCTATAGTAATTTTTTCCTACCATGGAAGTGAATGGTGCCTCAAAATTGTCTGTTTACAAAAATTCTTTAAAAGGTTTAGAACAACAGGGCGAGTAAATGACAGAATTTACTTTTTTTTTTTTTTTTGGTGAACTATCCGTTTAATGACGGACCATTATTCTAAAGTGTTACCAAAAACATTGAAAGCAAAGGCATTAAGGGTGATGAAATTTAAAATATCTTTATTCTCTTAATTTTCTCTTGCTTTAAGTTTTTTTCGTGAGGAAAAACCCAGAGGAGGGAACAAGATGCACCACCAAAACCGGAGTGAGTCGGAAGACCGGGGAAGTTGTGAACAGGAAGACAACTGTAATCAACAACAGAGTGTCATCCTTCCTTCGCCACCTAATGGAGTTTGAATGGAAAAACTTGGACTAGGTGAGACACTTTTTTAATAGGATATGTAATGTACACAGACACTTACGCTGCATTCACACAGGGCGTCATGCCGGTTAGAAATTTTGTCTGACCTGAGACAGCGCCGACGGCACGTTACAGTGACGTATGGCATCAAAGCACCGCGAGAGCGATTCGAGAGCAGTCGGCTAATACAGCCGGTGCAGTTTCTCCAAACACATCACATGTGTTTCGTGTTTATTCTAAAACCTTCAGTTCCTCTAATGCGCACAAATCTCTTTTTTATAACAGTTAAATCTCTTTTCATGTAGTTGCGTTGTTATATTGTCATGTTTATCAAAATAAAACAGATGAAAAACGTAGACCCCCACTTCATTGATAGTTTAGGCTTGTATGTTAACTTTATTCTTGTACAAACACACGCTGTATTAAGTAGTGCATAAAGTATTACATGACAAAAAATGTCTCTGAAACATCTGTGCATTGACAAATATTGCATTTATTTCACTTCAGCTGATAAAGTATGCAAACACAGCGAGAGCGTCACTGCGGGAAGCAGAAAGTGTCAGACTTCACGTCTCCGTTTGCAGCTCCTCCTCGCCTGCACGCGGCTACTCTCGCCGATTGGTTGCATCCAGCCGCAGCTGATGTCCAACACACCTTTCAACTTCTGCCGCTTGCAACGTGAGTGAAGCGACGCGACGGAACCCACAATTCAGTTCAGCAACGCATGACGTCAACCATTCAAAGTAAATGAGAAGCGTCCCGTGTGAATGCAGCATTAAGTTTGAGGATACCTTACTAAAGCTAATGCAGTATACATGTAATCCATCCTGCAATAAAAGGTTACATTGTTGTTTTTGATTAAATAGTTTGTGAAATCATGTTGAGGTGATTCAGTAATATTACTTTTTTGGAGCATGTAGTTTGTGCTGCTGCTACTATTATGTACTAACAGTTTTCTTTAGTTTTTTACTCAATATAAATTTTGTTAAGCTAATAACAGAGACACCTCTCTAATATGCAATCAGGTTCAGCATCACTACAAAATACATTCTTCAAAATATTCATAACATTGAATCACCAGCTAAAACAAAAACTGAACATTTCATTTCACATCTTCATGAAAGCATTGCAGGACTGGATTAGACTAGACAGCATACGTTGAGCTAGGTGTACCTCAAAGTGTTAACTGTCTATAAAATAGTATTTTACCATTATGATGAATTGTAATGGGATTATTATTTTTTATTAAATTCCAACAGTGTAAAATGTTTGTGTATACTCAAATTGTATGACTAACTTCATATCATTCTTATCTAGAGGGACTTCTTGCCATAATGGAGCAGAATCCTGGTTCCTGTTTGAAATCATCCAATGTGGAAGATGACACAGATCGGTACAGACATGAAACTTGTGTTTGTGTTGTGTTGTGATAAATTGTTTCAGAATTAATTTGCTCTTTGTTTATATTTTATTCATGTATATGTGTATTTTGCACCAAAGTTACAGTATTCTTCAACCAACTATTTACAGTATTCTACCAACTATTTTCTGCAGAGTTTTTAAAATTGTAGCTCAAACAATAGTGTGTGGCGCTAGCAAAGTCATGGGTTCAATTCCCAGGGAAAGCAAGAACTGACAAAATGTAAAATGTGTATCTTGAATGCAATGCAAGTCGTCTGCCAAATGCATAAATGTAAATGTAAATAAAATGTAAAATAAGTGATATTGAATGCACTCTGATTACTTTTATACATAATTTTCTGAAAATAAGATTTGATTCGAGGATGTTTTAAAGTGAACTTTTTCCACACATTTACATGTTTAAGTTAAAGCACTTAAAATGTTTTAAATAAAGAATTTTATATTTCATAATAATTGTCTGTTTGGATTACTTCTGTAGGATAGATTAATGTAAGAATTAATGTAATTCAGTAAGTATTAATTATTGAATAGGATTAGGATTAATGCACTGTTAACCAAGGTTTACAGTAACAGTACTGTATTACAAAATTACAGTAACATGTAGTTACTGTAAACTGAAATGCGGTTATTGTACTGTAAATCTCAAATACAGTAACTTACTGGCAACAGTGTTGCCAGTAAGTTACTGTAAAATCTCTTATAAATGTCTAACAGTGTATATATATATATATAAATAAAACAACAACTAAAGGCACAATTTTCCATACTGTTTAAGTTTCCAACAGCTGCAATTTCCTGTTTGTCCATCTCAACTCCTTTCAATATTCTTCTCCTTATAGCCCAGTAACTAGACATTGTGACTAACAATTTATTTACCTTGAAAGCCGGAACGATTGTCCAACAGTAGGTCTCTTGGATGAAGATAACCAATTGTGCTCTGGTCAAGGTATCTGCAAGAAAATGTGAACAAAACCGCATTGTTAACGTTATATACAGAATATACAGTAGCTATGCTGTGGGGGGGAAAACTGGTCAGCCAAATGTGGAACAGTAAAATGTATTCATTCAGTGTAGTGATTCAAGGAAACTGCATTGTCCTCAAACATAAAAAGTACAGCAGTTCAGAGAAATAACTCATAAATCACCTTAAATGCTAGAAGAACAGTAGCAACACAGCACATGTTAGCTAACACTTGCTAAAACTGACCTAGCAGCATGCTTGTTTGGACTAACACAATCATTTAAATAACCTATATACATCATTCTGTTTTGTTAGAAAACACCAAAAGTTAAACTTAAGTCTTTCTAGATGTAAAGCTTTGGCTAATTTACCTACAGTAGCTAGATACATTTTAACATGTAGAACATGCTTGAACTCAGTGTGTAAAGAAGGAGAAATAGCACGTGTTAGCACTGTGTATTGTGCTCTAGACTAGCAGCGTGCGTGTCGTAGTGATGTTACGTATGACACTGAAGCGTCGATGCGCGTATCGCGCATGCGACACATTTTGTAGTGAAGCTCCGTATCGGGGTGTGTATTAATGAAATTTATTCATGGAAAGCCCCTTGAGATGCAGCATCTCGTTTTCAAGGGGGACCAAGAACATACAACAGATACAGTGCACTCAATACAATACAAAACAAACAAAACATTACAAGACAAATCTGCTCAAAGATCCCCCCTAACCCTCCCAGGACCATTTCAGAGTATACAAATGTTTACAAAGACAGTTGTTTATAGTTGTGTATTGGTTTCCTAGAGTCACGTGATCGATGACAAATGAAGCCTCACTTTCTGTCCAATCACGTGCGCGTTTCACTTTGCGTGTCAGAAGCTTCGAACCCCCAGATCTTACTTAACAAGTCCTTGTTGCCTCAGTCTGGTTGATGGTTTTGTGAGGAGAGTGCTGTACTTTGAAAGTTAAATAATATATTACATTTAGATAAACATGTATTTGTCACTATTTATTATTTTTTGTTTGTTGGAGTTGTGTCTTTGTATTTTGGTAAAATATTTGCCTTACTGTCATTCCTACTGTTACACAAGCATCACTGCCAAGTGTCATAAGCACTTTTAATTAAAGATGATCCTATCACACAATGTCCTTATTTTGTGTGTGTGTGTGTGTGTGTGTGTGTGTGTGTGTGTGTGTGTGTGTGTGTGTGTGTGTGTGTGTGTGTGTGTGTGTGTGTGTGTGTGTGTGTGTGTGTGTGTGTGTGTGTGTGTGTGTGTATGTGTGTGTGTGTGTGTGTGTGTGTATGTGTGTGGAGAGAGTAGGCCTACGTTACATCTTATTATCTTATTGAATCATATAAGCTCATATTACATTTTATTGACACACTTTAATGGGTAAATTAATTTATTTACTGGACACATTAAACACAAACATATAAAGCTTTTATTTGTACACATAGCATTGAAACGATGGAGTGTGTTGTGGTTGCTTCATCTGACAGAGCTTCTTCCACAGACTTCTGCCTGCTTTATTTTAAATAAGCACCAGATGGCGCTGTTCTTGACACTCTCGAAGCTTTGAATCTTTTCCCGAAACAGTCAGGGTAAAGCCTCACTGCTTCATGAGGCTTCATTTCCACATCCCTAGCGTGTCGGCACAAACAAATTAAAACAACCTACCGGTATATTCATCAAAAATGAACATAATATTGTGTTACACAAAAAGGAAACATGTACTTACTTAAACGCTCGTAGTCGAGGATATTTTCTGATCTTCTCTCTTCAAATACTAAAACCGTGTGATGAGTTGCCGGCCGCTGTTGGTAAATCTGTTTCATATGTTTTTCCGGTTTGTCTTCCGTCTTTTTTAGGTATACTGCACCTCTCGGCCGGTGGAGGTACTTCTCTGTTTGGTTTGGTTTTATTTTTATTTAAATTAGTACATTTATAGACAAGTACAATACAAAAAGTACAATGAGATAAAAATAATAAAGCATTGTGGTACAGTTCCGAATATGTAGAACAAAGAATAACAACAAATGTAACAATGTATATAAAATAAATAATAAAAATAAGAATTCTGAGATAGAAAATACTTTATAATATTAAGGCAGTCACATGAATTTGAAAAGCTCTCAGGTTTCTGTTTTTGTAAGCTTTTTGTTTTGCGACCTCATGTTTGAAAGGGTTTCAAAGTATATTGTAAAAATCAGCTTTATAAAAGGTAATATTAGAGGGCTTCTTTTGAGTTATTCTTGTCTTATGAATGTAGAATTTTTCCTAAATAATTAATAATATATTTTTGTTTTTCAGAAAAATATGGGTTTTGAAAACAAAGTAAAATGTCATGAAGTTCTAAGTTCTAATTTTTTGTCATGTCTATTTTAAAGTCAGTCCAAAAAGAAATAGAAAAAGGGCAATACAAAAATAAAAGTGTTCAATATCCTAAAATGAACTTTCAAACTTTCTTAACCCTCCTATTATGCTAAAAAAAAAAAAAAAAGTATTACATCCATTATGGGTCAAATTGACCAACACTGTTTAAACACACTCAACATGCAAATAATCAAGTGAAAATTTAAATGTAAATATAGCTGCAAGCAGCAATACCGGGGCCAAGCGCAAAGAAGAAGACAAGACATGCCAAAATGGCTGGCAGTGTCAGATCAACTGCAGCAATGAGCAATTAATCACGTTTTAAGATGATTTTAGGCAATAGGCTGAAAAATGCATTGTAGTTTGAGTGTGTCAAACCAACTGCAACAATGAACAATTATACAGTTTAAGAAGATTAGGCAAAATGGCTGAAATATCATATATAGAGTCACTAATAATATAATTTAATGGTTTATCACTTTTGACCAATAGGTGGCACAGTTACGAAATTGATGTGGTGTGGTCAGAATAAGGGAACAATGACACATGCAAAGTTTGATGCCAATATGTCAAAGCATTGCAGAGATACAACGTCAAGAGTCATTTTGGCATCATGCCTCAAATTCGTCGCATATACAAAAACGGTTTTGCCTATAAACGCAAAATCCATAATATTTTTTTGGCACAGCCTGAAGATGATACGATTACATTTTGGTGAAAATCGGACAAACGGCCTAGGAGAGTTTGAAGAAGTAGTTTTTTAACAAATAGCAAGATGGAGGACAGGAAGTTTGACCAAGTATGGCAAAATTTATATTTATGTTCTCAGCAGTAGCCAAGGAATGTATTATGACCAGTTTCATTATTATAGACAAATTTATTCAAAAGTTATTAGCCTTTTTGTATATCTTGTTATACATTTTGACCACAAGGTGGCGCTGCCCTGAAACCTTTTGAGTACCTTCAGGGCATGGTGCAGAACTCGAACACATAACGAGTTTCGTAATTATACTCCAAAGCGTTATTTAAACAAAGGCCTAGAATTAATTTTTTTCATAATCCTGTATTTCATGTTTTTTCTATTATTGTGCCACCAAGAGATATGATACCACCATTTTTTATGTGTCCTCGGAGTGAGCCCATACATATGTGTGTCGATTTTGGTGAAAATATCTCATTTTGTTTTTGAGTTATAGACATTTATATGAAAAAACACAAAAAATTACTGACACCTGACTTTGATTGGATTTTACTTCCCCTTAATGTCAATATTTTGACATTTGGGTATTAACACTTGGCTATCGACCTATGTTTCAGAACTTCTGATGCTGGTTTCGTCTTGGTCAGACTAGCATTCGAAGATATCCGCTAATGTTTTTTTAGCGCTAAGTTACCATGCTGCGAAATCTGGCAAGTCTGGTATCGTTGGACTTGGCAAGGATTCAGGAGACAAAAAAAAGTTACTCCTATGAAAACAAGTCAACCACACCCAAAGTTATAAGCATTTGGGAGGGGCAATCTCCACTAGGTGGTGCTGTTTCTAAACCTCTCAGGCTACCTCAGGGCATCGTGGTCATGACCCATACTGAGTTTTGTCAACCCTATGTCAACCTAAAATGTATTACTGAGACCACAAAATATGGCGGAAAATGAATACTTAAACAATAATACTTAAACAATAGGCTTAAACAATAATATTTTATACAGACTAAACATGCTCACACACACAAACACACATTTTGTTGTAGATACAGATATGTGAAATATATGGTGGGAACAAAATGTTTACTGCAAGTTTTTTTCAGGTTTCACATTACTCATCATGTGGCACAATTGTCAATACCAATACTTCAATAGAAAGGAAGTGATGCATTTTACAAAATGTGATTGTAAATGTTATAATAGTGATTTTATAATGTCTAAATATTAATTACAGATCAATATTAGGGAGTAGTATGAGCACAAATTGATGACAATAACTTAGTAGAAGCTGTATCGTTAGATTTTAGCTCAGCATTTTATGTAATGGATCATAAATTATTGCTGGATAAATTGATTGTTTAATATGTGACAATGACTACGTTTACATGGACAACAATACTCTGATATTAATCTGATTAAGACCATACTCTGATTAAGAATCTACCATGTAAACAGTGATTTCTAATTACCTTAATCTGGTTAAAGCCATACTTGAATTAAAGGTCCCATGGCATGGCATTTTTCTATTATTTTATAGTGTTTCCTGAGGTGTACTTATATTGTTAGTATGATTTTTACATCATAAAATGTCATAATTTAGAAATAAAAGGCATTTTTTCTATACTGCTGTTTGCCCTGTGGCTGAATGCCCTGCTTCAAGAGGCGTGTCTGCTGTGAGACTTCAGTAAAAACGGCCACTGTTGTGATTGGCTGACATCTTTGCGGAGGGAGGGGGCGTGGTTTAACGAGGCACGAGCAGGCACGAGTCTGCCAGAGACGGATGGACCTGTGTTCACTTCTCATCAGTTCTCTCAGCATGTCTCAGTTCAGGGTGAACTGTTGTAGGTACTAGCATATACTTCAGGTTATTCGTTTATTTCTAGTCGGAGGGATTGTCACTCATGTGGATCAGCGCTGACTCGAGACGCGAACCGTTTAGAACGATTCAGTCCGATTTGGTGAACTGGTTCGGTTCACTAAAAAGAACCGATTCAAAAGAATGATTCGTTTGCGAACCGGACATCACGGAGACGGAGCGATTGCTAACAAAGTTATTTATAGTAACTACTGAGTTATGAGAGCGCTGTCTGTCAGCGCGAGTTTATTGTGTTTGTATCTGAGAGTTCTGAATAAACAGTCCCAGTCACGCCGAGTCCGTCTTCATCATTATTCTACCAATTTTGTAACACATGCAATGTACCATTACAGCGAGATGAACGAGTTAGTAAGTGTTGAGTATAGCATTATTTCTAGATATGTTCCAATCATATGAAAAGCGTCAGTGACGCGCATTGAGTAACGTTACAGAGCGCAAACAAAGACACAGCAGCAGTAATCGAATGTAATCCAGTTTATTGTGGGGAAAGCTGGCTAGCCCGGATATGCTCACGCTTACCCCCCTTCTGCTTAATCTCACGCCGCATTTGGTGCCTCCGCTGTGGGCCAGATGCAGTACTGGGGGTCGGGGATGTTGAAGGCCGAGCTTCGGCGTGTGTGAGGTTTATCTCTACAGATGTGACTCTGCTGGTGTTGAGCAGAAAAGACTGTATGCACATTTAAGAACAGATAGACGCGACGAGGACGAACAAAAACACTGACTCACAAGATAGAAAACACCTTTCTGTCGGGAGAGAAGCCGCAGTGTGTGCACGAATAATAAATAATTAGCTACACATAAAAAATTAATGATCACAGATCAGAAGGAACTGAAGAAAGACTTCTGTTTTCATTTGTACATCCAAACACTGAGAAACTGCCAGCGTTCACTCGTTCACAAGTAATGATCTCTCGAGCACTTGCAAGGGCGTGCCAGATTCTCTGGGCGGAGGAAAGGGAGGTTACCGTTCCTGCTTGGACGTCAAACCAGGAGACTTCAGGATTGGCTTGTCTGGCCTGTCATTTTCTCAAAGGCAGAGAAAGACAGCCAGAACTCGGTTTTACACCGATCAACATTTCTATACACTTGGGGACAATATTCAGGCTAGGGGAACTCATATTAATGTTGAAATACCTCATAAAATGAAAATTTCATGCCATGGGACCTTTAAACAAAAATCGAATTAAGACATGTGGAGTATGCCTATTTTAGTCGCATTATCGAAGTGCATTGTAGACATGTATACACCTTAATCTAACTATTAACGTCGTCGTGTAGGAGTTTTCGCCGCATTTTGTGACAGGACACACACACACACACACACCAGGCAAGTGCAGAGCGGAGGAGGGCTTTGGAACGCGAGCCCCTGTCCTTTTTAAAAATGTATCAAAAGTGCCCCTCTCAACAATCATCAATAATATTGTGACAAATAAAACAGAATTTGAATTATAATTAATATAACAGCGCGTACAAAACAGTAACAAGGCACTCAAATGTCCCGTTTATCTTTTACGTATCTGTCAGTTTGAAATGTCGATGCCATGACGTGTTGCTATGGTTGGTGCGTGTCTTGCTTGACTGCTCATTCTGACACTGCCTCCTCTATATTTTTTTCTTTGTGTTGTAATATGTAAAAGTACATTGTAAAAGTAAAATACAATAAGTTTGTATCTGTAATCTCAGATTCATAATTGTCTGCTTACAACAGCGGTCGAGAACCTCTAGGCTCGCGAGCCATATGGCCATTCAGTGAACGCCTGTTGCTCGACGGCAGAAAAAAACAATCCAAACAATCACGATTTTGAAACCTCAATTTTCATCATTAATCAAAGCTATTAATCGAAATGTAGGCTGTCAAGAAAGAGGCAAGATGGGCAGTGTCTCTTAAAAAAAAACTGAAAGACACAACATATAATATTACAAAAATAAAACAACGTAGCCTATATATATATATATATATATATATATATATATATATATATATATATATATATATATATATTACATTAAAAAGTATAAAAATCACTAATTTTTATAAAGGAACACTGTCCGACAGCGACACCCGCAGGTAGCCTAAAGTTACAGTGGTTTGCCTGAGCCTAATGATTTTAACAGACCCATGAAAGTCGCACTATGATTGGCCGTCGGGTGGCATGGAGACGTAATGACGTGCCATTAATCGAGCTATGTTCTATATGTAAAACGGGAACATGAACGGAATATTCTAAAATCAACTCATGTAAACACCTTAATCAGATTATTGTCTTATTCAGATTAAGGGCAATAATTAGATTACTGCTGTCCATGTAAACATAGTCACTGTTTATGTTATTATGGAAGTTATTCAGATTTTAAAGAGCAATGTGGTGTTCCTCAAGGAAGTTGTTTAGGACTATTATTATCATCATCATTATTTTATCAATGATCTTCCTCCTGTTTTAAACTGTGCACAGACAGTCATGTATTTTGTTTTGAAAACCACTGCACAACAATGGACTATAATATCTGGAGGAATGAAAATATGGAATGATTTACTATCAGATATTATAAAATGAGTTTTACAAGGAAGGAACATTTAATGGAATTTGTTAATGGGATTTGTATGTTTAATTTTATTGTTGTTGATTTAATTAGGGCCCGAGCACCGATGGTTGTCTACATGCCAATATTTAGTCAGTTATAGTGCCACCTGTGGGCAACAGTAAACTGTGATTAACTCCTCATTAAGATTGAACCAGAATCATATTTGGTCAGTGTAATCTTAAGCCTTAGTGATGTAAAATTTCAAAGATCTTGAGTTTCGTTGAACTGAGTTTTGAGTTTGAGTTTCGTCTGTGGCATCCTGACAAAGTCTGATGTTTCTGCAAAATTTTAGTTAGTCATAGTGCCACCAGCTGGTCAAGTCAAGTCACCTTTATTTAAATAGCGCTTTCAACAAGTCCAATTGTTTCAAAGTAGCTTCACAGTGTTAACTATCTAACTATCTAACTATCCAGCTAATTTCAATTTTCATATAGTGTCAATGCGGGCAGAACGGTAATATATTTGAAATTTAGGTGTCCCCAACTGAGCAAGCCAAAGGCAACGGTGGCAAGGAACCAAAATTCCTTTCAAGGCCAGAATGGAGAAAAAGAAACCTTGGGAGAAACCAGTTTGGGTGCCAGTTGTCCTCTGGCCGACGAACAAACAGTGTATGATTATAATTCTGGCAACATTACAGTTCAGAAGTCATATTAGATAAATAGATATTCGTAAGATTATTCGATAGATTGGAGTCGTCGTGCTGGAGACGGGTTTAATGAGGGTGTCGTTTAGATGCAGCATTTACAGGGCAGAGTTTAGTTGACACGCTCTCTTCAGACATATCAGGGATGCATTGGTCATGTCCAGGTGCAGGTCCAGCATCTGATCTGAATAAAGCCCGGTAGCAGGAAGTGTGGCAAATACAAATGATTGATGTAGTCCTCCTATTTTTATATACTTAAATGCATATTGGCCACCGTGCTCTGTGTTCCTAAAGCCCCAAGGTGGTGGTGGCACAGGTGCGAGATCCCTTTCATTGCTCTTGCAGCTTTAATGTAGTTTTGTATTTTTTACTTTTTGGGACCTCATGAAGAGTCGTCACTGCCTAGGTACTGGCTAATGGGGATCCAAGTAAACAAATAAACTTAGATCATAGATGGGAAAGAGCATTCACAGCAAAACAGGCAATTTAACTAAGGAAAAATATGTTTTTTTGACAGTTATAACACATCTCTGCTTTTTTTTAGGTGTCCTCAAAGTGCCCAAAAATATATGTGTAAAATTTGTTGTAAATATCTCATTTTATTTTAAAGTTATAGCCACTTATATTTAGAGAGAATTGGCTGCATTGATTGGATTTTTTTTTTTGCCACTTCCTTCCAAAATGTTGGCTTTTGGTCATTATTGTTTAGCTATTGACCTATGTTATGTGTCTTGAAGACATTCGCAAAGGTTTTTTAGGTGCTAAAATACACCTTTTCACATACCATAAGGTGAAACCTGGCATGTTTGGTATCACTGGAATTAAGCAATGATTCAGGAGTCTAAGGAGGTGAATGCTCATTCAGGGCATTGTGCCAATGATGTATACAGAGTTTTTTGAGATATGCAAGTGTCCTCATAGACTATCATGGCAACCTGGATGAAGACAATGAATGCCCATTGTCATCTGACTAATGTTTGGGTGCCTATATTGCCATTTTCACGTGTTTTTCCCCTGTAATAGCGCCAACAAGTGGTTAATAGTTGCGATTTTTTTCATGTGATCCCAGACTGAGCTCAAATACATGTGACCTGAATTTGGTGAAAATATCTCATTCCGTTCACAAGTTATAGCCATTTTAGTAAAAGAGGTCCCGGTTACATCAAACATTTTGGCTCCCCTTAGCGACCATGAATCAAAATGTGTTTTTTTTTTTTATAATTATTGATAATCATTCTCCAGAGAACATTTCTGCAGTGATTTGGTTCTGATCAGGCAAAGAACCTGGGAGTAATTTGCAAAAGTATGTTTTACAAAAAACCTAAAATATCTCGAAATTGGCGCCTGAAGGGCGAGCAAATCCGAGGCATGCATTTTGTCCGCCTTGAGCCAAGGATTCCAGCGATATAAGGCACTCGAGGCTACGCCTTACGTTTGATGAGTTATGAGCCGTTTCGTACTTTTGATCGCCGTTTCGTACTTTTGATCGCTGTAGCACCCCCGTCAGGCCGATCGGGGCGTGCTTCGGTGACGTCAGTAGTCGTTGTGAGTACTACCATCCCTGCAAGTTTCAAGTCTCTACGACTTACGGTTTGGTCTGCCTGATCAGTTTTAGCTGGAGAATGATGCATCATGGGAAAATGAACAGTTACAATAGGGTTTCAGCCTGACACCTGACTTTGATTGGATTTTACTACCCCTTACTATCAATATTTTGACATTTGGGCTCTCGATTGTGCCTAACGACCTATGTTTCCGAACTTCTGACGCTGGTTTTGTCTCGATCGGACTAGCGGTTTCGAAGATATCGGCAAAAAAGTTTTAAGCGCTAAATTACAACGGTGCACAAACCATACGACGAAACCTGGCAAGTGTGGTATTGTTGGACTCGGCAACGATTCAGGAGTCTAATGAGATGAGTCTCGTGAAAATAAGTCAACCACACCCAAAGTTCTGAGCCTTTTTTAAAAAAAATCTCCACTAGGCGGCGCTGTTTCGAAACTTGTCAGGCTACTTTGGGGTATCGTGGTGATGACCCATACCAAGTTTTGCAACAATCCGTTCATGCGTTGATAAAATACAGCATTTTAGCACATAATTCAAGATGGCCGACAGCCAAAATGGCCGATATGGTAAAATTGGATATCCTTCGACTCGGCATGACGTCCCGAATCTAACGAGGCCCCTTTTATGATATTTGGACAAACGGTTCAGCAAAGAAAAGCTAAAATAGCCATTTTTCGTATCTCCAGACCAGTAGGTGGCACAGCGCCGAAACGCTGCATGTAGCCTCAAGTCATGCTTATGATGACATGTACCAAGTTTGGTTTGAACACGATAAAGCGTTGCGGAGATATTGCCTTAAGTGTGTTTTTGCAAACGTTATGTAAAATTTGTTCGCGCGTTTATCGAAAACGAATAGACGAATCAACTTGATTTGCAAGATTTTTTGTCAATATTGTCTGAAGATGATCTGGTTAAATTTTCGTGCAAATCGGATGAACCGTCTAGGACGAGTTCGCAAAAGTAGGTTTTTCGGTTAATTGAAAATGGCGGGGAAATATCCAAGACGGAAAATGACGTCATAGGGTGCAATCGAATTGGCACGAGCTCAGAAATTAGAGGAAAAAAGAATTTCGTTTCTAGCCCTTACGGTTCAAAAGTTATTAGCATAAACATGAGTACACATTTGGACAGGTGGTGGCGCTAGAGGGATTGAGATAGAGACACCAAAATTTCCATGGTGACATACCAGACCATCTTCTATTAGTGTGCCAAATTTCACAACTTTTTACCATACGGTTCTATGGGCTGCCATAGACTCCCATGGCGGAAGAAAAAAAGACGGGAACGGTTTCAATAGGTGCCTTCGCACCTTTGGTGCTTGGCCCCTAATAAAAAGGGCATAAAAAGGGTCTAAAAAGGCCTATAAAAAAAAGACTATAGGGTCTGAGCACTTTATTTTTGAGCTGCAGGTTGCAAAAACTTTATCAAGCCTGGTGACATGTGCATCGGAGAGGTCAAAGGTAAATTTTTGCATTTTCAGCTCATTTATCATGGAAAAGTGGTGTTTTTTTTTTAACCTTTTAAACTGGTATGCCTCTACTGATGGCCCGATCTCCGTCAAAGTTTGCACGCGTCTTTACAATAATGCGACGCACATGCTCAGCCGATTTGGTGAAGTTCTGCGCAGAGCAGGCAATTTTTAGTCATTTAAATGTCATTTCGCATAGGATAATATAGAGCATTTTTTTCACCTTTATAACAGTTAAAGCGCCACGGCGTCCATAAAAGTCTGCAAGCCTCTTTAGGGTCACGTGACGCATGCGCACGCGTGATTTCGTGAAGCTGTATGCAAATCAGGCAGGAAGAGGGCCGCTTTCAGGCATTTAATGGGATTTTCCATAGAAATACATCATTGTGACCCCTTTTTAACCGTTATAGCGCCACCAAGTGGCCAATCTCCACGTCCTTTTTCATGCGGCCACAGAACGAGCTCTTACATATGCGTGCTGAGATTGGTGAAAATACCTCGTTCCGTTCACGAGTTATAGCCAATTTAGTAAAAGTGGCTCCTCCCCCTTCCAACGTTTTGGCGGCCCTTAGGGACCGTGAACCCAAATTTCCACTTTTTTTTATAACCTTTGACAATCAGACTCCAGAGAATCTCGCTGCGCTGGTTTGGTTCCGGTCGGGCCAATAACCTAGGACTAGTTTGCAAAAGTAGGTTTCGCAAAAAATCCCAAATAGCCGAAATTTTTCCCACTCTGACGAGCAAATCCGAGGCATGCATTTTGTCCGCCTTGAGCCAAGGATTCCAGCGATATAAGGCACTCGAGGCTACGCCTTACGTTTGATGAGTTATGAGCCGTTTCGTACTTTTGATCGCCGTTTCGTACTTTTGATCGCTGTAGCACCCCCGTCAGGCCGATCGGGGCGTGCTTCGGTGACGTCAGTAGTCGTTGTGAGTACTACCATCCCTGCAAGTTTCAAGTCTCTACGACTTACGGTTTGGTCTGCCCGATCAGTTTTAGCTGGAGAATGATGCATCATGGGAAAATGAACAGTTACAATAGGGTTTCAGCCTGACACCTGACTTTGATTGGATTTTACTACCCCTTACTATCAATATTTTGACATTTGGGCTCTCGATTGTGCCTAACGACCTATGTTTCCGAACTTCTGACGCTGGTTTTGTCTCGATCGGACTAGCGGTTTCGAAGATATCGGCAAAAAAGTTTTAAGCGCTAAATTACAACGGTGCACAAACCATACGACGAAACCTGGCAAGTGTGGTATTGTTGGACTCGGCAACGATTCAGGAGTCTAATGAGATGAGTCTCGTGAAAATAAGTCAACCACACCCAAAGTTCTGAGCCTTTTTTAAAAAAAATCTCCACTAGGCGGCGCTGTTTCGAAACTTGTCAGGCTACTTTGGGGTATCGTGGTGATGACCCATACCAAGTTTTGCAACAATCCGTTCATGCGTTGATAAAATACAGCATTTTAGCACATAATTCAAGATGGCCGACAGCCAAAATGGCCGATATGGTAAAATTGGATATCCTTCGACTCGGCATGACGTCCCGAATCTAACGAGGCCCCTTTTATGATATTTGGACAAACGGTTCAGCAAAGAAAAGCTAAAATAGCCATTTTTCGTATCTCCAGACCAGTAGGTGGCACAGCGCCGAAACGCTGCATGTAGCCTCAAGTCATGCTTATGATGACATGTACCAAGTTTGGTTTGAACACGATAAAGCGTTGCGGAGATATTGCCTTAAGTGTGTTTTTGCAAACGTTATGTAAAATTTGTTCGCGCGTTTATCGAAAACGAATAGACGAATCAACTTGATTTGCAAGATTTTTTGTCAATATTGTCTGAAGATGATCTGGTTAAATTTTCGTGCAAATCGGATGAACCGTCTAGGACGAGTTCGCAAAAGTAGGTTTTTCGGTTAATTGAAAATGGCGGGGAAATATCCAAGACGGAAAATGACGTCATAGGGTGCAATCGAATTGGCACGAGCTCAGAAATTAGAGGAAAAAAGAATTTCGTTTCTAGCCCTTACGGTTCAAAAGTAATTAGCATAAACATGAGTACACATTTGGACAGGTGGTGGCGCTAGAGGGATTGAGATAGAGACACCAAAATTTCCATGGTGACATACCAGACCATCTTCTATTAGTGTGCCAAATTTCACAACTTTTTACCATACGGTTCTATGGGCTGCCATAGACTCCCATGGCGGAAGAAAAAAAGACGGGAACGGTTTCAATAGGTGCCTTCGCACCTTTGGTGCTTGGCCCCTAATAAAAAGGGCATAAAAAGGGTCTAAAAAGGCCTATAAAAAAAAGACTATAGGGTCTGAGCACTTTATTTTTGAGCTGCAGGTTGCAAAAACTTTATCAAGCCTGGTGACATGTGCATCGGAGAGGTCAAAGGTAAATTTTTGCATTTTCAGCTCATTTATCATGGAAAAGTGGTGTTTTTTTTTTAACCTTTTAAACTGGTATGCCTCTACTGATGGCCCGATCTCCGTCAAAGTTTGCACGCGTCTTTACAATAATGCGACGCACATGCTCAGCCGATTTGGTGAAGTTCTGCGCAGAGCAGGCAATTTTTAGTCATTTAAATGTCATTTCGCATAGGATAATATAGAGCATTTTTTTCACCTTTATAACAGTTAAAGCGCCACGGCGTCCATAAAAGTCTGCAAGCCTCTTTAGGGTCACGTGACGCATGCGCACGCGTGATTTCGTGAAGCTGTATGCAAATCAGGCAGGAAGAGGGCCGCTTTCAGGCATTTAATGGGATTTTCCATAGAAATACATCATTGTGACCCCTTTTTAACCGTTATAGCGCCACCAAGTGGCCAATCTCCACGTCCTTTTTCATGCGGCCACAGAACGAGCTCTTACATATGCGTGCTGAGATTGGTGAAAATACCTCGTTCCGTTCACGAGTTATAGCCAATTTAGTAAAAGTGGCTCCTCCCCCTTCCAACGTTTTGGCGGCCCTTAGGGACCGTGAACCCAAATTTCCACTTTTTTTTATAACCTTTGACAATCAGACTCCAGAGAATCTCGCTGCGCTGGTTTGGTTCCGGTCGGGCCAATAACCTAGGACTAGTTTGCAAAAGTAGGTTTCGCAAAAAATCCCAAATAGCCGAAATTTTTCCCACTCTGACGAGCAAATCCGAGGCATGCATTTTGTCCGCCTTGAGCCAAGGATTCCAGCGATATAAGGCACTCGAGGCTACGCCTTACGTTTGATGAGTTATGAGCCGTTTCGTACTTTTGATCGCCGTTTCGTACTTTTGATCGCTGTAGCACCCCCGTCAGGCCGATCGGGGCGTGCTTCGGTGACGTCAGTAGTCGTTGTGAGTACTACCATCCCTGCAAGTTTCAAGTCTCTACGACTTACGGTTTGGTCTGCCCGATCAGTTTTAGCTGGAGAATGATGCATCATGGGAAAATGAACAGTTACAATAGGGTTTCAGCCTGACACCTGACTTTGATTGGATTTTACTACCCCTTACTATCAATATTTTGACATTTGGGCTCTCGATTGTGCCTAACGACCTATGTTTCCGAACTTCTGACGCTGGTTTTGTCTCGATCGGACTAGCGGTTTCGAAGATATCGGCAAAAAAGTTTTAAGCGCTAAATTACAACGGTGCACAAACCATACGACGAAACCTGGCAAGTGTGGTATTGTTGGACTCGGCAACGATTCAGGAGTCTAATGAGATGAGTCTCGTGAAAATAAGTCAACCACACCCAAAGTTCTGAGCCTTTTTTAAAAAAAATCTCCACTAGGCGGCGCTGTTTCGAAACTTGTCAGGCTACTTTGGGGTATCGTGGTGATGACCCATACCAAGTTTTGCAACAATCCGTTCATGCGTTGATAAAATACAGCATTTTAGCACATAATTCAAGATGGCCGACAGCCAAAATGGCCGATATGGTAAAATTGGATATCCTTCGACTCGGCATGACGTCCCGAATCTAACGAGGCCCCTTTTATGATATTTGGACAAACGGTTCAGCAAAGAAAAGCTAAAATAGCCATTTTTCGTATCTCCAGACCAGTAGGTGGCACAGCGCCGAAACGCTGCATGTAGCCTCAAGTCATGCTTATGATGACATGTACCAAGTTTGGTTTGAACACGATAAAGCGTTGCGGAGATATTGCCTTAAGTGTGTTTTTGCAAACGTTATGTAAAATTTGTTCGCGCGTTTATCGAAAACGAATAGACGAATCAACTTGATTTGCAAGATTTTTTGTCAATATTGTCTGAAGATGATCTGGTTAAATTTTCGTGCAAATCGGATGAACCGTCTAGGACGAGTTCGCAAAAGTAGGTTTTTCGGTTAATTGAAAATGGCGGGGAAATATCCAAGACGGAAAATGACGTCATAGGGTGCAATCGAATTGGCACGAGCTCAGAAATTAGAGGAAAAAAGAATTTCGTTTCTAGCCCTTACGGTTCAAAAGTAATTAGCATAAACATGAGTACACATTTGGACAGGTGGTGGCGCTAGAGGGATTGAGATAGAGACACCAAAATTTCCATGGTGACATACCAGACCATCTTCTATTAGTGTGCCAAATTTCACAACTTTTTACCATACGGTTCTATGGGCTGCCATAGACTCCCATGGCGGAAGAAAAAAAGACGGGAACGGTTTCAATAGGTGCCTTCGCACCTTTGGTGCTTGGCCCCTAATAAAAAGGGCATAAAAAGGGTCTAAAAAGGCCTATAAAAAAAAGACTATAGGGTCTGAGCACTTTATTTTTGAGCTGCAGGTTGCAAAAACTTTATCAAGCCTGGTGACATGTGCATCGGAGAGGTCAAAGGTAAATTTTTGCATTTTCAGCTCATTTATCATGGAAAAGTGGTGTTTTTTTTTTAACCTTTTAAACTGGTATGCCTCTACTGATGGCCCGATCTCCGTCAAAGTTTGCACGCGTCTTTACAATAATGCGACGCACATGCTCAGCCGATTTGGTGAAGTTCTGCGCAGAGCAGGCAATTTTTAGTCATTTAAATGTCATTTCGCATAGGATAATATAGAGCATTTTTTTCACCTTTATAACAGTTAAAGCGCCACGGCGTCCATAAAAGTCTGCAAGCCTCTTTAGGGTCACGTGACGCATGCGCACGCGTGATTTCGTGAAGCTGTATGCAAATCAGGCAGGAAGAGGGCCGCTTTCAGGCATTTAATGGGATTTTCCATAGAAATACATCATTGTGACCCCTTTTTAACCGTTATAGCGCCACCAAGTGGCCAATCTCCACGTCCTTTTTCATGCGGCCACAGAACGAGCTCTTACATATGCGTGCTGAGATTGGTGAAAATACCTCGTTCCGTTCACGAGTTATAGCCAATTTAGTAAAAGTGGCTCCTCCCCCTTCCAACGTTTTGGCGGCCCTTAGGGACCGTGAACCCAAATTTCCACTTTTTTTTATAACCTTTGACAATCAGACTCCAGAGAATCTCGCTGCGCTGGTTTGGTTCCGGTCGGGCCAATAACCTAGGACTAGTTTGCAAAAGTAGGTTTCGCAAAAAATCCCAAATAGCCGAAATTTTTCCCACTCTGACGAGCAAATCCGAGGCATGCATTTTGTCCGCCTTGAGCCAAGGATTCCAGCGATATAAGGCACTCGAGGCTACGCCTTACGTTTGATGAGTTATGAGCCGTTTCGTACTTTTGATCGCCGTTTCGTACTTTTGATCGCTGTAGCACCCCCGTCAGGCCGATCGGGGCGTGCTTCGGTGACGTCAGTAGTCGTTGTGAGTACTACCATCCCTGCAAGTTTCAAGTCTCTACGACTTACGGTTTGGTCTGCCCGATCAGTTTTAGCTGGAGAATGATGCATCATGGGAAAATGAACAGTTACAATAGGGTTTCAGCCTGACACCTGACTTTGATTGGATTTTACTACCCCTTACTATCAATATTTTGACATTTGGGCTCTCGATTGTGCCTAACGACCTATGTTTCCGAACTTCTGACGCTGGTTTTGTCTCGATCGGACTAGCGGTTTCGAAGATATCGGCAAAAAAGTTTTAAGCGCTAAATTACAACGGTGCACAAACCATACGACGAAACCTGGCAAGTGTGGTATTGTTGGACTCGGCAACGATTCAGGAGTCTAATGAGATGAGTCTCGTGAAAATAAGTCAACCACACCCAAAGTTCTGAGCCTTTTTTAAAAAAAATCTCCACTAGGCGGCGCTGTTTCGAAACTTGTCAGGCTACTTTGGGGTATCGTGGTGATGACCCATACCAAGTTTTGCAACAATCCGTTCATGCGTTGATAAAATACAGCATTTTAGCACATAATTCAAGATGGCCGACAGCCAAAATGGCCGATATGGTAAAATTGGATATCCTTCGACTCGGCATGACGTCCCGAATCTAACGAGGCCCCTTTTATGATATTTGGACAAACGGTTCAGCAAAGAAAAGCTAAAATAGCCATTTTTCGTATCTCCAGACCAGTAGGTGGCACAGCGCCGAAACGCTGCATGTAGCCTCAAGTCATGCTTATGATGACATGTACCAAGTTTGGTTTGAACACGATAAAGCGTTGCGGAGATATTGCCTTAAGTGTGTTTTTGCAAACGTTATGTAAAATTTGTTCGCGCGTTTATCGAAAACGAATAGACGAATCAACTTGATTTGCAAGATTTTTTGTCAATATTGTCTGAAGATGATCTGGTTAAATTTTCGTGCAAATCGGATGAACCGTCTAGGACGAGTTCGCAAAAGTAGGTTTTTCGGTTAATTGAAAATGGCGGGGAAATATCCAAGACGGAAAATGACGTCATAGGGTGCAATCGAATTGGCACGAGCTCAGAAATTAGAGGAAAAAAGAATTTCGTTTCTAGCCCTTACGGTTCAAAAGTAATTAGCATAAACATGAGTACACATTTGGACAGGTGGTGGCGCTAGAGGGATTGAGATAGAGACACCAAAATTTCCATGGTGACATACCAGACCATCTTCTATTAGTGTGCCAAATTTCACAACTTTTTACCATACGGTTCTATGGGCTGCCATAGACTCCCATGGCGGAAGAAAAAAAGACGGGAACGGTTTCAATAGGTGCCTTCGCACCTTTGGTGCTTGGCCCCTAATAAAAAGGGCATAAAAAGGGTCTAAAAAGGCCTATAAAAAAAAGACTATAGGGTCTGAGCACTTTATTTTTGAGCTGCAGGTTGCAAAAACTTTATCAAGCCTGGTGACATGTGCATCGGAGAGGTCAAAGGTAAATTTTTGCATTTTCAGCTCATTTATCATGGAAAAGTGGTGTTTTTTTTTTAACCTTTTAAACTGGTATGCCTCTACTGATGGCCCGATCTCCGTCAAAGTTTGCACGCGTCTTTACAATAATGCGACGCACATGCTCAGCCGATTTGGTGAAGTTCTGCGCAGAGCAGGCAATTTTTAGTCATTTAAATGTCATTTCGCATAGGATAATATAGAGCATTTTTTTCACCTTTATAACAGTTAAAGCGCCACGGCGTCCATAAAAGTCTGCAAGCCTCTTTAGGGTCACGTGACGCATGCGCACGCGTGATTTCGTGAAGCTGTATGCAAATCAGGCAGGAAGAGGGCCGCTTTCAGGCATTTAATGGGATTTTCCATAGAAATACATCATTGTGACCCCTTTTTAACCGTTATAGCGCCACCAAGTGGCCAATCTCCACGTCCTTTTTCATGCGGCCACAGAACGAGCTCTTACATATGCGTGCTGAGATTGGTGAAAATACCTCGTTCCGTTCACGAGTTATAGCCAATTTAGTAAAAGTGGCTCCTCCCCCTTCCAACGTTTTGGCGGCCCTTAGGGACCGTGAACCCAAATTTCCACTTTTTTTTATAACCTTTGACAATCAGACTCCAGAGAATCTCGCTGCGCTGGTTTGGTTCCGGTCGGGCCAATAACCTAGGACTAGTTTGCAAAAGTAGGTTTCGCAAAAAATCCCAAATAGCCGAAATTTTTCCCACTCTGACGAGCAAATCCGAGGCATGCATTTTGTCCGCCTTGAGCCAAGGATTCCAGCGATATAAGGCACTCGAGGCTACGCCTTACGTTTGATGAGTTATGAGCCGTTTCGTACTTTTGATCGCCGTTTCGTACTTTTGATCGCTGTAGCACCCCCGTCAGGCCGATCGGGGCGTGCTTCGGTGACGTCAGTAGTCGTTGTGAGTACTACCATCCCTGCAAGTTTCAAGTCTCTACGACTTACGGTTTGGTCTGCCCGATCAGTTTTAGCTGGAGAATGATGCATCATGGGAAAATGAACAGTTACAATAGGGTTTCAGCCTGACACCTGACTTTGATTGGATTTTACTACCCCTTACTATCAATATTTTGACATTTGGGCTCTCGATTGTGCCTAACGACCTATGTTTCCGAACTTCTGACGCTGGTTTTGTCTCGATCGGACTAGCGGTTTCGAAGATATCGGCAAAAAAGTTTTAAGCGCTAAATTACAACGGTGCACAAACCATACGACGAAACCTGGCAAGTGTGGTATTGTTGGACTCGGCAACGATTCAGGAGTCTAATGAGATGAGTCTCGTGAAAATAAGTCAACCACACCCAAAGTTCTGAGCCTTTTTTAAAAAAAATCTCCACTAGGCGGCGCTGTTTCGAAACTTGTCAGGCTACTTTGGGGTATCGTGGTGATGACCCATACCAAGTTTTGCAACAATCCGTTCATGCGTTGATAAAATACAGCATTTTAGCACATAATTCAAGATGGCCGACAGCCAAAATGGCCGATATGGTAAAATTGGATATCCTTCGACTCGGCATGACGTCCCGAATCTAACGAGGCCCCTTTTATGATATTTGGACAAACGGTTCAGCAAAGAAAAGCTAAAATAGCCATTTTTCGTATCTCCAGACCAGTAGGTGGCACAGCGCCGAAACGCTGCATGTAGCCTCAAGTCATGCTTATGATGACATGTACCAAGTTTGGTTTGAACACGATAAAGCGTTGCGGAGATATTGCCTTAAGTGTGTTTTTGCAAACGTTATGTAAAATTTGTTCGCGCGTTTATCGAAAACGAATAGACGAATCAACTTGATTTGCAAGATTTTTTGTCAATATTGTCTGAAGATGATCTGGTTAAATTTTCGTGCAAATCGGATGAACCGTCTAGGACGAGTTCGCAAAAGTAGGTTTTTCGGTTAATTGAAAATGGCGGGGAAATATCCAAGACGGAAAATGACGTCATAGGGTGCAATCGAATTGGCACGAGCTCAGAAATTAGAGGAAAAAAGAATTTCGTTTCTAGCCCTTACGGTTCAAAAGTAATTAGCATAAACATGAGTACACATTTGGACAGGTGGTGGCGCTAGAGGGATTGAGATAGAGACACCAAAATTTCCATGGTGACATACCAGACCATCTTCTATTAGTGTGCCAAATTTCACAACTTTTTACCATACGGTTCTATGGGCTGCCATAGACTCCCATGGCGGAAGAAAAAAAGACGGGAACGGTTTCAATAGGTGCCTTCGCACCTTTGGTGCTTGGCCCCTAATAAAAAGGGCATAAAAAGGGTCTAAAAAGGCCTATAAAAAAAAGACTATAGGGTCTGAGCACTTTATTTTTGAGCTGCAGGTTGCAAAAACTTTATCAAGCCTGGTGACATGTGCATCGGAGAGGTCAAAGGTAAATTTTTGCATTTTCAGCTCATTTATCATGGAAAAGTGGTGTTTTTTTTTTAACCTTTTAAACTGGTATGCCTCTACTGATGGCCCGATCTCCGTCAAAGTTTGCACGCGTCTTTACAATAATGCGACGCACATGCTCAGCCGATTTGGTGAAGTTCTGCGCAGAGCAGGCAATTTTTAGTCATTTAAATGTCATTTCGCATAGGATAATATAGAGCATTTTTTTCACCTTTATAACAGTTAAAGCGCCACGGCGTCCATAAAAGTCTGCAAGCCTCTTTAGGGTCACGTGACGCATGCGCACGCGTGATTTCGTGAAGCTGTATGCAAATCAGGCAGGAAGAGGGCCGCTTTCAGGCATTTAATGGGATTTTCCATAGAAATACATCATTGTGACCCCTTTTTAACCGTTATAGCGCCACCAAGTGGCCAATCTCCACGTCCTTTTTCATGCGGCCACAGAACGAGCTCTTACATATGCGTGCTGAGATTGGTGAAAATACCTCGTTCCGTTCACGAGTTATAGCCAATTTAGTAAAAGTGGCTCCTCCCCCTTCCAACGTTTTGGCGGCCCTTAGGGACCGTGAACCCAAATTTCCACTTTTTTTTATAACCTTTGACAATCAGACTCCAGAGAATCTCGCTGCGCTGGTTTGGTTCCGGTCGGGCCAATAACCTAGGACTAGTTTGCAAAAGTAGGTTTCGCAAAAAATCCCAAATAGCCGAAATTTTTCCCACTCTGACGAGCAAATCCGAGGCATGCATTTTGTCCGCCTTGAGCCAAGGATTCCAGCGATATAAGGCACTCGAGGCTACGCCTTACGTTTGATGAGTTATGAGCCGTTTCGTACTTTTGATCGCCGTTTCGTACTTTTGATCGCTGTAGCACCCCCGTCAGGCCGATCGGGGCGTGCTTCGGTGACGTCAGTAGTCGTTGTGAGTACTACCATCCCTGCAAGTTTCAAGTCTCTACGACTTACGGTTTGGTCTGCCCGATCAGTTTTAGCTGGAGAATGATGCATCATGGGAAAATGAACAGTTACAATAGGGTTTCAGCCTGACACCTGACTTTGATTGGATTTTACTACCCCTTACTATCAATATTTTGACATTTGGGCTCTCGATTGTGCCTAACGACCTATGTTTCCGAACTTCTGACGCTGGTTTTGTCTCGATCGGACTAGCGGTTTCGAAGATATCGGCAAAAAAGTTTTAAGCGCTAAATTACAACGGTGCACAAACCATACGACGAAACCTGGCAAGTGTGGTATTGTTGGACTCGGCAACGATTCAGGAGTCTAATGAGATGAGTCTCGTGAAAATAAGTCAACCACACCCAAAGTTCTGAGCCTTTTTTAAAAAAAATCTCCACTAGGCGGCGCTGTTTCGAAACTTGTCAGGCTACTTTGGGGTATCGTGGTGATGACCCATACCAAGTTTTGCAACAATCCGTTCATGCGTTGATAAAATACAGCATTTTAGCACATAATTCAAGATGGCCGACAGCCAAAATGGCCGATATGGTAAAATTGGATATCCTTCGACTCGGCATGACGTCCCGAATCTAACGAGGCCCCTTTTATGATATTTGGACAAACGGTTCAGCAAAGAAAAGCTAAAATAGCCATTTTTCGTATCTCCAGACCAGTAGGTGGCACAGCGCCGAAACGCTGCATGTAGCCTCAAGTCATGCTTATGATGACATGTACCAAGTTTGGTTTGAACACGATAAAGCGTTGCGGAGATATTGCCTTAAGTGTGTTTTTGCAAACGTTATGTAAAATTTGTTCGCGCGTTTATCGAAAACGAATAGACGAATCAACTTGATTTGCAAGATTTTTTGTCAATATTGTCTGAAGATGATCTGGTTAAATTTTCGTGCAAATCGGATGAACCGTCTAGGACGAGTTCGCAAAAGTAGGTTTTTCGGTTAATTGAAAATGGCGGGGAAATATCCAAGACGGAAAATGACGTCATAGGGTGCAATCGAATTGGCACGAGCTCAGAAATTAGAGGAAAAAAGAATTTCGTTTCTAGCCCTTACGGTTCAAAAGTAATTAGCATAAACATGAGTACACATTTGGACAGGTGGTGGCGCTAGAGGGATTGAGATAGAGACACCAAAATTTCCATGGTGACATACCAGACCATCTTCTATTAGTGTGCCAAATTTCACAACTTTTTACCATACGGTTCTATGGGCTGCCATAGACTCCCATGGCGGAAGAAAAAAAGACGGGAACGGTTTCAATAGGTGCCTTCGCACCTTTGGTGCTTGGCCCCTAATAAAAAGGGCATAAAAAGGGTCTAAAAAGGCCTATAAAAAAAAGACTATAGGGTCTGAGCACTTTATTTTTGAGCTGCAGGTTGCAAAAACTTTATCAAGCCTGGTGACATGTGCATCGGAGAGGTCAAAGGTAAATTTTTGCATTTTCAGCTCATTTATCATGGAAAAGTGGTGTTTTTTTTTTAACCTTTTAAACTGGTATGCCTCTACTGATGGCCCGATCTCCGTCAAAGTTTGCACGCGTCTTTACAATAATGCGACGCACATGCTCAGCCGATTTGGTGAAGTTCTGCGCAGAGCAGGCAATTTTTAGTCATTTAAATGTCATTTCGCATAGGATAATATAGAGCATTTTTTTCACCTTTATAACAGTTAAAGCGCCACGGCGTCCATAAAAGTCTGCAAGCCTCTTTAGGGTCACGTGACGCATGCGCACGCGTGATTTCGTGAAGCTGTATGCAAATCAGGCAGGAAGAGGGCCGCTTTCAGGCATTTAATGGGATTTTCCATAGAAATACATCATTGTGACCCCTTTTTAACCGTTATAGCGCCACCAAGTGGCCAATCTCCACGTCCTTTTTCATGCGGCCACAGAACGAGCTCTTACATATGCGTGCTGAGATTGGTGAAAATACCTCGTTCCGTTCACGAGTTATAGCCAATTTAGTAAAAGTGGCTCCTCCCCCTTCCAACGTTTTGGCGGCCCTTAGGGACCGTGAACCCAAATTTCCACTTTTTTTTATAACCTTTGACAATCAGACTCCAGAGAATCTCGCTGCGCTGGTTTGGTTCCGGTCGGGCCAATAACCTAGGACTAGTTTGCAAAAGTAGGTTTCGCAAAAAATCCCAAATAGCCGAAATTTTTCCCACTCTGACGAGCAAATCCGAGGCATGCATTTTGTCCGCCTTGAGCCAAGGATTCCAGCGATATAAGGCACTCGAGGCTACGCCTTACGTTTGATGAGTTATGAGCCGTTTCGTACTTTTGATCGCCGTTTCGTACTTTTGATCGCTGTAGCACCCCCGTCAGGCCGATCGGGGCGTGCTTCGGTGACGTCAGTAGTCGTTGTGAGTACTACCATCCCTGCAAGTTTCAAGTCTCTACGACTTACGGTTTGGTCTGCCCGATCAGTTTTAGCTGGAGAATGATGCATCATGGGAAAATGAACAGTTACAATAGGGTTTCAGCCTGACACCTGACTTTGATTGGATTTTACTACCCCTTACTATCAATATTTTGACATTTGGGCTCTCGATTGTGCCTAACGACCTATGTTTCCGAACTTCTGACGCTGGTTTTGTCTCGATCGGACTAGCGGTTTCGAAGATATCGGCAAAAAAGTTTTAAGCGCTAAATTACAACGGTGCACAAACCATACGACGAAACCTGGCAAGTGTGGTATTGTTGGACTCGGCAACGATTCAGGAGTCTAATGAGATGAGTCTCGTGAAAATAAGTCAACCACACCCAAAGTTCTGAGCCTTTTTTAAAAAAAATCTCCACTA
Organism: Gobio gobio; assembly: GCF_949357685.1. Lineage (NCBI taxonomy): Eukaryota > Metazoa > Chordata > Actinopteri > Cypriniformes > Gobionidae > Gobio > Gobio gobio. The sequence goes on from NC_137120.1 coordinate 20,548,524, forward strand.
GGCGGCGCTGTTTCGAAACTTGTCAGGCTACTTTGGGGTATCGTGGTGATGACCCATACCAAGTTTTGCAACAATCCGTTCATGCGTTGATAAAATACAGCATTTTAGCACATAATTCAAGATGGCCGACAGCCAAAATGGCCGATATGGTAAAATTGGATATCCTTCGACTCGGCATGATGTCCCGAATCTAACGAGGCCCCTTTTATGATATTTGGACAAACGGTTCAGCAAAGAAAAGCTAAAATAGCCATTTTTCGTATCTCCAGACCAGTAGGTGGCACAGCGCCGAAACGCTGCATGTAGCCTCAAGTCATGCTTATGATGACATGTACCAAGTTTGGTTTGAACACGATAAAGCGTTGCGGAGATATTGCCTTAAGTGTGTTTTTGCAAACGTTATGTAAAATTTGTTCGCGCGTTTATCGAAAACGAATAGACGAATCAACTTGATTTGCAAGATTTTTTGTCAATATTGTCTGAAGATGATCTGGTTAAATTTTCGTGCAAATCGGATGAACCGTCTAGGACGAGTTCGCAAAAGTAGGTTTTTCGGTTAATTGAAAATGGCGGGGAAATATCCAAGACGGAAAATGACGTCATAGGGTGCAATCGAATTGGCACGAGCTCAGAAATTAGAGGAAAAAAGAATTTCGTTTCTAGCCCTTACGGTTCAAAAGTAATTAGCATAAACATGAGTACACATTTGGACAGGTGGTGGCGCTAGAGGGATTGAGATAGAGACACCAAAATTTCCATGGTGACATACCAGACCATCTTCTATTAGTGTGCCAAATTTCACAACTTTTTACCATACGGTTCTATGGGCTGCCATAGACTCCCATGGCGGAAGAAAAAAAGACGGGAACGGTTTCAATAGGTGCCTTCGCACCTTTGGTGCTTGGCCCCTAATAAAAAGGGCATAAAAAGGGTCTAAAAAGGCCTATAAAAAAAAGACTATAGGGTCTGAGCACTTTATTTTTGAGCTGCAGGTTGCAAAAACTTTATCAAGCCTGGTGACATGTGCATCGGAGAGGTCAAAGGTAAATTTTTGCATTTTCAGCTCATTTATCATGGAAAAGTGGTGTTTTTTTTTTAACCTTTTAAACTGGTATGCCTCTACTGATGGCCCGATCTCCGTCAAAGTTTGCACGCGTCTTTACAATAATGCGACGCACATGCTCAGCCGATTTGGTGAAGTTCTGCGCAGAGCAGGCAATTTTTAGTCATTTAAATGTCATTTCGCATAGGATAATATAGAGCATTTTTTTCACCTTTATAACAGTTAAAGCGCCACGGCGTCCATAAAAGTCTGCAAGCCTCTTTAGGGTCACGTGACGCATGCGCACGCGTGATTTCGTGAAGCTGTATGCAAATCAGGCAGGAAGAGGGCCGCTTTCAGGCATTTAATGGGATTTTCCATAGAAATACATCATTGTGACCCCTTTTTAACCGTTATAGCGCCACCAAGTGGCCAATCTCCACGTCCTTTTTCATGCGGCCACAGAACGAGCTCTTACATATGCGTGCTGAGATTGGTGAAAATACCTCGTTCCGTTCACGAGTTATAGCCAATTTAGTAAAAGTGGCTCCTCCCCCTTCCAACGTTTTGGCGGCCCTTAGGGACCGTGAACCCAAATTTCCACTTTTTTTTATAACCTTTGACAATCAGACTCCAGAGAATCTCGCTGCGCTGGTTTGGTTCCGGTCGGGCCAATAACCTAGGACTAGTTTGCAAAAGTAGGTTTCGCAAAAAATCCCAAATAGCCGAAATTTTTCCCACTCTGACGAGCAAATCCGAGGCATGCATTTTGTCCGCCTTGAGCCAAGGATTCCAGCGATATAAGGCACTCGAGGCTACGCCTTACGTTTGATGAGTTATGAGCCGTTTCGTACTTTTGATCGCCGTTTCGTACTTTTGATCGCTGTAGCACCCCCGTCAGGCCGATCGGGGCGTGCTTCGGTGACGTCAGTAGTCGTTGTGAGTACTACCATCCCTGCAAGTTTCAAGTCTCTACGACTTACGGTTTGGTCTGCCCGATCAGTTTTAGCTGGAGAATGATGCATCATGGGAAAATGAACAGTTACAATAGGGTTTCAGCCTGACACCTGACTTTGATTGGATTTTACTACCCCTTACTATCAATATTTTGACATTTGGGCTCTCGATTGTGCCTAACGACCTATGTTTCCGAACTTCTGACGCTGGTTTTGTCTCGATCGGACTAGCGGTTTCGAAGATATCGGCAAAAAAGTTTTAAGCGCTAAATTACAACGGTGCACAAACCATACGACGAAACCTGGCAAGTGTGGTATTGTTGGACTCGGCAACGATTCAGGAGTCTAATGAGATGAGTCTCGTGAAAATAAGTCAACCACACCCAAAGTTCTGAGCCTTTTTTAAAAAAAATCTCCACTAGGCGGCGCTGTTTCGAAACTTGTCAGGCTACTTTGGGGTATCGTGGTGATGACCCATACCAAGTTTTGCAACAATCCGTTCATGCGTTGATAAAATACAGCATTTTAGCACATAATTCAAGATGGCCGACAGCCAAAATGGCCGATATGGTAAAATTGGATATCCTTCGACTCGGCATGATGTCCCGAATCTAACGAGGCCCCTTTTATGATATTTGGACAAACGGTTCAGCAAAGAAAAGCTAAAATAGCCATTTTTCGTATCTCCAGACCAGTAGGTGGCACAGCGCCGAAACGCTGCATGTAGCCTCAAGTCATGCTTATGATGACATGTACCAAGTTTGGTTTGAACACGATAAAGCGTTGCGGAGATATTGCCTTAAGTGTGTTTTTGCAAACGTTATGTAAAATTTGTTCGCGCGTTTATCGAAAACGAATAGACGAATCAACTTGATTTGCAAGATTTTTTGTCAATATTGTCTGAAGATGATCTGGTTAAATTTTCGTGCAAATCGGATGAACCGTCTAGGACGAGTTCGCAAAAGTAGGTTTTTCGGTTAATTGAAAATGGCGGGGAAATATCCAAGACGGAAAATGACGTCATAGGGAGAATCGAATTGGCACGAGCTCAGAAATTAGAGGAAAAAAGAATTTCGTTTCTAGCCCTTACGGTTCAAAAGTTATTAGCATAAACATGAGTACACATTTGGACAGGTGGTGGCGCTAGAGGGATTGAGATAGAGACACCAAAATTTCCATGGTGACATACCAGACCATCTTCTATTAGTGTGCCAAATTTCACAACTTTTTACCATACGGTTCTATGGGCTGCCATAGACTCCCATGGCGGAAGAAAAAAAGACGGGAACGGTTTCAATAGGTGCCTTCGCACCTTTGGTGCTTGGCCCCTAATAAAAAGGGCATAAAAAGGGTCTAAAAAGGCCTATAAAAAAAAGACTATTGGGTCTGAGCACTTTATTTTTGAGCTGCAGGTTGCAAAAACTTTATCAAGCCTGGTGACATGTGCATCGGAGAGGTCAAAGGTAAATTTTTGCATTTTCAGCTCATTTATCATGGAAAAGTGGTGTTTTTTTTTTAACCTTTTAAACTGGTATGCCTCTACTGATGGCCCGATCTCCGTCAAAGTTTGCACGCGTCTTTACAATAATGCGACGCACATGCTCAGCCGATTTGGTGAAGTTCTGCGCAGAGCAGGCAATTTTTAGTCATTTAAATGTCATTTCGCATAGGATAATATAGAGCATTTTTTTCACCTTTATAACAGTTAAAGCGCCACGGCGTCCATAAAAGTCTGCAAGCCTCTTTAGGGTCACGTGACGCATGCGCACGCGTGATTTCGTGAAGCTGTATGCAAATCAGGCAGGAAGAGGGCCGCTTTCAGGCATTTAATGGGATTTTCCATAGAAATACATCATTGTGACCCCTTTTTAACCGTTATAGCGCCACCAAGTGGCCAATCTCCACGTCCTTTTTCATGCGGCCACAGAACGAGCTCTTACATATGCGTGCTGAGATTGGTGAAAATACCTCGTTCCGTTCACGAGTTATAGCCAATTTAGTAAAAGTGGCTCCTCCCCCTTCCAACGTTTTGGCGGCCCTTAGGGACCGTGAACCCAAATTTCCACTTTTTTTTATAACCTTTGACAATCAGACTCCAGAGAATCTCGCTGCGCTGGTTTGGTTCCGGTCGGGCCAATAACCTAGGACTAGTTTGCAAAAGTAGGTTTCGCAAAAAATCCCAAATAGCCGAAATTTTTCCCACTCTGACGAGCAAATCCGAGGCATGCATTTTGTCCGCCTTGAGCCAAGGATTCCAGCGATATAAGGCACTCGAGGCTACGCCTTACGTTTGATGAGTTATGAGCCGTTTCGTACTTTTGATCGCCGTTTCGTACTTTTGATCGCTGTAGCACCCCCGTCAGGCCGATCGGGGCGTGCTTCGGTGACGTCAGTAGTCGTTGTGAGTACTACCATCCCTGCAAGTTTCAAGTCTCTACGACTTACGGTTTGGTCTGCCCGATCAGTTTTAGCTGGAGAATGATGCATCATGGGAAAATGAACAGTTACAATAGGGTTTCAGCCTGACACCTGACTTTGATTGGATTTTACTACCCCTTACTATCAATATTTTGACATTTGGGCTCTCGATTGTGCCTAACGACCTATGTTTCCGAACTTCTGACGCTGGTTTTGTCTCGATCGGACTAGCGGTTTCGAAGATATCGGCAAAAAAGTTTTAAGCGCTAAATTACAACGGTGCACAAACCATACGACGAAACCTGGCAAGTGTGGTATTGTTGGACTCGGCAACGATTCAGGAGTCTAATGAGATGAGTCTCGTGAAAATAAGTCAACCACACCCAAAGTTCTGAGCCTTTTTTAAAAAAAATCTCCACTAGGCGGCGCTGTTTCGAAACTTGTCAGGCTACTTTGGGGTATCGTGGTGATGACCCATACCAAGTTTTGCAACAATCCGTTCATGCGTTGATAAAATACAGCATTTTAGCACATAATTCAAGATGGCCGACAGCCAAAATGGCCGATATGGTAAAATTGGATATCCTTCGACTCGGCATGACGTCCCGAATCTAACGAGGCCCCTTTTATGATATTTGGACAAACGGTTCAGCAAAGAAAAGCTAAAATAGCCATTTTTCGTATCTCCAGACCAGTAGGTGGCACAGCGCCGAAACGCTGCATGTAGCCTCAAGTCATGCTTATGATGACATGTACCAAGTTTGGTTTGAACACGATAAAGCGTTGCGGAGATATTGCCTTAAGTGTGTTTTTGCAAACGTTATGTAAAATTTGTTCGCGCGTTTATCGAAAACGAATAGACGAATCAACTTGATTTGCAAGATTTTTTGTCAATATTGTCTGAAGATGATCTGGTTAAATTTTCGTGCAAATCGGATGAACCGTCTAGGACGAGTTCGCAAAAGTAGGTTTTTCGGTTAATTGAAAATGGCGGGGAAATATCCAAGACGGAAAATGACGTCATAGGGTGCAATCGAATTGGCACGAGCTCAGAAATTAGAGGAAAAAAGAATTTCGTTTCTAGCCCTTACGGTTCAAAAGTTATTAGCATAAACATGAGTACACATTTGGACAGGTGGTGGCGCTAGAGGGATTGAGATAGAGACACCAAAATTTCCATGGTGACATACCAGACCATCTTCTATTAGTGTGCCAAATTTCACAACTTTTTACCATACGGTTCTATGGGCTGCCATAGACTCCCATGGCGGAAGAAAAAAAGACGGGAACGGTTTCAATAGGTGCCTTCGCACCTTTGGTGCTTGGCCCCTAATAAAAAGGGCATAAAAAGGGTCTAAAAAGGCCTATAAAAAAAAGACTATAGGGTCTGAGCACTTTATTTTTGAGCTGCAGGTTGCAAAAACTTTATCAAGCCTGGTGACATGTGCATCGGAGAGGTCAAAGGTAAATTTTTGCATTTTCAGCTCATTTATCATGGAAAAGTGGTTTTTTTTTTTTAACCTTTTAAACTGGTATGCCTCTACTGATGGCCCGATCTCCGTCAAAGTTTGCACGCGTCTTTACAATAATGCGACGCACATGCTCAGCCGATTTGGTGAAGTTCTGCGCAGAGCAGGCAATTTTTAGTCATTTAAATGTCATTTCGCATAGGATAATATAGAGCATTTTTTTCACCTTTATAACAGTTAAAGCGCCACGGCGTCCATAAAAGTCTGCAAGCCTCTTTAGGGTCACGTGACGCATGCGCACGCGTGATTTCGTGAAGCTGTATGCAAATCAGGCAGGAAGAGGGCCGCTTTCAGGCATTTAATGGGATTTTCCATAGAAATACATCATTGTGACCCCTTTTTAACCGTTATAGCGCCACCAAGTGGCCAATCTCCACGTCCTTTTTCATGCGGCCACAGAACAAGCTCTTACATATGCGTGCTGAGATTGGTGAAAATACCTCGTTCCGTTCACGAGTTATAGCCAATTTAGTAAAAGTGGCTCCTCCCCCTTCCAACGTTTTGGCGGCCCTTAGGGACCGTGAACCCAAATTTCCACTTTTTTTTATAACCTTTGAAAATCAGACTCCAGAGAATCTCGCTGCGCTGGTTTGGTTCCGGTCGGGCCAATAACCTAGGACTAGTTTGCAAAAGTAGGTTTCGCAAAAAATCCCAAATAGCCGAAATTTTTCCCACTCTGACGAGCAAATCCGAGGCATGCATTTTGTCCGCCTTGAGCCAAGGATTCCAGCGATATAAGGCACTCGAGGCTACGCCTTACGTTTGATGAGTTATGAGCCGTTTCGTACTTTTGATCGCCGTTTCGTACTTTTGATCGCTGTAGCACCCCCGTCAGGCCGATCGGGGCGTGCTTCGGTGACGTCAGTAGTCGTTGTGAGTACTACCATCCCTGCAAGTTTCAAGTCTCTACGACTTACGGTTTGGTCTGCCCGATCAGTTTTAGCTGGAGAATGATGCATCATGGGAAAATGAACAGTTACAATAGGGTTTCAGCCTGACACCTGACTTTGATTGGATTTTACTACCCCTTACTATCAATATTTTGACATTTGGGCTCTCGATTGTGCCTAACGACCTATGTTTCCGAACTTCTGACGCTGGTTTTGTCTCGATCGGACTAGCGGTTTCGAAGATATCGGCAAAAAAGTTTTAAGCGCTAAATTACAACGGTGCACAAACCATACGACGAAACCTGGCAAGTGTGGTATTGTTGGACTCGGCAACGATTCAGGAGTCTAATGAGATGAGTCTCGTGAAAATAAGTCAACCACACCCAAAGTTCTGAGCCTTTTTTAAAAAAAATCTCCACTAGGCGGCGCTGTTTCGAAACTTGTCAGGCTACTTTGGGGTATCGTGGTGATGACCCATACCAAGTTTTGCAACAATCCGTTCATGCGTTGATAAAATACAGCATTTTAGCACATAATTCAAGATGGCCGACAGCCAAAATGGCCGATATGGTAAAATTGGATATCCTTCGACTCGGCATGACGTCCCGAATCTAACGAGGCCCCTTTTATGATATTTGGACAAACGGTTCAGCAAAGAAAAGCTAAAATAGCCATTTTTCGTATCTCCAGACCAGTAGGTGGCACAGCGCCGAAACGCTGCATGTAGCCTCAAGTCATGCTTATGATGACATGTACCAAGTTTGGTTTGAACACGATAAAGCGTTGCGGAGATATTGCCTTAAGTGTGTTTTTGCAAACGTTATGTAAAATTTGTTCGCGCGTTTATCGAAAACGAATAGACGAATCAACTTGATTTGCAAGATTTTTTGTCAATATTGTCTGAAGATGATCTGGTTAAATTTTCGTGCAAATCGGATGAACCGTCTAGGACGAGTTCGCAAAAGTAGGTTTTTCGGTTAATTGAAAATGGCGGGGAAATATCCAAGACGGAAAATGACGTCATAGGGTGCAATCGAATTGGCACGAGCTCAGAAATTAGAGGAAAAAAGAATTTCGTTTCTAGCCCTTACGGTTCAAAAGTAATTAGCATAAACATGAGTACACATTTGGACAGGTGGTGGCGCTAGAGGGATTGAGATAGAGACACCAAAATTTCCATGGTGACATACCAGACCATCTTCTATTAGTGTGCCAAATTTCACAACTTTTTACCATACGGTTCTATGGGCTGCCATAGACTCCCATGGCGGAAGAAAAAAAGACGGGAACGGTTTCAATAGGTGCCTTCGCACCTTTGGTGCTTGGCCCCTAATAAAAAGGGCATAAAAAGGGTCTAAAAAGGCCTATAAAAAAAAGACTATAGGGTCTGAGCACTTTATTTTTGAGCTGCAGGTTGCAAAAACTTTATCAAGCCTGGTGACATGTGCATCGGAGAGGTCAAAGGTAAATTTTTGCATTTTCAGCTCATTTATCATGGAAAAGTGGTGTTTTTTTTTTAACCTTTTAAACTGGTATGCCTCTACTGATGGCCCGATCTCCGTCAAAGTTTGCACGCGTCTTTACAATAATGCGACGCACATGCTCAGCCGATTTGGTGAAGTTCTGCGCAGAGCAGGCAATTTTTAGTCATTTAAATGTCATTTCGCATAGGATAATATAGAGCATTTTTTTCACCTTTATAACAGTTAAAGCGCCACGGCGTCCATAAAAGTCTGCAAGCCTCTTTAGGGTCACGTGACGCATGCGCACGCGTGATTTCGTGAAGCTGTATGCAAATCAGGCAGGAAGAGGGCCGCTTTCAGGCATTTAATGGGATTTTCCATAGAAATACATCATTGTGACCCCTTTTTAACCGTTATAGCGCCACCAAGTGGCCAATCTCCACGTCCTTTTTCATGCGGCCACAGAACGAGCTCTTACATATGCGTGCTGAGATTGGTGAAAATACCTCGTTCCGTTCACGAGTTATAGCCAATTTAGTAAAAGTGGCTCCTCCCCCTTCCAACGTTTTGGCGGCCCTTAGGGACCGTGAACCCAAATTTCCACTTTTTTTTATAACCTTTGACAATCAGACTCCAGAGAATCTCGCTGCGCTGGTTTGGTTCCGGTCGGGCCAATAACCTAGGACTAGTTTGCAAAAGTAGGTTTCGCAAAAAATCCCAAATAGCCGAAATTTTTCCCACTCTGACGAGCAAATCCGAGGCATGCATTTTGTCCGCCTTGAGCCAAGGATTCCAGCGATATAAGGCACTCGAGGCTACGCCTTACGTTTGATGAGTTATGAGCCGTTTCGTACTTTTGATCGCCGTTTCGTACTTTTGATCGCTGTAGCACCCCCGTCAGGCCGATCGGGGCGTGCTTCGGTGACGTCAGTAGTCGTTGTGAGTACTACCATCCCTGCAAGTTTCAAGTCTCTACGACTTACGGTTTGGTCTGCCCGATCAGTTTTAGCTGGAGAATGATGCATCATGGGAAAATGAACAGTTACAATAGGGTTTCAGCCTGACACCTGACTTTGATTGGATTTTACTACCCCTTACTATCAATATTTTGACATTTGGGCTCTCGATTGTGCCTAACGACCTATGTTTCCGAACTTCTGACGCTGGTTTTGTCTCGATCGGACTAGCGGTTTCGAAGATATCGGCAAAAAAGTTTTAAGCGCTAAATTACAACGGTGCACAAACCATACGACGAAACCTGGCAAGTGTGGTATTGTTGGACTCGGCAACGATTCAGGAGTCTAATGAGATGAGTCTCGTGAAAATAAGTCAACCACACCCAAAGTTCTGAGCCTTTTTTTAAAAAAATCTCCACTAGGCGGCGCTGTTTCGAAACTTGTCAGGCTACTTTGGGGTATCGTGGTGATGACCCATACCAAGTTTTGCAACAATCCGTTCATGCGTTGATAAAATACAGCATTTTAGCACATAATTCAAGATGGCCGACAGCCAAAATGGCCGATATGGTAAAATTGGATATCTTTCGACTCGGCATGACGTCCCGAATCTAACGAGGCCCCTTTTATGATATTTGGACAAACGGTTCAGCAAAGAAAAGCTAAAATAGCCATTTTTCGTATCTCCAGACCAGTAGGTGGCACAGCGCCGAAACGCTGCATGTAGCCTCAAGTCATGCTTATGATGACATGTACCAAGTTTGGTTTGAACACGATAAAGCGTTGCGGAGATATTGCCTTAAGTGTGTTTTTGCAAACGTTATGTAAAATTTGTTCGCGCGTTTATCGAAAACGAATAGACGAATCAACTTGATTTGCAAGATTTTTTGTCAATATTGTCTGAAGATGATCTGGTTAAATTTTCGTGCAAATCGGATGAACCGTCTAGGACGAGTTCGCAAAAGTAGGTTTTTCGGTTAATTGAAAATGGCGGGGAAATATCCAAGACGGAAAATGACGTCATAGGGTGCAATCGAATTGGCACGAGCTCAGAAATTAGAGGAAAAAAGAATTTCGTTTCTAGCCCTTACGGTTCAAAAGTAATTAGCATAAACATGAGTACACATTTGGACAGGTGGTGGCGCTAGAGGGATTGAGATAGAGACACCAAAATTTCCATGGTGACATACCAGACCATCTTCTATTAGTGTGCCAAATTTCACAACTTTTTACCATACGGTTCTATGGGCTGCCATAGACTCCCATGGCGGAAGAAAAAAAGACGGGAACGGTTTCAATAGGTGCCTTCGCACCTTTGGTGCTTGGCCCCTAATAAAAAGGGCATAAAAAGGGTCTAAAAAGGCCTATAAAAAAAAGACTATAGGGTCTGAGCACTTTATTTTTGAGCTGCAGGTTGCAAAAACTTTATCAAGCCTGGTGACATGTGCATCGGAGAGGTCAAAGGTAAATTTTTGCATTTTCAGCTCATTTATCATGGAAAAGTGGTGTTTTTTTTTTAACCTTTTAAACTGGTATGCCTCTACTGATGGCCCGATCTCCGTCAAAGTTTGCACGCGTCTTTACAATAATGCGACGCACATGCTCAGCCGATTTGGTGAAGTTCTGCGCAGAGCAGGCAATTTTTAGTCATTTAAATGTCATTTCGCATAGGATAATATAGAGCATTTTTTTCACCTTTATAACAGTTAAAGCGCCACGGCGTCCATAAAAGTCTGCAAGCCTCTTTAGGGTCACGTGACGCATGCGCACGCGTGATTTCGTGAAGCTGTATGCAAATCAGGCAGGAAGAGGGCCGCTTTCAGGCATTTAATGGGATTTTCCATAGAAATACATCATTGTGACCCCTTTTTAACCGTTATAGCGCCACCAAGTGGCCAATCTCCACGTCCTTTTTCATGCGGCCACAGAACGAGCTCTTACATATGCGTGCTGAGATTGGTGAAAATACCTCGTTCCGTTCACGAGTTATAGCCAATTTAGTAAAAGTGGCTCCTCCCCCTTCCAACGTTTTGGCGGCCCTTAGGGACCGTGAACCCAAATTTCCACTTTTTTTTATAACCTTTGACAATCAGACTCCAGAGAATCTCGCTGCGCTGGTTTGGTTCCGGTCGGGCCAATAACCTAGGACTAGTTTGCAAAAGTAGGTTTCGCAAAAAATCCCAAATAGCCGAAATTTTTCCCACTCTGACGAGCAAATCCGAGGCATGCATTTTGTCCGCCTTGAGCCAAGGATTCCAGCGATATAAGGCACTCGAGGCTACGCCTTACGTTTGATGAGTTATGAGCCGTTTCGTACTTTTGATCGCCGTTTCGTACTTTTGATCGCTGTAGCACCCCCGTCAGGCCGATCGGGGCGTGCTTCGGTGACGTCAGTAGTCGTTGTGAGTACTACCATCCCTGCAAGTTTCAAGTCTCTACGACTTACGGTTTGGTCTGCCCGATCAGTTTTAGCTGGAGAATGATGCATCATGGGAAAATGAACAGTTACAATAGGGTTTCAGCCTGACACCTGACTTTGATTGGATTTTACTACCCCTTACTATCAATATTTTGACATTTGGGCTCTCGATTGTGCCTAACGACCTATGTTTCCGAACTTCTGACGCTGGTTTTGTCTCGATCGGACTAGCGGTTTCGAAGATATCGGCAAAAAAGTTTTAAGCGCTAAATTACAACGGTGCACAAACCATACGACGAAACCTGGCAAGTGTGGTATTGTTGGACTCGGCAACGATTCAGGAGTCTAATGAGATGAGTCTCGTGAAAATAAGTCAACCACACCCAAAGTTCTGAGCCTTTTTTAAAAAAAATCTCCACTAGGCGGCGCTGTTTCGAAACTTGTCAGGCTACTTTGGGGTATCGTGGTGATGACCCATACCAAGTTTTGCAACAATCCGTTCATGCGTTGATAAAATACAGCATTTTAGCACATAATTCAAGATGGCCGACAGCCAAAATGGCCGATATGGTAAAATTGGATATCCTTCGACTCGGCATGACGTCCCGAATCTAACGAGGCCCCTTTTATGATATTTGGACAAACGGTTCAGCAAAGAAAAGCTAAAATAGCCATTTTTCGTATCTCCAGACCAGTAGGTGGCACAGCGCCGAAACGCTGCATGTAGCCTCAAGTCATGCTTATGATGACATGTACCAAGTTTGGTTTGAACACGATAAAGCGTTGCGGAGATATTGCCTTAAGTGTGTTTTTGCAAACGTTATGTAAAATTTGTTCGCGCGTTTATCGAAAACGAATAGACGAATCAACTTGATTTGCAAGATTTTTTGTCAATATTGTCTGAAGATGATCTGGTTAAATTTTCGTGCAAATCGGATGAACCGTCTAGGACGAGTTCGCAAAAGTAGGTTTTTCGGTTAATTGAAAATGGCGGGGAAATATCCAAGACGGAAAATGACGTCATAGGGTGCAATCGAATTGGCACGAGCTCAGAAATTAGAGGAAAAAAGAATTTCGTTTCTAGCCCTTACGGTTCAAAAGTAATTAGCATAAACATGAGTACACATTTGGACAGGTGGTGGCGCTAGAGGGATTGAGATAGAGACACCAAAATTTCCATGGTGACATACCAGACCATCTTCTATTAGTGTGCCAAATTTCACAACTTTTTACCATACGGTTCTATGGGCTGCCATAGACTCCCATGGCGGAAGAAAAAAAGACGGGAACGGTTTCAATAGGTGCCTTCGCACCTTTGGTGCTTGGCCCCTAATAAAAAGGGCATAAAAAGGGTCTAAAAAGGCCTATAAAAAAAAGACTATAGGGTCTGAGCACTTTATTTTTGAGCTGCAGGTTGCAAAAACTTTATCAAGCCTGGTGACATGTGCATCGGAGAGGTCAAAGGTAAATTTTTGCATTTTCAGCTCATTTATCATGGAAAAGTGGTGTTTTTTTTTTAACCTTTTAAACTGGTATGCCTCTACTGATGGCCCGATCTCCGTCAAAGTTTGCACGCGTCTTTACAATAATGCGACGCACATGCTCAGCCGATTTGGTGAAGTTCTGCGCAGAGCAGGCAATTTTTAGTCATTTAAATGTCATTTCGCATAGGATAATATAGAGCATTTTTTTCACCTTTATAACAGTTAAAGCGCCACGGCGTCCATAAAAGTCTGCAAGCCTCTTTAGGGTCACGTGACGCATGCGCACGCGTGATTTCGTGAAGCTGTATGCAAATCAGGCAGGAAGAGGGCCGCTTTCAGGCATTTAATGGGATTTTCCATAGAAATACATCATTGTGACCCCTTTTTAACCGTTATAGCGCCACCAAGTGGCCAATCTCCACGTCCTTTTTCATGCGGCCACAGAACGAGCTCTTACATATGCGTGCTGAGATTGGTGAAAATACCTCGTTCCGTTCACGAGTTATAGCCAATTTAGTAAAAGTGGCTCCTCCCCCTTCCAACGTTTTGGCGGCCCTTAGGGACCGTGAACCCAAATTTCCACTTTTTTTTATAACCTTTGACAATCAGACTCCAGAGAATCTCGCTGCGCTGGTTTGGTTCCGGTCGGGCCAATAACCTAGGACTAGTTTGCAAAAGTAGGTTTCGCAAAAAATCCCAAATAGCCGAAATTTTTCCCACTCTGACGAGCAAATCCGAGGCATGCATTTTGTCCGCCTTGAGCCAAGGATTCCAGCGATATAAGGCACTCGAGGCTACGCCTTACGTTTGATGAGTTATGAGCCGTTTCGTACTTTTGATCGCCGTTTCGTACTTTTGATCGCTGTAGCACCCCCGTCAGGCCGATCGGGGCGTGCTTCGGTGACGTCAGTAGTCGTTGTGAGTACTACCATCCCTGCAAGTTTCAAGTCTCTACGACTTACGGTTTGGTCTGCCCGATCAGTTTTAGCTGGAGAATGATGCATCATGGGAAAATGAACAGTTACAATAGGGTTTCAGCCTGACACCTGACTTTGATTGGATTTTACTACCCCTTACTATCAATATTTTGACATTTGGGCTCTCGATTGTGCCTAACGACCTATGTTTCCGAACTTCTGACGCTGGTTTTGTCTCGATCGGACTAGCGGTTTCGAAGATATCGGCAAAAAAGTTTTAAGCGCTAAATTACAACGGTGCACAAACCATACGACGAAACCTGGCAAGTGTGGTATTGTTGGACTCGGCAACGATTCAGGAGTCTAATGAGATGAGTCTCGTGAAAATAAGTCAACCACACCCAAAGTTCTGAGCCTTTTTTAAAAAAAATCTCCACTAGGCGGCGCTGTTTCGAAACTTGTCAGGCTACTTTGGGGTATCGTGGTGATGACCCATACCAAGTTTTGCAACAATCCGTTCATGCGTTGATAAAATACAGCATTTTAGCACATAATTCAAGATGGCCGACAGCCAAAATGGCCGATATGGTAAAATTGGATATCCTTCGACTCGGCATGACGTCCCGAATCTAACGAGGCCCCTTTTATGATATTTGGACAAACGGTTCAGCAAAGAAAAGCTAAAATAGCCATTTTTCGTATCTCCAGACCAGTAGGTGGCACAGCGCCGAAACGCTGCATGTAGCCTCAAGTCATGCTTATGATGACATGTACCAAGTTTGGTTTGAACACGATAAAGCGTTGCGGAGATATTGCCTTAAGTGTGTTTTTGCAAACGTTATGTAAAATTTGTTCGCGCGTTTATCGAAAACGAATAGACGAATCAACTTGATTTGCAAGATTTTTTGTCAATATTGTCTGAAGATGATCTGGTTAAATTTTCGTGCAAATCGGATGAACCGTCTAGGACGAGTTCGCAAAAGTAGGTTTTTCGGTTAATTGAAAATGGCGCGGAAATATCCAAGACGGAAAATGACGTCATAGGGTGCAATCGAATTGGCACGAGCTCAGAAATTAGAGGAAAAAAGAATTTCGTTTCTAGCCCTTACGGTTCAAAAGTAATTAGCATAAACATGAGTACACATTTGGACAGGTGGTGGCGCTAGAGGGATTGAGATAGAGACACCAAAATTTCCATGGTGACATACCAGACCATCTTCTATTAGTGTGCCAAATTTCACAACTTTTTACCATACGGTTCTATGGGCTGCCATAGACTCCCATGGCGGAAGAAAAAAAGACGGGAACGGTTTCAATAGGTGCCTTCGCACCTTTGGTGCTTGGCCCCTAATAAAAAGGGCATAAAAAGGGTCTAAAAAGGCCTATAAAAAAAAGACTATAGGGTCTGAGCACTTTATTTTTGAGCTGCAGGTTGCAAAAACTTTATCAAGCCTGGTGACATGTGCATCGGAGAGGTCAAAGGTAAATTTTTGCATTTTCAGCTCATTTATCATGGAAAAGTGGTGTTTTTTTTTTAACCTTTTAAACTGGTATGCCTCTACTGATGGCCCGATCTCCGTCAAAGTTTGCACGCGTCTTTACAATAATGCGACGCACATGCTCAGCCGATTTGGTGAAGTTCTGCGCAGAGCAGGCAATTTTTAGTCATTTAAATGTCATTTCGCATAGGATAATATAGAGCATTTTTTTCACCTTTATAACAGTTAAAGCGCCACGGCGTCCATAAAAGTCTGCAAGCCTCTTTAGGGTCACGTGACGCATGCGCACGCGTGATTTCGTGAAGCTGTATGCAAATCAGGCAGGAAGAGGGCCGCTTTCAGGCATTTAATGGGATTTTCCATAGAAATACATCATTGTGACCCCTTTTTAACCGTTATAGCGCCACCAAGTGGCCAATCTCCACGTCCTTTTTCATGCGGCCACAGAACGAGCTCTTACATATGCGTGCTGAGATTGGTGAAAATACCTCGTTCCGTTCACGAGTTATAGCCAATTTAGTAAAAGTGGCTCCTCCCCCTTCCAACGTTTTGGCGGCCCTTAGGGACCGTGAACCCAAATTTCCACTTTTTTTTATAACCTTTGACAATCAGACTCCAGAGAATCTCGCTGCGCTGGTTTGGTTCCGGTCGGGCCAATAACCTAGGACTAGTTTGCAAAAGTAGGTTTCGCAAAAAATCCCAAATAGCCGAAATTTTTCCCACTCTGACGAGCAAATCCGAGGCATGCATTTTGTCCGCCTTGAGCCAAGGATTCCAGCGATATAAGGCACTCGAGGCTACGCCTTACGTTTGATGAGTTATGA
This sequence comes from Gobio gobio, assembly GCF_949357685.1. Classification (NCBI taxonomy): domain Eukaryota; kingdom Metazoa; phylum Chordata; class Actinopteri; order Cypriniformes; family Gobionidae; genus Gobio; species Gobio gobio. Next base: position 20,564,921 of record NC_137120.1, read on the forward strand.
GCCGTTTCGTACTTTTGATCGCCGTTTCGTACTTTTGATCGCTGTAGCACCCCCGTCAGGCCGATCGGGGCGTGCTTCGGTGACGTCAGTAGTCGTTGTGAGTACTACCATCCCTGCAAGTTTCAAGTCTCTACGACTTACGGTTTGGTCTGCCCGATCAGTTTTAGCTGGAGAATGATGCATCATGGGAAAATGAACAGTTACAATAGGGTTTCAGCCTGACACCTGACTTTGATTGGATTTTACTACCCCTTACTATCAATATTTTGACATTTGGGCTCTCGATTGTGCCTAACGACCTATGTTTCCGAACTTCTGACGCTGGTTTTGTCTCGATCGGACTAGCGGTTTCGAAGATATCGGCAAAAAAGTTTTAAGCGCTAAATTACAACGGTGCACAAACCATACGACGAAACCTGGCAAGTGTGGTATTGTTGGACTCGGCAACGATTCAGGAGTCTAATGAGATGAGTCTCGTGAAAATAAGTCAACCACACCCAAAGTTCTGAGCCTTTTTTAAAAAAAATCTCCACTAGGCGGCGCTGTTTCGAAACTTGTCAGGCTACTTTGGGGTATCGTGGTGATGACCCATACCAAGTTTTGCAACAATCCGTTCATGCGTTGATAAAATACAGCATTTTAGCACATAATTCAAGATGGCCGACAGCCAAAATGGCCGATATGGTAAAATTGGATATCCTTCGACTCGGCATGACGTCCCGAATCTAACGAGGCCCCTTTTATGATATTTGGACAAACGGTTCAGCAAAGAAAAGCTAAAATAGCCATTTTTCGTATCTCCAGACCAGTAGGTGGCACAGCGCCGAAACGCTGCATGTAGCCTCAAGTCATGCTTATGATGACATGTACCAAGTTTGGTTTGAACACGATAAAGCGTTGCGGAGATATTGCCTTAAGTGTGTTTTTGCAAACGTTATGTAAAATTTGTTCGCGCGTTTATCGAAAACGAATAGACGAATCAACTTGATTTGCAAGATTTTTTGTCAATATTGTCTGAAGATGATCTGGTTAAATTTTCGTGCAAATCGGATGAACCGTCTAGGACGAGTTCGCAAAAGTAGGTTTTTCGGTTAATTGAAAATGGCGGGGAAATATCCAAGACGGAAAATGACGTCATAGGGTGCAATCGAATTGGCACGAGCTCAGAAATTAGAGGAAAAAAGAATTTCGTTTCTAGCCCTTACGGTTCAAAAGTAATTAGCATAAACATGAGTACACATTTGGACAGGTGGTGGCGCTAGAGGGATTGAGATAGAGACACCAAAATTTCCATGGTGACATACCAGACCATCTTCTATTAGTGTGCCAAATTTCACAACTTTTTACCATACGGTTCTATGGGCTGCCATAGACTCCCATGGCGGAAGAAAAAAAGACGGGAACGGTTTCAATAGGTGCCTTCGCACCTTTGGTGCTTGGCCCCTAATAAAAAGGGCATAAAAAGGGTCTAAAAAGGCCTATAAAAAAAAGACTATAGGGTCTGAGCACTTTATTTTTGAGCTGCAGGTTGCAAAAACTTTATCAAGCCTGGTGACATGTGCATCGGAGAGGTCAAAGGTAAATTTTTGCATTTTCAGCTCATTTATCATGGAAAAGTGGTGTTTTTTTTTTAACCTTTTAAACTGGTATGCCTCTACTGATGGCCCGATCTCCGTCAAAGTTTGCACGCGTCTTTACAATAATGCGACGCACATGCTCAGCCGATTTGGTGAAGTTCTGCGCAGAGCAGGCAATTTTTAGTCATTTAAATGTCATTTCGCATAGGATAATATAGAGCATTTTTTTCACCTTTATAACAGTTAAAGCGCCACGGCGTCCATAAAAGTCTGCAAGCCTCTTTAGGGTCACGTGACGCATGCGCACGCGTGATTTCGTGAAGCTGTATGCAAATCAGGCAGGAAGAGGGCCGCTTTCAGGCATTTAATGGGATTTTCCATAGAAATACATCATTGTGACCCCTTTTTAACCGTTATAGCGCCACCAAGTGGCCAATCTCCACGTCCTTTTTCATGCGGCCACAGAACGAGCTCTTACATATGCGTGCTGAGATTGGTGAAAATACCTCGTTCCGTTCACGAGTTATAGCCAATTTAGTAAAAGTGGCTCCTCCCCCTTCCAACGTTTTGGCGGCCCTTAGGGACCGTGAACCCAAATTTCCACTTTTTTTTATAACCTTTGACAATCAGACTCCAGAGAATCTCGCTGCGCTGGTTTGGTTCCGGTCGGGCCAATAACCTAGGACTAGTTTGCAAAAGTAGGTTTCGCAAAAAATCCCAAATAGCCGAAATTTTTCCCACTCTGACGAGCAAATCCGAGGCATGCATTTTGTCCGCCTTGAGCCAAGGATTCCAGCGATATAAGGCACTCGAGGCTACGCCTTACGTTTGATGAGTTATGAGCCGTTTCGTACTTTTGATCGCCGTTTCGTACTTTTGATCGCTGTAGCACCCCCGTCAGGCCGATCGGGGCGTGCTTCGGTGACGTCAGTAGTCGTTGTGAGTACTACCATCCCTGCAAGTTTCAAGTCTCTACGACTTACGGTTTGGTCTGCCCGATCAGTTTTAGCTGGAGAATGATGCATCATGGGAAAATGAACAGTTACAATAGGGTTTCAGCCTGACACCTGACTTTGATTGGATTTTACTACCCCTTACTATCAATATTTTGACATTTGGGCTCTCGATTGTGCCTAACGACCTATGTTTCCGAACTTCTGACGCTGGTTTTGTCTCGATCGGACTAGCGGTTTCGAAGATATCGGCAAAAAAGTTTTAAGCGCTAAATTACAACGGTGCACAAACCATACGACGAAACCTGGCAAGTGTGGTATTGTTGGACTCGGCAACGATTCAGGAGTCTAATGAGATGAGTCTCGTGAAAATAAGTCAACCACACCCAAAGTTCTGAGCCTTTTTTAAAAAAAATCTCCACTAGGCGGCGCTGTTTCGAAACTTGTCAGGCTACTTTGGGGTATCGTGGTGATGACCCATACCGAGTTTTGCAACAATCCGTTCATGCGTTGATAAAATACAGCATTTTAGCACATAATTCAAGATGGCCGACAGCCAAAATGGCCGATATGGTAAAATTGGATATCCTTCGACTCGGCATGACGTCCCGAATCTAACGAGGCCCCTTTTATGATATTTGGACAAACGGTTCAGCAAAGAAAAGCTAAAATAGCCATTTTTCGTATCTCCAGACCAGTAGGTGGCACAGCGCCGAAACGCTGCATGTAGCCTCAAGTCATGCTTATGATGACATGTACCAAGTTTGGTTTGAACACGATAAAGCGTTGCGGAGATATTGCCTTAAGTGTGTTTTTGCAAACGTTATGTAAAATTTGTTCGCGCGTTTATCGAAAACGAATAGACGAATCAACTTGATTTGCAAGATTTTTTGTCAATATTGTCTGAAGATGATCTGGTTAAATTTTCGTGCAAATCGGATGAACCGTCTAGGACGAGTTCGCAAAAGTAGGTTTTTCGGTTAATTGAAAATGGCGGGGAAATATCCAAGACGGAAAATGACGTCATAGGGTGCAATCGAATTGGCACGAGCTCAGAAATTAGAGGAAAAAAGAATTTCGTTTCTAGCCCTTACGGTTCAAAAGTTATTAGCATAAACATGAGTACACATTTGGACAGGTGGTGGCGCTAGAGGGATTGAGATAGAGACACCAAAATTTCCATGGTGACATACCAGACCATCTTCTATTAGTGTGCCAAATTTCACAACTTTTTACCATACGGTTCTATGGGCTGCCATAGACTCCCATGGCGGAAGAAAAAAAGACGGGAACGGTTTCAATAGGTGCCTTCGCACCTTTGGTGCTTGGCCCCTAATAAAAAGGGCATAAAAAGGGTCTAAAAAGGCCTATAAAAAAAAGACTATAGGGTCTGAGCACTTTATTTTTGAGCTGCAGGTTGCAAAAACTTTATCAAGCCTGGTGACATGTGCATCGGAGAGGTCAAAGGTAAATTTTTGCATTTTCAGCTCATTTATCATGGAAAAGTGGTGTTTTTTTTTTAACCTTTTAAACTGGTATGCCTCTACTGATGGCCCGATCTCCGTCAAAGTTTGCACGCGTCTTTACAATAATGCGACGCACATGCTCAGCCGATTTGGTGAAGTTCTGCGCAGAGCAGGCAATTTTTAGTCATTTAAATGTCATTTCGCATAGGATAATATAGAGCATTTTTTTCACCTTTATAACAGTTAAAGCGCCACGGCGTCCATAAAAGTCTGCAAGCCTCTTTAGGGTCACGTGACGCATGCGCACGCGTGATTTCGTGAAGCTGTATGCAAATCAGGCAGGAAGAGGGCCGCTTTCAGGCATTTAATGGGATTTTCCATAGAAATACATCATTGTGACCCCTTTTTAACCGTTATAGCGCCACCAAGTGGCCAATCTCCACGTCCTTTTTCATGCGGCCACAGAACGAGCTCTTACATATGCGTGCTGAGATTGGTGAAAATACCTCGTTCCGTTCACGAGTTATAGCCAATTTAGTAAAAGTGGCTCCTCCCCCTTCCAACGTTTTGGCGGCCCTTAGGGACCGTGAACCCAAATTTCCACTTTTTTTTATAACCTTTGACAATCAGACTCCAGAGAATCTCGCTGCGCTGGTTTGGTTCCGGTCGGGCCAATAACCTAGGACTAGTTTGCAAAAGTAGGTTTCGCAAAAAATCCCAAATAGCCGAAATTTTTCCCACTCTGACGAGCAAATCCGAGGCATGCATTTTGTCCGCCTTGAGCCAAGGATTCCAGCGATATAAGGCACTCGAGGCTACGCCTTACGTTTGATGAGTTATGAGCCGTTTCGTACTTTTGATCGCCGTTTCGTACTTTTGATCGCTGTAGCACCCCCGTCAGGCCGATCGGGGCGTGCTTCGGTGACGTCAGTAGTCGTTGTGAGTACTACCATCCCTGCAAGTTTCAAGTCTCTACGACTTACGGTTTGGTCTGCCCGATCAGTTTTAGCTGGAGAATGATGCATCATGGGAAAATGAACAGTTACAATAGGGTTTCAGCCTGACACCTGACTTTGATTGGATTTTACTACCCCTTACTATCAATATTTTGACATTTGGGCTCTCGATTGTGCCTAACGACCTATGTTTCCGAACTTCTGACGCTGGTTTTGTCTCGATCGGACTAGCGGTTTCGAAGATATCGGCAAAAAAGTTTTAAGCGCTAAATTACAACGGTGCACAAACCATACGACGAAACCTGGCAAGTGTGGTATTGTTGGACTCGGCAACGATTCAGGAGTCTAATGAGATGAGTCTCGTGAAAATAAGTCAACCACACCCAAAGTTCTGAGCCTTTTTTAAAAAAAATCTCCACTAGGCGGCGCTGTTTCGAAACTTGTCAGGCTACTTTGGGGTATCGTGGTGATGACCCATACCGAGTTTTGCAACAATCCGTTCATGCGTTGATAAAATACAGCATTTTAGCACATAATTCAAGATGGCCGACAGCCAAAATGGCCGATATGGTAAAATTGGATATCCTTCGACTCGGCATGACGTCCCGAATCTAACGAGGCCCCTTTTATGATATTTGGACAAACGGTTCAGCAAAGAAAAGCTAAAATAGCCATTTTTCGTATCTCCAGACCAGTAGGTGGCACAGCGCCGAAACGCTGCATGTAGCCTCAAGTCATGCTTATGATGACATGTACCAAGTTTGGTTTGAACACGATAAAGCGTTGCGGAGATATTGCCTTAAGTGTGTTTTTGCAAACGTTATGTAAAATTTGTTCGCGCGTTTATCGAAAACGAATAGACGAATCAACTTGATTTGCAAGATTTTTTGTCAATATTGTCTGAAGATGATCTGGTTAAATTTTCGTGCAAATCGGATGAACCGTCTAGGACGAGTTCGCAAAAGTAGGTTTTTCGGTTAATTGAAAATGGCGGGGAAATATCCAAGACGGAAAATGACGTCATAGGGTGCAATCGAATTGGCACGAGCTCAGAAATTAGAGGAAAAAAGAATTTCGTTTCTAGCCCTTACGGTTCAAAAGTTATTAGCATAAACATGAGTACACATTTGGACAGGTGGTGGCGCTAGAGGGATTGAGATAGAGACACCAAAATTTCCATGGTGACATACCAGACCATCTTCTATTAGTGTGCCAAATTTCACAACTTTTTACCATACGGTTCTATGGGCTGCCATAGACTCCCATGGCGGAAGAAAAAAAGACGGGAACGGTTTCAATAGGTGCCTTCGCACCTTTGGTGCTTGGCCCCTAATAAAAAGGGCATAAAAAGGGTCTAAAAAGGCCTATAAAAAAAAGACTATAGGGTCTGAGCACTTTATTTTTGAGCTGCAGGTTGCAAAAACTTTATCAAGCCTGGTGACATGTGCATCGGAGAGGTCAAAGGTAAATTTTTGCATTTTCAGCTCATTTATCATGGAAAAGTGGTGTTTTTTTTTTAACCTTTTAAACTGGTATGCCTCTACTGATGGCCCGATCTCCGTCAAAGTTTGCACGCGTCTTTACAATAATGCGACGCACATGCTCAGCCGATTTGGTGAAGTTCTGCGCAGAGCAGGCAATTTTTAGTCATTTAAATGTCATTTCGCATAGGATAATATAGAGCATTTTTTTCACCTTTATAACAGTTAAAGCGCCACGGCGTCCATAAAAGTCTGCAAGCCTCTTTAGGGTCACGTGACGCATGCGCACGCGTGATTTCGTGAAGCTGTATGCAAATCAGGCAGGAAGAGGGCCGCTTTCAGGCATTTAATGGGATTTTCCATAGAAATACATCATTGTGACCCCTTTTTAACCGTTATAGCGCCACCAAGTGGCCAATCTCCACGTCCTTTTTCATGCGGCCACAGAACGAGCTCTTACATATGCGTGCTGAGATTGGTGAAAATACCTCGTTCCGTTCACGAGTTATAGCCAATTTAGTAAAAGTGGCTCCTCCCCCTTCCAACGTTTTGGCGGCCCTTAGGGACCGTGAACCCAAATTTCCACTTTTTTTTATAACCTTTGACAATCAGACTCCAGAGAATCTCGCTGCGCTGGTTTGGTTCCGGTCGGGCCAATAACCTAGGACTAGTTTGCAAAAGTAGGTTTCGCAAAAAATCCCAAATAGCCGAAATTTTTCCCACTCTGACGAGCAAATCCGAGGCATGCATTTTGTCCGCCTTGAGCCAAGGATTCCAGCGATATAAGGCACTCGAGGCTACGCCTTACGTTTGATGAGTTATGAGCCGTTTCGTACTTTTGATCGCCGTTTCGTACTTTTGATCGCTGTAGCACCCCCGTCAGGCCGATCGGGGCGTGCTTCGGTGACGTCAGTAGTCGTTGTGAGTACTACCATCCCTGCAAGTTTCAAGTCTCTACGACTTACGGTTTGGTCTGCCCGATCAGTTTTAGCTGGAGAATGATGCATCATGGGAAAATGAACAGTTACAATAGGGTTTCAGCCTGACACCTGACTTTGATTGGATTTTACTACCCCTTACTATCAATATTTTGACATTTGGGCTCTCGATTGTGCCTAACGACCTATGTTTCCGAACTTCTGACGCTGGTTTTGTCTCGATCGGACTAGCGGTTTCGAAGATATCGGCAAAAAAGTTTTAATCGCTAAATTACAACGGTGCACAAACCATACGACGAAACCTGGCAAGTGTGGTATTGTTGGACTCGGCAACGATTCAGGAGTCTAATGAGATGAGTCTCGTGAAAATAAGTCAACCACACCCAAAGTTCTGAGCCTTTTTTAAAAAAAATCTCCACTAGGCGGCGCTGTTTCGAAACTTGTCAGGCTACTTTGGGGTATCGTGGTGATGACCCATACCGAGTTTTGCAACAATCCGTTCATGCGTTGATAAAATACAGCATTTTAGCACATAATTCAAGATGGCCGACAGCCAAAATGGCCGATATGGTAAAATTGGATATCCTTCGACTCGGCATGACGTCCCGAATCTAACGAGGCCCCTTTTATGATATTTGGACAAACGGTTCAGCAAAGAAAAGCTAAAATAGCCATTTTTCGTATCTCCAGACCAGTAGGTGGCACAGCGCCGAAACGCTGCATGTAGCCTCAAGTCATGCTTATGATGACATGTACCAAGTTTGGTTTGAACACGATAAAGCGTTGCGGAGATATTGCCTTAAGTGTGTTTTTGCAAACGTTATGTAAAATTTGTTCGCGCGTTTATCGAAAACGAATAGACGAATCAACTTGATTTGCAAGATTTTTTGTCAATATTGTCTGAAGATGATCTGGTTAAATTTTCGTGCAAATCGGATGAACCGTCTAGGACGAGTTCGCAAAAGTAGGTTTTTCGGTTAATTGAAAATGGCGGGGAAATATCCAAGACGGAAAATGACGTCATAGGGTGCAATCGAATTGGCACGAGCTCAGAAATTAGAGGAAAAAAGAATTTCGTTTCTAGCCCTTACGGTTCAAAAGTTATTAGCATAAACATGAGTACACATTTGGACAGGTGGTGGCGCTAGAGGGATTGAGATAGAGACACCAAAATTTCCATGGTGACATACCAGACCATCTTCTATTAGTGTGCCAAATTTCACAACTTTTTACCATACGGTTCTATGGGCTGCCATAGACTCCCATGGCGGAAGAAAAAAAGACGGGAACGGTTTCAATAGGTGCCTTCGCACCTTTGGTGCTTGGCCCCTAATAAAAAGGGCATAAAAAGGGTCTAAAAAGGCCTATAAAAAAAAGACTATAGGGTCTGAGCACTTTATTTTTGAGCTGCAGGTTGCAAAAACTTTATCAAGCCTGGTGACATGTGCATCGGAGAGGTCAAAGGTAAATTTTTGCATTTTCAGCTCATTTATCATGGAAAAGTGGTGTTTTTTTTTTAACCTTTTAAACTGGTATGCCTCTACTGATGGCCCGATCTCCGTCAAAGTTTGCACGCGTCTTTACAATAATGCGACGCACATGCTCAGCCGATTTGGTGAAGTTCTGCGCAGAGCAGGCAATTTTTAGTCATTTAAATGTCATTTCGCATAGGATAATATAGAGCATTTTTTTCACCTTTATAACAGTTAAAGCGCCACGGCGTCCATAAAAGTCTGCAAGCCTCTTTAGGGTCACGTGACGCATGCGCACGCGTGATTTCGTGAAGCTGTATGCAAATCAGGCAGGAAGAGGGCCGCTTTCAGGCATTTAATGGGATTTTCCATAGAAATACATCATTGTGACCCCTTTTTAACCGTTATAGCGCCACCAAGTGGCCAATCTCCACGTCCTTTTTCATGCGGCCACAGAACGAGCTCTTACATATGCGTGCTGAGATTGGTGAAAATACCTCGTTCCGTTCACGAGTTATAGCCAATTTAGTAAAAGTGGCTCCTCCCCCTTCCAACGTTTTGGCGGCCCTTAGGGACCGTGAACCCAAATTTCCACTTTTTTTTATAACCTTTGACAATCAGACTCCAGAGAATCTCGCTGCGCTGGTTTGGTTCCGGTCGGGCCAATAACCTAGGACTAGTTTGCAAAAGTAGGTTTCGCAAAAAATCCCAAATAGCCGAAATTTTTCCCACTCTGACGAGCAAATCCGAGGCATGCATTTTGTCCGCCTTGAGCCAAGGATTCCAGCGATATAAGGCACTCGAGGCTACGCCTTACGTTTGATGAGTTATGAGCCGTTTCGTACTTTTGATCGCCGTTTCGTACTTTTGATCGCTGTAGCACCCCCGTCAGGCTGATCGGGGCGTGCTTCGGTGACGTCAGTAGTCGTTGTGAGTACTACCATCCCTGCAAGTTTCAAGTCGCTACGACTTACGGTTTGGTCTGCCCGATCAGTTTTAGCTGGAGAATGATGCATCATGGGAAAATGAACAGTTACAATAGGGTTTCAGCCTGACACCTGACTTTGATTGGATTTTACTACCCCTTACTATCAATATTTTGACATTTGGGCTCTCGATTGTGCCTAACGACCTATGTTTCCGAACTTCTGACGCTGGTTTTGTCTCGATCGGACTAGCGGTTTTGAAGATATCGGCAAAAAAGTTTTAAGCGCTAAATTACAACGGTGCACAAACCATACGACGAAACCTGGCAAGTGTGGTATTGTTGGACTCGGCAACGATTCAGGAGTCTAATGAGATGAGTCTCGTGAAAATAAGTCAACCACACCCAAAGTTCTGAGCCTTTTTTAAAAAAAATCTCCACTAGGCGGCGCTGTTTCGAAACTTGTCAGGCTACTTTGGGGTATCGTGGTGATGACCCATACCGAGTTTTGCAACAATCCGTTCATGCGTTGATAAAATACAGCATTTTAGCACATAATTCAAGATGGCCGACAGCCAAAATGGCCGATATGGTAAAATTGGATATCCTTCGACTCGGCATGACGTCCCGAATCTAACGAGGCCCCTTTTATGATATTTGGACAAACGGTTCAGCAAAGAAAAGCTAAAATAGCCATTTTTCGTATCTCCAGACCAGTAGGTGGCACAGCGCCGAAACGCTGCATGTAGCCTCAAGTCATGCTTATGATGACATGTACCAAGTTTGGTTTGAACACGATAAAGCGTTGCGGAGATATTGCCTTAAGTGTGTTTTTGCAAACGTTATGTAAAATTTGTTCGCGCGTTTATCGAAAACGAATAGACGAATCAACTTGATTTGCAAGATTTTTTGTCAATATTGTCTGAAGATGATCTGGTTAAATTTTCGTGCAAATCGGATGAACCGTCTAGGACGAGTTCGCAAAAGTAGGTTTTTCGGTTAATTGAAAATGGCGGGGAAATATCCAAGACGGAAAATGACGTCATAGGGTGCAATCGAATTGGCACGAGCTCAGAAATTAGAGGAAAAAAGAATTTCGTTTCTAGCCCTTACGGTTCAAAAGTAATTAGCATAAACATGAGTACACATTTGGACAGGTGGTGGCGCTAGAGGGATTGAGATAGAGACACCAAAATTTCCATGGTGACATACCAGACCATCTTCTATTAGTGTGCCAAATTTCACAACTTTTTACCATACGGTTCTATGGGCTGCCATAGACTCCCATGGCGGAAGAAAAAAAGACGGGAACGGTTTCAATAGGTGCCTTCGCACCTTTGGTGCTTGGCCCCTAATAAAAAGGGCATAAAAAGGGTCTAAAAAGGCCTATAAAAAAAAGACTATAGGGTCTGAGCACTTTATTTTTGAGCTGCAGGTTGCAAAAACTTTATCAAGCCTGGTGACATGTGCATCGGAGAGGTCAAAGGTAAATTTTTGCATTTTCAGCTCATTTATCATGGAAAAGTGGTGTTTTTTTTTTAACCTTTTAAACTGGTATGCCTCTACTGATGGCCCGATCTCCGTCAAAGTTTGCACGCGTCTTTACAATAATGCGACGCACATGCTCAGCCGATTTGGTGAAGTTCTGCGCAGAGCAGGCAATTTTTAGTCATTTAAATGTCATTTCGCATAGGATAATATAGAGCATTTTTTTCACCTTTATAACAGTTAAAGCGCCACGGCGTCCATAAAAGTCTGCAAGCCTCTTTAGGGTCACGTGACGCATGCGCACGCGTGATTTCGTGAAGCTGTATGCAAATCAGGCAGGAAGAGGGCCGCTTTCAGGCATTTAATGGGATTTTCCATAGAAATACATCATTGTGACCCCTTTTTAACCGTTATAGCGCCACCAAGTGGCCAATCTCCACGTCCTTTTTCATGCGGCCACAGAACGAGCTCTTACATATGCGTGCTGAGATTGGTGAAAATACCTCGTTCCGTTCACGAGTTATAGCCAATTTAGTAAAAGTGGCTCCTCCCCCTTCCAACGTTTTGGCGGCCCTTAGGGACCGTGAACCCAAATTTCCACTTTTTTTTATAACCTTTGACAATCAGACTCCAGAGAATCTCGCTGCGCTGGTTTGGTTCCGGTCGGGCCAATAACCTAGGACTAGTTTGCAAAAGTAGGTTTCGCAAAAAATCCCAAATAGCCGAAATTTTTCCCACTCTGACGAGCAAATCCGAGGCATGCATTTTGTCCGCCTTGAGCCAAGGATTCCAGCGATATAAGGCACTCGAGGCTACGCCTTACGTTTGATGAGTTATGAGCCGTTTCGTACTTTTGATCGCCGTTTCGTACTTTTGATCGCTGTAGCACCCCCGTCAGGCCGATCGGGGCGTGCTTCGGTGACGTCAGTAGTCGTTGTGAGTACTACCATCCCTGCAAGTTTCAAGTCTCTACGACTTACGGTTTGGTCTGCCCGATCAGTTTTAGCTGGAGAATGATGCATCATGGGAAAATGAACAGTTACAATAGGGTTTCAGCCTGACACCTGACTTTGATTGGATTTTACTACCCCTTACTATCAATATTTTGACATTTGGGCTCTCGATTGTGCCTAACGACCTATGTTTCCGAACTTCTGACGCTGGTTTTGTCTCGATCGGACTAGCGGTTTCGAAGATATCGGCAAAAAAGTTTTAAGCGCTAAATTACAACGGTGCACAAACCATACGACGAAACCTGGCAAGTGTGGTATTGTTGGACTCGGCAACGATTCAGGAGTCTAATGAGATGAGTCTCGTGAAAATAAGTCAACCACACCCAAAGTTCTGAGCCTTTTTTAAAAAAAATCTCCACTAGGCGGCGCTGTTTCGAAACTTGTCAGGCTACTTTGGGGTATCGTGGTGATGACCCATACCGAGTTTTGCAACAATCCGTTCATGCGTTGATAAAATACAGCATTTTAGCACATAATTCAAGATGGCCGACAGCCAAAATGGCCGATATGGTAAAATTGGATATCCTTCGACTCGGCATGACGTCCCGAATCTAACGAGGCCCCTTTTATGATATTTGGACAAACGGTTCAGCAAAGAAAAGCTAAAATAGCCATTTTTCGTATCTCCAGACCAGTAGGTGGCACAGCGCCGAAACGCTGCATGTAGCCTCAAGTCATGCTTATGATGACATGTACCAAGTTTGGTTTGAACACGATAAAGCGTTGCGGAGATATTGCCTTAAGTGTGTTTTTGCAAACGTTATGTAAAATTTGTTCGCGCGTTTATCGAAAACGAATAGACGAATCAACTTGATTTGCAAGATTTTTTGTCAATATTGTCTGAAGATGATCTGGTTAAATTTTCGTGCAAATCGGATGAACCGTCTAGGACGAGTTCGCAAAAGTAGGTTTTTCGGTTAATTGAAAATGGCGGGGAAATATCCAAGACGGAAAATGACGTCATAGGGTGCAATCGAATTGGCACGAGCTCAGAAATTAGAGGAAAAAAGAATTTCGTTTCTAGCCCTTACGGTTCAAAAGTAATTAGCATAAACATGAGTACACATTTGGACAGGTGGTGGCGCTAGAGGGATTGAGATAGAGACACCAAAATTTCCATGGTGACATACCAGACCATCTTCTATTAGTGTGCCAAATTTCACAACTTTTTACCATACGGTTCTATGGGCTGCCATAGACTCCCATGGCGGAAGAAAAAAAGACGGGAACGGTTTCAATAGGTGCCTTCGCACCTTTGGTGCTTGGCCCCTAATAAAAAGGGCATAAAAAGGGTCTAAAAAGGCCTATAAAAAAAAGACTATAGGGTCTGAGCACTTTATTTTTGAGCTGCAGGTTGCAAAAACTTTATCAAGCCTGGTGACATGTGCATCGGAGAGGTCAAAGGTAAATTTTTGCATTTTCAGCTCATTTATCATGGAAAAGTGGTGTTTTTTTTTTAACCTTTTAAACTGGTATGCCTCTACTGATGGCCCGATCTCCGTCAAAGTTTGCACGCGTCTTTACAATAATGCGACGCACATGCTCAGCCGATTTGGTGAAGTTCTGCGCAGAGCAGGCAATTTTTAGTCATTTAAATGTCATTTCGCATAGGATAATATAGAGCATTTTTTTCACCTTTATAACAGTTAAAGCGCCACGGCGTCCATAAAAGTCTGCAAGCCTCTTTAGGGTCACGTGACGCATGCGCACGCGTGATTTCGTGAAGCTGTATGCAAATCAGGCAGGAAGAGGGCCGCTTTCAGGCATTTAATGGGATTTTCCATAGAAATACATCATTGTGACCCCTTTTTAACCGTTATAGCGCCACCAAGTGGCCAATCTCCACGTCCTTTTTCATGCGGCCACAGAACGAGCTCTTACATATGCGTGCTGAGATTGGTGAAAATACCTCGTTCCGTTCACGAGTTATAGCCAATTTAGTAAAAGTGGCTCCTCCCCCTTCCAACGTTTTGGCGGCCCTTAGGGACCGTGAACCCAAATTTCCACTTTTTTTTATAACCTTTGACAATCAGACTCCAGAGAATCTCGCTGCGCTGGTTTGGTTCCGGTCGGGCCAATAACCTAGGACTAGTTTGCAAAAGTAGGTTTCGCAAAAAATCCCAAATAGCCGAAATTTTTCCCACTCTGACGAGCAAATCCGAGGCATGCATTTTGTCCGCCTTGAGCCAAGGATTCCAGCGATATAAGGCACTCGAGGCTACGCCTTACGTTTGATGAGTTATGAGCCGTTTCGTACTTTTGATCGCCGTTTCGTACTTTTGATCGCTGTAGCACCCCCGTCAGGCCGATCGGGGCGTGCTTCGGTGACGTCAGTAGTCGTTGTGAGTACTACCATCCCTGCAAGTTTCAAGTCTCTACGACTTACGGTTTGGTCTGCCCGATCAGTTTTAGCTGGAGAATGATGCATCATGGGAAAATGAACAGTTACAATAGGGTTTCAGCCTGACACCTGACTTTGATTGGATTTTACTACCCCTTACTATCAATATTTTGACATTTGGGCTCTCGATTGTGCCTAACGACCTATGTTTCCGAACTTCTGACGCTGGTTTTGTCTCGATCGGACTAGCGGTTTCGAAGATATCGGCAAAAAAGTTTTAAGCGCTAAATTACAACGGTGCACAAACCATACGACGAAACCTGGCAAGTGTGGTATTGTTGGACTCGGCAACGATTCAGGAGTCTAATGAGATGAGTCTCGTGAAAATAAGTCAACCACACCCAAAGTTCTGAGCCTTTTTTAAAAAAAATCTCCACTAGGCGGCGCTGTTTCGAAACTTGTCAGGCTACTTTGGGGTATCGTGGTGATGACCCATACCGAGTTTTGCAACAATCCGTTCATGCGTTGATAAAATACAGCATTTTAGCACATAATTCAAGATGGCCGACAGCCAAAATGGCCGATATGGTAAAATTGGATATCCTTCGACTCGGCATGACGTCCCGAATCTAACGAGGCCCCTTTTATGATATTTGGACAAACGGTTCAGCAAAGAAAAGCTAAAATAGCCATTTTTCGTATCTCCAGACCAGTAGGTGGCACAGCGCCGAAACGCTGCATGTAGCCTCAAGTCATGCTTATGATGACATGTACCAAGTTTGGTTTGAACACGATAAAGCGTTGCGGAGATATTGCCTTAAGTGTGTTTTTGCAAACGTTATGTAAAATTTGTTCGCGCGTTTATCGAAAACGAATAGACGAATCAACTTGATTTGCAAGATTTTTTGTCAATATTGTCTGAAGATGATCTGGTTAAATTTTCGTGCAAATCGGATGAACCGTCTAGGACGAGTTCGCAAAAGTAGGTTTTTCGGTTAATTGAAAATGGCGGGGAAATATCCAAGACGGAAAATGACGTCATAGGGTGCAATCGAATTGGCACGAGCTCAGAAATTAGAGGAAAAAAGAATTTCGTTTCTAGCCCTTACGGTTCAAAAGTAATTAGCATAAACATGAGTACACATTTGGACAGGTGGTGGCGCTAGAGGGATTGAGATAGAGACACCAAAATTTCCATGGTGACATACCAGACCATCTTCTATTAGTGTGCCAAATTTCACAACTTTTTACCATACGGTTCTATGGGCTGCCATAGACTCCCATGGCGGAAGAAAAAAAGACGGGAACGGTTTCAATAGGTGCCTTCGCACCTTTGGTGCTTGGCCCCTAATAAAAAGGGCATAAAAAGGGTCTAAAAAGGCCTATAAAAAAAAGACTATAGGGTCTGAGCACTTTATTTTTGAGCTGCAGGTTGCAAAAACTTTATCAAGCCTGGTGACATGTGCATCGGAGAGGTCAAAGGTAAATTTTTGCATTTTCAGCTCATTTATCATGGAAAAGTGGTGTTTTTTTTTTAACCTTTTAAACTGGTATGCCTCTACTGATGGCCCGATCTCCGTCAAAGTTTGCACGCGTCTTTACAATAATGCGACGCACATGCTCAGCCGATTTGGTGAAGTTCTGCGCAGAGCAGGCAATTTTTAGTCATTTAAATGTCATTTCGCATAGGATAATATAGAGCATTTTTTTCACCTTTATAACAGTTAAAGCGCCACGGCGTCCATAAAAGTCTGCAAGCCTCTTTAGGGTCACGTGACGCATGCGCACGCGTGATTTCGTGAAGCTGTATGCAAATCAGGCAGGAAGAGGGCCGCTTTCAGGCATTTAATGGGATTTTCCATAGAAATACATCATTGTGACCCCTTTTTAACCGTTATAGCGCCACCAAGTGGCCAATCTCCACGTCCTTTTTCATGCGGCCACAGAACGAGCTCTTACATATGCGTGCTGAGATTGGTGAAAATACCTCGTTCCGTTCACGAGTTATAGCCAATTTAGTAAAAGTGGCTCCTCCCCCTTCCAACGTTTTGGCGGCCCTTAGGGACCGTGAACCCAAATTTCCACTTTTTTTTATAACCTTTGACAATCAGACTCCAGAGAATCTCGCTGCGCTGGTTTGGTTCCGGTCGGGCCAATAACCTAGGACTAGTTTGCAAAAGTAGGTTTCGCAAAAAATCCCAAATAGCCGAATTTTTTCCCACTCTGACGAGCAAATCCGAGGCATGCATTTTGTCCGCCTTGAGCCAAGGATTCCAGCGATATAAGGCACTCGAGGCTACGCCTTACGTTTGATGAGTTATGAGCCGTTTCGTACTTTTGATCGCCGTTTCGTACTTTTGATCGCTGTAGCACCCCCGTCAGGCCGATCGGGGCGTGCTTCGGTGACGTCAGTAGTCGTTGTGAGTACTACCATCCCTGCAAGTTTCAAGTCTCTACGACTTACGGTTTGGTCTGCCCGATCAGTTTTAGCTGGAGAATGATGCATCATGGGAAAATGAACAGTTACAATAGGGTTTCAGCCTGACACCTGACTTTGATTGGATTTTACTACCCCTTACTATCAATATTTTGACATTTGGGCTCTCGATTGTGCCTAACGACCTATGTTTCCGAACTTCTGACGCTGGTTTTGTCTCGATCGGACTAGCGGTTTCGAAGATATCGGCAAAAAAGTTTTAAGCGCTAAATTACAACGGTGCACAAACCATACGACGAAACCTGGCAAGTGTGGTATTGTTGGACTCGGCAACGATTCAGGAGTCTAATGAGATGAGTCTCGTGAAAATAAGTCAACCACACCCAAAGTTCTGAGCCTTTTTTAAAAAAAATCTCCACTAGGCGGCGCTGTTTCGAAACTTGTCAGGCTACTTTGGGGTATCGTGGTGATGACCCATACCGAGTTTTGCAACAATCCGTTCATGCGTTGATAAAATACAGCATTTTAGCACATAATTCAAGATGGCCGACAGCCAAAATGGCCGATATGGTAAAATTGGATATCCTTCGACTCGGCATGACGTCCCGAATCTAACGAGGCCCCTTTTATGATATTTGGACAAACGGTTCAGCAAAGAAAAGCTAAAATAGCCATTTTTCGTATCTCCAGACCAGTAGGTGGCACAGCGCCGAAACGCTGCATGTAGCCTCAAGTCATGCTTATGATGACATGTACCAAGTTTGGTTTGAACACGATAAAGCGTTGCGGAGATATTGCCTTAAGTGTGTTTTTGCAAACGTTATGTAAAATTTGTTCGCGCGTTTATCGAAAACGAATAGACGAATCAACTTGATTTGCAAGATTTTTTGTCAATATTGTCTGAAGATGATCTGGTTAAATTTTCGTGCAAATCGGATGAACCGTCTAGGACGAGTTCGCAAAAGTAGGTTTTTCGGTTAATTGAAAATGGCGGGGAAATATCCAAGACGGAAAATGACGTCATAGGGTGCAATCGAATTGGCACGAGCTCAGAAATTAGAGGAAAAAAGAATTTCGTTTCTAGCCCTTACGGTTCAAAAGTAATTAGCATAAACATGAGTACACATTTGGACAGGTGGTGGCGCTAGAGGGATTGAGATAGAGACACCAAAATTTCCATGGTGACATACCAGACCATCTTCTATTAGTGTGCCAAATTTCACAACTTTTTACCATACGGTTCTATGGGCTGCCATAGACTCCCATGGCGGAAGAAAAAAAGACGGGAACGGTTTCAATAGGTGCCTTCGCACCTTTGGTGCTTGGCCCCTAATAAAAAGGGCATAAAAAGGGTCTAAAAAGGCCTATAAAAAAAAGACTATAGGGTCTGAGCACTTTATTTTTGAGCTGCAGGTTGCAAAAACTTTATCAAGCCTGGTGACATGTGCATCGGAGAGGTCAAAGGTAAATTTTTGCATTTTCAGCTCATTTATCATGGAAAAGTGGTGTTTTTTTTTTAACCTTTTAAACTGGTATGCCTCTACTGATGGCCCGATCTCCGTCAAAGTTTGCACGCGTCTTTACAATAATGCGACGCACATGCTCAGCCGATTTGGTGAAGTTCTGCGCAGAGCAGGCAATTTTTAGTCATTTAAATGTCATTTCGCATAGGATAATATAGAGCATTTTTTTCACCTTTATAACAGTTAAAGCGCCACGGCGTCCATAAAAGTCTGCAAGCCTCTTTAGGGTCACGTGACGCATGCGCACGCGTGATTTCGTGAAGCTGTATGCAAATCAGGCAGGAAGAGGGCCGCTTTCAGGCATTTAATGGGATTTTCCATAGAAATACATCATTGTGACCCCTTTTTAACCGTTATAGCGCCACCAAGTGGCCAATCTCCACGTCCTTTTTCATGCGGCCACAGAACGAGCTCTTACATATGCGTGCTGAGATTGGTGAAAATACCTCGTTCCGTTCACGAGTTATAGCCAATTTAGTAAAAGTGGCTCCTCCCCCTTCCAACGTTTTGGCGGCCCTTAGGGACCGTGAACCCAAATTTCCACTTTTTTTTATAACCTTTGACAATCAGACTCCAGAGAATCTCGCTGCGCTGGTTTGGTTCCGGTCGGGCCAATAACCTAGGACTAGTTTGCAAAAGTAGGTTTCGCAAAAAATCCCAAATAGCCGAAATTTTTCCCACTCTGACGAGCAAATCCGAGGCATGCATTTTGTCCGCCTTGAGCCAAGGATTCCAGCGATATAAGGCACTCGAGGCTACGCCTTACGTTTGATGAGTTATGAGCCGTTTCGTACTTTTGATCGCCGTTTCGTACTTTTGATCGCTGTAGCACCCCCGTCAGGCCGATCGGGGCGTGCTTCGGTGACGTCAGTAGTCGTTGTGAGTACTACCATCCCTGCAAGTTTCAAGTCTCTACGACTTACGGTTTGGTCTGCCCGATCAGTTTTAGCTGGAGAATGATGCATCATGGGAAAATGAACAGTTACAATAGGGTTTCAGCCTGACACCTGACTTTGATTGGATTTTACTACCCCTTACTATCAATATTTTGACATTTGGGCTCTCGATTGTGCCTAACGACCTATGTTTCCGAACTTCTGACGCTGGTTTTGTCTCGATCGGACTAGCGGTTTCGAAGATATCGGCAAAAAAGTTTTAAGCGCTAAATTACAACGGTGCACAAACCATACGACGAAACCTGGCAAGTGTGGTATTGTTGGACTCGGCAACGATTCAGGAGTCTAATGAGATGAGTCTCGTGAAAATAAGTCAACCACACCCAAAGTTCTGAGCCTTTTTTTAAAAAAATCTCCACTAGGCGGCGCTGTTTCGAAACTTGTCAGGCTACTTTGGGGTATCGTGGTGATGACCCATACCGAGTTTTGCAACAATCCGTTCATGCGTTGATAAAATACAGCATTTTAGCACATAATTCAAGATGGCCGACAGCCAAAATGGCCGATATGGTAAAATTGGATATCCTTCGACTCGGCATGACGTCCCGAATCTAACGAGGCCCCTTTTATGATATTTGGACAAACGGTTCAGCAAAGAAAAGCTAAAATAGCCAGTTTTCGTATCTCCAGACCAGTAGGTGGCACAGCGCCGAAACGCTGCATGTAGCCTCAAGTCATGCTTATGATGACATGTACCAAGTTTGGTTTGAACACGATAAAGCGTTGCGGAGATATTGCCTTAAGTGTGTTTTTGCAAACGTTATGTAAAATTTGTTCGCGCGTTTATCGAAAACGAATAGACGAATCAACTTGATTTGCAAGATTTTTTGTCAATATTGTCTGAAGATGATCTGGTTAAATTTTCGTGCAAATCGGATGAACCGTCTAGGACGAGTTCGCAAAAGTAGGTTTTTCGGTTAATTGAAAATGGCGGGGAAATATCCAAGACGGAAAATGACGTCATAGGGTGCAATCGAATTGGCACGAGCTCAGAAATTAGAGGAAAAAAGAATTTCGTTTCTAGCCCTTACGGTTCAAAAGTAATTAGCATAAACATGAGTACACATTTGGACAGGTGGTGGCGCTAGAGGGATTGAGATAGAGACACCAAAATTTCCATGGTGACATACCAGACCATCTTCTATTAGTGTGCCAAATTTCACAACTTTTTACCATACGGTTCTATGGGCTGCCATAGACTCCCATGGCGGAAGAAAAAAAGACGGGAACGGTTTCAATAGGTGCCTTCGCACCTTTGGTGCTTGGCCCCTAATAAAAAGGGCATAAAAAGGGTCTAAAAAGGCCTATAAAAAAAAGACTATAGGGTCTGAGCACTTTATTTTTGAGCTGCAGGTTGCAAAAACTTTATCAAGCCTGGTGACATGTGCATCGGAGAGGTCAAAGGTAAATTTTTGCATTTTCAGCTCATTTATCATGGAAAAGTGGTGTTTTTTTTTTAACCTTTTAAACTGGTATGCCTCTACTGATGGCCCGATCTCCGTCAAAGTTTGCACGCGTCTTTACAATAATGCGACGCACATGCTCAGCCGATTTGGTGAAGTTCTGCGCAGAGCAGGCAATTTTTAGTCATTTAAATGTCATTTCGCATAGGATAATATAGAGCATTTTTTTCACCTTTATAACAGTTAAAGCGCCACGGCGTCCATAAAAGTCTGCAAGCCTCTTTAGGGTCACGTGACGCATGCGCACGCGTGATTTCGTGAAGCTGTATGCAAATCAGGCAGGAAGAGGGCCGCTTTCAGGCATTTAATGGGATTTTCCATAGAAATACATCATTGTGACCCCTTTTTAACCGTTATAGCGCCACCAAGTGGCCAATCTCCACGTCCTTTTTCATGCGGCCACAGAACGAGCTCTTACATATGCGTGCTGAGATTGGTGAAAATACCTCGTTCCGTTCACGAGTTATAGCCAATTTAGTAAAAGTGGCTCCTCCCCCTTCCAACGTTTTGGCGGCCCTTAGGGACCGTGAACCCAAATTTCCACTTTTTTTTATAACCTTTGACAATCAGACTCCAGAGAATCTCGCTGCGCTGGTTTGGTTCCGGTCGGGCCAATAACCTAGGACTAGTTTGCAAAAGTAGGTTTCGCAAAAAATCCCAAATAGCCGAAATTTTTCCCACTCTGACGAGCAAATCCGAGGCATGCATTTTGTCCGCCTTGAGCCAAGGATTCCAGCGATATAAGGCACTCGAGGCTACGCCTTACGTTTGATGAGTTATGAGCCGTTTCGTACTTTTGATCGCCGTTTCGTACTTTTGATCGCTGTAGCACCCCCGTCAGGCCGATCGGGGCGTGCTTCGGTGACGTCAGTAGTCGTTGTGAGTACTACCATCCCTGCAAGTTTCAAGTCTCTACGACTTACGGTTTGGTCTGCCTGATCAGTTTTAGCTGGAGAATGATGCATCATGGGAAAATGAACAGTTACAATAGGGTTTCAGCCTGACACCTGACTTTGATTGGATTTTACTACCCCTTACTATCAATATTTTGACATTTGGGCTCTCGATTGTGCCTAACGACCTATGTTTCCGAACTTCTGACGCTGGTTTTGTCTCGATCGGACTAGCGGTTTCGAAGATATCGGCAAAAAAGTTTTAAGCGCTAAATTACAACGGTGCACAAACCATACGACGAAACCTGGCAAGTGTGGTATTGTTGGACTCGGCAACGATTCAGGAGTCTAATGAGATGAGTCTCGTGAAAATAAGTCAACCACACCCAAAGTTCTGAGCCTTTTTTTAAAAAAATCTCCACTAGGCGGCGCTGTTTCGAAACTTGTCAGGCTACTTTGGGGTATCGTGGTGATGACCCATACCGAGTTTTGCAACAATCCGTTCATGCGTTGATAAAATACAGCATTTTAGCACATAATTCAAGATGGCCGACAGCCAAAATGGCCGATATGGTAAAATTGGATATCCTTCGACTCGGCATGACGTCCCGAATCTAACGAGGCCCCTTTTATGATATTTGGACAAACGGTTCAGCAAAGAAAAGCTAAAATAGCCAGTTTTCGTATCTCCAGACCAGTAGGTGGCACAGCGCCGAAACGCTGCATGTAGCCTCAAGTCATGCTTATGATGACATGTACCAAGTTTGGTTTGAACACGATAAAGCGTTGCGGAGATATTGCCTTAAGTGTGTTTTTGCAAACGTTATGTAAAATTTGTTCGCGCGTTTATCGAAAACGAATAGACGAATCAACTTGATTTGCAAGATTTTTTGTCAATATTGTCTGAAGATGATCTGGTTAAATTTTCGTGCAAATCGGATGAACCGTCTAGGACGAGTTCGCAAAAGTAGGTTTTTCGGTTAATTGAAAATGGCGGGGAAATATCCAAGACGGAAAATGACGTCATAGGGTGCAATCGAATTGGCACGAGCTCAGAAATTAGAGGAAAAAAGAATTTCGTTTCTAGCCCTTACGGTTCAAAAGTAATTAGCATAAACATGAGTACACATTTGGACAGGTGGTGGCGCTAGAGGGATTGAGATAGAGACACCAAAATTTCCATGGTGACATACCAGACCATCTTCTATTAGTGTGCCAAATTTCACAACTTTTTACCATACGGTTCTATGGGCTGCCATAGACTCCCATGGCGGAAGAAAAAAAGACGGGAACGGTTTCAATAGGTGCCTTCGCACCTTTGGTGCTTGGCCCCTAATAAAAAGGGCATAAAAAGGGTCTAAAAAGGCCTATAAAAAAAAGACTATAGGGTCTGAGCACTTTATTTTTGAGCTGCAGGTTGCAAAAACTTTATCAAGCCTGGTGACATGTGCATCGGAGAGGTCAAAGGTAAATTTTTGCATTTTCAGCTCATTTATCATGGAAAAGTGGTGTTTTTTTTTTAACCTTTTAAACTGGTATGCCTCTACTGATGGCCCGATCTCCGTCAAAGTTTGCACGCGTCTTTACAATAATGCGACGCACATGCTCAGCCGATTTGGTGAAGTTCTGCGCAGAGCAGGCAATTTTTAGTCATTTAAATGTCATTTCGCATAGGATAATATAGAGCATTTTTTTCACCTTTATAACAGTTAAAGCGCCACGGCGTCCATAAAAGTCTGCAAGCCTCTTTAGGGTCACGTGACGCATGCGCACGCGTGATTTCGTGAAGCTGTATGCAAATCAGGCAGGAAGAGGGCCGCTTTCAGGCATTTAATGGGATTTTCCATAGAAATACATCATTGTGACCCCTTTTTAACCGTTATAGCGCCACCAAGTGGCCAATCTCCACGTCCTTTTTCATGCGGCCACAGAACGAGCTCTTACATATGCGTGCTGAGATTGGTGAAAATACCTCGTTCCGTTCACGAGTTATAGCCAATTTAGTAAAAGTGGCTCCTCCCCCTTCCAACGTTTTGGCGGCCCTTAGGGACCGTGAACCCAAATTTCCACTTTTTTTTATAACCTTTGACAATCAGACTCCAGAGAATCTCGCTGCGCTGGTTTGGTTCCGGTCGGGCCAATAACCTAGGACTAGTTTGCAAAAGTAGGTTTCGCAAAAAATCCCAAATAGCCGAAATTTTTCCCACTCTGACGAGCAAATCCGAGGCATGCATTTTGTCCGCCTTGAGCCAAGGATTCCAGCGATATAAGGCACTCGAGGCTACGCCTTACGTTTGATGAGTTATGAGCCGTTTCGTACTTTTGATCGCCGTTTCGTACTTTTGATCGCTGTAGCACCCCCGTCAGGCCGATCGGGGCGTGCTTCGGTGACGTCAGTAGTCGTTGTGAGTACTACCATCCCTGCAAGTTTCAAGTCTCTACGACTTACGGTTTGGTCTGCCCGATCAGTTTTAGCTGGAGAATGATGCATCATGGGAAAATGAACAGTTACAATAGGGTTTCAGCCTGACACCTGACTTTGATTGGATTTTACTACCCCTTACTATCAATATTTTGACATTTGGGCTCTCGATTGTGCCTAACGACCTATGTTTCCGAACTTCTGACGCTGGTTTTGTCTCGATCGGACTAGCGGTTTCGAAGATATCGGCAAAAAAGTTTTAAGCGCTAAATTACAACGGTGCACAAACCATACGACGAAACCTGGCAAGTGTGGTATTGTTGGACTCGGCAACGATTCAGGAGTCTAATGAGATGAGTCTCGTGAAAATAAGTCAACCACACCCAAAGTTCTGAGCCTTTTTTTAAAACAATCTCCACTAGGCGGCGCTGTTTCGAAACTTGTCAGGCTACTTTGGGGTATCGTGGTGATGACCCATACCGAGTTTTGCAACAATCCGTTCATGCGTTGATAAAATACAGCATTTTAGCACATAATTCAAGATGGCCGACAGCCAAAATGGCCGATATGGTAAAATTGGATATCCTTCGACTCGGCATGACGTCCCGAATCTAACGAGGCCCCTTTTATGATATTTGGACAAACGGTTCAGCAAAGAAAAGCTAAAATAGCCAGTTTTCGTATCTCCAGACCAGTAGGTGGCACAGCGCCGAAACGCTGCATGTAGCCTCAAGTCATGCTTATGATGACATGTACCAAGTTTGGTTTGAACACGATAAAGCGTTGCGGAGATATTGCCTTAAGTGTGTTTTTGCAAACGTTATGTAAAATTTGTTCGCGCGTTTATCGAAAACGAATAGACGAATCAACTTGATTTGCAAGATTTTTTGTCAATATTGTCTGAAGATGATCTGGTTAAATTTTCGTGCAAATCGGATGAACCGTCTAGGACGAGTTCGCAAAAGTAGGTTTTTCGGTTAATTGAAAATGGCGGGGAAATATCCAAGACGGAAAATGACGTCATAGGGTGCAATCGAATTGGCACGAGCTCAGAAATTAGAGGAAAAAAGAATTTCGTTTCTAGCCCTTACGGTTCAAAAGTAATTAGCATAAACATGAGTACACATTTGGACAGGTGGTGGCGCTAGAGGGATTGAGATAGAGACACCAAAATTTCCATGGTGACATACCAGACCATCTTCTATTAGTGTGCCAAATTTCACAACTTTTTACCATACGGTTCTATGGGCTGCCATAGACTCCCATGGCGGAAGAAAAAAAGACGGGAACGGTTTCAATAGGTGCCTTCGCACCTTTGGTGCTTGGCCCCTAATAAAAAGGGCATAAAAAGGGTCTAAAAAGGCCTATAAAAAAAAGACTATAGGGTCTGAGCACTTTATTTTTGAGCTGCAGGTTGCAAAAACTTTATCAAGCCTGGTGACATGTGCATCGGAGAGGTCAAAGGTAAATTTTTGCATTTTCAGCTCATTTATCATGGAAAAGTGGTGTTTTTTTTTTAACCTTTTAAACTGGTATGCCTCTACTGATGGCCCGATCTCCGTCAAAGTTTGCACGCGTCTTTACAATAATGCGACGCACATGCTCAGCCGATTTGGTGAAGTTCTGCGCAGAGCAGGCAATTTTTAGTCATTTAAATGTCATTTCGCATAGGATAATATAGAGCATTTTTTTCACCTTTATAACAGTTAAAGCGCCACGGCGTCCATAAAAGTCTGCAAGCCTCTTTAGGGTCACGTGACGCATGCGCACGCGTGATTTCGTGAAGCTGTATGCAAATCAGGCAGGAAGAGGGCCGCTTTCAGGCATTTAATGGGATTTTCCATAGAAATACATCATTGTGACCCCTTTTTAACCGTTATAGCGCCACCAAGTGGCCAATCTCCACGTCCTTTTTCATGCGGCCACAGAACGAGCTCTTACATATGCGTGCTGAGATTGGTGAAAATACCTCGTTCCGTTCACGAGTTATAGCCAATTTAGTAAAAGTGGCTCCTCCCCCTTCCAACGTTTTGGCGGCCCTTAGGGACCGTGAACCCAAATTTCCACTTTTTTTTATAACCTTTGACAATCAGACTCCAGAGAATCTCGCTGCGCTGGTTTGGTTCCGGTCGGGCCAATAACCTAGGACTAGTTTGCAAAAGTAGGTTTCGCAAAAAATCCCAAATAGCCGAAATTTTTCCCACTCTGACGAGCAAATCCGAGGCATGCATTTTGTCCGCCTTGAGCCAAGGATTCCAGCGATATAAGGCACTCGAGGCTACGCCTTACGTTTGATGAGTTATGAGCCGTTTCGTACTTTTGATCGCCGTTTCGTACTTTTGATCGCTGTAGCACCCCCGTCAGGCCGATCGGGGCGTGCTTCGGTGACGTCAGTAGTCGTTGTGAGTACTACCATCCCTGCAAGTTTCAAGTCTCTACGACTTACGGTTTGGTCTGCCCGATCAGTTTTAGCTGGAGAATGATGCATCATGGGAAAATGAACAGTTACAATAGGGTTTCAGCCTGACACCTGACTTTGATTGGATTTTACTACCCCTTACTATCAATATTTTGACATTTGGGCTCTCGATTGTGCCTAACGACCTATGTTTCCGAACTTCTGACGCTGGTTTTGTCTCGATCGGACTAGCGGTTTCGAAGATATCGGCAAAAAAGTTTTAAGCGCTAAATTACAACGGTGCACAAACCATACGACGAAACCTGGCAAGTGTGGTATTGTTGGACTCGGCAACGATTCAGGAGTCTAATGAGATGAGTCTCGTGAAAATAAGTCAACCACACCCAAAGTTCTGAGCCTTTTTTTAAAAAAATCTCCACTAGGCGGCGCTGTTTCGAAACTTGTCAGGCTACTTTGGGGTATCGTGGTGATGACCCATACCGAGTTTTGCAACAATCCGTTCATGCGTTGATAAAATACAGCATTTTAGCACATAATTCAAGATGGCCGACAGCCAAAATGGCCGATATGGTAAAATTGGATATCCTTCGACTCGGCATGACGTCCCGAATCTAACGAGGCCCCTTTTATGATATTTGGACAAACGGTTCAGCAAAGAAAAGCTAAAATAGCCAGTTTTCGTATCTCCAGACCAGTAGGTGGCACAGCGCCGAAACGCTGCATGTAGCCTCAAGTCATGCTTATGATGACATGTACCAAGTTTGGTTTGAACACGATAAAGCGTTGCGGAGATATTGCCTTAAGTGTGTTTTTGCAAACGTTATGTAAAATTTGTTCGCGCGTTTATCGAAAACGAATAGACGAATCAACTTGATTTGCAAGATTTTTTGTCAATATTGTCTGAAGATGATCTGGTTAAATTTTCGTGCAAATCGGATGAACCGTCTAGGACGAGTTCGCAAAAGTAGGTTTTTCGGTTAATTGAAAATGGCGGGGAAATATCCAAGACGGAAAATGACGTCATAGGGTGCAATCGAATTGGCACGAGCTCAGAAATTAGAGGAAAAAAGAATTTCGTTTCTAGCCCTTACGGTTCAAAAGTAATTAGCATAAACATGAGTACACATTTGGACAGGTGGTGGCGCTAGAGGGATTGAGATAGAGACACCAAAATTTCCATGGTGACATACCAGACCATCTTCTATTAGTGTGCCAAATTTCACAACTTTTTACCATACGGTTCTATGGGCTGCCATAGACTCCCATGGCGGAAGAAAAAAAGACGGGAACGGTTTCAATAGGTGCCTTCGCACCTTTGGTGCTTGGCCCCTAATAAAAAGGGCATAAAAAGGGTCTAAAAAGGCCTATAAAAAAAAGACTATAGGGTCTGAGCACTTTATTTTTGAGCTGCAGGTTGCAAAAACTTTATCAAGCCTGGTGACATGTGCATCGGAGAGGTCAAAGGTAAATTTTTGCATTTTCAGCTCATTTATCATGGAAAAGTGGTGTTTTTTTTTTAACCTTTTAAACTGGTATGCCTCTACTGATGGCCCGATCTCCGTCAAAGTTTGCACGCGTCTTTACAATAATGCGACGCACATGCTCAGCCGATTTGGTGAAGTTCTGCGCAGAGCAGGCAATTTTTAGTCATTTAAATGTCATTTCGCATAGGATAATATAGAGCATTTTTTTCACCTTTATAACAGTTAAAGCGCCACGGCGTCCATAAAAGTCTGCAAGCCTCTTTAGGGTCACGTGACGCATGCGCACGCGTGATTTCGTGAAGCTGTATGCAAATCAGGCAGGAAGAGGGCCGCTTTCAGGCATTTAATGGGATTTTCCATAGAAATACATCATTGTGACCCCTTTTTAACCGTTATAGCGCCACCAAGTGGCCAATCTCCACGTCCTTTTTCATGCGGCCACAGAACGAGCTCTTACATATGCGTGCTGAGATTGGTGAAAATACCTCGTTCCGTTCACGAGTTATAGCCAATTTAGTAAAAGTGGCTCCTCCCCCTTCCAACGTTTTGGCGGCCCTTAGGGACCGTGAACCCAAATTTCCACTTTTTTTTATAACCTTTGACAATCAGACTCCAGAGAATCTCGCTGCGCTGGTTTGGTTCCGGTCGGGCCAATAACCTAGGACTAGTTTGCAAAAGTAGGTTTCGCAAAAAATCCCAAATAGCCGAAATTTTTCCCACTCTGACGAGCAAATCCGAGGCATGCATTTTGTCCGCCTTGAGCCAAGGATTCCAGCGATATAAGGCACTCGAGGCTACGCCTTACGTTTGATGAGTTATGAGCCGTTTCGTACTTTTGATCGCCGTTTCGTACTTTTGATCGCTGTAGCACCCCCGTCAGGCCGATCGGGGCGTGCTTCGGTGACGTCAGTAGTCGTTGTGAGTACTACCATCCCTGCAAGTTTCAAGTCTCTACGACTTACGGTTTGGTCTGCCTGATCAGTTTTAGCTGGAGAATGATGCATCATGGGAAAATGAACAGTTACAATAGGGTTTCAGCCTGACACCTGACTTTGATTGGATTTTACTACCCCTTACTATCAATATTTTGACATTTGGGCTCTCGATTGTGCCTAACGACCTATGTTTCCGAACTTCTGACGCTGGTTTTGTCTCGATCGGACTAGCGGTTTCGAAGATATCGGCAAAAAAGTTTTAAGCGCTAAATTACAACGGTGCACAAACCATACGACGAAACCTGGCAAGTGTGGTATTGTTGGACTCGGCAACGATTCAGGAGTCTAATGAGATGAGTCTCGTGAAAATAAGTCAACCACACCCAAAGTTCTGAGCCTTTTTTTAAAAAAATCTCCACTAGGCGGCGCTGTTTCGAAACTTGTCAGGCTACTTTGGGGTATCGTGGTGATGACCCATACCGAGTTTTGCAACAATCCGTTCATGCGTTGATAAAATACAGCATTTTAGCACATAATTCAAGATGGCCGACAGCCAAAATGGCCGATATGGTAAAATTGGATATCCTTCGACTCGGCATGACGTCCCGAATCTAACGAGGCCCCTTTTATGATATTTGGACAAACGGTTCAGCAAAGAAAAGCTAAAATAGCCAGTTTTCGTATCTCCAGACCAGTAGGTGGCACAGCGCCGAAACGCTGCATGTAGCCTCAAGTCATGCTTATGATGACATGTACCAAGTTTGGTTTGAACACGATAAAGCGTTGCGGAGATATTGCCTTAAGTGTGTTTTTGCAAACGTTATGTAAAATTTGTTCGCGCGTTTATCGAAAACGAATAGACGAATCAACTTGATTTGCAAGATTTTTTGTCAATATTGTCTGAAGATGATCTGGTTAAATTTTCGTGCAAATCGGATGAACCGTCTAGGACGAGTTCGCAAAAGTAGGTTTTTCGGTTAATTGAAAATGGCGGGGAAATATCCAAGACGGAAAATGACGTCATAGGGTGCAATCGAATTGGCACGAGCTCAGAAATTAGAGGAAAAAAGAATTTCGTTTCTAGCCCTTACGGTTCAAAAGTAATTAGCATAAACATGAGTACACATTTGGACAGGTGGTGGCGCTAGAGGGATTGAGATAGAGACACCAAAATTTCCATGGTGACATACCAGACCATCTTCTATTAGTGTGCCAAATTTCACAACTTTTTACCATACGGTTCTATGGGCTGCCATAGACTCCCATGGCGGAAGAAAAAAAGACGGGAACGGTTTCAATAGGTGCCTTCGCACCTTTGGTGCTTGGCCCCTAATAAAAAGGGCATAAAAAGGGTCTAAAAAGGCCTATAAAAAAAAGACTATAGGGTCTGAGCACTTTATTTTTGAGCTGCAGGTTGCAAAAACTTTATCAAGCCTGGTGACATGTGCATCGGAGAGGTCAAAGGTAAATTTTTGCATTTTCAGCTCATTTATCATGGAAAAGTGGTGTTTTTTTTTTAACCTTTTAAACTGGTATGCCTCTACTGATGGCCCGATCTCCGTCAAAGTTTGCACGCGTCTTTACAATAATGCGACGCACATGCTCAGCCGATTTGGTGAAGTTCTGCGCAGAGCAGGCAATTTTTAGTCATTTAAATGTCATTTCGCATAGGATAATATAGAGCATTTTTTTCACCTTTATAACAGTTAAAGCGCCACGGCGTCCATAAAAGTCTGCAAGCCTCTTTAGGGTCACGTGACGCATGCGCACGCGTGATTTCGTGAAGCTGTATGCAAATCAGGCAGGAAGAGGGCCGCTTTCAGGCATTTAATGGGATTTTCCATAGAAATACATCATTGTGACCCCTTTTTAACCGTTATAGCGCCACCAAGTGGCCAATCTCCACGTCCTTTTTCATGCGGCCACAGAACGAGCTCTTACATATGCGTGCTGAGATTGGTGAAAATACCTCGTTCCGTTCACGAGTTATAGCCAATTTAGTAAAAGTGGCTCCTCCCCCTTCCAACGTTTTGGCGGCCCTTAGGGACCGTGAACCCAAATTTCCACTTTTTTTTATAACCTTTGACAATCAGACTCCAGAGAATCTCGCTGCGCTGGTTTGGTTCCGGTCGGGCCAATAACCTAGGACTAGTTTGCAAAAGTAGGTTTCGCAAAAAATCCCAAATAGCCGAAATTTTTCCCACTCTGACGAGCAAATCCGAGGCATGCATTTTGTCCGCCTTGAGCCAAGGATTCCAGCGATATAAGGCACTCGAGGCTACGCCTTACGTTTGATGAGTTATGAGCCGTTTCGTACTTTTGATCGCCGTTTCGTACTTTTGATCGCTGTAGCACCCCCGTCAGGCCGATCGGGGCGTGCTTCGGTGACGTCAGTAGTCGTTGTGAGTACTACCATCCCTGCAAGTTTCAAGTCTCTACGACTTACGGTTTGGTCTGCCCGATCAGTTTTAGCTGGAGAATGATGCATCATGGGAAAATGAACAGTTACAATAGGGTTTCAGCCTGACACCTGACTTTGATTGGATTTTACTACCCCTTACTATCAATATTTTGACATTTGGGCTCTCGATTGTGCCTAACGACCTATGTTTCCGAACTTCTGACGCTGGTTTTGTCTCGATCGGACTAGCGGTTTCGAAGATATCGGCAAAAAAGTTTTAAGCGCTAAATTACAACGGTGCACAAACCATACGACGAAACCTGGCAAGTGTGGTATTGTTGGACTCGGCAACGATTCAGGAGTCTAATGAGATGAGTCTCGTGAAAATAAGTCAACCACACCCAAAGTTCTGAGCCTTTTTTTAAAAAAATCTCCACTAGGCGGCGCTGTTTCGAAACTTGTCAGGCTACTTTGGGGTATCGTGGTGATGACCCATACCGAGTTTTGCAACAATCCGTTCATGCGTTGATAAAATACAGCATTTTAGCACATAATTCAAGATGGCCGACAGCCAAAATGGCCGATATGGTAAAATTGGATATCCTTCGACTCGGCATGACGTCCCGAATCTAACGAGGCCCCTTTTATGATATTTGGACAAACGGTTCAGCAAAGAAAAGCTAAAATAGCCAGTTTTCGTATCTCCAGACCAGTAGGTGGCACAGCGCCGAAACGCTGCATGTAGCCTCAAGTCATGCTTATGATGACATGTACCAAGTTTGGTTTGAACACGATAAAGCGTTGCGGAGATATTGCCTTAAGTGTGTTTTTGCAAACGTTATGTAAAATTTGTTCGCGCGTTTATCGAAAACGAATAGACGAATCAACTTGATTTGCAAGATTTTTTGTCAATATTGTCTGAAGATGATCTGGTTAAATTTTCGTGCAAATCGGATGAACCGTCTAGGACGAGTTCGCAAAAGTAGGTTTTTCGGTTAATTGAAAATGGCGGGGAAATATCCAAGACGGAAAATGACGTCATAGGGTGCAATCGAATTGGCACGAGCTCAGAAATTAGAGGAAAAAAGAATTTCGTTTCTAGCCCTTACGGTTCAAAAGTAATTAGCATAAACATGAGTACACATTTGGACAGGTGGTGGCGCTAGAGGGATTGAGATAGAGACACCAAAATTTCCATGGTGACATACCAGACCATCTTCTATTAGTGTGCCAAATTTCACAACTTTTTACCATACGGTTCTATGGGCTGCCATAGACTCCCATGGCGGAAGAAAAAAAGACGGGAACGGTTTCAATAGGTGCCTTCGCACCTTTGGTGCTTGGCCCCTAATAAAAAGGGCATAAAAAGGGTCTAAAAAGGCCTATAAAAAAAAGACTATAGGGTCTGAGCACTTTATTTTTGAGCTGCAGGTTGCAAAAACTTTATCAAGCCTGGTGACATGTGCATCGGAGAGGTCAAAGGTAAATTTTTGCATTTTCAGCTCATTTATCATGGAAAAGTGGTGTTTTTTTTTTAACCTTTTAAACTGGTATGCCTCTACTGATGGCCCGATCTCCGTCAAAGTTTGCACGCGTCTTTACAATAATGCGACGCACATGCTCAGCCGATTTGGTGAAGTTCTGCGCAGAGCAGGCAATTTTTAGTCATTTAAATGTCATTTCGCATAGGATAATATAGAGCATTTTTTTCACCTTTATAACAGTTAAAGCGCCACGGCGTCCATAAAAGTCTGCAAGCCTCTTTAGGGTCACGTGACGCATGCGCACGCGTGATTTCGTGAAGCTGTATGCAAATCAGGCAGGAAGAGGGCCGCTTTCAGGCATTTAATGGGATTTTCCATAGAAATACATCATTGTGACCCCTTTTTAACCGTTATAGCGCCACCAAGTGGCCAATCTCCACGTCCTTTTTCATGCGGCCACAGAACGAGCTCTTACATATGCGTGCTGAGATTGGTGAAAATACCTCGTTCCGTTCACGAGTTATAGCCAATTTAGTAAAAGTGGCTCCTCCCCCTTCCAACGTTTTGGCGGCCCTTAGGGACCGTGAACCCAAATTTCCACTTTTTTTTATAACCTTTGACAATCAGACTCCAGAGAATCTCGCTGCGCTGGTTTGGTTCCGGTCGGGCCAATAACCTAGGACTAGTTTGCAAAAGTAGGTTTCGCAAAAAATCCCAAATAGCCGAAATTTTTCCCACTCTGACGAGCAAATCCGAGGCATGCATTTTGTCCGCCTTGAGCCAAGGATTCCAGCGATATAAGGCACTCGAGGCTACGCCTTACGTTTGATGAGTTATGAGCCGTTTCGTACTTTTGATCGCCGTTTCGTACTTTTGATCGCTGTAGCACCCCCGTCAGGCCGATCGGGGCGTGCTTCGGTGACGTCAGTAGTCGTTGTGAGTACTACCATCCCTGCAAGTTTCAAGTCTCTACGACTTACGGTTTGGTCTGCCCGATCAGTTTTAGCTGGAGAATGATGCATCATGGGAAAATGAACAGTTACAATAGGGTTTCAGCCTGACACCTGACTTTGATTGGATTTTACTACCCCTTACTATCAATATTTTGACATTTGGGCTCTCGATTGTGCCTAACGACCTATGTTTCCGAACTTCTGACGCTGGTTTTGTCTCGATCGGACTAGCGGTTTCGAAGATATCGGCAAAAAAGTTTTAAGCGCTAAATTACAACGGTGCACAAACCATACGACGAAACCTGGCAAGTGTGGTATTGTTGGACTCGGCAACGATTCAGGAGTCTAATGAGATGAGTCTCGTGAAAATAAGTCAACCACACCCAAAGTTCTGAGCCTTTTTTTAAAAAAATCTCCACTAGGCGGCGCTGTTTCGAAACTTGTCAGGCTACTTTGGGGTATCGTGGTGATGACCCATACCGAGTTTTGCAACAATCCGTTCATGCGTTGATAAAATACAGCATTTTAGCACATAATTCAAGATGGCCGACAGCCAAAATGGCCGATATGGTAAAATTGGATATCCTTCGACTCGGCATGACGTCCCGAATCTAACGAGGCCCCTTTTATGATATTTGGACAAACGGTTCAGCAAAGAAAAGCTAAAATAGCCAGTTTTCGTATCTCCAGACCAGTAGGTGGCACAGCGCCGAAACGCTGCATGTAGCCTCAAGTCATGCTTATGATGACATGTACCAAGTTTGGTTTGAACACGATAAAGCGTTGCGGAGATATTGCCTTAAGTGTGTTTTTGCAAACGTTATGTAAAATTTGTTCGCGCGTTTATCGAAAACGAATAGACGAATCAACTTGATTTGCAAGATTTTTTGTCAATATTGTCTGAAGATGATCTGGTTAAATTTTCGTGCAAATCGGATGAACCGTCTAGGACGAGTTCGCAAAAGTAGGTTTTTCGGTTAATTGAAAATGGCGGGGAAATATCCAAGACGGAAAATGACGTCATAGGGTGCAATCGAATTGGCACGAGCTCAGAAATTAGAGGAAAAAAGAATTTCGTTTCTAGCCCTTACGGTTCAAAAGTAATTAGCATAAACATGAGTACACATTTGGACAGGTGGTGGCGCTAGAGGGATTGAGATAGAGACACCAAAATTTCCATGGTGACATACCAGACCATCTTCTATTAGTGTGCCAAATTTCACAACTTTTTACCATACGGTTCTATGGGCTGCCATAGACTCCCATGGCGGAAGAAAAAAAGACGGGAACGGTTTCAATAGGTGCCTTCGCACCTTTGGTGCTTGGCCCCTAATAAAAAGGGCATAAAAAGGGTCTAAAAAGGCCTATAAAAAAAAGACTATAGGGTCTGAGCACTTTATTTTTGAGCTGCAGGTTGCAAAAACTTTATCAAGCCTGGTGACATGTGCATCGGAGAGGTCAAAGGTAAATTTTTGCATTTTCAGCTCATTTATCATGGAAAAGTGGTGTTTTTTTTTTAACCTTTTAAACTGGTATGCCTCTACTGATGGCCCGATCTCCGTCAAAGTTTGCACGCGTCTTTACAATAATGCGACGCACATGCTCAGCCGATTTGGTGAAGTTCTGCGCAGAGCAGGCAATTTTTAGTCATTTAAATGTCATTTCGCATAGGATAATATAGAGCATTTTTTTCACCTTTATAACAGTTAAAGCGCCACGGCGTCCATAAAAGTCTGCAAGCCTCTTTAGGGTCACGTGACGCATGCGCACGCGTGATTTCGTGAAGCTGTATGCAAATCAGGCAGGAAGAGGGCCGCTTTCAGGCATTTAATGGGATTTTCCATAGAAATACATCATTGTGACCCCTTTTTAACCGTTATAGCGCCACCAAGTGGCCAATCTCCACGTCCTTTTTCATGCGGCCACAGAACGAGCTCTTACATATGCGTGCTGAGATTGGTGAAAATACCTCGTTCCGTTCACGAGTTATAGCCAATTTAGTAAAAGTGGCTCCTCCCCCTTCCAACGTTTTGGCGGCCCTTAGGGACCGTGAACCCAAATTTCCACTTTTTTTTATAACCTTTGACAATCAGACTCCAGAGAATCTCGCTGCGCTGGTTTGGTTCCGGTCGGGCCAATAACCTAGGACTAGTTTGCAAAAGTAGGTTTCGCAAAAAATCCCAAATAGCCGAAATTTTTCCCACTCTGACGAGCAAATCCGAGGCATGCATTTTGTCCGCCTTGAGCCAAGGATTCCAGCGATATAAGGCACTCGAGGCTACGCCTTACGTTTGATGAGTTATGAGCCGTTTCGTACTTTTGATCGCCGTTTCGTACTTTTGATCGCTGTAGCACCCCCGTCAGGCCGATCGGGGCGTGCTTCGGTGACGTCAGTAGTCGTTGTGAGTACTACCATCCCTGCAAGTTTCAAGTCTCTACGACTTACGGTTTGGTCTGCCCGATCAGTTTTAGCTGGAGAATGATGCATCATGGGAAAATGAACAGTTACAATAGGGTTTCAGCCTGACACCTGACTTTGATTGGATTTTACTACCCCTTACTATCAATATTTTGACATTTGGGCTCTCGATTGTGCCTAACGACCTATGTTTCCGAACTTCTGACGCTGGTTTTGTCTCGATCGGACTAGCGGTTTCGAAGATATCGGCAAAAAAGTTTTAAGCGCTAAATTACAACGGTGCACAAACCATACGACGAAACCTGGCAAGTGTGGTATTGTTGGACTCGGCAACGATTCAGGAGTCTAATGAGATGAGTCTCGTGAAAATAAGTCAACCACACCCAAAGTTCTGAGCCTTTTTTTAAAAAAATCTCCACTAGGCGGCGCTGTTTCGAAACTTGTCAGGCTACTTTGGGGTATCGTGGTGATGACCC
The DNA here is from genome assembly GCF_949357685.1 of Gobio gobio. Classification (NCBI taxonomy): domain Eukaryota; kingdom Metazoa; phylum Chordata; class Actinopteri; order Cypriniformes; family Gobionidae; genus Gobio; species Gobio gobio. The sequence continues at coordinate 20,601,796 of NC_137120.1, forward strand.
ATACCGAGTTTTGCAACAATCCGTTCATGCGTTGATAAAATACAGCATTTTAGCACATAATTCAAGATGGCCGACAGCCAAAATGGCCGATATGGTAAAATTGGATATCCTTCGACTCGGCATGACGTCCCGAATCTAACGAGGCCCCTTTTATGATATTTGGACAAACGGTTCAGCAAAGAAAAGCTAAAATAGCCAGTTTTCGTATCTCCAGACCAGTAGGTGGCACAGCGCCGAAACGCTGCATGTAGCCTCAAGTCATGCTTATGATGACATGTACCAAGTTTGGTTTGAACACGATAAAGCGTTGCGGAGATATTGCCTTAAGTGTGTTTTTGCAAACGTTATGTAAAATTTGTTCGCGCGTTTATCGAAAACGAATAGACGAATCAACTTGATTTGCAAGATTTTTTGTCAATATTGTCTGAAGATGATCTGGTTAAATTTTCGTGCAAATCGGATGAACCGTCTAGGACGAGTTCGCAAAAGTAGGTTTTTCGGTTAATTGAAAATGGCGGGGAAATATCCAAGACGGAAAATGACGTCATAGGGTGCAATCGAATTGGCACGAGCTCAGAAATTAGAGGAAAAAAGAATTTCGTTTCTAGCCCTTACGGTTCAAAAGTTATTAGCATAAACATGAGTACACATTTGGACAGGTGGTGGCGCTAGAGGGATTGAGATAGAGACACCAAAATTTCCATGGTGACATACCAGACCATCTTCTATTAGTGTGCCAAATTTCACAACTTTTTACCATACGGTTCTATGGGCTGCCATAGACTCCCATGGCGGAAGAAAAAAAGACGGGAACGGTTTCAATAGGTGCCTTCGCACCTTTGGTGCTTGGCCCCTAATAAAAAGGGCATAAAAAGGGTCTAAAAAGGCCTATAAAAAAAAGACTATAGGGTCTGAGCACTTTATTTTTGAGCTGCAGGTTGCAAAAACTTTATCAAGCCTGGTGACATGTGCATCGGAGAGGTCAAAGGTAAATTTTTGCATTTTCAGCTCATTTATCATGGAAAAGTGGTGTTTTTTTTTTAACCTTTTAAACTGGTATGCCTCTACTGATGGCCCGATCTCCGTCAAAGTTTGCACGCGTCTTTACAATAATGCGACGCACATGCTCAGCCGATTTGGTGAAGTTCTGCGCAGAGCAGGCAATTTTTAGTCATTTAAATGTCATTTCGCATAGGATAATATAGAGCATTTTTTTCACCTTTATAACAGTTAAAGCGCCACGGCGTCCATAAAAGTCTGCAAGCCTCTTTAGGGTCACGTGACGCATGCGCACGCGTGATTTCGTGAAGCTGTATGCAAATCAGGCAGGAAGAGGGCCGCTTTCAGGCATTTAATGGGATTTTCCATAGAAATACATCATTGTGACCCCTTTTTAACCGTTATAGCGCCACCAAGTGGCCAATCTCCACGTCCTTTTTCATGCGGCCACAGAACGAGCTCTTACATATGCGTGCTGAGATTGGTGAAAATACCTCGTTCCGTTCACGAGTTATAGCCAATTTAGTAAAAGTGGCTCCTCCCCCTTCCAACGTTTTGGCGGCCCTTAGGGACCGTGAACCCAAATTTCCACTTTTTTTTATAACCTTTGACAATCAGACTCCAGAGAATCTCGCTGCGCTGGTTTGGTTCCGGTCGGGCCAATAACCTAGGACTAGTTTGCAAAAGTAGGTTTCGCAAAAAATCCCAAATAGCCGAAATTTTTCCCACTCTGACGAGCAAATCCGAGGCATGCATTTTGTCCGCCTTGAGCCAAGGATTCCAGCGATATAAGGCACTCGAGGCTACGCCTTACGTTTGATGAGTTATGAGCCGTTTCGTACTTTTGATCGCCGTTTCGTACTTTTGATCGCTGTAGCACCCCCGTCAGGCCGATCGGGGCGTGCTTCGGTGACGTCAGTAGTCGTTGTGAGTACTACCATCCCTGCAAGTTTCAAGTCTCTACGACTTACGGTTTGGTCTGCCCGATCAGTTTTAGCTGGAGAATGATGCATCATGGGAAAATGAACAGTTACAATAGGGTTTCAGCCTGACACCTGACTTTGATTGGATTTTACTACCCCTTACTATCAATATTTTGACATTTGGGCTCTCGATTGTGCCTAACGACCTATGTTTCCGAACTTCTGACGCTGGTTTTGTCTCGATCGGACTAGCGGTTTCGAAGATATCGGCAAAAAAGTTTTAAGCGCTAAATTACAACGGTGCACAAACCATACGACGAAACCTGGCAAGTGTGGTATTGTTGGACTCGGCAACGATTCAGGAGTCTAATGAGATGAGTCTCGTGAAAATAAGTCAACCACACCCAAAGTTCTGAGCCTTTTTTAAAAAAAATCTCCACTAGGCGGCGCTGTTTCGAAACTTGTCAGGCTACTTTGGGGTATCGTGGTGATGACCCATACCAAGTTTTGCAACAATCCGTTCATGCGTTGATAAAATACAGCATTTTAGCACATAATTCAAGATGGCCGACAGCCAAAATGGCCGATATGGTAAAATTGGATATCCTTCGACTCGGCATGACGTCCCGAATCTAACGAGGCCCCTTTTATGATATTTGGACAAACGGTTCAGCAAAGAAAAGCTAAAATAGCCATTTTTCGTATCTCCAGACCAGTAGGTGGCACAGCGCCGAAACGCTGCATGTAGCCTCAAGTCATGCTTATGATGACATGTACCAAGTTTGGTTTGAACACGATAAAGCGTTGCGGAGATATTGCCTTAAGTGTGTTTTTGCAAACGTTATGTAAAATTTGTTCGCGCGTTTATCGAAAACGAATAGACGAATCAACTTGATTTGCAAGATTTTTTGTCAATATTGTCTGAAGATGATCTGGTTAAATTTTCGTGCAAATCGGATGAACCGTCTAGGACGAGTTCGCAAAAGTAGGTTTTTCGGTTAATTGAAAATGGCGGGGAAATATCCAAGACGGAAAATGACGTCATAGGGTGCAATCGAATTGGCACGAGCTCAGAAATTAGAGGAAAAAAGAATTTCGTTTCTAGCCCTTACGGTTCAAAAGTTATTAGCATAAACATGAGTACACATTTGGACAGGTGGTGGCGCTAGAGGGATTGAGATAGAGACACCAAAATTTCCATGGTGACATACCAGACCATCTTCTATTAGTGTGCCAAATTTCACAACTTTTTACCATACGGTTCTATGGGCTGCCATAGACTCCCATGGCGGAAGAAAAAAAGACGGGAACGGTTTCAATAGGTGCCTTCGCACCTTTGGTGCTTGGCCCCTAATAAAAAGGGCATAAAAAGGGTCTAAAAAGGCCTATAAAAAAAAGACTATAGGGTCTGAGCACTTTATTTTTGAGCTGCAGGTTGCAAAAACTTTATCAAGCCTGGTGACATGTGCATCGGAGAGGTCAAAGGTAAATTTTTGCATTTTCAGCTCATTTATCATGGAAAAGTGGTTTTTTTTTTTTAACCTTTTAAACTGGTATGCCTCTACTGATGGCCCGATCTCCGTCAAAGTTTGCACGCGTCTTTACAATAATGCGACGCACATGCTCAGCCGATTTGGTGAAGTTCTGCGCAGAGCAGGCAATTTTTAGTCATTTAAATGTCATTTCGCATAGGATAATATAGAGCATTTTTTTCACCTTTATAACAGTTAAAGCGCCACGGCGTCCATAAAAGTCTGCAAGCCTCTTTAGGGTCACGTGACGCATGCGCACGCGTGATTTCGTGAAGCTGTATGCAAATCAGGCAGGAAGAGGGCCGCTTTCAGGCATTTAATGGGATTTTCCATAGAAATACATCATTGTGACCCCTTTTTAACCGTTATAGCGCCACCAAGTGGCCAATCTCCACGTCCTTTTTCATGCGGCCACAGAACAAGCTCTTACATATGCGTGCTGAGATTGGTGAAAATACCTCGTTCCGTTCACGAGTTATAGCCAATTTAGTAAAAGTGGCTCCTCCCCCTTCCAACGTTTTGGCGGCCCTTAGGGACCGTGAACCCAAATTTCCACTTTTTTTTATAACCTTTGAAAATCAGACTCCAGAGAATCTCGCTGCGCTGGTTTGGTTCCGGTCGGGCCAATAACCTAGGACTAGTTTGCAAAAGTAGGTTTCGCAAAAAATCCCAAATAGCCGAAATTTTTCCCACTCTGACGAGCAAATCCGAGGCATGCATTTTGTCCGCCTTGAGCCAAGGATTCCAGCGATATAAGGCACTCGAGGCTACGCCTTACGTTTGATGAGTTATGAGCCGTTTCGTACTTTTGATCGCCGTTTCGTACTTTTGATCGCTGTAGCACCCCCGTCAGGCCGATCGGGGCGTGCTTCGGTGACGTCAGTAGTCGTTGTGAGTACTACCATCCCTGCAAGTTTCAAGTCTCTACGACTTACGGTTTGGTCTGCCCGATCAGTTTTAGCTGGAGAATGATGCATCATGGGAAAATGAACAGTTACAATAGGGTTTCAGCCTGACACCTGACTTTGATTGGATTTTACTACCCCTTACTATCAATATTTTGACATTTGGGCTCTCGATTGTGCCTAACGACCTATGTTTCCGAACTTCTGACGCTGGTTTTGTCTCGATCGGACTAGCGGTTTCGAAGATATCGGCAAAAAAGTTTTAAGCGCTAAATTACAACGGTGCACAAACCATACGACGAAACCTGGCAAGTGTGGTATTGTTGGACTCGGCAACGATTCAGGAGTCTAATGAGATGAGTCTCGTGAAAATAAGTCAACCACACCCAAAGTTCTGAGCCTTTTTTAAAAAAAATCTCCACTAGGCGGCGCTGTTTCGAAACTTGTCAGGCTACTTTGGGGTATCGTGGTGATGACCCATACCAAGTTTTGCAACAATCCGTTCATGCGTTGATAAAATACAGCATTTTAGCACATAATTCAAGATGGCCGACAGCCAAAATGGCCGATATGGTAAAATTGGATATCCTTCGACTCGGCATGACGTCCCGAATCTAACGAGGCCCCTTTTATGATATTTGGACAAACGGTTCAGCAAAGAAAAGCTAAAATAGCCATTTTTCGTATCTCCAGACCAGTAGGTGGCACAGCGCCGAAACGCTGCATGTAGCCTCAAGTCATGCTTATGATGACATGTACCAAGTTTGGTTTGAACACGATAAAGCGTTGCGGAGATATTGCCTTAAGTGTGTTTTTGCAAACGTTATGTAAAATTTGTTCGCGCGTTTATCGAAAACGAATAGACGAATCAACTTGATTTGCAAGATTTTTTGTCAATATTGTCTGAAGATGATCTGGTTAAATTTTCGTGCAAATCGGATGAACCGTCTAGGACGAGTTCGCAAAAGTAGGTTTTTCGGTTAATTGAAAATGGCGGGGAAATATCCAAGACGGAAAATGACGTCATAGGGTGCAATCGAATTGGCACGAGCTCAGAAATTAGAGGAAAAAAGAATTTCGTTTCTAGCCCTTACGGTTCAAAAGTAATTAGCATAAACATGAGTACACATTTGGACAGGTGGTGGCGCTAGAGGGATTGAGATAGAGACACCAAAATTTCCATGGTGACATACCAGACCATCTTCTATTAGTGTGCCAAATTTCACAACTTTTTACCATACGGTTCTATGGGCTGCCATAGACTCCCATGGCGGAAGAAAAAAAGACGGGAACGGTTTCAATAGGTGCCTTCGCACCTTTGGTGCTTGGCCCCTAATAAAAAGGGCATAAAAAGGGTCTAAAAAGGCCTATAAAAAAAAGACTATAGGGTCTGAGCACTTTATTTTTGAGCTGCAGGTTGCAAAAACTTTATCAAGCCTGGTGACATGTGCATCGGAGAGGTCAAAGGTAAATTTTTGCATTTTCAGCTCATTTATCATGGAAAAGTGGTGTTTTTTTTTTAACCTTTTAAACTGGTATGCCTCTACTGATGGCCCGATCTCCGTCAAAGTTTGCACGCGTCTTTACAATAATGCGACGCACATGCTCAGCCGATTTGGTGAAGTTCTGCGCAGAGCAGGCAATTTTTAGTCATTTAAATGTCATTTCGCATAGGATAATATAGAGCATTTTTTTCACCTTTATAACAGTTAAAGCGCCACGGCGTCCATAAAAGTCTGCAAGCCTCTTTAGGGTCACGTGACGCATGCGCACGCGTGATTTCGTGAAGCTGTATGCAAATCAGGCAGGAAGAGGGCCGCTTTCAGGCATTTAATGGGATTTTCCATAGAAATACATCATTGTGACCCCTTTTTAACCGTTATAGCGCCACCAAGTGGCCAATCTCCACGTCCTTTTTCATGCGGCCACAGAACGAGCTCTTACATATGCGTGCTGAGATTGGTGAAAATACCTCGTTCCGTTCACGAGTTATAGCCAATTTAGTAAAAGTGGCTCCTCCCCCTTCCAACGTTTTGGCGGCCCTTAGGGACCGTGAACCCAAATTTCCACTTTTTTTTATAACCTTTGACAATCAGACTCCAGAGAATCTCGCTGCGCTGGTTTGGTTCCGGTCGGGCCAATAACCTAGGACTAGTTTGCAAAAGTAGGTTTCGCAAAAAATCCCAAATAGCCGAAATTTTTCCCACTCTGACGAGCAAATCCGAGGCATGCATTTTGTCCGCCTTGAGCCAAGGATTCCAGCGATATAAGGCACTCGAGGCTACGCCTTACGTTTGATGAGTTATGAGCCGTTTCGTACTTTTGATCGCCGTTTCGTACTTTTGATCGCTGTAGCACCCCCGTCAGGCCGATCGGGGCGTGCTTCGGTGACGTCAGTAGTCGTTGTGAGTACTACCATCCCTGCAAGTTTCAAGTCTCTACGACTTACGGTTTGGTCTGCCCGATCAGTTTTAGCTGGAGAATGATGCATCATGGGAAAATGAACAGTTACAATAGGGTTTCAGCCTGACACCTGACTTTGATTGGATTTTACTACCCCTTACTATCAATATTTTGACATTTGGGCTCTCGATTGTGCCTAACGACCTATGTTTCCGAACTTCTGACGCTGGTTTTGTCTCGATCGGACTAGCGGTTTCGAAGATATCGGCAAAAAAGTTTTAAGCGCTAAATTACAACGGTGCACAAACCATACGACGAAACCTGGCAAGTGTGGTATTGTTGGACTCGGCAACGATTCAGGAGTCTAATGAGATGAGTCTCGTGAAAATAAGTCAACCACACCCAAAGTTCTGAGCCTTTTTTTAAAAAAATCTCCACTAGGCGGCGCTGTTTCGAAACTTGTCAGGCTACTTTGGGGTATCGTGGTGATGACCCATACCAAGTTTTGCAACAATCCGTTCATGCGTTGATAAAATACAGCATTTTAGCACATAATTCAAGATGGCCGACAGCCAAAATGGCCGATATGGTAAAATTGGATATCTTTCGACTCGGCATGACGTCCCGAATCTAACGAGGCCCCTTTTATGATATTTGGACAAACGGTTCAGCAAAGAAAAGCTAAAATAGCCATTTTTCGTATCTCCAGACCAGTAGGTGGCACAGCGCCGAAACGCTGCATGTAGCCTCAAGTCATGCTTATGATGACATGTACCAAGTTTGGTTTGAACACGATAAAGCGTTGCGGAGATATTGCCTTAAGTGTGTTTTTGCAAACGTTATGTAAAATTTGTTCGCGCGTTTATCGAAAACGAATAGACGAATCAACTTGATTTGCAAGATTTTTTGTCAATATTGTCTGAAGATGATCTGGTTAAATTTTCGTGCAAATCGGATGAACCGTCTAGGACGAGTTCGCAAAAGTAGGTTTTTCGGTTAATTGAAAATGGCGGGGAAATATCCAAGACGGAAAATGACGTCATAGGGTGCAATCGAATTGGCACGAGCTCAGAAATTAGAGGAAAAAAGAATTTCGTTTCTAGCCCTTACGGTTCAAAAGTAATTAGCATAAACATGAGTACACATTTGGACAGGTGGTGGCGCTAGAGGGATTGAGATAGAGACACCAAAATTTCCATGGTGACATACCAGACCATCTTCTATTAGTGTGCCAAATTTCACAACTTTTTACCATACGGTTCTATGGGCTGCCATAGACTCCCATGGCGGAAGAAAAAAAGACGGGAACGGTTTCAATAGGTGCCTTCGCACCTTTGGTGCTTGGCCCCTAATAAAAAGGGCATAAAAAGGGTCTAAAAAGGCCTATAAAAAAAAGACTATAGGGTCTGAGCACTTTATTTTTGAGCTGCAGGTTGCAAAAACTTTATCAAGCCTGGTGACATGTGCATCGGAGAGGTCAAAGGTAAATTTTTGCATTTTCAGCTCATTTATCATGGAAAAGTGGTGTTTTTTTTTTAACCTTTTAAACTGGTATGCCTCTACTGATGGCCCGATCTCCGTCAAAGTTTGCACGCGTCTTTACAATAATGCGACGCACATGCTCAGCCGATTTGGTGAAGTTCTGCGCAGAGCAGGCAATTTTTAGTCATTTAAATGTCATTTCGCATAGGATAATATAGAGCATTTTTTTCACCTTTATAACAGTTAAAGCGCCACGGCGTCCATAAAAGTCTGCAAGCCTCTTTAGGGTCACGTGACGCATGCGCACGCGTGATTTCGTGAAGCTGTATGCAAATCAGGCAGGAAGAGGGCCGCTTTCAGGCATTTAATGGGATTTTCCATAGAAATACATCATTGTGACCCCTTTTTAACCGTTATAGCGCCACCAAGTGGCCAATCTCCACGTCCTTTTTCATGCGGCCACAGAACGAGCTCTTACATATGCGTGCTGAGATTGGTGAAAATACCTCGTTCCGTTCACGAGTTATAGCCAATTTAGTAAAAGTGGCTCCTCCCCCTTCCAACGTTTTGGCGGCCCTTAGGGACCGTGAACCCAAATTTCCACTTTTTTTTATAACCTTTGACAATCAGACTCCAGAGAATCTCGCTGCGCTGGTTTGGTTCCGGTCGGGCCAATAACCTAGGACTAGTTTGCAAAAGTAGGTTTCGCAAAAAATCCCAAATAGCCGAAATTTTTCCCACTCTGACGAGCAAATCCGAGGCATGCATTTTGTCCGCCTTGAGCCAAGGATTCCAGCGATATAAGGCACTCGAGGCTACGCCTTACGTTTGATGAGTTATGAGCCGTTTCGTACTTTTGATCGCCGTTTCGTACTTTTGATCGCTGTAGCACCCCCGTCAGGCCGATCGGGGCGTGCTTCGGTGACGTCAGTAGTCGTTGTGAGTACTACCATCCCTGCAAGTTTCAAGTCTCTACGACTTACGGTTTGGTCTGCCCGATCAGTTTTAGCTGGAGAATGATGCATCATGGGAAAATGAACAGTTACAATAGGGTTTCAGCCTGACACCTGACTTTGATTGGATTTTACTACCCCTTACTATCAATATTTTGACATTTGGGCTCTCGATTGTGCCTAACGACCTATGTTTCCGAACTTCTGACGCTGGTTTTGTCTCGATCGGACTAGCGGTTTCGAAGATATCGGCAAAAAAGTTTTAAGCGCTAAATTACAACGGTGCACAAACCATACGACGAAACCTGGCAAGTGTGGTATTGTTGGACTCGGCAACGATTCAGGAGTCTAATGAGATGAGTCTCGTGAAAATAAGTCAACCACACCCAAAGTTCTGAGCCTTTTTTAAAAAAAATCTCCACTAGGCGGCGCTGTTTCGAAACTTGTCAGGCTACTTTGGGGTATCGTGGTGATGACCCATACCAAGTTTTGCAACAATCCGTTCATGCGTTGATAAAATACAGCATTTTAGCACATAATTCAAGATGGCCGACAGCCAAAATGGCCGATATGGTAAAATTGGATATCCTTCGACTCGGCATGACGTCCCGAATCTAACGAGGCCCCTTTTATGATATTTGGACAAACGGTTCAGCAAAGAAAAGCTAAAATAGCCATTTTTCGTATCTCCAGACCAGTAGGTGGCACAGCGCCGAAACGCTGCATGTAGCCTCAAGTCATGCTTATGATGACATGTACCAAGTTTGGTTTGAACACGATAAAGCGTTGCGGAGATATTGCCTTAAGTGTGTTTTTGCAAACGTTATGTAAAATTTGTTCGCGCGTTTATCGAAAACGAATAGACGAATCAACTTGATTTGCAAGATTTTTTGTCAATATTGTCTGAAGATGATCTGGTTAAATTTTCGTGCAAATCGGATGAACCGTCTAGGACGAGTTCGCAAAAGTAGGTTTTTCGGTTAATTGAAAATGGCGGGGAAATATCCAAGACGGAAAATGACGTCATAGGGTGCAATCGAATTGGCACGAGCTCAGAAATTAGAGGAAAAAAGAATTTCGTTTCTAGCCCTTACGGTTCAAAAGTAATTAGCATAAACATGAGTACACATTTGGACAGGTGGTGGCGCTAGAGGGATTGAGATAGAGACACCAAAATTTCCATGGTGACATACCAGACCATCTTCTATTAGTGTGCCAAATTTCACAACTTTTTACCATACGGTTCTATGGGCTGCCATAGACTCCCATGGCGGAAGAAAAAAAGACGGGAACGGTTTCAATAGGTGCCTTCGCACCTTTGGTGCTTGGCCCCTAATAAAAAGGGCATAAAAAGGGTCTAAAAAGGCCTATAAAAAAAAGACTATAGGGTCTGAGCACTTTATTTTTGAGCTGCAGGTTGCAAAAACTTTATCAAGCCTGGTGACATGTGCATCGGAGAGGTCAAAGGTAAATTTTTGCATTTTCAGCTCATTTATCATGGAAAAGTGGTGTTTTTTTTTTAACCTTTTAAACTGGTATGCCTCTACTGATGGCCCGATCTCCGTCAAAGTTTGCACGCGTCTTTACAATAATGCGACGCACATGCTCAGCCGATTTGGTGAAGTTCTGCGCAGAGCAGGCAATTTTTAGTCATTTAAATGTCATTTCGCATAGGATAATATAGAGCATTTTTTTCACCTTTATAACAGTTAAAGCGCCACGGCGTCCATAAAAGTCTGCAAGCCTCTTTAGGGTCACGTGACGCATGCGCACGCGTGATTTCGTGAAGCTGTATGCAAATCAGGCAGGAAGAGGGCCGCTTTCAGGCATTTAATGGGATTTTCCATAGAAATACATCATTGTGACCCCTTTTTAACCGTTATAGCGCCACCAAGTGGCCAATCTCCACGTCCTTTTTCATGCGGCCACAGAACGAGCTCTTACATATGCGTGCTGAGATTGGTGAAAATACCTCGTTCCGTTCACGAGTTATAGCCAATTTAGTAAAAGTGGCTCCTCCCCCTTCCAACGTTTTGGCGGCCCTTAGGGACCGTGAACCCAAATTTCCACTTTTTTTTATAACCTTTGACAATCAGACTCCAGAGAATCTCGCTGCGCTGGTTTGGTTCCGGTCGGGCCAATAACCTAGGACTAGTTTGCAAAAGTAGGTTTCGCAAAAAATCCCAAATAGCCGAAATTTTTCCCACTCTGACGAGCAAATCCGAGGCATGCATTTTGTCCGCCTTGAGCCAAGGATTCCAGCGATATAAGGCACTCGAGGCTACGCCTTACGTTTGATGAGTTATGAGCCGTTTCGTACTTTTGATCGCCGTTTCGTACTTTTGATCGCTGTAGCACCCCCGTCAGGCCGATCGGGGCGTGCTTCGGTGACGTCAGTAGTCGTTGTGAGTACTACCATCCCTGCAAGTTTCAAGTCTCTACGACTTACGGTTTGGTCTGCCCGATCAGTTTTAGCTGGAGAATGATGCATCATGGGAAAATGAACAGTTACAATAGGGTTTCAGCCTGACACCTGACTTTGATTGGATTTTACTACCCCTTACTATCAATATTTTGACATTTGGGCTCTCGATTGTGCCTAACGACCTATGTTTCCGAACTTCTGACGCTGGTTTTGTCTCGATCGGACTAGCGGTTTCGAAGATATCGGCAAAAAAGTTTTAAGCGCTAAATTACAACGGTGCACAAACCATACGACGAAACCTGGCAAGTGTGGTATTGTTGGACTCGGCAACGATTCAGGAGTCTAATGAGATGAGTCTCGTGAAAATAAGTCAACCACACCCAAAGTTCTGAGCCTTTTTTAAAAAAAATCTCCACTAGGCGGCGCTGTTTCGAAACTTGTCAGGCTACTTTGGGGTATCGTGGTGATGACCCATACCAAGTTTTGCAACAATCCGTTCATGCGTTGATAAAATACAGCATTTTAGCACATAATTCAAGATGGCCGACAGCCAAAATGGCCGATATGGTAAAATTGGATATCCTTCGACTCGGCATGACGTCCCGAATCTAACGAGGCCCCTTTTATGATATTTGGACAAACGGTTCAGCAAAGAAAAGCTAAAATAGCCATTTTTCGTATCTCCAGACCAGTAGGTGGCACAGCGCCGAAACGCTGCATGTAGCCTCAAGTCATGCTTATGATGACATGTACCAAGTTTGGTTTGAACACGATAAAGCGTTGCGGAGATATTGCCTTAAGTGTGTTTTTGCAAACGTTATGTAAAATTTGTTCGCGCGTTTATCGAAAACGAATAGACGAATCAACTTGATTTGCAAGATTTTTTGTCAATATTGTCTGAAGATGATCTGGTTAAATTTTCGTGCAAATCGGATGAACCGTCTAGGACGAGTTCGCAAAAGTAGGTTTTTCGGTTAATTGAAAATGGCGCGGAAATATCCAAGACGGAAAATGACGTCATAGGGTGCAATCGAATTGGCACGAGCTCAGAAATTAGAGGAAAAAAGAATTTCGTTTCTAGCCCTTACGGTTCAAAAGTAATTAGCATAAACATGAGTACACATTTGGACAGGTGGTGGCGCTAGAGGGATTGAGATAGAGACACCAAAATTTCCATGGTGACATACCAGACCATCTTCTATTAGTGTGCCAAATTTCACAACTTTTTACCATACGGTTCTATGGGCTGCCATAGACTCCCATGGCGGAAGAAAAAAAGACGGGAACGGTTTCAATAGGTGCCTTCGCACCTTTGGTGCTTGGCCCCTAATAAAAAGGGCATAAAAAGGGTCTAAAAAGGCCTATAAAAAAAAGACTATAGGGTCTGAGCACTTTATTTTTGAGCTGCAGGTTGCAAAAACTTTATCAAGCCTGGTGACATGTGCATCGGAGAGGTCAAAGGTAAATTTTTGCATTTTCAGCTCATTTATCATGGAAAAGTGGTGTTTTTTTTTTAACCTTTTAAACTGGTATGCCTCTACTGATGGCCCGATCTCCGTCAAAGTTTGCACGCGTCTTTACAATAATGCGACGCACATGCTCAGCCGATTTGGTGAAGTTCTGCGCAGAGCAGGCAATTTTTAGTCATTTAAATGTCATTTCGCATAGGATAATATAGAGCATTTTTTTCACCTTTATAACAGTTAAAGCGCCACGGCGTCCATAAAAGTCTGCAAGCCTCTTTAGGGTCACGTGACGCATGCGCACGCGTGATTTCGTGAAGCTGTATGCAAATCAGGCAGGAAGAGGGCCGCTTTCAGGCATTTAATGGGATTTTCCATAGAAATACATCATTGTGACCCCTTTTTAACCGTTATAGCGCCACCAAGTGGCCAATCTCCACGTCCTTTTTCATGCGGCCACAGAACGAGCTCTTACATATGCGTGCTGAGATTGGTGAAAATACCTCGTTCCGTTCACGAGTTATAGCCAATTTAGTAAAAGTGGCTCCTCCCCCTTCCAACGTTTTGGCGGCCCTTAGGGACCGTGAACCCAAATTTCCACTTTTTTTTATAACCTTTGACAATCAGACTCCAGAGAATCTCGCTGCGCTGGTTTGGTTCCGGTCGGGCCAATAACCTAGGACTAGTTTGCAAAAGTAGGTTTCGCAAAAAATCCCAAATAGCCGAAATTTTTCCCACTCTGACGAGCAAATCCGAGGCATGCATTTTGTCCGCCTTGAGCCAAGGATTCCAGCGATATAAGGCACTCGAGGCTACGCCTTACGTTTGATGAGTTATGAGCCGTTTCGTACTTTTGATCGCCGTTTCGTACTTTTGATCGCTGTAGCACCCCCGTCAGGCCGATCGGGGCGTGCTTCGGTGACGTCAGTAGTCGTTGTGAGTACTACCATCCCTGCAAGTTTCAAGTCTCTACGACTTACGGTTTGGTCTGCCCGATCAGTTTTAGCTGGAGAATGATGCATCATGGGAAAATGAACAGTTACAATAGGGTTTCAGCCTGACACCTGACTTTGATTGGATTTTACTACCCCTTACTATCAATATTTTGACATTTGGGCTCTCGATTGTGCCTAACGACCTATGTTTCCGAACTTCTGACGCTGGTTTTGTCTCGATCGGACTAGCGGTTTCGAAGATATCGGCAAAAAAGTTTTAAGCGCTAAATTACAACGGTGCACAAACCATACGACGAAACCTGGCAAGTGTGGTATTGTTGGACTCGGCAACGATTCAGGAGTCTAATGAGATGAGTCTCGTGAAAATAAGTCAACCACACCCAAAGTTCTGAGCCTTTTTTAAAAAAAATCTCCACTAGGCGGCGCTGTTTCGAAACTTGTCAGGCTACTTTGGGGTATCGTGGTGATGACCCATACCAAGTTTTGCAACAATCCGTTCATGCGTTGATAAAATACAGCATTTTAGCACATAATTCAAGATGGCCGACAGCCAAAATGGCCGATATGGTAAAATTGGATATCCTTCGACTCGGCATGACGTCCCGAATCTAACGAGGCCCCTTTTATGATATTTGGACAAACGGTTCAGCAAAGAAAAGCTAAAATAGCCATTTTTCGTATCTCCAGACCAGTAGGTGGCACAGCGCCGAAACGCTGCATGTAGCCTCAAGTCATGCTTATGATGACATGTACCAAGTTTGGTTTGAACACGATAAAGCGTTGCGGAGATATTGCCTTAAGTGTGTTTTTGCAAACGTTATGTAAAATTTGTTCGCGCGTTTATCGAAAACGAATAGACGAATCAACTTGATTTGCAAGATTTTTTGTCAATATTGTCTGAAGATGATCTGGTTAAATTTTCGTGCAAATCGGATGAACCGTCTAGGACGAGTTCGCAAAAGTAGGTTTTTCGGTTAATTGAAAATGGCGGGGAAATATCCAAGACGGAAAATGACGTCATAGGGTGCAATCGAATTGGCACGAGCTCAGAAATTAGAGGAAAAAAGAATTTCGTTTCTAGCCCTTACGGTTCAAAAGTAATTAGCATAAACATGAGTACACATTTGGACAGGTGGTGGCGCTAGAGGGATTGAGATAGAGACACCAAAATTTCCATGGTGACATACCAGACCATCTTCTATTAGTGTGCCAAATTTCACAACTTTTTACCATACGGTTCTATGGGCTGCCATAGACTCCCATGGCGGAAGAAAAAAAGACGGGAACGGTTTCAATAGGTGCCTTCGCACCTTTGGTGCTTGGCCCCTAATAAAAAGGGCATAAAAAGGGTCTAAAAAGGCCTATAAAAAAAAGACTATAGGGTCTGAGCACTTTATTTTTGAGCTGCAGGTTGCAAAAACTTTATCAAGCCTGGTGACATGTGCATCGGAGAGGTCAAAGGTAAATTTTTGCATTTTCAGCTCATTTATCATGGAAAAGTGGTGTTTTTTTTTTAACCTTTTAAACTGGTATGCCTCTACTGATGGCCCGATCTCCGTCAAAGTTTGCACGCGTCTTTACAATAATGCGACGCACATGCTCAGCCGATTTGGTGAAGTTCTGCGCAGAGCAGGCAATTTTTAGTCATTTAAATGTCATTTCGCATAGGATAATATAGAGCATTTTTTTCACCTTTATAACAGTTAAAGCGCCACGGCGTCCATAAAAGTCTGCAAGCCTCTTTAGGGTCACGTGACGCATGCGCACGCGTGATTTCGTGAAGCTGTATGCAAATCAGGCAGGAAGAGGGCCGCTTTCAGGCATTTAATGGGATTTTCCATAGAAATACATCATTGTGACCCCTTTTTAACCGTTATAGCGCCACCAAGTGGCCAATCTCCACGTCCTTTTTCATGCGGCCACAGAACGAGCTCTTACATATGCGTGCTGAGATTGGTGAAAATACCTCGTTCCGTTCACGAGTTATAGCCAATTTAGTAAAAGTGGCTCCTCCCCCTTCCAACGTTTTGGCGGCCCTTAGGGACCGTGAACCCAAATTTCCACTTTTTTTTATAACCTTTGACAATCAGACTCCAGAGAATCTCGCTGCGCTGGTTTGGTTCCGGTCGGGCCAATAACCTAGGACTAGTTTGCAAAAGTAGGTTTCGCAAAAAATCCCAAATAGCCGAAATTTTTCCCACTCTGACGAGCAAATCCGAGGCATGCATTTTGTCCGCCTTGAGCCAAGGATTCCAGCGATATAAGGCACTCGAGGCTACGCCTTACGTTTGATGAGTTATGAGCCGTTTCGTACTTTTGATCGCCGTTTCGTACTTTTGATCGCTGTAGCACCCCCGTCAGGCCGATCGGGGCGTGCTTCGGTGACGTCAGTAGTCGTTGTGAGTACTACCATCCCTGCAAGTTTCAAGTCTCTACGACTTACGGTTTGGTCTGCCCGATCAGTTTTAGCTGGAGAATGATGCATCATGGGAAAATGAACAGTTACAATAGGGTTTCAGCCTGACACCTGACTTTGATTGGATTTTACTACCCCTTACTATCAATATTTTGACATTTGGGCTCTCGATTGTGCCTAACGACCTATGTTTCCGAACTTCTGACGCTGGTTTTGTCTCGATCGGACTAGCGGTTTCGAAGATATCGGCAAAAAAGTTTTAAGCGCTAAATTACAACGGTGCACAAACCATACGACGAAACCTGGCAAGTGTGGTATTGTTGGACTCGGCAACGATTCAGGAGTCTAATGAGATGAGTCTCGTGAAAATAAGTCAACCACACCCAAAGTTCTGAGCCTTTTTTAAAAAAAATCTCCACTAGGCGGCGCTGTTTCGAAACTTGTCAGGCTACTTTGGGGTATCGTGGTGATGACCCATACCGAGTTTTGCAACAATCCGTTCATGCGTTGATAAAATACAGCATTTTAGCACATAATTCAAGATGGCCGACAGCCAAAATGGCCGATATGGTAAAATTGGATATCCTTCGACTCGGCATGACGTCCCGAATCTAACGAGGCCCCTTTTATGATATTTGGACAAACGGTTCAGCAAAGAAAAGCTAAAATAGCCATTTTTCGTATCTCCAGACCAGTAGGTGGCACAGCGCCGAAACGCTGCATGTAGCCTCAAGTCATGCTTATGATGACATGTACCAAGTTTGGTTTGAACACGATAAAGCGTTGCGGAGATATTGCCTTAAGTGTGTTTTTGCAAACGTTATGTAAAATTTGTTCGCGCGTTTATCGAAAACGAATAGACGAATCAACTTGATTTGCAAGATTTTTTGTCAATATTGTCTGAAGATGATCTGGTTAAATTTTCGTGCAAATCGGATGAACCGTCTAGGACGAGTTCGCAAAAGTAGGTTTTTCGGTTAATTGAAAATGGCGGGGAAATATCCAAGACGGAAAATGACGTCATAGGGTGCAATCGAATTGGCACGAGCTCAGAAATTAGAGGAAAAAAGAATTTCGTTTCTAGCCCTTACGGTTCAAAAGTTATTAGCATAAACATGAGTACACATTTGGACAGGTGGTGGCGCTAGAGGGATTGAGATAGAGACACCAAAATTTCCATGGTGACATACCAGACCATCTTCTATTAGTGTGCCAAATTTCACAACTTTTTACCATACGGTTCTATGGGCTGCCATAGACTCCCATGGCGGAAGAAAAAAAGACGGGAACGGTTTCAATAGGTGCCTTCGCACCTTTGGTGCTTGGCCCCTAATAAAAAGGGCATAAAAAGGGTCTAAAAAGGCCTATAAAAAAAAGACTATAGGGTCTGAGCACTTTATTTTTGAGCTGCAGGTTGCAAAAACTTTATCAAGCCTGGTGACATGTGCATCGGAGAGGTCAAAGGTAAATTTTTGCATTTTCAGCTCATTTATCATGGAAAAGTGGTGTTTTTTTTTTAACCTTTTAAACTGGTATGCCTCTACTGATGGCCCGATCTCCGTCAAAGTTTGCACGCGTCTTTACAATAATGCGACGCACATGCTCAGCCGATTTGGTGAAGTTCTGCGCAGAGCAGGCAATTTTTAGTCATTTAAATGTCATTTCGCATAGGATAATATAGAGCATTTTTTTCACCTTTATAACAGTTAAAGCGCCACGGCGTCCATAAAAGTCTGCAAGCCTCTTTAGGGTCACGTGACGCATGCGCACGCGTGATTTCGTGAAGCTGTATGCAAATCAGGCAGGAAGAGGGCCGCTTTCAGGCATTTAATGGGATTTTCCATAGAAATACATCATTGTGACCCCTTTTTAACCGTTATAGCGCCACCAAGTGGCCAATCTCCACGTCCTTTTTCATGCGGCCACAGAACGAGCTCTTACATATGCGTGCTGAGATTGGTGAAAATACCTCGTTCCGTTCACGAGTTATAGCCAATTTAGTAAAAGTGGCTCCTCCCCCTTCCAACGTTTTGGCGGCCCTTAGGGACCGTGAACCCAAATTTCCACTTTTTTTTATAACCTTTGACAATCAGACTCCAGAGAATCTCGCTGCGCTGGTTTGGTTCCGGTCGGGCCAATAACCTAGGACTAGTTTGCAAAAGTAGGTTTCGCAAAAAATCCCAAATAGCCGAAATTTTTCCCACTCTGACGAGCAAATCCGAGGCATGCATTTTGTCCGCCTTGAGCCAAGGATTCCAGCGATATAAGGCACTCGAGGCTACGCCTTACGTTTGATGAGTTATGAGCCGTTTCGTACTTTTGATCGCCGTTTCGTACTTTTGATCGCTGTAGCACCCCCGTCAGGCCGATCGGGGCGTGCTTCGGTGACGTCAGTAGTCGTTGTGAGTACTACCATCCCTGCAAGTTTCAAGTCTCTACGACTTACGGTTTGGTCTGCCCGATCAGTTTTAGCTGGAGAATGATGCATCATGGGAAAATGAACAGTTACAATAGGGTTTCAGCCTGACACCTGACTTTGATTGGATTTTACTACCCCTTACTATCAATATTTTGACATTTGGGCTCTCGATTGTGCCTAACGACCTATGTTTCCGAACTTCTGACGCTGGTTTTGTCTCGATCGGACTAGCGGTTTCGAAGATATCGGCAAAAAAGTTTTAAGCGCTAAATTACAACGGTGCACAAACCATACGACGAAACCTGGCAAGTGTGGTATTGTTGGACTCGGCAACGATTCAGGAGTCTAATGAGATGAGTCTCGTGAAAATAAGTCAACCACACCCAAAGTTCTGAGCCTTTTTTAAAAAAAATCTCCACTAGGCGGCGCTGTTTCGAAACTTGTCAGGCTACTTTGGGGTATCGTGGTGATGACCCATACCGAGTTTTGCAACAATCCGTTCATGCGTTGATAAAATACAGCATTTTAGCACATAATTCAAGATGGCCGACAGCCAAAATGGCCGATATGGTAAAATTGGATATCCTTCGACTCGGCATGACGTCCCGAATCTAACGAGGCCCCTTTTATGATATTTGGACAAACGGTTCAGCAAAGAAAAGCTAAAATAGCCATTTTTCGTATCTCCAGACCAGTAGGTGGCACAGCGCCGAAACGCTGCATGTAGCCTCAAGTCATGCTTATGATGACATGTACCAAGTTTGGTTTGAACACGATAAAGCGTTGCGGAGATATTGCCTTAAGTGTGTTTTTGCAAACGTTATGTAAAATTTGTTCGCGCGTTTATCGAAAACGAATAGACGAATCAACTTGATTTGCAAGATTTTTTGTCAATATTGTCTGAAGATGATCTGGTTAAATTTTCGTGCAAATCGGATGAACCGTCTAGGACGAGTTCGCAAAAGTAGGTTTTTCGGTTAATTGAAAATGGCGGGGAAATATCCAAGACGGAAAATGACGTCATAGGGTGCAATCGAATTGGCACGAGCTCAGAAATTAGAGGAAAAAAGAATTTCGTTTCTAGCCCTTACGGTTCAAAAGTTATTAGCATAAACATGAGTACACATTTGGACAGGTGGTGGCGCTAGAGGGATTGAGATAGAGACACCAAAATTTCCATGGTGACATACCAGACCATCTTCTATTAGTGTGCCAAATTTCACAACTTTTTACCATACGGTTCTATGGGCTGCCATAGACTCCCATGGCGGAAGAAAAAAAGACGGGAACGGTTTCAATAGGTGCCTTCGCACCTTTGGTGCTTGGCCCCTAATAAAAAGGGCATAAAAAGGGTCTTAAAAGGCCTATAAAAAAAAGACTATAGGGTCTGAGCACTTTATTTTTGAGCTGCAGGTTGCAAAAACTTTATCAAGCCTGGTGACATGTGCATCGGAGAGGTCAAAGGTAAATTTTTGCATTTTCAGCTCATTTATCATGGAAAAGTGGTGTTTTTTTTTTAACCTTTTAAACTGGTATGCCTCTACTGATGGCCCGATCTCCGTCAAAGTTTGCACGCGTCTTTACAATAATGCGACGCACATGCTCAGCCGATTTGGTGAAGTTCTGCGCAGAGCAGGCAATTTTTAGTCATTTAAATGTCATTTCGCATAGGATAATATAGAGCATTTTTTTCACCTTTATAACAGTTAAAGCGCCACGGCGTCCATAAAAGTCTGCAAGCCTCTTTAGGGTCACGTGACGCATGCGCACGCGTGATTTCGTGAAGCTGTATGCAAATCAGGCAGGAAGAGGGCCGCTTTCAGGCATTTAATGGGATTTTCCATAGAAATACATCATTGTGACCCCTTTTTAACCGTTATAGCGCCACCAAGTGGCCAATCTCCACGTCCTTTTTCATGCGGCCACAGAACGAGCTCTTACATATGCGTGCTGAGATTGGTGAAAATACCTCGTTCCGTTCACGAGTTATAGCCAATTTAGTAAAAGTGGCTCCTCCCCCTTCCAACGTTTTGGCGGCCCTTAGGGACCGTGAACCCAAATTTCCACTTTTTTTTATAACCTTTGACAATCAGACTCCAGAGAATCTCGCTGCGCTGGTTTGGTTCCGGTCGGGCCAATAACCTAGGACTAGTTTGCAAAAGTAGGTTTCGCAAAAAATCCCAAATAGCCGAAATTTTTCCCACTCTGACGAGCAAATCCGAGGCATGCATTTTGTCCGCCTTGAGCCAAGGATTCCAGCGATATAAGGCACTCGAGGCTACGCCTTACGTTTGATGAGTTATGAGCCGTTTCGTACTTTTGATCGCCGTTTCGTACTTTTGATCGCTGTAGCACCCCCGTCAGGCCGATCGGGGCGTGCTTCGGTGACGTCAGTAGTCGTTGTGAGTACTACCATCCCTGCAAGTTTCAAGTCTCTACGACTTACGGTTTGGTCTGCCCGATCAGTTTTAGCTGGAGAATGATGCATCATGGGAAAATGAACAGTTACAATAGGGTTTCAGCCTGACACCTGACTTTGATTGGATTTTACTACCCCTTACTATCAATATTTTGACATTTGGGCTCTCGATTGTGCCTAACGACCTATGTTTCCGAACTTCTGACGCTGGTTTTGTCTCGATCGGACTAGCGGTTTCGAAGATATCGGCAAAAAAGTTTTAATCGCTAAATTACAACGGTGCACAAACCATACGACGAAACCTGGCAAGTGTGGTATTGTTGGACTCGGCAACGATTCAGGAGTCTAATGAGATGAGTCTCGTGAAAATAAGTCAACCACACCCAAAGTTCTGAGCCTTTTTTAAAAAAAATCTCCACTAGGCGGCGCTGTTTCGAAACTTGTCAGGCTACTTTGGGGTATCGTGGTGATGACCCATACCGAGTTTTGCAACAATCCGTTCATGCGTTGATAAAATACAGCATTTTAGCACATAATTCAAGATGGCCGACAGCCAAAATGGCCGATATGGTAAAATTGGATATCCTTCGACTCGGCATGACGTCCCGAATCTAACGAGGCCCCTTTTATGATATTTGGACAAACGGTTCAGCAAAGAAAAGCTAAAATAGCCATTTTTCGTATCTCCAGACCAGTAGGTGGCACAGCGCCGAAACGCTGCATGTAGCCTCAAGTCATGCTTATGATGACATGTACCAAGTTTGGTTTGAACACGATAAAGCGTTGCGGAGATATTGCCTTAAGTGTGTTTTTGCAAACGTTATGTAAAATTTGTTCGCGCGTTTATCGAAAACGAATAGACGAATCAACTTGATTTGCAAGATTTTTTGTCAATATTGTCTGAAGATGATCTGGTTAAATTTTCGTGCAAATCGGATGAACCGTCTAGGACGAGTTCGCAAAAGTAGGTTTTTCGGTTAATTGAAAATGGCGGGGAAATATCCAAGACGGAAAATGACGTCATAGGGTGCAATCGAATTGGCACGAGCTCAGAAATTAGAGGAAAAAAGAATTTCGTTTCTAGCCCTTACGGTTCAAAAGTTATTAGCATAAACATGAGTACACATTTGGACAGGTGGTGGCGCTAGAGGGATTGAGATAGAGACACCAAAATTTCCATGGTGACATACCAGACCATCTTCTATTAGTGTGCCAAATTTCACAACTTTTTACCATACGGTTCTATGGGCTGCCATAGACTCCCATGGCGGAAGAAAAAAAGACGGGAACGGTTTCAATAGGTGCCTTCGCACCTTTGGTGCTTGGCCCCTAATAAAAAGGGCATAAAAAGGGTCTAAAAAGGCCTATAAAAAAAAGACTATAGGGTCTGAGCACTTTATTTTTGAGCTGCAGGTTGCAAAAACTTTATCAAGCCTGGTGACATGTGCATCGGAGAGGTCAAAGGTAAATTTTTGCATTTTCAGCTCATTTATCATGGAAAAGTGGTGTTTTTTTTTTAACCTTTTAAACTGGTATGCCTCTACTGATGGCCCGATCTCCGTCAAAGTTTGCACGCGTCTTTACAATAATGCGACGCACATGCTCAGCCGATTTGGTGAAGTTCTGCGCAGAGCAGGCAATTTTTAGTCATTTAAATGTCATTTCGCATAGGATAATATAGAGCATTTTTTTCACCTTTATAACAGTTAAAGCGCCACGGCGTCCATAAAAGTCTGCAAGCCTCTTTAGGGTCACGTGACGCATGCGCACGCGTGATTTCGTGAAGCTGTATGCAAATCAGGCAGGAAGAGGGCCGCTTTCAGGCATTTAATGGGATTTTCCATAGAAATACATCATTGTGACCCCTTTTTAACCGTTATAGCGCCACCAAGTGGCCAATCTCCACGTCCTTTTTCATGCGGCCACAGAACGAGCTCTTACATATGCGTGCTGAGATTGGTGAAAATACCTCGTTCCGTTCACGAGTTATAGCCAATTTAGTAAAAGTGGCTCCTCCCCCTTCCAACGTTTTGGCGGCCCTTAGGGACCGTGAACCCAAATTTCCACTTTTTTTTATAACCTTTGACAATCAGACTCCAGAGAATCTCGCTGCGCTGGTTTGGTTCCGGTCGGGCCAATAACCTAGGACTAGTTTGCAAAAGTAGGTTTCGCAAAAAATCCCAAATAGCCGAAATTTTTCCCACTCTGACGAGCAAATCCGAGGCATGCATTTTGTCCGCCTTGAGCCAAGGATTCCAGCGATATAAGGCACTCGAGGCTACGCCTTACGTTTGATGAGTTATGAGCCGTTTCGTACTTTTGATCGCCGTTTCGTACTTTTGATCGCTGTAGCACCCCCGTCAGGCTGATCGGGGCGTGCTTCGGTGACGTCAGTAGTCGTTGTGAGTACTACCATCCCTGCAAGTTTCAAGTCGCTACGACTTACGGTTTGGTCTGCCCGATCAGTTTTAGCTGGAGAATGATGCATCATGGGAAAATGAACAGTTACAATAGGGTTTCAGCCTGACACCTGACTTTGATTGGATTTTACTACCCCTTACTATCAATATTTTGACATTTGGGCTCTCGATTGTGCCTAACGACCTATGTTTCCGAACTTCTGACGCTGGTTTTGTCTCGATCGGACTAGCGGTTTTGAAGATATCGGCAAAAAAGTTTTAAGCGCTAAATTACAACGGTGCACAAACCATACGACGAAACCTGGCAAGTGTGGTATTGTTGGACTCGGCAACGATTCAGGAGTCTAATGAGATGAGTCTCGTGAAAATAAGTCAACCACACCCAAAGTTCTGAGCCTTTTTTAAAAAAAATCTCCACTAGGCGGCGCTGTTTCGAAACTTGTCAGGCTACTTTGGGGTATCGTGGTGATGACCCATACCGAGTTTTGCAACAATCCGTTCATGCGTTGATAAAATACAGCATTTTAGCACATAATTCAAGATGGCCGACAGCCAAAATGGCCGATATGGTAAAATTGGATATCCTTCGACTCGGCATGACGTCCCGAATCTAACGAGGCCCCTTTTATGATATTTGGACAAACGGTTCAGCAAAGAAAAGCTAAAATAGCCATTTTTCGTATCTCCAGACCAGTAGGTGGCACAGCGCCGAAACGCTGCATGTAGCCTCAAGTCATGCTTATGATGACATGTACCAAGTTTGGTTTGAACACGATAAAGCGTTGCGGAGATATTGCCTTAAGTGTGTTTTTGCAAACGTTATGTAAAATTTGTTCGCGCGTTTATCGAAAACGAATAGACGAATCAACTTGATTTGCAAGATTTTTTGTCAATATTGTCTGAAGATGATCTGGTTAAATTTTCGTGCAAATCGGATGAACCGTCTAGGACGAGTTCGCAAAAGTAGGTTTTTCGGTTAATTGAAAATGGCGGGGAAATATCCAAGACGGAAAATGACGTCATAGGGTGCAATCGAATTGGCACGAGCTCAGAAATTAGAGGAAAAAAGAATTTCGTTTCTAGCCCTTACGGTTCAAAAGTAATTAGCATAAACATGAGTACACATTTGGACAGGTGGTGGCGCTAGAGGGATTGAGATAGAGACACCAAAATTTCCATGGTGACATACCAGACCATCTTCTATTAGTGTGCCAAATTTCACAACTTTTTACCATACGGTTCTATGGGCTGCCATAGACTCCCATGGCGGAAGAAAAAAAGACGGGAACGGTTTCAATAGGTGCCTTCGCACCTTTGGTGCTTGGCCCCTAATAAAAAGGGCATAAAAAGGGTCTAAAAAGGCCTATAAAAAAAAGACTATAGGGTCTGAGCACTTTATTTTTGAGCTGCAGGTTGCAAAAACTTTATCAAGCCTGGTGACATGTGCATCGGAGAGGTCAAAGGTAAATTTTTGCATTTTCAGCTCATTTATCATGGAAAAGTGGTGTTTTTTTTTTAACCTTTTAAACTGGTATGCCTCTACTGATGGCCCGATCTCCGTCAAAGTTTGCACGCGTCTTTACAATAATGCGACGCACATGCTCAGCCGATTTGGTGAAGTTCTGCGCAGAGCAGGCAATTTTTAGTCATTTAAATGTCATTTCGCATAGGATAATATAGAGCATTTTTTTCACCTTTATAACAGTTAAAGCGCCACGGCGTCCATAAAAGTCTGCAAGCCTCTTTAGGGTCACGTGACGCATGCGCACGCGTGATTTCGTGAAGCTGTATGCAAATCAGGCAGGAAGAGGGCCGCTTTCAGGCATTTAATGGGATTTTCCATAGAAATACATCATTGTGACCCCTTTTTAACCGTTATAGCGCCACCAAGTGGCCAATCTCCACGTCCTTTTTCATGCGGCCACAGAACGAGCTCTTACATATGCGTGCTGAGATTGGTGAAAATACCTCGTTCCGTTCACGAGTTATAGCCAATTTAGTAAAAGTGGCTCCTCCCCCTTCCAACGTTTTGGCGGCCCTTAGGGACCGTGAACCCAAATTTCCACTTTTTTTTATAACCTTTGACAATCAGACTCCAGAGAATCTCGCTGCGCTGGTTTGGTTCCGGTCGGGCCAATAACCTAGGACTAGTTTGCAAAAGTAGGTTTCGCAAAAAATCCCAAATAGCCGAAATTTTTCCCACTCTGACGAGCAAATCCGAGGCATGCATTTTGTCCGCCTTGAGCCAAGGATTCCAGCGATATAAGGCACTCGAGGCTACGCCTTACGTTTGATGAGTTATGAGCCGTTTCGTACTTTTGATCGCCGTTTCGTACTTTTGATCGCTGTAGCACCCCCGTCAGGCCGATCGGGGCGTGCTTCGGTGACGTCAGTAGTCGTTGTGAGTACTACCATCCCTGCAAGTTTCAAGTCTCTACGACTTACGGTTTGGTCTGCCCGATCAGTTTTAGCTGGAGAATGATGCATCATGGGAAAATGAACAGTTACAATAGGGTTTCAGCCTGACACCTGACTTTGATTGGATTTTACTACCCCTTACTATCAATATTTTGACATTTGGGCTCTCGATTGTGCCTAACGACCTATGTTTCCGAACTTCTGACGCTGGTTTTGTCTCGATCGGACTAGCGGTTTCGAAGATATCGGCAAAAAAGTTTTAAGCGCTAAATTACAACGGTGCACAAACCATACGACGAAACCTGGCAAGTGTGGTATTGTTGGACTCGGCAACGATTCAGGAGTCTAATGAGATGAGTCTCGTGAAAATAAGTCAACCACACCCAAAGTTCTGAGCCTTTTTTAAAAAAATCTCCACTAGGCGGCGCTGTTTCGAAACTTGTCAGGCTACTTTGGGGTATCGTGGTGATGACCCATACCGAGTTTTGCAACAATCCGTTCATGCGTTGATAAAATACAGCATTTTAGCACATAATTCAAGATGGCCGACAGCCAAAATGGCCGATATGGTAAAATTGGATATCCTTCGACTCGGCATGACGTCCCGAATCTAACGAGGCCCCTTTTATGATATTTGGACAAACGGTTCAGCAAAGAAAAGCTAAAATAGCCATTTTTCGTATCTCCAGACCAGTAGGTGGCACAGCGCCGAAACGCTGCATGTAGCCTCAAGTCATGCTTATGATGACATGTACCAAGTTTGGTTTGAACACGATAAAGCGTTGCGGAGATATTGCCTTAAGTGTGTTTTTGCAAACGTTATGTAAAATTTGTTCGCGCGTTTATCGAAAACGAATAGACGAATCAACTTGATTTGCAAGATTTTTTGTCAATATTGTCTGAAGATGATCTGGTTAAATTTTCGTGCAAATCGGATGAACCGTCTAGGACGAGTTCGCAAAAGTAGGTTTTTCGGTTAATTGAAAATGGCGGGGAAATATCCAAGACGGAAAATGACGTCATAGGGTGCAATCGAATTGGCACGAGCTCAGAAATTAGAGGAAAAAAGAATTTCGTTTCTAGCCCTTACGGTTCAAAAGTAATTAGCATAAACATGAGTACACATTTGGACAGGTGGTGGCGCTAGAGGGATTGAGATAGAGACACCAAAATTTCCATGGTGACATACCAGACCATCTTCTATTAGTGTGCCAAATTTCACAACTTTTTACCATACGGTTCTATGGGCTGCCATAGACTCCCATGGCGGAAGAAAAAAAGACGGGAACGGTTTCAATAGGTGCCTTCGCACCTTTGGTGCTTGGCCCCTAATAAAAAGGGCATAAAAAGGGTCTAAAAAGGCCTATAAAAAAAAGACTATAGGGTCTGAGCACTTTATTTTTGAGCTGCAGGTTGCAAAAACTTTATCAAGCCTGGTGACATGTGCATCGGAGAGGTCAAAGGTAAATTTTTGCATTTTCAGCTCATTTATCATGGAAAAGTGGTGTTTTTTTTTTAACCTTTTAAACTGGTATGCCTCTACTGATGGCCCGATCTCCGTCAAAGTTTGCACGCGTCTTTACAATAATGCGACGCACATGCTCAGCCGATTTGGTGAAGTTCTGCGCAGAGCAGGCAATTTTTAGTCATTTAAATGTCATTTCGCATAGGATAATATAGAGCATTTTTTTCACCTTTATAACAGTTAAAGCGCCACGGCGTCCATAAAAGTCTGCAAGCCTCTTTAGGGTCACGTGACGCATGCGCACGCGTGATTTCGTGAAGCTGTATGCAAATCAGGCAGGAAGAGGGCCGCTTTCAGGCATTTAATGGGATTTTCCATAGAAATACATCATTGTGACCCCTTTTTAACCGTTATAGCGCCACCAAGTGGCCAATCTCCACGTCCTTTTTCATGCGGCCACAGAACGAGCTCTTACATATGCGTGCTGAGATTGGTGAAAATACCTCGTTCCGTTCACGAGTTATAGCCAATTTAGTAAAAGTGGCTCCTCCCCCTTCCAACGTTTTGGCGGCCCTTAGGGACCGTGAACCCAAATTTCCACTTTTTTTTATAACCTTTGACAATCAGACTCCAGAGAATCTCGCTGCGCTGGTTTGGTTCCGGTCGGGCCAATAACCTAGGACTAGTTTGCAAAAGTAGGTTTCGCAAAAAATCCCAAATAGCCGAATTTTTTCCCACTCTGACGAGCAAATCCGAGGCATGCATTTTGTCCGCCTTGAGCCAAGGATTCCAGCGATATAAGGCACTCGAGGCTACGCCT
The DNA here is from genome assembly GCF_949357685.1 of Gobio gobio. NCBI lineage: Eukaryota > Metazoa > Chordata > Actinopteri > Cypriniformes > Gobionidae > Gobio > Gobio gobio. Next base: position 20,630,214 of record NC_137120.1, read on the forward strand.
TACGTTTGATGAGTTATGAGCCGTTTCGTACTTTTGATCGCCGTTTCGTACTTTTGATCGCTGTAGCACCCCCGTCAGGCCGATCGGGGCGTGCTTCGGTGACGTCAGTAGTCGTTGTGAGTACTACCATCCCTGCAAGTTTCAAGTCTCTACGACTTACGGTTTGGTCTGCCCGATCAGTTTTAGCTGGAGAATGATGCATCATGGGAAAATGAACAGTTACAATAGGGTTTCAGCCTGACACCTGACTTTGATTGGATTTTACTACCCCTTACTATCAATATTTTGACATTTGGGCTCTCGATTGTGCCTAACGACCTATGTTTCCGAACTTCTGACGCTGGTTTTGTCTCGATCGGACTAGCGGTTTCGAAGATATCGGCAAAAAAGTTTTAAGCGCTAAATTACAACGGTGCACAAACCATACGACGAAACCTGGCAAGTGTGGTATTGTTGGACTCGGCAACGATTCAGGAGTCTAATGAGATGAGTCTCGTGAAAATAAGTCAACCACACCCAAAGTTCTGAGCCTTTTTTAAAAAAAATCTCCACTAGGCGGCGCTGTTTCGAAACTTGTCAGGCTACTTTGGGGTATCGTGGTGATGACCCATACCGAGTTTTGCAACAATCCGTTCATGCGTTGATAAAATACAGCATTTTAGCACATAATTCAAGATGGCCGACAGCCAAAATGGCCGATATGGTAAAATTGGATATCCTTCGACTCGGCATGACGTCCCGAATCTAACGAGGCCCCTTTTATGATATTTGGACAAACGGTTCAGCAAAGAAAAGCTAAAATAGCCATTTTTCGTATCTCCAGACCAGTAGGTGGCACAGCGCCGAAACGCTGCATGTAGCCTCAAGTCATGCTTATGATGACATGTACCAAGTTTGGTTTGAACACGATAAAGCGTTGCGGAGATATTGCCTTAAGTGTGTTTTTGCAAACGTTATGTAAAATTTGTTCGCGCGTTTATCGAAAACGAATAGACGAATCAACTTGATTTGCAAGATTTTTTGTCAATATTGTCTGAAGATGATCTGGTTAAATTTTCGTGCAAATCGGATGAACCGTCTAGGACGAGTTCGCAAAAGTAGGTTTTTCGGTTAATTGAAAATGGCGGGGAAATATCCAAGACGGAAAATGACGTCATAGGGTGCAATCGAATTGGCACGAGCTCAGAAATTAGAGGAAAAAAGAATTTCGTTTCTAGCCCTTACGGTTCAAAAGTAATTAGCATAAACATGAGTACACATTTGGACAGGTGGTGGCGCTAGAGGGATTGAGATAGAGACACCAAAATTTCCATGGTGACATACCAGACCATCTTCTATTAGTGTGCCAAATTTCACAACTTTTTACCATACGGTTCTATGGGCTGCCATAGACTCCCATGGCGGAAGAAAAAAAGACGGGAACGGTTTCAATAGGTGCCTTCGCACCTTTGGTGCTTGGCCCCTAATAAAAAGGGCATAAAAAGGGTCTAAAAAGGCCTATAAAAAAAAGACTATAGGGTCTGAGCACTTTATTTTTGAGCTGCAGGTTGCAAAAACTTTATCAAGCCTGGTGACATGTGCATCGGAGAGGTCAAAGGTAAATTTTTGCATTTTCAGCTCATTTATCATGGAAAAGTGGTGTTTTTTTTTTAACCTTTTAAACTGGTATGCCTCTACTGATGGCCCGATCTCCGTCAAAGTTTGCACGCGTCTTTACAATAATGCGACGCACATGCTCAGCCGATTTGGTGAAGTTCTGCGCAGAGCAGGCAATTTTTAGTCATTTAAATGTCATTTCGCATAGGATAATATAGAGCATTTTTTTCACCTTTATAACAGTTAAAGCGCCACGGCGTCCATAAAAGTCTGCAAGCCTCTTTAGGGTCACGTGACGCATGCGCACGCGTGATTTCGTGAAGCTGTATGCAAATCAGGCAGGAAGAGGGCCGCTTTCAGGCATTTAATGGGATTTTCCATAGAAATACATCATTGTGACCCCTTTTTAACCGTTATAGCGCCACCAAGTGGCCAATCTCCACGTCCTTTTTCATGCGGCCACAGAACGAGCTCTTACATATGCGTGCTGAGATTGGTGAAAATACCTCGTTCCGTTCACGAGTTATAGCCAATTTAGTAAAAGTGGCTCCTCCCCCTTCCAACGTTTTGGCGGCCCTTAGGGACCGTGAACCCAAATTTCCACTTTTTTTTATAACCTTTGACAATCAGACTCCAGAGAATCTCGCTGCGCTGGTTTGGTTCCGGTCGGGCCAATAACCTAGGACTAGTTTGCAAAAGTAGGTTTCGCAAAAAATCCCAAATAGCCGAAATTTTTCCCACTCTGACGAGCAAATCCGAGGCATGCATTTTGTCCGCCTTGAGCCAAGGATTCCAGCGATATAAGGCACTCGAGGCTACGCCTTACGTTTGATGAGTTATGAGCCGTTTCGTACTTTTGATCGCCGTTTCGTACTTTTGATCGCTGTAGCACCCCCGTCAGGCCGATCGGGGCGTGCTTCGGTGACGTCAGTAGTCGTTGTGAGTACTACCATCCCTGCAAGTTTCAAGTCTCTACGACTTACGGTTTGGTCTGCCTGATCAGTTTTAGCTGGAGAATGATGCATCATGGGAAAATGAACAGTTACAATAGGGTTTCAGCCTGACACCTGACTTTGATTGGATTTTACTACCCCTTACTATCAATATTTTGACATTTGGGCTCTCGATTGTGCCTAACGACCTATGTTTCCGAACTTCTGACGCTGGTTTTGTCTCGATCGGACTAGCGGTTTCGAAGATATCGGCAAAAAAGTTTTAAGCGCTAAATTACAACGGTGCACAAACCATACGACGAAACCTGGCAAGTGTGGTATTGTTGGACTCGGCAACGATTCAGGAGTCTAATGAGATGAGTCTCGTGAAAATAAGTCAACCACACCCAAAGTTCTGAGCCTTTTTTTTAAAAAATCTCCACTAGGCGGCGCTGTTTCGAAACTTGTCAGGCTACTTTGGGGTATCGTGGTGATGACCCATACCGAGTTTTGCAACAATCCGTTCATGCGTTGATAAAATACAGCATTTTAGCACATAATTCAAGATGGCCGACAGCCAAAATGGCCGATATGGTAAAATTGGATATCCTTCGACTCGGCATGACGTCCCGAATCTAACGAGGCCCCTTTTATGATATTTGGACAAACGGTTCAGCAAAGAAAAGCTAAAATAGCCAGTTTTCGTATCTCCAGACCAGTAGGTGGCACAGCGCCGAAACGCTGCATGTAGCCTCAAGTCATGCTTATGATGACATGTACCAAGTTTAGTTTGAACACGATAAAGCGTTGCGGAGATATTGCCTTAAGTGTGTTTTTGCAAACGTTATGTAAAATTTGTTCGCGCGTTTATCGAAAACGAATAGACGAATCAACTTGATTTGCAAGATTTTTTGTCAATATTGTCTGAAGATGATCTGGTTAAATTTTCGTGCAAATCGGATGAACCGTCTAGGACGAGTTCGCAAAAGTAGGTTTTTCGGTTAATTGAAAATGGCGGGGAAATATCCAAGACGGAAAATGACGTCATAGGGTGCAATCGAATTGGCACGAGCTCAGAAATTAGAGGAAAAAAGAATTTCGTTTCTAGCCCTTACGGTTCAAAAGTAATTAGCATAAACATGAGTACACATTTGGACAGGTGGTGGCGCTAGAGGGATTGAGATAGAGACACCAAAATTTCCATGGTGACATACCAGACCATCTTCTATTAGTGTGCCAAATTTCACAACTTTTTACCATACGGTTCTATGGGCTGCCATAGACTCCCATGGCGGAAGAAAAAAAGACGGGAACGGTTTCAATAGGTGCCTTCGCACCTTTGGTGCTTGGCCCCTAATAAAAAGGGCATAAAAAGGGTCTAAAAAGGCCTATAAAAAAAAGACTATAGGGTCTGAGCACTTTATTTTTGAGCTGCAGGTTGCAAAAACTTTATCAAGCCTGGTGACATGTGCATCGGAGAGGTCAAAGGTAAATTTTTGCATTTTCAGCTCATTTATCATGGAAAAGTGGTGTTTTTTTTTTAACCTTTTAAACTGGTATGCCTCTACTGATGGCCCGATCTCCGTCAAAGTTTGCACGCGTCTTTACAATAATGCGACGCACATGCTCAGCCGATTTGGTGAAGTTCTGCGCAGAGCAGGCAATTTTTAGTCATTTAAATGTCATTTCGCATAGGATAATATAGAGCATTTTTTTCACCTTTATAACAGTTAAAGCGCCACGGCGTCCATAAAAGTCTGCAAGCCTCTTTAGGGTCACGTGACGCATGCGCACGCGTGATTTCGTGAAGCTGTATGCAAATCAGGCAGGAAGAGGGCCGCTTTCAGGCATTTAATGGGATTTTCCATAGAAATACATCATTGTGACCCCTTTTTAACCGTTATAGCGCCACCAAGTGGCCAATCTCCACGTCCTTTTTCATGCGGCCACAGAACGAGCTCTTACATATGCGTGCTGAGATTGGTGAAAATACCTCGTTCCGTTCACGAGTTATAGCCAATTTAGTAAAAGTGGCTCCTCCCCCTTCCAACGTTTTGGCGGCCCTTAGGGACCGTGAACCCAAATTTCCACTTTTTTTTATAACCTTTGACAATCAGACTCCAGAGAATCTCGCTGCGCTGGTTTGGTTCCGGTCGGGCCAATAACCTAGGACTAGTTTGCAAAAGTAGGTTTCGCAAAAAATCCCAAATAGCCGAAATTTTTCCCACTCTGACGAGCAAATCCGAGGCATGCATTTTGTCCGCCTTGAGCCAAGGATTCCAGCGATATAAGGCACTCGAGGCTACGCCTTACGTTTGATGAGTTATGAGCCGTTTCGTACTTTTGATCGCCGTTTCGTACTTTTGATCGCTGTAGCACCCCCGTCAGGCCGATCGGGGCGTGCTTCGGTGACGTCAGTAGTCGTTGTGAGTACTACCATCCCTGCAAGTTTCAAGTCTCTACGACTTACGGTTTGGTCTGCCCGATCAGTTTTAGCTGGAGAATGATGCATCATGGGAAAATGAACAGTTACAATAGGGTTTCAGCCTGACACCTGACTTTGATTGGATTTTACTACCCCTTACTATCAATATTTTGACATTTGGGCTCTCGATTGTGCCTAACGACCTATGTTTCCGAACTTCTGACGCTGGTTTTGTCTCGATCGGACTAGCGGTTTCGAAGATATCGGCAAAAAAGTTTTAAGCGCTAAATTACAACGGTGCACAAACCATACGACGAAACCTGGCAAGTGTGGTATTGTTGGACTCGGCAACGATTCAGGAGTCTAATGAGATGAGTCTCGTGAAAATAAGTCAACCACACCCAAAGTTCTGAGCCTTTTTTTAAAAAAATCTCCACTAGGCGGCGCTGTTTCGAAACTTGTCAGGCTACTTTGGGGTATCGTGGTGATGACCCATACCGAGTTTTGCAACAATCCGTTCATGCGTTGATAAAATACAGCATTTTAGCACATAATTCAAGATGGCCGACAGCCAAAATGGCCGATATGGTAAAATTGGATATCCTTCGACTCGGCATGACGTCCCGAATCTAACGAGGCCCCTTTTATGATATTTGGACAAACGGTTCAGCAAAGAAAAGCTAAAATAGCCAGTTTTCGTATCTCCAGACCAGTAGGTGGCACAGCGCCGAAACGCTGCATGTAGCCTCAAGTCATGCTTATGATGACATGTACCAAGTTTGGTTTGAACACGATAAAGCGTTGCGGAGATATTGCCTTAAGTGTGTTTTTGCAAACGTTATGTAAAATTTGTTCGCGCGTTTATCGAAAACGAATAGACGAATCAACTTGATTTGCAAGATTTTTTGTCAATATTGTCTGAAGATGATCTGGTTAAATTTTCGTGCAAATCGGATGAACCGTCTAGGACGAGTTCGCAAAAGTAGGTTTTTCGGTTAATTGAAAATGGCGGGGAAATATCCAAGACGGAAAATGACGTCATAGGGTGCAATCGAATTGGCACGAGCTCAGAAATTAGAGGAAAAAAGAATTTCGTTTCTAGCCCTTACGGTTCAAAAGTAATTAGCATAAACATGAGTACACATTTGGACAGGTGGTGGCGCTAGAGGGATTGAGATAGAGACACCAAAATTTCCATGGTGACATACCAGACCATCTTCTATTAGTGTGCCAAATTTCACAACTTTTTACCATACGGTTCTATGGGCTGCCATAGACTCCCATGGCGGAAGAAAAAAAGACGGGAACGGTTTCAATAGGTGCCTTCGCACCTTTGGTGCTTGGCCCCTAATAAAAAGGGCATAAAAAGGGTCTAAAAAGGCCTATAAAAAAAAGACTATAGGGTCTGAGCACTTTATTTTTGAGCTGCAGGTTGCAAAAACTTTATCAAGCCTGGTGACATGTGCATCGGAGAGGTCAAAGGTAAATTTTTGCATTTTCAGCTCATTTATCATGGAAAAGTGGTGTTTTTTTTTTAACCTTTTAAACTGGTATGCCTCTACTGATGGCCCGATCTCCGTCAAAGTTTGCACGCGTCTTTACAATAATGCGACGCACATGCTCAGCCGATTTGGTGAAGTTCTGCGCAGAGCAGGCAATTTTTAGTCATTTAAATGTCATTTCGCATAGGATAATATAGAGCATTTTTTTCACCTTTATAACAGTTAAAGCGCCACGGCGTCCATAAAAGTCTGCAAGCCTCTTTAGGGTCACGTGACGCATGCGCACGCGTGATTTCGTGAAGCTGTATGCAAATCAGGCAGGAAGAGGGCCGCTTTCAGGCATTTAATGGGATTTTCCATAGAAATACATCATTGTGACCCCTTTTTAACCGTTATAGCGCCACCAAGTGGCCAATCTCCACGTCCTTTTTCATGCGGCCACAGAACGAGCTCTTACATATGCGTGCTGAGATTGGTGAAAATACCTCGTTCCGTTCACGAGTTATAGCCAATTTAGTAAAAGTGGCTCCTCCCCCTTCCAACGTTTTGGCGGCCCTTAGGGACCGTGAACCCAAATTTCCACTTTTTTTTATAACCTTTGACAATCAGACTCCAGAGAATCTCGCTGCGCTGGTTTGGTTCCGGTCGGGCCAATAACCTAGGACTAGTTTGCAAAAGTAGGTTTCGCAAAAAATCCCAAATAGCCGAAATTTTTCCCACTCTGACGAGCAAATCCGAGGCATGCATTTTGTCCGCCTTGAGCCAAGGATTCCAGCGATATAAGGCACTCGAGGCTACGCCTTACGTTTGATGAGTTATGAGCCGTTTCGTACTTTTGATCGCCGTTTCGTACTTTTGATCGCTGTAGCACCCCCGTCAGGCCGATCGGGGCGTGCTTCGGTGACGTCAGTAGTCGTTGTGAGTACTACCATCCCTGCAAGTTTCAAGTCTCTACGACTTACGGTTTGGTCTGCCCGATCAGTTTTAGCTGGAGAATGATGCATCATGGGAAAATGAACAGTTACAATAGGGTTTCAGCCTGACACCTGACTTTGATTGGATTTTACTACCCCTTACTATCAATATTTTGACATTTGGGCTCTCGATTGTGCCTAACGACCTATGTTTCCGAACTTCTGACGCTGGTTTTGTCTCGATCGGACTAGCGGTTTCGAAGATATCGGCAAAAAAGTTTTAAGCGCTAAATTACAACGGTGCACAAACCATACGACGAAACCTGGCAAGTGTGGTATTGTTGGACTCGGCAACGATTCAGGAGTCTAATGAGATGAGTCTCGTGAAAATAAGTCAACCACACCCAAAGTTCTGAGCCTTTTTTTAAAAAAATCTCCACTAGGCGGCGCTGTTTCGAAACTTGTCAGGCTACTTTGGGGTATCGTGGTGATGACCCATACCGAGTTTTGCAACAATCCGTTCATGCGTTGATAAAATACAGCATTTTAGCACATAATTCAAGATGGCCGACAGCCAAAATGGCCGATATGGTAAAATTGGATATCCTTCGACTCGGCATGACGTCCCGAATCTAACGAGGCCCCTTTTATGATATTTGGACAAACGGTTCAGCAAAGAAAAGCTAAAATAGCCAGTTTTCGTATCTCCAGACCAGTAGGTGGCACAGCGCCGAAACGCTGCATGTAGCCTCAAGTCATGCTTATGATGACATGTACCAAGTTTGGTTTGAACACGATAAAGCGTTGCGGAGATATTGCCTTAAGTGTGTTTTTGCAAACGTTATGTAAAATTTGTTCGCGCGTTTATCGAAAACGAATAGACGAATCAACTTGATTTGCAAGATTTTTTGTCAATATTGTCTGAAGATGATCTGGTTAAATTTTCGTGCAAATCGGATGAACCGTCTAGGACGAGTTCGCAAAAGTAGGTTTTTCGGTTAATTGAAAATGGCGGGGAAATATCCAAGACGGAAAATGACGTCATAGGGTGCAATCGAATTGGCACGAGCTCAGAAATTAGAGGAAAAAAGAATTTCGTTTCTAGCCCTTACGGTTCAAAAGTAATTAGCATAAACATGAGTACACATTTGGACAGGTGGTGGCGCTAGAGGGATTGAGATAGAGACACCAAAATTTCCATGGTGACATACCAGACCATCTTCTATTAGTGTGCCAAATTTCACAACTTTTTACCATACGGTTCTATGGGCTGCCATAGACTCCCATGGCGGAAGAAAAAAAGACGGGAACGGTTTCAATAGGTGCCTTCGCACCTTTGGTGCTTGGCCCCTAATAAAAAGGGCATAAAAAGGGTCTAAAAAGGCCTATAAAAAAAAGACTATAGGGTCTGAGCACTTTATTTTTGAGCTGCAGGTTGCAAAAACTTTATCAAGCCTGGTGACATGTGCATCGGAGAGGTCAAAGGTAAATTTTTGCATTTTCAGCTCATTTATCATGGAAAAGTGGTGTTTTTTTTTTAACCTTTTAAACTGGTATGCCTCTACTGATGGCCCGATCTCCGTCAAAGTTTGCACGCGTCTTTACAATAATGCGACGCACATGCTCAGCCGATTTGGTGAAGTTCTGCGCAGAGCAGGCAATTTTTAGTCATTTAAATGTCATTTCGCATAGGATAATATAGAGCATTTTTTTCACCTTTATAACAGTTAAAGCGCCACGGCGTCCATAAAAGTCTGCAAGCCTCTTTAGGGTCACGTGACGCATGCGCACGCGTGATTTCGTGAAGCTGTATGCAAATCAGGCAGGAAGAGGGCCGCTTTCAGGCATTTAATGGGATTTTCCATAGAAATACATCATTGTGACCCCTTTTTAACCGTTATAGCGCCACCAAGTGGCCAATCTCCACGTCCTTTTTCATGCGGCCACAGAACGAGCTCTTACATATGCGTGCTGAGATTGGTGAAAATACCTCGTTCCGTTCACGAGTTATAGCCAATTTAGTAAAAGTGGCTCCTCCCCCTTCCAACGTTTTGGCGGCCCTTAGGGACCGTGAACCCAAATTTCCACTTTTTTTTATAACCTTTGACAATCAGACTCCAGAGAATCTCGCTGCGCTGGTTTGGTTCCGGTCGGGCCAATAACCTAGGACTAGTTTGCAAAAGTAGGTTTCGCAAAAAATCCCAAATAGCCGAAATTTTTCCCACTCTGACGAGCAAATCCGAGGCATGCATTTTGTCCGCCTTGAGCCAAGGATTCCAGCGATATAAGGCACTCGAGGCTACGCCTTACGTTTGATGAGTTATGAGCCGTTTCGTACTTTTGATCGCCGTTTCGTACTTTTGATCGCTGTAGCACCCCCGTCAGGCCGATCGGGGCGTGCTTCGGTGACGTCAGTAGTCGTTGTGAGTACTACCATCCCTGCAAGTTTCAAGTCTCTACGACTTACGGTTTGGTCTGCCCGATCAGTTTTAGCTGGAGAATGATGCATCATGGGAAAATGAACAGTTACAATAGGGTTTCAGCCTGACACCTGACTTTGATTGGATTTTACTACCCCTTACTATCAATATTTTGACATTTGGGCTCTCGATTGTGCCTAACGACCTATGTTTCCGAACTTCTGACGCTGGTTTTGTCTCGATCGGACTAGCGGTTTCGAAGATATCGGCAAAAAAGTTTTAAGCGCTAAATTACAACGGTGCACAAACCATACGACGAAACCTGGCAAGTGTGGTATTGTTGGACTCGGCAACGATTCAGGAGTCTAATGAGATGAGTCTCGTGAAAATAAGTCAACCACACCCAAAGTTCTGAGCCTTTTTTTAAAAAAATCTCCACTAGGCGGCGCTGTTTCGAAACTTGTCAGGCTACTTTGGGGTATCGTGGTGATGACCCATACCGAGTTTTGCAACAATCCGTTCATGCGTTGATAAAATACAGCATTTTAGCACATAATTCAAGATGGCCGACAGCCAAAATGGCCGATATGGTAAAATTGGATATCCTTCGACTCGGCATGACGTCCCGAATCTAACGAGGCCCCTTTTATGATATTTGGACAAACGGTTCAGCAAAGAAAAGCTAAAATAGCCATTTTTCGTATCTCCAGACCAGTAGGTGGCACAGCGCCGAAACGCTGCATGTAGCCTCAAGTCATGCTTATGATGACATGTACCAAGTTTGGTTTGAACACGATAAAGCGTTGCGGAGATATTGCCTTAAGTGTGTTTTTGCAAACGTTATGTAAAATTTGTTCGCGCGTTTATCGAAAACGAATAGACGAATCAACTTGATTTGCAAGATTTTTTGTCAATATTGTCTGAAGATGATCTGGTTAAATTTTCGTGCAAATCGGATGAACCGTCTAGGACGAGTTCGCAAAAGTAGGTTTTTCGGTTAATTGAAAATGGCGGGGAAATATCCAAGACGGAAAATGACGTCATAGGGTGCAATCGAATTGGCACGAGCTCAGAAATTAGAGGAAAAAAGAATTTCGTTTCTAGCCCTTACGGTTCAAAAGTTATTAGCATAAACATGAGTACACATTTGGACAGATGGTGGCGCTAGAGGGATTGAGATAGAGACACCAAAATTTCCATGGTGACATACCAGACCATCTTCTATTAGTGTGCCAAATTTCACAACTTTTTACCATACGGTTCTATGGGCTGCCATAGACTCCCATGGCGGAAGAAAAAAAGACGGGAACGGTTTCAATAGGTGCCTTCGCACCTTTGGTGCTTGGCCCCTAATAAAAAGGGCATAAAAAGGGTCTAAAAAGGCCTATAAAAAAAAGACTATAGGGTCTGAGCACTTTATTTTTGAGCTGCAGGTTGCAAAAACTTTATCAAGCCTGGTGACATGTGCATCGGAGAGGTCAAAGGTAAATTTTTGCATTTTCAGCTCATTTATCATGGAAAAGTGGTGTTTTTTTTTTAACCTTTTAAACTGGTATGCCTCTACTGATGGCCCGATCTCCGTCAAAGTTTGCACGCGTCTTTACAATAATGCGACGCACATGCTCAGCCGATTTGGTGAAGTTCTGCGCAGAGCAGGCAATTTTTAGTCATTTAAATGTCATTTCGCATAGGATAATATAGAGCATTTTTTTCACCTTTATAACAGTTAAAGCGCCACGGCGTCCATAAAAGTCTGCAAGCCTCTTTAGGGTCACGTGACGCATGCGCACGCGTGATTTCGTGAAGCTGTATGCAAATCAGGCAGGAAGAGGGCCGCTTTCAGGCATTTAATGGGATTTTCCATAGAAATACATCATTGTGACCCCTTTTTAACCGTTATAGCGCCACCAAGTGGCCAATCTCCACGTCCTTTTTCATGCGGCCACAGAACGAGCTCTTACATATGCGTGCTGAGATTGGTGAAAATACCTCGTTCCGTTCACGAGTTATAGCCAATTTAGTAAAAGTGGCTCCTCCCCCTTCCAACGTTTTGGCGGCCCTTAGGGACCGTGAACCCAAATTTCCACTTTTTTTTATAACCTTTGACAATCAGACTCCAGAGAATCTCGCTGCGCTGGTTTGGTTCCGGTCGGGCCAATAACCTAGGACTAGTTTGCAAAAGTAGGTTTCGCAAAAAATCCCAAATAGCCGAAATTTTTCCCACTCTGACGAGCAAATCCGAGGCATGCATTTTGTCCGCCTTGAGCCAAGGATTCCAGCGATATAAGGCACTCGAGGCTACGCCTTACGTTTGATGAGTTATGAGCCGTTTCGTACTTTTGATCGCCGTTTCGTACTTTTGATCGCTGTAGCACCCCCGTCAGGCCGATCGGGGCGTGCTTCGGTGACGTCAGTAGTCGTTGTGAGTACTACCATCCCTGCAAGTTTCAAGTCTCTACGACTTACGGTTTGGTCTGCCCGATCAGTTTTAGCTGGAGAATGATGCATCATGGGAAAATGAACAGTTACAATAGGGTTTCAGCCTGACACCTGACTTTGATTGGATTTTACTACCCCTTACTATCAATATTTTGACATTTGGGCTCTCGATTGTGCCTAACGACCTATGTTTCCGAACTTCTGACGCTGGTTTTGTCTCGATCGGACTAGCGGTTTCGAAGATATCGGCAAAAAAGTTTTAAGCGCTAAATTACAACGGTGCACAAACCATACGACGAAACCTGGCAAGTGTGGTATTGTTGGACTCGGCAACGATTCAGGAGTCTAATGAGATGAGTCTCGTGAAAATAAGTCAACCACACCCAAAGTTCTGAGCCTTTTTTTAAAAAAATCTCCACTAGGCGGCGCTGTTTCGAAACTTGTCAGGCTACTTTGGGGTATCGTGGTGATGACCCATACCGAGTTTTGCAACAATCCGTTCATGCGTTGATAAAATACAGCATTTTAGCACATAATTCAAGATGGCCGACAGCCAAAATGGCCGATATGGTAAAATTGGATATCCTTCGACTCGGCATGACGTCCCGAATCTAACGAGGCCCCTTTTATGATATTTGGACAAACGGTTCAGCAAAGAAAAGCTAAAATAGCCAGTTTTCGTATCTCCAGACCAGTAGGTGGCACAGCGCCGAAACGCTGCATGTAGCCTCAAGTCATGCTTATGATGACATGTACCAAGTTTGGTTTGAACACGATAAAGCGTTGCGGAGATATTGCCTTAAGTGTGTTTTTGCAAACGTTATGTAAAATTTGTTCGCGCGTTTATCGAAAACGAATAGACGAATCAACTTGATTTGCAAGATTTTTTGTCAATATTGTCTGAAGATGATCTGGTTAAATTTTCGTGCAAATCGGATGAACCGTCTAGGACGAGTTCGCAAAAGTAGGTTTTTCGGTTAATTGAAAATGGCGGGGAAATATCCAAGACGGAAAATGACGTCATAGGGTGCAATCGAATTGGCACGAGCTCAGAAATTAGAGGAAAAAAGAATTTCGTTTCTAGCCCTTACGGTTCAAAAGTAATTAGCATAAACATGAGTACACATTTGGACAGGTGGTGGCGCTAGAGGGATTGAGATAGAGACACCAAAATTTCCATGGTGACATACCAGACCATCTTCTATTAGTGTGCCAAATTTCACAACTTTTTACCATACGGTTCTATGGGCTGCCATAGACTCCCATGGCGGAAGAAAAAAAGACGGGAACGGTTTCAATAGGTGCCTTCGCACCTTTGGTGCTTGGCCCCTAATAAAAAGGGCATAAAAAGGGTCTAAAAAGGCCTATAAAAAAAAGACTATAGGGTCTGAGCACTTTATTTTTGAGCTGCAGGTTGCAAAAACTTTATCAAGCCTGGTGACATGTGCATCGGAGAGGTCAAAGGTAAATTTTTGCATTTTCAGCTCATTTATCATGGAAAAGTGGTGTTTTTTTTTTAACCTTTTAAACTGGTATGCCTCTACTGATGGCCCGATCTCCGTCAAAGTTTGCACGCGTCTTTACAATAATGCGACGCACATGCTCAGCCGATTTGGTGAAGTTCTGCGCAGAGCAGGCAATTTTTAGTCATTTAAATGTCATTTCGCATAGGATAATATAGAGCATTTTTTTCACCTTTATAACAGTTAAAGCGCCACGGCGTCCATAAAAGTCTGCAAGCCTCTTTAGGGTCACGTGACGCATGCGCACGCGTGATTTCGTGAAGCTGTATGCAAATCAGGCAGGAAGAGGGCCGCTTTCAGGCATTTAATGGGATTTTCCATAGAAATACATCATTGTGACCCCTTTTTAACCGTTATAGCGCCACCAAGTGGCCAATCTCCACGTCCTTTTTCATGCGGCCACAGAACGAGCTCTTACATATGCGTGCTGAGATTGGTGAAAATACCTCGTTCCGTTCACGAGTTATAGCCAATTTAGTAAAAGTGGCTCCTCCCCCTTCCAACGTTTTGGCGGCCCTTAGGGACCGTGAACCCAAATTTCCACTTTTTTTTATAACCTTTGACAATCAGACTCCAGAGAATCTCGCTGCGCTGGTTTGGTTCCGGTCGGGCCAATAACCTAGGACTAGTTTGCAAAAGTAGGTTTCGCAAAAAATCCCAAATAGCCGAAATTTTTCCCACTCTGACGAGCAAATCCGAGGCATGCATTTTGTCCGCCTTGAGCCAAGGATTCCAGCGATATAAGGCACTCGAGGCTACGCCTTACGTTTGATGAGTTATGAGCCGTTTCGTACTTTTGATCGCCGTTTCGTACTTTTGATCGCTGTAGCACCCCCGTCAGGCCGATCGGGGCGTGCTTCGGTGACGTCAGTAGTCGTTGTGAGTACTACCATCCCTGCAAGTTTCAAGTCTCTACGACTTACGGTTTGGTCTGCCTGATCAGTTTTAGCTGGAGAATGATGCATCATGGGAAAATGAACAGTTACAATAGGGTTTCAGCCTGACACCTGACTTTGATTGGATTTTACTACCCCTTACTATCAATATTTTGACATTTGGGCTCTCGATTGTGCCTAACGACCTATGTTTCCGAACTTCTGACGCTGGTTTTGTCTCGATCGGACTAGCGGTTTCGAAGATATCGGCAAAAAAGTTTTAAGCGCTAAATTACAACGGTGCACAAACCATACGACGAAACCTGGCAAGTGTGGTATTGTTGGACTCGGCAACGATTCAGGAGTCTAATGAGATGAGTCTCGTGAAAATAAGTCAACCACACCCAAAGTTCTGAGCCTTTTTTTAAAAAAATCTCCACTAGGCGGCGCTGTTTCGAAACTTGTCAGGCTACTTTGGGGTATCGTGGTGATGACCCATACCGAGTTTTGCAACAATCCGTTCATGCGTTGATAAAATACAGCATTTTAGCACATAATTCAAGATGGCCGACAGCCAAAATGGCCGATATGGTAAAATTGGATATCCTTCGACTCGGCATGACGTCCCGAATCTAACGAGGCCCCTTTTATGATATTTGGACAAACGGTTCAGCAAAGAAAAGCTAAAATAGCCAGTTTTCGTATCTCCAGACCAGTAGGTGGCACAGCGCCGAAACGCTGCATGTAGCCTCAAGTCATGCTTATGATGACATGTACCAAGTTTAGTTTGAACACGATAAAGCGTTGCGGAGATATTGCCTTAAGTGTGTTTTTGCAAACGTTATGTAAAATTTGTTCGCGCGTTTATCGAAAACGAATAGACGAATCAACTTGATTTGCAAGATTTTTTGTCAATATTGTCTGAAGATGATCTGGTTAAATTTTCGTGCAAATCGGATGAACCGTCTAGGACGAGTTCGCAAAAGTAGGTTTTTCGGTTAATTGAAAATGGCGGGGAAATATCCAAGACGGAAAATGACGTCATAGGGTGCAATCGAATTGGCACGAGCTCAGAAATTAGAGGAAAAAAGAATTTCGTTTCTAGCCCTTACGGTTCAAAAGTAATTAGCATAAACATGAGTACACATTTGGACAGGTGGTGGCGCTAGAGGGATTGAGATAGAGACACCAAAATTTCCATGGTGACATACCAGACCATCTTCTATTAGTGTGCCAAATTTCACAACTTTTTACCATACGGTTCTATGGGCTGCCATAGACTCCCATGGCGGAAGAAAAAAAGACGGGAACGGTTTCAATAGGTGCCTTCGCACCTTTGGTGCTTGGCCCCTAATAAAAAGGGCATAAAAAGGGTCTAAAAAGGCCTATAAAAAAAAGACTATAGGGTCTGAGCACTTTATTTTTGAGCTGCAGGTTGCAAAAACTTTATCAAGCCTGGTGACATGTGCATCGGAGAGGTCAAAGGTAAATTTTTGCATTTTCAGCTCATTTATCATGGAAAAGTGGTGTTTTTTTTTTAACCTTTTAAACTGGTATGCCTCTACTGATGGCCCGATCTCCGTCAAAGTTTGCACGCGTCTTTACAATAATGCGACGCACATGCTCAGCCGATTTGGTGAAGTTCTGCGCAGAGCAGGCAATTTTTAGTCATTTAAATGTCATTTCGCATAGGATAATATAGAGCATTTTTTTCACCTTTATAACAGTTAAAGCGCCACGGCGTCCATAAAAGTCTGCAAGCCTCTTTAGGGTCACGTGACGCATGCGCACGCGTGATTTCGTGAAGCTGTATGCAAATCAGGCAGGAAGAGGGCCGCTTTCAGGCATTTAATGGGATTTTCCATAGAAATACATCATTGTGACCCCTTTTTAACCGTTATAGCGCCACCAAGTGGCCAATCTCCACGTCCTTTTTCATGCGGCCACAGAACGAGCTCTTACATATGCGTGCTGAGATTGGTGAAAATACCTCGTTCCGTTCACGAGTTATAGCCAATTTAGTAAAAGTGGCTCCTCCCCCTTCCAACGTTTTGGCGGCCCTTAGGGACCGTGAACCCAAATTTCCACTTTTTTTTATAACCTTTGACAATCAGACTCCAGAGAATCTCGCTGCGCTGGTTTGGTTCCGGTCGGGCCAATAACCTAGGACTAGTTTGCAAAAGTAGGTTTCGCAAAAAATCCCAAATAGCCGAAATTTTTCCCACTCTGACGAGCAAATCCGAGGCATGCATTTTGTCCGCCTTGAGCCAAGGATTCCAGCGATATAAGGCACTCGAGGCTACGCCTTACGTTTGATGAGTTATGAGCCGTTTCGTACTTTTGATCGCCGTTTCGTACTTTTGATCGCTGTAGCACCCCCGTCAGGCCGATCGGGGCGTGCTTCGGTGACGTCAGTAGTCGTTGTGAGTACTACCATCCCTGCAAGTTTCAAGTCTCTACGACTTACGGTTTGGTCTGCCCGATCAGTTTTAGCTGGAGAATGATGCATCATGGGAAAATGAACAGTTACAATAGGGTTTCAGCCTGACACCTGACTTTGATTGGATTTTACTACCCCTTACTATCAATATTTTGACATTTGGGCTCTCGATTGTGCCTAACGACCTATGTTTCCGAACTTCTGACGCTGGTTTTGTCTCGATCGGACTAGCGGTTTCGAAGATATCGGCAAAAAAGTTTTAAGCGCTAAATTACAACGGTGCACAAACCATACGACGAAACCTGGCAAGTGTGGTATTGTTGGACTCGGCAACGATTCAGGAGTCTAATGAGATGAGTCTCGTGAAAATAAGTCAACCACACCCAAAGTTCTGAGCCTTTTTTTAAAAAAATCTCCACTAGGCGGCGCTGTTTCGAAACTTGTCAGGCTACTTTGGGGTATCGTGGTGATGACCCATACCGAGTTTTGCAACAATCCGTTCATGCGTTGATAAAATACAGCATTTTAGCACATAATTCAAGATGGCCGACAGCCAAAATGGCCGATATGGTAAAATTGGATATCCTTCGACTCGGCATGACGTCCCGAATCTAACGAGGCCCCTTTTATGATATTTGGACAAACGGTTCAGCAAAGAAAAGCTAAAATAGCCAGTTTTCGTATCTCCAGACCAGTAGGTGGCACAGCGCCGAAACGCTGCATGTAGCCTCAAGTCATGCTTATGATGACATGTACCAAGTTTGGTTTGAACACGATAAAGCGTTGCGGAGATATTGCCTTAAGTGTGTTTTTGCAAACGTTATGTAAAATTTGTTCGCGCGTTTATCGAAAACGAATAGACGAATCAACTTGATTTGCAAGATTTTTTGTCAATATTGTCTGAAGATGATCTGGTTAAATTTTCGTGCAAATCGGATGAACCGTCTAGGACGAGTTCGCAAAAGTAGGTTTTTCGGTTAATTGAAAATGGCGGGGAAATATCCAAGACGGAAAATGACGTCATAGGGTGCAATCGAATTGGCACGAGCTCAGAAATTAGAGGAAAAAAGAATTTCGTTTCTAGCCCTTACGGTTCAAAAGTAATTAGCATAAACATGAGTACACATTTGGACAGGTGGTGGCGCTAGAGGGATTGAGATAGAGACACCAAAATTTCCATGGTGACATACCAGACCATCTTCTATTAGTGTGCCAAATTTCACAACTTTTTACCATACGGTTCTATGGGCTGCCATAGACTCCCATGGCGGAAGAAAAAAAGACGGGAACGGTTTCAATAGGTGCCTTCGCACCTTTGGTGCTTGGCCCCTAATAAAAAGGGCATAAAAAGGGTCTAAAAAGGCCTATAAAAAAAAGACTATAGGGTCTGAGCACTTTATTTTTGAGCTGCAGGTTGCAAAAACTTTATCAAGCCTGGTGACATGTGCATCGGAGAGGTCAAAGGTAAATTTTTGCATTTTCAGCTCATTTATCATGGAAAAGTGGTGTTTTTTTTTTAACCTTTTAAACTGGTATGCCTCTACTGATGGCCCGATCTCCGTCAAAGTTTGCACGCGTCTTTACAATAATGCGACGCACATGCTCAGCCGATTTGGTGAAGTTCTGCGCAGAGCAGGCAATTTTTAGTCATTTAAATGTCATTTCGCATAGGATAATATAGAGCATTTTTTTCACCTTTATAACAGTTAAAGCGCCACGGCGTCCATAAAAGTCTGCAAGCCTCTTTAGGGTCACGTGACGCATGCGCACGCGTGATTTCGTGAAGCTGTATGCAAATCAGGCAGGAAGAGGGCCGCTTTCAGGCATTTAATGGGATTTTCCATAGAAATACATCATTGTGACCCCTTTTTAACCGTTATAGCGCCACCAAGTGGCCAATCTCCACGTCCTTTTTCATGCGGCCACAGAACGAGCTCTTACATATGCGTGCTGAGATTGGTGAAAATACCTCGTTCCGTTCACGAGTTATAGCCAATTTAGTAAAAGTGGCTCCTCCCCCTTCCAACGTTTTGGCGGCCCTTAGGGACCGTGAACCCAAATTTCCACTTTTTTTTATAACCTTTGACAATCAGACTCCAGAGAATCTCGCTGCGCTGGTTTGGTTCCGGTCGGGCCAATAACCTAGGACTAGTTTGCAAAAGTAGGTTTCGCAAAAAATCCCAAATAGCCGAAATTTTTCCCACTCTGACGAGCAAATCCGAGGCATGCATTTTGTCCGCCTTGAGCCAAGGATTCCAGCGATATAAGGCACTCGAGGCTACGCCTTACGTTTGATGAGTTATGAGCCGTTTCGTACTTTTGATCGCCGTTTCGTACTTTTGATCGCTGTAGCACCCCCGTCAGGCCGATCGGGGCGTGCTTCGGTGACGTCAGTAGTCGTTGTGAGTACTACCATCCCTGCAAGTTTCAAGTCTCTACGACTTACGGTTTGGTCTGCCCGATCAGTTTTAGCTGGAGAATGATGCATCATGGGAAAATGAACAGTTACAATAGGGTTTCAGCCTGACACCTGACTTTGATTGGATTTTACTACCCCTTACTATCAATATTTTGACATTTGGGCTCTCGATTGTGCCTAACGACCTATGTTTCCGAACTTCTGACGCTGGTTTTGTCTCGATCGGACTAGCGGTTTCGAAGATATCGGCAAAAAAGTTTTAAGCGCTAAATTACAACGGTGCACAAACCATACGACGAAACCTGGCAAGTGTGGTATTGTTGGACTCGGCAACGATTCAGGAGTCTAATGAGATGAGTCTCGTGAAAATAAGTCAACCACACCCAAAGTTCTGAGCCTTTTTTTAAAAAAATCTCCACTAGGCGGCGCTGTTTCGAAACTTGTCAGGCTACTTTGGGGTATCGTGGTGATGACCCATACCGAGTTTTGCAACAATCCGTTCATGCGTTGATAAAATACAGCATTTTAGCACATAATTCAAGATGGCCGACAGCCAAAATGGCCGATATGGTAAAATTGGATATCCTTCGACTCGGCATGACGTCCCGAATCTAACGAGGCCCCTTTTATGATATTTGGACAAACGGTTCAGCAAAGAAAAGCTAAAATAGCCAGTTTTCGTATCTCCAGACCAGTAGGTGGCACAGCGCCGAAACGCTGCATGTAGCCTCAAGTCATGCTTATGATGACATGTACCAAGTTTGGTTTGAACACGATAAAGCGTTGCGGAGATATTGCCTTAAGTGTGTTTTTGCAAACGTTATGTAAAATTTGTTCGCGCGTTTATCGAAAACGAATAGACGAATCAACTTGATTTGCAAGATTTTTTGTCAATATTGTCTGAAGATGATCTGGTTAAATTTTCGTGCAAATCGGATGAACCGTCTAGGACGAGTTCGCAAAAGTAGGTTTTTCGGTTAATTGAAAATGGCGGGGAAATATCCAAGACGGAAAATGACGTCATAGGGTGCAATCGAATTGGCACGAGCTCAGAAATTAGAGGAAAAAAGAATTTCGTTTCTAGCCCTTACGGTTCAAAAGTAATTAGCATAAACATGAGTACACATTTGGACAGGTGGTGGCGCTAGAGGGATTGAGATAGAGACACCAAAATTTCCATGGTGACATACCAGACCATCTTCTATTAGTGTGCCAAATTTCACAACTTTTTACCATACGGTTCTATGGGCTGCCATAGACTCCCATGGCGGAAGAAAAAAAGACGGGAACGGTTTCAATAGGTGCCTTCGCACCTTTGGTGCTTGGCCCCTAATAAAAAGGGCATAAAAAGGGTCTAAAAAGGCCTATAAAAAAAAGACTATAGGGTCTGAGCACTTTATTTTTGAGCTGCAGGTTGCAAAAACTTTATCAAGCCTGGTGACATGTGCATCGGAGAGGTCAAAGGTAAATTTTTGCATTTTCAGCTCATTTATCATGGAAAAGTGGTGTTTTTTTTTTAACCTTTTAAACTGGTATGCCTCTACTGATGGCCCGATCTCCGTCAAAGTTTGCACGCGTCTTTACAATAATGCGACGCACATGCTCAGCCGATTTGGTGAAGTTCTGCGCAGAGCAGGCAATTTTTAGTCATTTAAATGTCATTTCGCATAGGATAATATAGAGCATTTTTTTCACCTTTATAACAGTTAAAGCGCCACGGCGTCCATAAAAGTCTGCAAGCCTCTTTAGGGTCACGTGACGCATGCGCACGCGTGATTTCGTGAAGCTGTATGCAAATCAGGCAGGAAGAGGGCCGCTTTCAGGCATTTAATGGGATTTTCCATAGAAATACATCATTGTGACCCCTTTTTAACCGTTATAGCGCCACCAAGTGGCCAATCTCCACGTCCTTTTTCATGCGGCCACAGAACGAGCTCTTACATATGCGTGCTGAGATTGGTGAAAATACCTCGTTCCGTTCACGAGTTATAGCCAATTTAGTAAAAGTGGCTCCTCCCCCTTCCAACGTTTTGGCGGCCCTTAGGGACCGTGAACCCAAATTTCCACTTTTTTTTATAACCTTTGACAATCAGACTCCAGAGAATCTCGCTGCGCTGGTTTGGTTCCGGTCGGGCCAATAACCTAGGACTAGTTTGCAAAAGTAGGTTTCGCAAAAAATCCCAAATAGCCGAAATTTTTCCCACTCTGACGAGCAAATCCGAGGCATGCATTTTGTCCGCCTTGAGCCAAGGATTCCAGCGATATAAGGCACTCGAGGCTACGCCTTACGTTTGATGAGTTATGAGCCGTTTCGTACTTTTGATCGCCGTTTCGTACTTTTGATCGCTGTAGCACCCCCGTCAGGCCGATCGGGGCGTGCTTCGGTGACGTCAGTAGTCGTTGTGAGTACTACCATCCCTGCAAGTTTCAAGTCTCTACGACTTACGGTTTGGTCTGCCTGATCAGTTTTAGCTGGAGAATGATGCATCATGGGAAAATGAACAGTTACAATAGGGTTTCAGCCTGACACCTGACTTTGATTGGATTTTACTACCCCTTACTATCAATATTTTGACATTTGGGCTCTCGATTGTGCCTAACGACCTATGTTTCCGAACTTCTGACGCTGGTTTTGTCTCGATCGGACTAGCGGTTTCGAAGATATCGGCAAAAAAGTTTTAAGCGCTAAATTACAACGGTGCACAAACCATACGACGAAACCTGGCAAGTGTGGTATTGTTGGACTCGGCAACGATTCAGGAGTCTAATGAGATGAGTCTCGTGAAAATAAGTCAACCACACCCAAAGTTCTGAGCCTTTTTTTAAAAAAATCTCCACTAGGCGGCGCTGTTTCGAAACTTGTCAGGCTACTTTGGGGTATCGTGGTGATGACCCATACCGAGTTTTGCAACAATCCGTTCATGCGTTGATAAAATACAGCATTTTAGCACATAATTCAAGATGGCCGACAGCCAAAATGGCCGATATGGTAAAATTGGATATCCTTCGACTCGGCATGACGTCCCGAATCTAACGAGGCCCCTTTTATGATATTTGGACAAACGGTTCAGCAAAGAAAAGCTAAAATAGCCAGTTTTCGTATCTCCAGACCAGTAGGTGGCACAGCGCCGAAACGCTGCATGTAGCCTCAAGTCATGCTTATGATGACATGTACCAAGTTTGGTTTGAACACGATAAAGCGTTGCGGAGATATTGCCTTAAGTGTGTTTTTGCAAACGTTATGTAAAATTTGTTCGCGCGTTTATCGAAAACGAATAGACGAATCAACTTGATTTGCAAGATTTTTTGTCAATATTGTCTGAAGATGATCTGGTTAAATTTTCGTGCAAATCGGATGAACCGTCTAGGACGAGTTCGCAAAAGTAGGTTTTTCGGTTAATTGAAAATGGCGGGGAAATATCCAAGACGGAAAATGACGTCATAGGGTGCAATCGAATTGGCACGAGCTCAGAAATTAGAGGAAAAAAGAATTTCGTTTCTAGCCCTTACGGTTCAAAAGTTATTAGCATAAACATGAGTACACATTTGGACAGGTGGTGGCGCTAGAGGGATTGAGATAGAGACACCAAAATTTCCATGGTGACATACCAGACCATCTTCTATTAGTGTGCCAAATTTCACAACTTTTTACCATACGGTTCTATGGGCTGCCATAGACTCCCATGGCGGAAGAAAAAAAGACGGGAACGGTTTCAATAGGTGCCTTCGCACCTTTGGTGCTTGGCCCCTAATAAAAAGGGCATAAAAAGGGTCTAAAAAGGCCTATAAAAAAAAGACTATAGGGTCTGAGCACTTTATTTTTGAGCTGCAGGTTGCAAAAACTTTATCAAGCCTGGTGACATGTGCATCGGAGAGGTCAAAGGTAAATTTTTGCATTTTCAGCTCATTTATCATGGAAAAGTGGTGTTTTTTTTTTAACCTTTTAAACTGGTATGCCTCTACTGATGGCCCGATCTCCGTCAAAGTTTGCACGCGTCTTTACAATAATGCGACGCACATGCTCAGCCGATTTGGTGAAGTTCTGCGCAGAGCAGGCAATTTTTAGTCATTTAAATGTCATTTCGCATAGGATAATATAGAGCATTTTTTTCACCTTTATAACAGTTAAAGCGCCACGGCGTCCATAAAAGTCTGCAAGCCTCTTTAGGGTCACGTGACGCATGCGCACGCGTGATTTCGTGAAGCTGTATGCAAATCAGGCAGGAAGAGGGCCGCTTTCAGGCATTTAATGGGATTTTCCATAGAAATACATCATTGTGACCCCTTTTTAACCGTTATAGCGCCACCAAGTGGCCAATCTCCACGTCCTTTTTCATGCGGCCACAGAACGAGCTCTTACATATGCGTGCTGAGATTGGTGAAAATACCTCGTTCCGTTCACGAGTTATAGCCAATTTAGTAAAAGTGGCTCCTCCCCCTTCCAACGTTTTGGCGGCCCTTAGGGACCGTGAACCCAAATTTCCACTTTTTTTTATAACCTTTGACAATCAGACTCCAGAGAATCTCGCTGCGCTGGTTTGGTTCCGGTCGGGCCAATAACCTAGGACTAGTTTGCAAAAGTAGGTTTCGCAAAAAATCCCAAATAGCCGAAATTTTTCCCACTCTGACGAGCAAATCCGAGGCATGCATTTTGTCCGCCTTGAGCCAAGGATTCCAGCGATATAAGGCACTCGAGGCTACGCCTTACGTTTGATGAGTTATGAGCCGTTTCGTACTTTTGATCGCCGTTTCGTACTTTTGATCGCTGTAGCACCCCCGTCAGGCCGATCGGGGCGTGCTTCGGTGACGTCAGTAGTCGTTGTGAGTACTACCATCCCTGCAAGTTTCAAGTCTCTACGACTTACGGTTTGGTCTGCCCGATCAGTTTTAGCTGGAGAATGATGCATCATGGGAAAATGAACAGTTACAATAGGGTTTCAGCCTGACACCTGACTTTGATTGGATTTTACTACCCCTTACTATCAATATTTTGACATTTGGGCTCTCGATTGTGCCTAACGACCTATGTTTCCGAACTTCTGACGCTGGTTTTGTCTCGATCGGACTAGCGGTTTTGAAGATATCGGCAAAAAAGTTTTAAGCGCTAAATTACAACGGTGCACAAACCATACGACGAAACCTGGCAAGTGTGGTATTGTTGGACTCGGCAACGATTCAGGAGTCTAATGAGATGAGTCTCGTGAAAATAAGTCAACCACACCCAAAGTTCTGAGCCTTTTTTAAAAAAAATCTCCACTAGGCGGCGCTGTTTCGAAACTTGTCAGGCTACTTTGGGGTATCGTGGTGATGACCCATACCGAGTTTTGCAACAATCCGTTCATGCGTTGATAAAATACAGCATTTTAGCACATAATTCAAGATGGCCGACAGCCAAAATGGCCGATATGGTAAAATTGGATATCCTTCGACTCGGCATGACGTCCCGAATCTAACGAGGCCCCTTTTATGATATTTGGACAAACGGTTCAGCAAAGAAAAGCTAAAATAGCCATTTTTCGTATCTCCAGACCAGTAGGTGGCACAGCGCCGAAACGCTGCATGTAGCCTCAAGTCATGCTTATGATGACATGTACCAAGTTTGGTTTGAACACGATAAAGCGTTGCGGAGATATTGCCTTAAGTGTGTTTTTGCAAACGTTATGTAAAATTTGTTCGCGCGTTTATCGAAAACGAATAGACGAATCAACTTGATTTGCAAGATTTTTTGTCAATATTGTCTGAAGATGATCTGGTTAAATTTTCGTGCAAATCGGATGAACCGTCTAGGACGAGTTCGCAAAAGTAGGTTTTTCGGTTAATTGAAAATGGCGGGGAAATATCCAAGACGGAAAATGACGTCATAGGGTGCAATCGAATTGGCACGAGCTCAGAAATTAGAGGAAAAAAGAATTTCGTTTCTAGCCCTTACGGTTCAAAAGTTATTAGCATAAACATGAGTACACATTTGGACAGGTGGTGGCGCTAGAGGGATTGAGATAGAGACACCAAAATTTCCATGGTGACATACCAGACCATCTTCTATTAGTGTGCCAAATTTCACAACTTTTTACCATACGGTTCTATGGGCTGCCATAGACTCCCATGGCGGAAGAAAAAAAGACGGGAACGGTTTCAATAGGTGCCTTCGCACCTTTGGTGCTTGGCCCCTAATAAAAAGGGCATAAAAAGGGTCTAAAAAGGCCTATAAAAAAAAGACTATAGGGTCTGAGCACTTTATTTTTGAGCTGCAGGTTGCAAAAACTTTATCAAGCCTGGTGACATGTGCATCGGAGAGGTCAAAGGTAAATTTTTGCATTTTCAGCTCATTTATCATGGAAAAGTGGTGTTTTTTTTTTAACCTTTTAAACTGGTATGCCTCTACTGATGGCCCGATCTCCGTCAAAGTTTGCACGCGTCTTTACAATAATGCGACGCACATGCTCAGCCGATTTGGTGAAGTTCTGCGCAGAGCAGGCAATTTTTAGTCATTTAAATGTCATTTCGCATAGGATAATATAGAGCATTTTTTTCACCTTTATAACAGTTAAAGCGCCACGGCGTCCATAAAAGTCTGCAAGCCTCTTTAGGGTCACGTGACGCATGCGCACGCGTGATTTCGTGAAGCTGTATGCAAATCAGGCAGGAAGAGGGCCGCTTTCAGGCATTTAATGGGATTTTCCATAGAAATACATCATTGTGACCCCTTTTTAACCGTTATAGCGCCACCAAGTGGCCAATCTCCACGTCCTTTTTCATGCGGCCACAGAACGAGCTCTTACATATGCGTGCTGAGATTGGTGAAAATACCTCGTTCCGTTCACGAGTTATAGCCAATTTAGTAAAAGTGGCTCCTCCCCCTTCCAACGTTTTGGCGGCCCTTAGGGACCGTGAACCCAAATTTCCACTTTTTTTTATAACCTTTGACAATCAGACTCCAGAGAATCTCGCTGCGCTGGTTTGGTTCCGGTCGGGCCAATAACCTAGGACTAGTTTGCAAAAGTAGGTTTCGCAAAAAATCCCAAATAGCCGAAATTTTTCCCACTCTGACGAGCAAATCCGAGGCATGCATTTTGTCCGCCTTGAGCCAAGGATTCCAGCGATATAAGGCACTCGAGGCTACGCCTTACGTTTGATGAGTTATGAGCCGTTTCGTACTTTTGATCGCCGTTTCGTACTTTTGATCGCTGTAGCACCCCCGTCAGGCCGATCGGGGCGTGCTTCGGTGACGTCAGTAGTCGTTGTGAGTACTACCATCCCTGCAAGTTTCAAGTCTCTACGACTTACGGTTTGGTCTGCCCGATCAGTTTTAGCTGGAGAATGATGCATCATGGGAAAATGAACAGTTACAATAGGGTTTCAGCCTGACACCTGACTTTGATTGGATTTTACTACCCCTTACTATCAATATTTTGACATTTGGGCTCTCGATTGTGCCTAACGACCTATGTTTCCGAACTTCTGACGCTGGTTTTGTCTCGATCGGACTAGCGGTTTCGAAGATATCGGCAAAAAAGTTTTAAGCGCTAAATTACAACGGTGCACAAACCATACGACGAAACCTGGCAAGTGTGGTATTGTTGGACTCGGCAACGATTCAGGAGTCTAATGAGATGAGTCTCGTGAAAATAAGTCAACCACACCCAAAGTTCTGAGCCTTTTTTAAAAAAAATCTCCACTAGGCGGCGCTGTTTCGAAACTTGTCAGGCTACTTTGGGGTATCGTGGTGATGACCCATACCGAGTTTTGCAACAATCCGTTCATGCGTTGATAAAATACAGCATTTTAGCACATAATTCAAGATGGCCGACAGCCAAAATGGCCGATATGGTAAAATTGGATATCCTTCGACTCGGCATGACGTCCCGAATCTAACGAGGCCCCTTTTATGATATTTGGACAAACGGTTCAGCAAAGAAAAGCTAAAATAGCCATTTTTCGTATCTCCAGACCAGTAGGTGGCACAGCGCCGAAACGCTGCATGTAGCCTCAAGTCATGCTTATGATGACATGTACCAAGTTTGGTTTGAACACGATAAAGCGTTGCGGAGATATTGCCTTAAGTGTGTTTTTGCAAACGTTATGTAAAATTTGTTCGCGCGTTTATCGAAAACGAATAGACGAATCAACTTGATTTGCAAGATTTTTTGTCAATATTGTCTGAAGATGATCTGGTTAAATTTTCGTGCAAATCGGATGAACCGTCTAGGACGAGTTCGCAAAAGTAGGTTTTTCGGTTAATTGAAAATGGCGGGGAAATATCCAAGACGGAAAATGACGTCATAGGGTGCAATCGAATTGGCACGAGCTCAGAAATTAGAGGAAAAAAGAATTTCGTTTCTAGCCCTTACGGTTCAAAAGTTATTAGCATAAACATGAGTACACATTTGGACAGGTGGTGGCGCTAGAGGGATTGAGATAGAGACACCAAAATTTCCATGGTGACATACCAGACCATCTTCTATTAGTGTGCCAAATTTCACAACTTTTTACCATACGGTTCTATGGGCTGCCATAGACTCCCATGGCGGAAGAAAAAAAGACGGGAACGGTTTCAATAGGTGCCTTCGCACCTTTGGTGCTTGGCCCCTAATAAAAAGGGCATAAAAAGGGTCTAAAAAGGCCTATAAAAAAAAGACTATAGGGTCTGAGCACTTTATTTTTGAGCTGCAGGTTGCAAAAACTTTATCAAGCCTGGTGACATGTGCATCGGAGAGGTCAAAGGTAAATTTTTGCATTTTCAGCTCATTTATCATGGAAAAGTGGTGTTTTTTTTTTAACCTTTTAAACTGGTATGCCTCTACTGATGGCCCGATCTCCGTCAAAGTTTGCACGCGTCTTTACAATAATGCGACGCACATGCTCAGCCGATTTGGTGAAGTTCTGCGCAGAGCAGGCAATTTTTAGTCATTTAAATGTCATTTCGCATAGGATAATATAGAGCATTTTTTTCACCTTTATAACAGTTAAAGCGCCACGGCGTCCATAAAAGTCTGCAAGCCTCTTTAGGGTCACGTGACGCATGCGCACGCGTGATTTCGTGAAGCTGTATGCAAATCAGGCAGGAAGAGGGCCGCTTTCAGGCATTTAATGGGATTTTCCATAGAAATACATCATTGTGACCCCTTTTTAACCGTTATAGCGCCACCAAGTGGCCAATCTCCACGTCCTTTTTCATGCGGCCACAGAACGAGCTCTTACATATGCGTGCTGAGATTGGTGAAAATACCTCGTTCCGTTCACGAGTTATAGCCAATTTAGTAAAAGTGGCTCCTCCCCCTTCCAACGTTTTGGCGGCCCTTAGGGACCGTGAACCCAAATTTCCACTTTTTTTTATAACCTTTGACAATCAGACTCCAGAGAATCTCGCTGCGCTGGTTTGGTTCCGGTCGGGCCAATAACCTAGGACTAGTTTGCAAAAGTAGGTTTCGCAAAAAATCCCAAATAGCCGAATTTTTTCCCACTCTGACGAGCAAATCCGAGGCATGCATTTTGTCCGCCTTGAGCCAAGGATTCCAGCGATATAAGGCACTCGAGGCTACGCCTTACGTTTGATGAGTTATGAGCCGTTTCGTACTTTTGATCGCCGTTTCGTACTTTTGATCGCTGTAGCACCCCCGTCAGGCCGATCGGGGCGTGCTTCGGTGACGTCAGTAGTCGTTGTGAGTACTACCATCCCTGCAAGTTTCAAGTCTCTACGACTTACGGTTTGGTCTGCCCGATCAGTTTTAGCTGGAGAATGATGCATCATGGGAAAATGAACAGTTACAATAGGGTTTCAGCCTGACACCTGACTTTGATTGGATTTTACTACCCCTTACTATCAATATTTTGACATTTGGGCTCTCGATTGTGCCTAACGACCTATGTTTCCGAACTTCTGACGCTGGTTTTGTCTCGATCGGACTAGCGGTTTCGAAGATATCGGCAAAAAAGTTTTAAGCGCTAAATTACAACGGTGCACAAACCATACGACGAAACCTGGCAAGTGTGGTATTGTTGGACTCGGCAACGATTCAGGAGTCTAATGAGATGAGTCTCGTGAAAATAAGTCAACCACACCCAAAGTTCTGAGCCTTTTTTAAAAAAAATCTCCACTAGGCGGCGCTGTTTCGAAACTTGTCAGGCTACTTTGGGGTATCGTGGTGATGACCCATACCGAGTTTTGCAACAATCCGTTCATGCGTTGATAAAATACAGCATTTTAGCACATAATTCAAGATGGCCGACAGCCAAAATGGCCGATATGGTAAAATTGGATATCCTTCGACTCGGCATGACGTCCCGAATCTAACGAGGCCCCTTTTATGATATTTGGACAAACGGTTCAGCAAAGAAAAGCTAAAATAGCCATTTTTCGTATCTCCAGACCAGTAGGTGGCACAGCGCCGAAACGCTGCATGTAGCCTCAAGTCATGCTTATGATGACATGTACCAAGTTTGGTTTGAACACGATAAAGCGTTGCGGAGATATTGCCTTAAGTGTGTTTTTGCAAACGTTATGTAAAATTTGTTCGCGCGTTTATCGAAAACGAATAGACGAATCAACTTGATTTGCAAGATTTTTTGTCAATATTGTCTGAAGATGATCTGGTTAAATTTTCGTGCAAATCGGATGAACCGTCTAGGACGAGTTCGCAAAAGTAGGTTTTTCGGTTAATTGAAAATGGCGGGGAAATATCCAAGACGGAAAATGACGTCATAGGGTGCAATCGAATTGGCACGAGCTCAGAAATTAGAGGAAAAAAGAATTTCGTTTCTAGCCCTTACGGTTCAAAAGTTATTAGCATAAACATGAGTACACATTTGGACAGGTGGTGGCGCTAGAGGGATTGAGATAGAGACACCAAAATTTCCATGGTGACATACCAGACCATCTTCTATTAGTGTGCCAAATTTCACAACTTTTTACCATACGGTTCTATGGGCTGCCATAGACTCCCATGGCGGAAGAAAAAAAGACGGGAACGGTTTCAATAGGTGCCTTCGCACCTTTGGTGCTTGGCCCCTAATAAAAAGGGCATAAAAAGGGTCTAAAAAGGCCTATAAAAAAAAGACTATAGGGTCTGAGCACTTTATTTTTGAGCTGCAGGTTGCAAAAACTTTATCAAGCCTGGTGACATGTGCATCGGAGAGGTCAAAGGTAAATTTTTGCATTTTCAGCTCATTTATCATGGAAAAGTGGTGTTTTTTTTTTAACCTTTTAAACTGGTATGCCTCTACTGATGGCCCGATCTCCGTCAAAGTTTGCACGCGTCTTTACAATAATGCGACGCACATGCTCAGCCGATTTGGTGAAGTTCTGCGCAGAGCAGGCAATTTTTAGTCATTTAAATGTCATTTCGCATAGGATAATATAGAGCATTTTTTTCACCTTTATAACAGTTAAAGCGCCACGGCGTCCATAAAAGTCTGCAAGCCTCTTTAGGGTCACGTGACGCATGCGCACGCGTGATTTCGTGAAGCTGTATGCAAATCAGGCAGGAAGAGGGCCGCTTTCAGGCATTTAATGGGATTTTCCATAGAAATACATCATTGTGACCCCTTTTTAACCGTTATAGCGCCACCAAGTGGCCAATCTCCACGTCCTTTTTCATGCGGCCACAGAACGAGCTCTTACATATGCGTGCTGAGATTGGTGAAAATACCTCGTTCCGTTCACGAGTTATAGCTAATTTAGTAAAAGTGGCTCCTCCCCCTTCCAACGTTTTGGCGGCCCTTAGGGACCGTGAACCCAAATTTCCACTTTTTTTTATAACCTTTGACAATCAGACTCCAGAGAATCTCGCTGCGCTGGTTTGGTTCCGGTCGGGCCAATAACCTAGGACTAGTTTGCAAAAGTAGGTTTCGCAAAAAATCCCAAATAGCCGAAATTTTTCCCACTCTGACGAGCAAATCCGAGGCATGCATTTTGTCCGCCTTGAGCCAAGGATTCCAGCGATATAAGGCACTCGAGGCTACGCCTTACGTTTGATGAGTTATGAGCCGTTTCGTACTTTTGATCGCCGTTTCGTACTTTTGATCGCTGTAGCACCCCCGTCAGGCCGATCGGGGCGTGCTTCGGTGACGTCAGTAGTCGTTGTGAGTACTACCATCCCTGCAAGTTTCAAGTCTCTACGACTTACGGTTTGGTCTGCCCGATCAGTTTTAGCTGGAGAATGATGCATCATGGGAAAATGAACAGTTACAATAGGGTTTCAGCCTGACACCTGACTTTGATTGGATTTTACTACCCCTTACTATCAATATTTTGACATTTGGGCTCGCGATTGTGCCTAACGACCTATGTTTCCGAACTTCTGACGCTGGTTTTGTCTCGATCGGACTAGCGGTTTCGAAGATATCGGCAAAAAAGTTTTAAGCGCTAAATTACAACGGTGCACAAACCATACGACGAAACCTGGCAAGTGTGGTATTGTTGGACTCGGCAACGATTCAGGAGTCTAATGAGATGAGTCTCGTGAAAATAAGTCAACCACACCCAAAGTTCTGAGCCTTTTTTAAAAAAAATCTCCACTAGGCGGCGCTGTTTCGAAACTTGTCAGGCTACTTTGGGGTATCGTGGTGATGACCCATACTGAGTTTTGCAACAATCCGTTCATGCGTTGATAAAATACAGCATTTTAGCACATAATTCAAGATGGCCGACAGCCAAAATGGCCGATATGGTAAAATTGGATATCCTTCGACTCGGCATGACGTCCCGAATCTAACGAGGCCCCTTTTATGATATTTGGACAAACGGTTCAGCAAAGAAAAGCTAAAATAGCCATTTTTCGTATCTCCAGACCAGTAGGTGGCACAGCGCCGAAACGCTGCATGTAGCCTCAAGTCATGCTTATGATGACATGTACCAAGTTTGGTTTGAACACGATAAAGCGTTGCGGAGATATTGCCTTAAGTGTGTTTTTGCAAACGTTATGTAAAATTTGTTCGCGCGTTTATCGAAAACGAATAGACGAATCAACTTGATTTGCAAGATTTTTTGTCAATATTGTCTGAAGATGATCTGGTTAAATTTTCGTGCAAATCGGATGAACCGTCTAGGACGAGTTCGCAAAAGTAGGTTTTTCGGTTAATTGAAAATGGCGGGGAAATATCCAAGACGGAAAATGACGTCATAGGGAGAATCGAATTGGCACGAGCTCAGAAATTAGAGGAAAAAAGAATTTCGTTTCTAGCCCTTACGGTTCAAAAGTTATTAGCATAAACATGAGTACACATTTGGACAGGTGGTGGCGCTAGAGGGATTGAGATAGAGACACCAAAATTTCCATGGTGACATACCAGACCATCTTCTATTAGTGTGCCAAATTTCACAACTTTTTACCATACGGTTCTATGGGCTGCCATAGACTCCCATGGCGGAAGAAAAAAAGACGGGAACGGTTTCAATAGGTGCCTTCGCACCTTTGGTGCTTGGCCCCTAATAAAAAGGGCATAAAAAGGGTCTAAAAAGGCCTATAAAAAAAAGACTATTGGGTCTGAGCACTTTATTTTTGAGCTGCAGGTTGCAAAAACTTTATCAAGCCTGGTGACATGTGCATCGGAGAGGTCAAAGGTAAATTTTTGCATTTTCAGCTCATTTATCATGGAAAAGTGGTGTTTTTTTTTTAACCTTTTAAACTGGTATGCCTCTACTGATGGCCCGATCTCCGTCAAAGTTTGCACGCGTCTTTACAATAATGCGACGCACATGCTCAGCCGATTTGGTGAAGTTCTGCGCAGAGCAGGCAATTTTTAGTCATTTAAATGTCATTTCGCATAGGATAATATAGAGCATTTTTTTCACCTTTATAACAGTTAAAGCGCCACGGCGTCCATAAAAGTCTGCAAGCCTCTTTAGGGTCACGTGACGCATGCGCACGCGTGATTTCGTGAAGCTGTATGCAAATCAGGCAGGAAGAGGGCCGCTTTCAGGCATTTAATGGGATTTTCCATAGAAATACATCATTGTGACCCCTTTTTAACCGTTATAGCGCCACCAAGTGGCCAATCTCCACGTCCTTTTTCATGCGGCCACAGAACGAGCTCTTACATATGCGTGCTGAGATTGGTGAAAATACCTCGTTCCGTTCACGAGTTATAGCCAATTTAGTAAAAGTGGCTCCTCCCCCTTCCAACGTTTTGGCGGCCCTTAGGGACCGTGAACCCAAATTTCCACTTTTTTTTATAACCTTTGACAATCAGACTCCAGAGAATCTCGCTGCGCTGGTTTGGTTCCGGTCGGGCCAATAACCTAGGACTAGTTTGCAAAAGTAGGTTTCGCAAAAAATCCCAAATAGCCGAAATTTTTCCCACTCTGACGAGCAAATCCGAGGCATGCATTTTGTCCGCCTTGAGCCAAGGATTCCAGCGATATAAGGCACTCGAGGCTACGCCTTACGTTTGATGAGTTATGAGCCGTTTCGTACTTTTGATCGCCGTTTCGTACTTTTGATCGCTGTAGCACCCCCGTCAGGCCGATCGGGGCGTGCTTCGGTGACGTCAGTAGTCGTTGTGAGTACTACCATCCCTGCAAGTTTCAAGTCTCTACGACTTACGGTTTGGTCTGCCCGATCAGTTTTAGCTGGAGAATGATGCATCATGGGAAAATGAACAGTTACAATAGGGTTTCAGCCTGACACCTGACTTTGATTGGATTTTACTACCCCTTACTATCAATATTTTGACATTTGGGCTCTCGATTGTGCCTAACGACCTATGTTTCCGAACTTCTGACGCTGGTTTTGTCTCGATCGGACTAGCGGTTTCGAAGATATCGGCAAAAAAGTTTTAAGCGCTAAATTACAACGGTGCACAAACCATACGACGAAACCTGGCAAGTGTGGTATTGTTGGACTCGGCAACGATTCAGGAGTCTAATGAGATGAGTCTCGTGAAAATAAGTCAACCACACCCAAAGTTCTGAGCCTTTTTTAAAAAAAATCTCCACTAGGCGGCGCTGTTTCGAAACTTGTCAGGCTACTTTGGGGTATCGTGGTGATGACCCATACCAAGTTTTGCAACAATCCGTTCATGCGTTGATAAAATACAGCATTTTAGCACATAATTCAAGATGGCCGACAGCCAAAATGGCCGATATGGTAAAATTGGATATCCTTCGACTCGGCATGACGTCCCGAATCTAACGAGGCCCCTTTTATGATATTTGGACAAACGGTTCAGCAAAGAAAAGCTAAAATAGCCATTTTTCGTATCTCCAGACCAGTAGGTGGCACAGCGCCGAAACGCTGCATGTAGCCTCAAGTCATGCTTATGATGACATGTACCAAGTTTGGTTTGAACACGATAAAGCGTTGCGGAGATATTGCCTTAAGTGTGTTTTTGCAAACGTTATGTAAAATTTGTTCGCGCGTTTATCGAAAACGAATAGACGAATCAACTTGATTTGCAAGATTTTTTGTCAATATTGTCTGAAGATGATCTGGTTAAATTTTCGTGCAAATCGGATGAACCGTCTAGGACGAGTTCGCAAAAGTAGGTTTTTCGGTTAATTGAAAATGGCGGGGAAATATCCAAGACGGAAAATGACGTCATAGGGTGCAATCGAATTGGCACGAGCTCAGAAATTAGAGGAAAAAAGAATTTCGTTTCTAGCCCTTACGGTTCAAAAGTTATTAGCATAAACATGAGTACACATTTGGACAGGTGGTGGCGCTAGAGGGATTGAGATAGAGACACCAAAATTTCCATGGTGACATACCAGACCATCTTCTATTAGTGTGCCAAATTTCACAACTTTTTACCATACGGTTCTATGGGCTGCCATAGACTCCCATGGCGGAAGAAAAAAAGACGGGAACGGTTTCAATAGGTGCCTTCGCACCTTTGGTGCTTGGCCCCTAATAAAAAGGGCATAAAAAGGGTCTAAAAAGGCCTATAAAAAAAAGACTATAGGGTCTGAGCACTTTATTTTTGAGCTGCAGGTTGCAAAAACTTTATCAAGCCTGGTGACATGTGCATCGGAGAGGTCAAAGGTAAATTTTTGCATTTTCAGCTCATTTATCATGGAAAAGTGGTGTTTTTTTTTTAACCTTTTAAACTGGTATGCCTCTACTGATGGCCCGATCTCCGTCAAAGTTTGCACGCGTCTTTACAATAATGCGACGCACATGCTCAGCCGATTTGGTGAAGTTCTGCGCAGAGCAGGCAATTTTTAGTCATTTAAATGTCATTTCGCATAGGATAATATAGAGCATTTTTTTCACCTTTATAACAGTTAAAGCGCCACGGCGTCCATAAAAGTCTGCAAGCCTCTTTAGGGTCACGTGACGCATGCGCACGCGTGATTTCGTGAAGCTGTATGCAAATCAGGCAGGAAGAGGGCCGCTTTCAGGCATTTAATGGGATTTTCCATAGAAATACATCATTGTGACCCCTTTTTAACCGTTATAGCGCCACCAAGTGGCCAATCTCCACGTCCTTTTTCATGCGGCCACAGAACGAGCTCTTACATATGCGTGCTGAGATTGGTGAAAATACCTCGTTCCGTTCACGAGTTATAGCCAATTTAGTAAAAGTGGCTCCTCCCCCTTCCAACGTTTTGGCGGCCCTTAGGGACCGTGAACCCAAATTTCCACTTTTTTTTATAACCTTTGACAATCAGACTCCAGAGAATCTCGCTGCGCTGGTTTGGTTCCGGTCGGGCCAATAACCTAGGACTAGTTTGCAAAAGTAGGTTTCGCAAAAAATCCCAAATAGCCGAATTTTTTCCCACTCTGACGAGCAAATCCGAGGCATGCATTTTGTCCGCCTTGAGCCAAGGATTCCAGCGATATAAGGCACTCGAGGCTACGCCTTACGTTTGATGAGTTATGAGCCGTTTCGTACTTTTGATCGCCGTTTCGTACTTTTGATCGCTGTAGCACCCCCGTCAGGCCGATCGGGGCGTGCTTCGGTGACGTCAGTAGTCGTTGTGAGTACTACCATCCCTGCAAGTTTCAAGTCTCTACGACTTACGGTTTGGTCTGCCCGATCAGTTTTAGCTGGAGAATGATGCATCATGGGAAAATGAACAGTTACAATAGGGTTTCAGCCTGACACCTGACTTTGATTGGATTTTACTACCCCTTACTATCAATATTTTGACATTTGGGCTCTCGATTGTGCCTAACGACCTATGTTTCCGAACTTCTGACGCTGGTTTTGTCTCGATCGGACTAGCGGTTTCGAAGATATCGGCAAAAAAGTTTTAAGCGCTAAATTACAACGGTGCACAAACCATACGACGAAACCTGGCAAGTGTGGTATTGTTGGACTCGGCAACGATTCAGGAGTCTAATGAGATGAGTCTCGTGAAAATAAGTCAACCACACCCAAAGTTCTGAGCCTTTTTTAAAAAAAATCTCCACTAGGCGGCGCTGTTTCGAAACTTGTCAGGCTACTTTGGGGTATCGTGGTGATGACCCATACCGAGTTTTGCAACAATCCGTTCATGCGTTGATAAAATACAGCATTTTAGCACATAATTCAAGATGGCCGACAGCCAAAATGGCCGATATGGTAAAATTGGATATCCTTCGACTCGGCATGACGTCCCGAATCTAACGAGGCCCCTTTTATGATATTTGGACAAACGGTTCAGCAAAGAAAAGCTAAAATAGCCATTTTTCGTATCTCCAGACCAGTAGGTGGCACAGCGCCGAAACGCTGCATGTAGCCTCAAGTCATGCTTATGATGACATGTACCAAGTTTGGTTTGAACACGATAAAGCGTTGCGGAGATATTGCCTTAAGTGTGTTTTTGCAAACGTTATGTAAAATTTGTTCGCGCGTTTATCGAAAACGAATAGACGAATCAACTTGATTTGCAAGATTTTTTGTCAATATTGTCTGAAGATGATCTGGTTAAATTTTCGTGCAAATCGGATGAACCGTCTAGGACGAGTTCGCAAAAGTAGGTTTTTCGGTTAATTGAAAATGGCGGGGAAATATCCAAGACGGAAAATGACGTCATAGGGTGCAATCGAATTGGCACGAGCTCAGAAATTAGAGGAAAAAAGAATTTCGTTTCTAGCCCTTACGGTTCAAAAGTAATTAGCATAAACATGAGTACACATTTGGACAGGTGGTGGCGCTAGAGGGATTGAGATAGAGACACCAAAATTTCCATGGTGACATACCAGACCATCTTCTATTAGTGTGCCAAATTTCACAACTTTTTACCATACGGTTCTATGGGCTGCCATAGACTCCCATGGCGGAAGAAAAAAAGACGGGAACGGTTTCAATAGGTGCCTTCGCACCTTTGGTGCTTGGCCCCTAATAAAAAGGGCATAAAAAGGGTCTAAAAAGGCCTATAAAAAAAAGACTATAGGGTCTGAGCACTTTATTTTTGAGCTGCAGGTTGCAAAAACTTTATCAAGCCTGGTGACATGTGCATCGGAGAGGTCAAAGGTAAATTTTTGCATTTTCAGCTCATTTATCATGGAAAAGTGGTGTTTTTTTTTTAACCTTTTAAACTGGTATGCCTCTACTGATGGCCCGATCTCCGTCAAAGTTTGCACGCGTCTTTACAATAATGCGACGCACATGCTCAGCCGATTTGGTGAAGTTCTGCGCAGAGCAGGCAATTTTTAGTCATTTAAATGTCATTTCGCATAGGATAATATAGAGCATTTTTTTCACCTTTATAACAGTTAAAGCGCCACGGCGTCCATAAAAGTCTGCAAGCCTCTTTAGGGTCACGTGACGCATGCGCACGCGTGATTTCGTGAAGCTGTATGCAAATCAGGCAGGAAGAGGGCCGCTTTCAGGCATTTAATGGGATTTTCCATAGAAATACATCATTGTGACCCCTTTTTAACCGTTATAGCGCCACCAAGTGGCCAATCTCCACGTCCTTTTTCATGCGGCCACAGAACGAGCTCTTACATATGCGTGCTGAGATTGGTGAAAATACCTCGTTCCGTTCACGAGTTATAGCCAATTTAGTAAAAGTGGCTCCTCCCCCTTCCAACGTTTTGGCGGCCCTTAGGGACCGTGAACCCAAATTTCCACTTTTTTTTATAACCTTTGACAATCAGACTCCAGAGAATCTCGCTGCGCTGGTTTGGTTCCGGTCGGGCCAATAACCTAGGACTAGTTTGCAAAAGTAGGTTTCGCAAAAAATCCCAAATAGCCGAAATTTTTCCCACTCTGACGAGCAAATCCGAGGCATGCATTTTGTCCGCCTTGAGCCAAGGATTCCAGCGATATAAGGCACTCGAGGCTACGCCTTACGTTTGATGAGTTATGAGCCGTTTCGTACTTTTGATCGCCGTTTCGTACTTTTGATCGCTGTAGCACCCCCGTCAGGCCGATCGGGGCGTGCTTCGGTGACGTCAGTAGTCGTTGTGAGTACTACCATCCCTGCAAGTTTCAAGTCTCTACGACTTACGGTTTGGTCTGCCCGATCAGTTTTAGCTGGAGAATGATGCATCATGGGAAAATGAACAGTTACAATAGGGTTTCAGCCTGACACCTGACTTTGATTGGATTTTACTACCCCTTACTATCAATATTTTGACATTTGGGCTCTCGATTGTGCCTAACGACCTATGTTTCCGAACTTCTGACGCTGGTTTTGTCTCGATCGGACTAGCGGTTTCGAAGATATCGGCAAAAAAGTTTTAAGCGCTAAATTACAACGGTGCACAAACCATACGACGAAACCTGGCAAGTGTGGTATTGTTGGACTCGGCAACGATTCAGGAGTCTAATGAGATGAGTCTCGTGAAAATAAGTCAACCACACCCAAAGTTCTGAGCCTTTTTTAAAAAAAATCTCCACTAGGCGGCGCTGTTTCGAAACTTGTCAGGCTACTTTGGGGTATCGTGGTGATGACCCATACCGAGTTTTGCAACAATCCGTTCATGCGTTGATAAAATACAGCATTTTAGCACATAATTCAAGATGGCCGACAGCCAAAATGGCCGATATGGTAAAATTGGATATCCTTCGACTCGGCATGACGTCCCGAATCTAACGAGGCCCCTTTTATGATATTTGGACAAACGGTTCAGCAAAGAAAAGCTAAAATAGCCATTTTTCGTATCTCCAGACCAGTAGGTGGCACAGCGCCGAAACGCTGCATGTAGCCTCAAGTCATGCTTATGATGACATGTACCAAGTTTGGTTTGAACACGATAAAGCGTTGCGGAGATATTGCCTTAAGTGTGTTTTTGCAAACGTTATGTAAAATTTGTTCGCGCGTTTATCGAAAACGAATAGACGAATCAACTTGATTTGCAAGATTTTTTGTCAATATTGTCTGAAGATGATCTGGTTAAATTTTCGTGCAAATCGGATGAACCGTCTAGGACGAGTTCGCAAAAGTAGGTTTTTCGGTTAATTGAAAATGGCGGGGAAATATCCAAGACGGAAAATGACGTCATAGGGTGCAATCGAATTGGCACGAGCTCAGAAATTAGAGGAAAAAAGAATTTCGTTTCTAGCCCTTACGGTTCAAAAGTTATTAGCATAAACATGAGTACACATTTGGACAGGTGGTGGCGCTAGAGGGATTGAGATAGAGACACCAAAATTTCCATGGTGACATACCAGACCATCTTCTATTAGTGTGCCAAATTTCACAACTTTTTACCATACGGTTCTATGGGCTGCCATAGACTCCCATGGCGGAAGAAAAAAAGACGGGAACGGTTTCAATAGGTGCCTTCGCACCTTTGGTGCTTGGCCCCTAATAAAAAGGGCATAAAAAGGGTCTAAAAAGGCCTATAAAAAAAAGACTATAGGGTCTGAGCACTTTATTTTTGAGCTGCAGGTTGCAAAAACTTTATCAAGCCTGGTGACATGTGCATCGGAGAGGTCAAAGGTAAATTTTTGCATTTTCAGCTCATTTATCATGGAAAAGTGGTGTTTTTTTTTTAACCTTTTAAACTGGTATGCCTCTACTGATGGCCCGATCTCCGTCAAAGTTTGCACGCGTCTTTACAATAATGCGACGCACATGCTCAGCCGATTTGGTGAAGTTCTGCGCAGAGCAGGCAATTTTTAGTCATTTAAATGTCATTTCGCATAGGATAATATAGAGCATTTTTTTCACCTTTATAACAGTTAAAGCGCCACGGCGTCCATAAAAGTCTGCAAGCCTCTTTAGGGTCACGTGACGCATGCGCACGCGTGATTTCGTGAAGCTGTATGCAAATCAGGCAGGAAGAGGGCCGCTTTCAGGCATTTAATGGGATTTTCCATAGAAATACATCATTGTGACCCCTTTTTAACCGTTATAGCGCCACCAAGTGGCCAATCTCCACGTCCTTTTTCATGCGGCCACAGAACGAGCTCTTACATATGCGTGCTGAGATTGGTGAAAATACCTCGTTCCGTTCACGAGTTATAGCTAATTTAGTAAAAGTGGCTCCTCCCCCTTCCAACGTTTTGGCGGCCCTTAGGGACCGTGAACCCAAATTTCCACTTTTTTTTATAACCTTTGACAATCAGACTCCAGAGAATCTCGCTGCGCTGGTTTGGTTCCGGTCGGGCCAATAACCTAGGACTAGTTTGCAAAAGTAGGTTTCGCAAAAAATCCCAAATAGCCGAAATTTTTCCCACTCTGACGAGCAAATCCGAGGCATGCATTTTGTCCGCCTTGAGCCAAGGATTCCAGCGATATAAGGCACTCGAGGCTACGCCTTACGTTTGATGAGTTATGAGCCGTTTCGTACTTTTGATCGCCGTTTCGTACTTTTGATCGCTGTAGCACCCCCGTCAGGCCGATCGGGGCGTGCTTCGGTGACGTCAGTAGTCGTTGTGAGTACTACCATCCCTGCAAGTTTCAAGTCTCTACGACTTACGGTTTGGTCTGCCCGATCAGTTTTAGCTGGAGAATGATGCATCATGGGAAAATGAACAGTTACAATAGGGTTTCAGCCTGACACCTGACTTTGATTGGATTTTACTACCCCTTACTATCAATATTTTGACATTTGGGCTCGCGATTGTGCCTAACGACCTATGTTTCCGAACTTCTGACGCTGGTTTTGTCTCGATCGGACTAGCGGTTTCGAAGATATCGGCAAAAAAGTTTTAAGCGCTAAATTACAACGGTGCACAAACCATACGACGAAACCTGGCAAGTGTGGTATTGTTGGACTCGGCAACGATTCAGGAGTCTAATGAGATGAGTCTCGTGAAAATAAGTCAACCACACCCAAAGTTCTGAGCCTTTTTTTAAAAAAATCTCCACTAGGCGGCGCTGTTTCGAAACTTGTCAGGCTACTTTGGGGTATCGTGGTGATGACCCATACTGAGTTTTGCAACAATCCGTTCATGCGTTGATAAAATACAGCATTTTAGCACATAATTCAAGATGGCCGACAGCCAAAATGGCCGATATGGTAAAATTGGATATCCTTCGACTCGGCATGACGTCCCGAATCTAACGAGGCCCCTTTTATGATATTTGGACAAACGGTTCAGCAAAGAAAAGCTAAAATAGCCATTTTTCGTATCTCCAGACCAGTAGGTGGCACAGCGCCGAAACGCTGCATGTAGCCTCAAGTCATGCTTATGATGACATGTACCAAGTTTGGTTTGAACACGATAAAGCGTTGCGGAGATATTGCCTTAAGTGTGTTTTTGCAAACGTTATGTAAAATTTGTTCGCGCGTTTATCGAAAACGAATAGACGAATCAACTTGATTTGCAAGATTTTTTGTCAATATTGTCTGAAGATGATCTGGTTAAATTTTCGTGCAAATCGGATGAACCGTCTAGGACGAGTTCGCAAAAGTAGGTTTTTCGGTTAATTGAAAATGGCGGGGAAATATCCAAGACGGAAAATGACGTCATAGGGTGCAATCGAATTGGCACGAGCTCAGAAATTAGAGGAAAAAAGAATTTCGTTTCTAGCCCTTACGGTTCAAAAGTTATTAGCATAAACATGAGTACACATTTGGACAGGTGGTGGCGCTAGAGGGATTGAGATAGAGACACCAAAATTTCCATGGTGACATACCAGACCATCCTCTATTAGTGTGCCAAATTTCACAACTTTTTACCATACGGTTCTATGGGCTGCCATAGACTCCCATGGCGGAAGAAAAAAAGACGGGAACGGTTTCAATAGGTGCCTTCGCACCTTTGGTGCTTGGCCCCTAATAAAAAGGGCATAAAAAGGGTCTAAAAAGGCCTATAAAAAAAAGACTATAGGGTCTGAGCACTTTATTTTTGAGCTGCAGGTTGCAAAAACTTTATCAAGCCTGGTGACATGTGCATCGGAGAGGTCAAAGGTAAATTTTTGCATTTTCAGCTCATTTATCATGGAAAAGTGGTGTTTTTTTTTTAACCTTTTAAACTGGTATGCCTCTACTGATGGCCCGATCTCCGTCAAAGTTTGCACGCGTCTTTACAATAATGCGACGCACATGCTCAGCCGATTTGGTGAAGTTCTGCGCAGAGCAGGCAATTTTTAGTCATTTAAATGTCATTTCGCATAGGATAATATAGAGCATTTTTTTCACCTTTATAACAGTTAAAGCGCCACGGCGTCCATAAAAGTCTGCAAGCCTCTTTAGGGTCACGTGACGCATGCGCACGCGTGATTTCGTGAAGCTGTATGCAAATCAGGCAGGAAGAGGGCCGCTTTCAGGCATTTAATGGGATTTTCCATAGAAATACATCATTGTGACCCCTTTTTAACCGTTATAGCGCCACCAAGTGGCCAATCTCCACGTCCTTTTTCATGCGGCCACAGAACGAGCTCTTACATATGCGTGCTGAGATTGGTGAAAATACCTCGTTCCGTTCACGAGTTATAGCCAATTTAGTAAAAGTGGCTCCTCCCCCTTCCAACGTTTTGGCGGCCCTTAGGGACCGTGAACCCAAATTTCCACTTTTTTTTATAACCTTTGACAATCAGACTCCAGAGAATCTCGCTGCGCTGGTTTGGTTCCGGTCGGGCCAATAACCTAGGACTAGTTTGCAAAAGTAGGTTTCGCAAAAAATCCCAAATAGCCGAAATTTTTCCCACTCTGACGAGCAAATCCGAGGTATGCATTTTGTCCGCCTTGAGCCAAGGATTCCAGCGATATAAGGCACTCGAGGCTACGCCTTACGTTTGATGAGTTATGAGCCGTTTCGTACTTTTGATCGCCGTTTCGTACTTTTGATCGCTGTAGCACCCCCGTCAGGCCGATCGGGGCGTGCTTCGGTGACGTCAGTAGTCGTTGTGAGTACTACCATCCCTGCAAGTTTCAAGTCTCTACGACTTACGGTTTGGTCTGCCCGATCAGTTTTAGCTGGAGAATGATGCATCATGGGAAAATGAACAGTTACAATAGGGTTTCAGCCTGACACCTGACTTTGATTGGATTTTACTACCCCTTACTATCAATATTTTGACATTTGGGCTCTCGATTGTGCCTAACGACCTATGTTTCCGAACTTCTGACGCTGGTTTTGTCTCGATCGGACTAGCGGTTTCGAAGATATCGGCAAAAAAGTTTTAAGCGCTAAATTACAACGGTGCACAAACCATACGACGAAACCTGGCAAGTGTGGTATTGTTGGACTCGGCAACGATTCAGGAGTCTAATGAGATGAGTCTCGTGAAAATAAGTCAACCACACCCAAAGTTCTGAGCCTTTTTTAAAAAAAATCTCCACTAGGCGGCGCTGTTTCGAAACTTGTCAGGCTACTTTGGGGTATCGTGGTGATGACCCATACCGAGTTTTGCAACAATCCGTTCATGCGTTGATAAAATACAGCATTTTAGCACATAATTCAAGATGGCCGACAGCCAAAATGGCCGATATGGTAAAATTGGATATCCTTCGACTCGGCATGACGTCCCGAATCTAACGAGGCCCCTTTTATGATATTTGGACAAACGGTTCAGCAAAGAAAAGCTAAAATAGCCATTTTTCGTATCTCCAGACCAGTAGGTGGCACAGCGCCGAAACGCTGCATGTAGCCTCAAGTCATGCTTATGATGACATGTACCAAGTTTGGTTTGAACACGATAAAGCGTTGCGGAGATATTGCCTTAAGTGTGTTTTTGCAAACGTTATGTAAAATTTGTTCGCGCGTTTATCGAAAACGAATAGACGAATCAACTTGATTTGCAAGATTTTTTGTCAATATTGTCTGAAGATGATCTGGTTAAATTTTCGTGCAAATCGGATGAACCGTCTAGGACGAGTTCGCAAAAGTAGGTTTTTCGGTTAATTGAAAATGGCGGGGAAATATCCAAGACGGAAAATGACGTCATAGGGTGCAATCGAATTGGCACGAGCTCAGAAATTAGAGGAAAAAAGAATTTCGTTTCTAGCCCTTACGGTTCAAAAGTTATTAGCATAAACATGAGTACACATTTGGACAGGTGGTGGCGCTAGAGGGATTGAGATAGAGACACCAAAATTTCCATGGTGACATACCAGACCATCCTCTATTAGTGTGCCAAATTT
This sequence comes from Gobio gobio, assembly GCF_949357685.1. Classification (NCBI taxonomy): domain Eukaryota; kingdom Metazoa; phylum Chordata; class Actinopteri; order Cypriniformes; family Gobionidae; genus Gobio; species Gobio gobio. Next base: position 20,675,108 of record NC_137120.1, read on the forward strand.
CACAACTTTTTACCATACGGTTCTATGGGCTGCCATAGACTCCCATGGCGGAAGAAAAAAAGACGGGAACGGTTTCAATAGGTGCCTTCGCACCTTTGGTGCTTGGCCCCTAATAAAAAGGGCATAAAAAGGGTCTAAAAAGGCCTATAAAAAAAAGACTATAGGGTCTGAGCACTTTATTTTTGAGCTGCAGGTTGCAAAAACTTTATCAAGCCTGGTGACATGTGCATCGGAGAGGTCAAAGGTAAATTTTTGCATTTTCAGCTCATTTATCATGGAAAAGTGGTGTTTTTTTTTTAACCTTTTAAACTGGTATGCCTCTACTGATGGCCCGATCTCCGTCAAAGTTTGCACGCGTCTTTACAATAATGCGACGCACATGCTCAGCCGATTTGGTGAAGTTCTGCGCAGAGCAGGCAATTTTTAGTCATTTAAATGTCATTTCGCATAGGATAATATAGAGCATTTTTTTCACCTTTATAACAGTTAAAGCGCCACGGCGTCCATAAAAGTCTGCAAGCCTCTTTAGGGTCACGTGACGCATGCGCACGCGTGATTTCGTGAAGCTGTATGCAAATCAGGCAGGAAGAGGGCCGCTTTCAGGCATTTAATGGGATTTTCCATAGAAATACATCATTGTGACCCCTTTTTAACCGTTATAGCGCCACCAAGTGGCCAATCTCCACGTCCTTTTTCATGCGGCCACAGAACGAGCTCTTACATATGCGTGCTGAGATTGGTGAAAATACCTCGTTCCGTTCACGAGTTATAGCCAATTTAGTAAAAGTGGCTCCTCCCCCTTCCAACGTTTTGGCGGCCCTTAGGGACCGTGAACCCAAATTTCCACTTTTTTTTATAACCTTTGACAATCAGACTCCAGAGAATCTCGCTGCGCTGGTTTGGTTCCGGTCGGGCCAATAACCTAGGACTAGTTTGCAAAAGTAGGTTTCGCAAAAAATCCCAAATAGCCGAAATTTTTCCCACTCTGACGAGCAAATCCGAGGTATGCATTTTGTCCGCCTTGAGCCAAGGATTCCAGCGATATAAGGCACTCGAGGCTACGCCTTACGTTTGATGAGTTATGAGCCGTTTCGTACTTTTGATCGCCGTTTCGTACTTTTGATCGCTGTAGCACCCCCGTCAGGCCGATCGGGGCGTGCTTCGGTGACGTCAGTAGTCGTTGTGAGTACTACCATCCCTGCAAGTTTCAAGTCTCTACGACTTACGGTTTGGTCTGCCCGATCAGTTTTAGCTGGAGAATGATGCATCATGGGAAAATGAACAGTTACAATAGGGTTTCAGCCTGACACCTGACTTTGATTGGATTTTACTACCCCTTACTATCAATATTTTGACATTTGGGCTCTCGATTGTGCCTAACGACCTATGTTTCCGAACTTCTGACGCTGGTTTTGTCTCGATCGGACTAGCGGTTTCGAAGATATCGGCAAAAAAGTTTTAAGCGCTAAATTACAACGGTGCACAAACCATACGACGAAACCTGGCAAGTGTGGTATTGTTGGACTCGGCAACGATTCAGGAGTCTAATGAGATGAGTCTCGTGAAAATAAGTCAACCACACCCAAAGTTCTGAGCCTTTTTTAAAAAAAATCTCCACTAGGCGGCGCTGTTTCGAAACTTGTCAGGCTACTTTGGGGTATCGTGGTGATGACCCATACCGAGTTTTGCAACAATCCGTTCATGCGTTGATAAAATACAGCATTTTAGCACATAATTCAAGATGGCCGACAGCCAAAATGGCCGATATGGTAAAATTGGATATCCTTCGACTCGGCATGACGTCCCGAATCTAACGAGGCCCCTTTTATGATATTTGGACAAACGGTTCAGCAAAGAAAAGCTAAAATAGCCATTTTTCGTATCTCCAGACCAGTAGGTGGCACAGCGCCGAAACGCTGCATGTAGCCTCAAGTCATGCTTATGATGACATGTACCAAGTTTGGTTTGAACACGATAAAGCGTTGCGGAGATATTGCCTTAAGTGTGTTTTTGCAAACGTTATGTAAAATTTGTTCGCGCGTTTATCGAAAACGAATAGACGAATCAACTTGATTTGCAAGATTTTTTGTCAATATTGTCTGAAGATGATCTGGTTAAATTTTCGTGCAAATCGGATGAACCGTCTAGGACGAGTTCGCAAAAGTAGGTTTTTCGGTTAATTGAAAATGGCGGGGAAATATCCAAGACGGAAAATGACGTCATAGGGTGCAATCGAATTGGCACGAGCTCAGAAATTAGAGGAAAAAAGAATTTCGTTTCTAGCCCTTACGGTTCAAAAGTTATTAGCATAAACATGAGTACACATTTGGACAGGTGGTGGCGCTAGAGGGATTGAGATAGAGACACCAAAATTTCCATGGTGACATACCAGACCATCCTCTATTAGTGTGCCAAATTTCACAACTTTTTACCATACGGTTCTATGGGCTGCCATAGACTCCCATGGCGGAAGAAAAAAAGACGGGAACGGTTTCAATAGGTGCCTTCGCACCTTTGGTGCTTGGCCCCTAATTTCCTAAACCTAACCTTATCATGGAATCAAGAGTCAAGAATCTGTTATAAACCCTAATGGCTTTGGAGCAAAAAAAACTAATATTTGATATAATTCACATATAGGCTAGGCTATTATGATTTTATAATCGCTTCAAATGTGAGAACTAGTTAAAATGCTGTCAGTTCCACTCTATTTCCCAACAAGCCAAACATAGCCAACGTGGCTGGTCGAATTTGAGAGTAGAAATCCTTGTATTTCAAAGCGGCTTGCCGCCAGCCGGCCGCGGTCCATTAGGCGGAGGCAACCGCCAGAGAAAATGAAGCCGGCGGCCCTCCAGCTAGTCGGCCGCGGCATCTCGCAAGAAATGGGAGTGACGTATTCGCCGGCAAACGTTTCATCACCGCCAGCGGGACGCACCTATAGCCGACAGCTTAGGGCCGGCGGCAAAAAGAAGCCGTGCCGATATTTTTTGCTATCTGGGTTGTTCATTTTTTTAATACTATTTTTTTAATATTGATATGATTATATACCAAAACAATTATCAGTAAATAGTGTAAAAATGAGGAACAAAAACAAACATCAAGGTATCAAAATAAGCTAAAGTTACAAACTTTTTTTGAATTTATTTCAAATTTATTGTCAGTATTGCGCTTGCAGATCAAGTGGGTAGGGTATTTTTTTTTACCGTGCGTATGTGTGTGTATGGATGACCATGTCTGTCAGCCACCACCGAAGACCATTTTTGACCCAGGAAAAACCCTGAATATGTATTGTGAAAAGCGCTATACAAATACATTTTAATTGAATTGTTTTACTTACTTTTATTGGCATTAACTATATATTATTAATGTATTATTTGGCAGGTCGCAAGATGTATTTTATTTTGTGAGACTTTGCTGAGGAAGTATTCTTTGGCTCAGTCTGAAAAGGCCCAGAAAAGAAACACTATGAAGAACATCACACAGAACCGTCAGAGAAAGAGACGGGTAAGTTAAGAAACCGGTTAAGCTTTTCCCCCCCAGAATGTTACTATACTCCTCTCTGAGTTTTAGTGGTTAATTCACTGTCATGTTTTGCAGTTGCTGGAGACCAGGTCCAGGGTTGCACAAACCAACACAGAACCTGTGGAAGACCGCAACTATAGACAAGATGTCTGATGAAGATGCTGCTGTTGTTGATGGAAGGCCAGTGTGGATGGTTAGGCTAGCTACTACAAACCAGACTAGACTGACCCACGCTACGCATCACATCACCAGCCCATTATGCCAGTTTGAAAAAATTTTCAAAACTCAAACAACATTGTGTTAGAGTTGGTCACAATTCTTTTATAATTATAATTTTAATATTCAATTGTTCCATTTTATATTTTCTTTATTCCTATGTTTATATACTTATACTTTTATTGGTTCCCATATATAGAGTATTTACATATATTTTATATACACTTTTTAATTTATAGATTTCTTTGTCTCGTTTTATATTGTATACTTTGTATGTTTGTTCCTTTTTAGATGTCCATGTTGCTTTTGATCTCCACGTTTTGTATTGTTGTTCCTCTTACGTCGCCTTCCTTTAGAAAGATTTTGTTCACTTATCTTTTCCCCCATTCATTTTAATGTATGTTTATAATGCTCTTTGTTCTTTTTATTTGGTTATATTGTTTACTTGGAATATTTATATGTATTTTAATATATTTTATATACACTTTTTTTGTCTTATAAATTTATTGTTCTCATTTTATATTGTTTAAGTTGTATATTTATTCTTTTCCTTTTTATGTTCACTGTGTATTTTATTCCTTTACATCTCTGTCTTTTAAATGCATTTTGTTCATTTTTTTTCCCTTTTTGTTTCTTTACCAATTCATTTTAACGTATATTTATGTTCTTTGGACTGTTAATATTTTTACATTAGTTCCTTTACATTTTCATCCCTTTTAAATACATTTAGTTCACTTGTTTTTGTTTCACCATTGTTTTAATGTCCATTTATAATGCTGTTAAGAATGTTTTTTTTTTTTTATACCTTTTTAATAAATATTTCAGACTTTCTCAAATTGTTTTGTGTGTATTTTTCTTTTGGGAGGGAGAGGGGATTATTTTTTATATATATATATATATATATATATATATATATATATATATATATATATATATATATATATATATATATATATATATATATATATATATTATATATTAATGAGCAAAATCTGCATAGCTGGCCTATAACCAATCAAGTCCCTATGCTACAAAACCTAGCCCACCCTTAGCTTTAGAAGTAACCAATAAAGTCACTTGACTGGGTTTTCAATGCGCCCTGTCCTCCAATAGCAGTCTGGGTTTTGGGAGTGGTTTCAAAAAAAACAACCAATCCAGTTTGAGATGAAGGACCAATAGGGGATGGAAGGCAAAGCTGTTTAGAGGTGTGAAAATGTCTCCTGGGAAAAACTTGATGGGATTATTTGCCATGGCAACAAATGGCTGTAGCATGGGAGTATACGGCCACAACATACATCCGATTTGGTACCATTTCGGATGAATACGGACATATACGGATCCATGGAATTTGACCTATCCGGCCAGTATACTCCTGGATTCTTCCGAATTTCAGCAGTGTATACAGGAGTATCCTGGTCCGGATACACCTTTTTTCATGCAGTGTTACATTGCTTATATTTTGAGATAAGCATAATACAGACAATACCGGAAGTGCATGTACATATAGTATATCTATAACTAGATAGATGGATAGACAGACAGACAGACAGACAGACTTATGAACGCCATTAACTTATTTAGGTACACAGATCAGGCATGACATTATGACTAATATTGTGTTCCTAATATTGTGTTGGTCCCCCTTTTGCTGCCAAAACAGCCAGCCAGACCAGACAACCTTCTTCCATTGCTCTGTGGTCCAGGGCCCGTATCCCTAAAGATTCTGAGAATCCTCTCAGAGAGCTCCTAACTTAACCTAAAAATTCCTTGCCAGGAGTTTTAGCTTAGAAGTGATTCCAGAACATTTTCAGTGAACTTTGAGCAAGGAATGGATGGAAAATCCTATTTTAGTGAGGAGGTGTGGTTGACCCCGTTGCTAGGTATGACTCATCATTTCAAAAGCCGTGATTGGTTGATCCTACAAGTTTGATGAAAATGAATTTTTGGTGATAATGAGCAAAGGATGTACCCTCAAATCAATAAACATAATTATACACTCTAATCTTATGCAGACTGTAATTGTAAATAATATTTCACATTCAAAAAAATATCTGGAAAATGAATAGTAAGCTGTAGGGGTTATAGCCTAACATTAGAATCTAAAATATGTGAAAACTTAAGCTCATTACACCCTGTTCAAATAATGATTTGTGTCTTATTTGCTCATATTAATATCCTAGCTGGCATATTTTGTACTTTCACTCCCATATGGACCCCATTGAAAACAAGATGGCCTATCTCAAGGGGCTGTCCTTAATGAAGTAGAAATTACAACGTTACAACTCAGTGTGGTCTTAACGAGGGTAACACGGCTCAGCTTTTATCAATGTCTGTGATTGCTGGCTGGTCTATTTATGAAGGCTTGTTAACAAATATCCTACAAAACACAGAAAATTGAGAAAAAAAAGGAATCGCAAGCCGAACTGGACTGAGGAGCAAGGTTTGTTGCTGGCCCAGTTGGTGAACGAACATAAAGGTGTTACGAGGAAAATTTGGCCCAACTGTCACTAGCCAAGGCAAGAGGCGCGCCTGGGACACAATATCCCAAACAATCAATGCCTCTTTTCCACTGGTGGTGCGGACAGGCGACGATTGTGAGAAAAGGTGGTATGTGCTGCAGTCCAAGGCAAAAGATGAGATTGCAGCACACAAGCGGGAATCCTCACTCACAGGTGAGCATAATACTTTAGCCTACCACATAATCTGGCAACTTGCTCCTGCTGGCAAAGTTAATTTGCATGCCTAAGTACTGTTTCATTGACTGTTTCTTTCTAGTGGGTGGACCACCTGCAAAGCGGCTGTCCCAGGTGGCCGACACTGTCTTTCAAGTCCTGGGACACTCTGAGGTCAGTGTCACCGGGCTGCCAACAGGCAGTTCACAAGTTCTCAAATGACATGGGGCTACAGCTTGCCTGAAATGTAAATTTGTGAAGTTTGCCCCGTAAGGCAGTCCACTCTGGGCTAGGTTCCCCTGTGGAATGTGAATATCTTCTTCACCACCATCCTCATCGTTGTCGTCATCCTCATCCTCATCGCCATCCTCCAGAGGTTCTGCAATCTGTCTAACCTTGCAAATATTGTGTAATATTACACAGGCTATGATGACTTTGCTGACTTTTTCAGGCCTCAGCCGCACCTCTCCGTGGAGAACATGAAAGCGCCTCTTAAGCTGGCCTATGCCACGCTCCACCACCGCTCTTGTTGTCTTGTGGGCCCTACAATAGAATACAGGACCTTTCATTATTTGATGGAAATATTGCACTACTTGGATGCTCTAACATTTTGTTTGCATTTCATTTCCATGATTTTTGCATTGTTTGGCAAACCTGTTATTGTTTAGTTGGGGCCCTTGGCGTGGCTGGAGGTAAGGTGTAAGGAGCCATGGTTTGCATGGGTAGCCACTGTCCCCTAACAAGTGGCAATTAGCTGGCACATAGCGTCTCTCAAAAAGCTGTCTGATGCCACTCTCAGAGAGCATTCTTGCATCATGTGTGGAGCCTGGCCATTTAGCCACAATGTTCAAAATCTTACAGGCCACATTGAACACTATTTGCACATTGATGCTGTGGAAATTCTTCCTGTTAACAAAGACAGCCTCGTCCTCTGATGGCGCAACTATTCTCACATGTGTTCCATCAATTACACCCACAACGCCAGGGAATCCTGCAAATCCATAAACGCCCTTTTATGTGTGTGTAAAGTGCGGGCATCCAGCGGGAATGAAACAAATTGTGTCACAATATTAGGTTGTGACAAAGCTGTCAGTGTTTGGGTGATGACTGTGCTGACGGAGGATTGGGACAGACCCAAGTCATCACTGCTGCATTGTTGCATTTTTCCTGTTGCCAAATACCTCAGGGTTGTGATTACTTTCTTCTCCGGTGTAATAGCGTTGTGGCGTCGAGTTGGTGAAGTAATTGCATCTCTAAGGAGATCCACCACAAACATGATTCCTGCACGATCCAATCTGTAGCATCTCAATAATTCCCTGTCATCCAGTGTTTGCAGGACATCTCTCCTGCCTTCTCTGTTGGCCATTTTGTGCAGCTGCTTAGGGGAACTCCTAAGCCACTAAAAGTCCTCTTCCCTGCTCTTAGCAGATCTCGTCTTAGGAGCCCTTTTAAGCGCTAGGAATCTTGAGGAATAGCTTTTATATTAACTGGGATTTTCGTGTCACTTTTAGGGGAAATTCTAAGAAAACGTCATGACTCTGAGAATTTTCTTAGAATTTGGCCGCTAGGAGCCACTTTTTGCACAAAAATTCTTTAGGAATATGGGCCCAGGTCTGAAGCTCACGTGCCCACTGTTGGTGCTTTCAGCATGGGCACCCTGACTGGTCTACAGCTATGCAGCCCCATACGCAACAAACTGTGATGCACTGTGTATTTTGACACCTTTCTATCAGAACTAGTATTAACTTCTTGAGCAATTTGAGCTACAGTAGCTTGTATGTTTGATCGGAACACACGGGCCAGCCTTAGCTCCCCACGTGCATCAATGAGCCTTGGACCGCCCATGACCCTGTCGTCGGTTCACCACTGTTCCTTCCTTGGACCACTTTTGATAGATACTGACCACAGTAGACCAGGAACAATCCACAAGAGCTGCAGTTTTGGAGATGCTCTGACCCAGTCGTCTAGCCATCACAATTTGGCCCTTGCAAACTCGCTCAAATCCTTACGCTTGCCCATTTGTCCTGCTTCTAACACATCAACTTTGAGGACAACATTTTCACTTGCTGCCTAATATATCCCACCCACTAACAGGTGCCGTGATGAAGAGATAATCAGTGTTCACCTGTCAGTGGTCATGTAATGTTATGGTATGGTAATGTTATGCCTGATCGGTGTATATCCTGTATTATAAATTAATAGATTTGGGTGTGTATTATGCCATTAATAGCTGCACTAAATCCTCTTTTGGAATAATCCAGATTCATCAGCATTATACTGGGGGGAACGAACAAATTAATGTTTTGTTCAAACAGAAATTTTGCATATGAACCTTTTCTGCACACATAAGAACACGCATAAGCAATTATAATGACTGAACGCATTGAACCAGAAGTTCAAGAAGTTCAGTCTGTTCGAAATTATTGGATGTTCATGCTCCAGAAAGGCAGATTACATCCTGAAAAGAGTGTTAAGAATGGCTGGTATGGAAATCTGCTAAACTGACCCTTTGATCTTTTATTCTGACACTCCCTAAAACTTATTTGGTGTCTACTGGAGAATCACAAAGCAAGAGGTTTTTGGGTTCCTTGTGAAGATTTTTTTCTTCCAAAAGATCCATGCATTCTTATTAGAAACTCAGACTGTTCCGAGGTCATTTTTCTGCTGATGTCTTTGATTTGACCTCAAAAAATTATTCCAGGTGCTGATACATGAACTTTTCATGAACATGTCTGTTTTTTATAACCCTTCTTATTGATGGCACATTAATTGGCTTCTCACAGTACACAAAAAAAAAATAAAAAATAAAACAGTCTGACTTAAATTATGAACCGAGGTACCAATTACGCTTCGATCACTCTCAGATAGTTTCTCTCATTGTTTCAAAGCCGCTGCGGTGCAAAGGATGATTGTTTCAATATTTAGTGAAAACCTTTATATTGTGTCAGTTATTCATTCACTTTCAGAGTTCCTCTACCGTGTATAGTAAGACAGCTGCATACTTTCTGCAGCATCCTGAATCTGTTGCCATAGTTACCCACCCATCTGAGGAAAGGAAAACCTTCAGGGTTATTTCCTCCTGTATTTAGGAAATTTAAAGACTGTCACTCCACTTGGAAACATGGGCCAGACCTCAAGGCAAGAGAAGTTCCCTTTCGAGGGAACTCACACTGCGTTGGAACGAAACTTTGGGGATGATCCCTTAGTAACAGTGTGTCGGAAGTATGAATGAAACTATTCCAATGCTGATTGGTGTTGCGTCATGAAGTAGTATGTGACGGCATACCCGGAAGCTACATAAAGGGGGCCGGCGCATTGTTATGTCGGCTTTCGCTCTTCAGCATAGTCCTCTGTGTATCAAAACTGTCTGTCTATTTCGTGTTGTTACACGAGTTCGCACTTACATATAATTTATAGACAGTAATTCAATGCGTATTTGGCGTGCTGTCCGGGGGGAGGGCTTCGAGCTCGGAATTAGGCCCAAACCCAGAGTACCCCCCCCCCCCCCCGTATTTGTAAGTGGTTTTAGAGTTAAAAGGTGTGGCGAAGGGGTGGTGGAAGGGTTGCTGAGAACTGTCAACAAATGGAGGTAGGACTGCTGCGTGTATATATACCTCTATTGTTGATTAGCTGAGTGCTCTCCACTTGTGTCAATTATTTGAACGTGCTTCTCCCGAACTTTGTTTAATAATTTGCATCATTTCACGAGTTCGCACTTACATATAATTTATAGAGAGTAATTCAATGCGTATTTGGCGTGCTGTCCGGGGGGAGGGCTTCGAGCTCGGAATTAGGCCAGAACCCAGAGTACCCCCCAAAAGCTAAAGAGCATAGGACAGCCGCCTGGCTAAATACCCCCCAAGGAGTGCCGAGCTTGGCGGGCTGGCTTCGGAGAAAGGGCCTGGATGCTTGACCAGGAGGCCCCTGAGAGTAGCTCCTCGTGGGGAGTGAAGTTTGCTTGAAACAAAAATGGGGAGAGAGAATACTGCGTGGAAACTTTCCACTTTCTTACCGTGTGGAAACTTTCCACTTTCTAGCCGTGTGGGAACGTTTGACTTTCATACTGCGTGGAAACTTTCTATTTTCATACTGCGTGGAAACTTTCCACTTTCTTGCCGTGTGGGAACGTTTGACTTTCATACTGCGTGGAAACTTTCCACTTTCTTACCGTGTGGAAACTTTCCACTTTCTTGCCGTGTGGAAACTTTCCACGTTCTTGCCGCGTGGAAACTTTCCACTTTCTTGCCGTGTGGAAACTTTCCACATTCTTGCCGAGTGGAAACTTTCCACTTTCTAGCCGTGTGGGAACGTTTGACTTTCATACTGCGTGGAAACTTTCTATTTTCATACTGCGTGGAAACTTTCCACTTTCTTGCCGTGTGGGAATGTTTGACTTTCATACTGCGTGGAAACTTTCCACTTTCTTGCCGTGTGGAAACTTTCCACGTTCTTGCCGCGTGGAAACTTTCCACTTTCTTGCCGTGTGGTAACTTTCCACATTCTTGCCGAGTGGAAACTTTCCACTTTCTAGCCGTGTGGGAACGTTTGACTTTCATACTGCGTGGAAACTTTCTATTTTCATACTGCGTGGAAACTTTCCACTTTCTTGCTGTGTGGGAATGTTTGACTTTCATACTGTGTGGAAACTTTCCACTTTCTTGCCGCGTGGAAACTTTCCACTTTCTTACCGTGTGGAAACTTTCCACTTTCTTACAGCGCGGAAACATTCCACTTTCTTACTGCGTGGAAACATTCCACTTTCTTACTGTGTGGAAACTTTCCATTTTCTTACCGTGTGGAAACTTTCCACTTTCTTGCTGCGTGGAAACTTTCCACTTTCTTACGGTGTGGAAACTTTCCACACTCTTTTGCTCTGTGTGGGAACTTCCCACTGAATTGCTGTATGGCGATTTGCAATTCTCTTGGAGTGTTTGATCAAGAGATTTCTCGCTGTGTCCGCTGGGAGACAAAATACTCACTGGACGAAGAAAAGAAACTCCCGATTGGGATTAATTGATGAGGGTTTGGTGAGCTGCTTTGATATGGATCGATTGGTCCTGATGTAGCTATGGAAAGCATCTGAGGACCATCTCCCGAGGGCTTGGATCTGCTGTTGGGATAGGCCTTTTTTGAGCTGCTGAGGTTGCAGCCCGATGCGGAAGGGGTGGCTTGAGAAGTTGCTGGGGATGCCTGACTGTTAGAGAACGGATTTGAGGTGTTTCTGGAACCAAAAGCGTGTCACAGGTTTGTTGGATTCATCCTTGAACAGGGGTTCCAGGGGAGATTGAGTTTGAGAACTTCTCCATTGAAGATATGCCAGAAGTGACTGGTATGGTTGGATCGGTGATGCGAGTTTAAAGATGAAATGACCCATTTATTTATTTTTTTTGATCAGTCTTACTTTGCTTGATCAGATAAGAGATTGTTTCCCCGTCTATTACTGATAGATCTGTTTTGATGTTATGGCGAGTTTCGGAACATCTAAGGAAGCCAAAAAAGGCTAGGAAAAACATAGCGTTGAGTGTTCGGGCGGTATTGAGGGGCTGGTACCCTGTGCGGAGGGTATGATTACATTTGGTGAGGATGTCTAGCGTTATAGGTTGTCTGGTGTCGGGACGGGTGGGCTGGGATCTTTGGACCCCTTTGATCAAGAGGGAGGTCTGAGAATTATCTCGGAAGAGGGAGCGCAATACATTAGTTTGTGGAAAAACTGAATGCCGCTCAGGTAACCTTTGATGGACCAGACTTGGAGGTCTTTGATGGTATTAAAATGAGAAATGAACGAGGTGTTTGAAAGGAGAGAAAAATCAGGGAACTAGTTTCATTTGGTTTATAAGAGAAGTGAAATGCTTTAAACATCTCCAGGCGGTCACGTAGGATTGAGGTTTCTGGGAGAGACATCATTGCTTGGTAGTGTAGAAAATTAGCCAGAGAAACTGAGCTCCTGTTGGAGCAGAAGGAAAGCACTGCTTTGGCAGTGGAGAAATTAACCAGAGAAACTGAGCTCCTGTGGAAGCAGAAGGAAAAGCACTGCTTTGGCAGTGGAGAAATTAGCCTGAGAACTGAGCTCCTGTGGGAGCAGAGGAAATGTCACTGCTGTGGCATTGGAGAAAATTAGCCAGAAAAACTGTGCTCCTGTGGAAGCAGAAGGAAAAGCACTGCTGTGGCAGTGGAGAAAATTAGCCAAAGAAACGGAGCTCCTGTGGGAGCAGAGGGAACAGCACTGCTGTGGCAGTGGAGAAAATTAGCCAGGGAAACTGAGCTCCTGTGGGAGCAGAAGGAAAAGCACTGCTGTGACTGTGGAGAAAATTAGCCAGAGAAACTGAGCTCCTGTGGGAGCAGAGGGAACAGAACTGCTGTGGCAGTGGAGAAAATTAGCCAGAGAAACTGAGCTCCTGTGGGAGTAGAAGGAAAAGCGCTGCTGTTGCAGTGTAGAAAATTAGCCAGAGAAATGGAGCTCCTGTGGAAGCAGAAGGAAAAGCACTACTGTGACAGTGGAGAAAATTAGCCAGAGAAAAGAACTTCCCTTTCGTTCAGTCACTACGACGTAACGTTAGTGACTAACGAATGGGGGTTTCGCCTAGAAGCCAATCATCTTCGATATCTTAGAAAACGCCCAATGGCAGTGCCAATGCCATGGGCATGCGGAATTTGCATACGTAACTCTGCCCCACCGTGTGGGTATATAAGGAAGTACGTGGACGATATCGCATTATGTTTCTGCATCGGAGCCAAGAGCATCTCTTCACTCCTGCAAGCCTGAATTCTGAAGTCCTCTCTTCAGTCTTCGAGACGAGTGGTTCTCCAGGGTGTTGGTGTGACGGTGCGTTCCAGCGATCTCATATTGCCTGCCTGCCTGCTGATCTGTGCAGTGATCTGCAAAATCTGTGTGTGTTTTCCCTGGGCACTTCGGCACTCTACAGAGCTTTCCTCTCACAAAAAGAGCTTGCGCGTGGCACGTCTTTTTCAAGACGGTTCGCCCGCGCACTTCCGGGTGCGATCGATCTCCGTTGCTGTCTATGGACACATTCACTGCTCGATGTGTTTGGGCTTCAGCTCGTTCGAGCAGTGTTTGTGGATGTGTCATGTTCCCACTGCGGGAGCATGACCATCACGATGTTGCGGTCGAGACTCAGTGATCTCCGTGAGGAGAGAGAGTCCCCTTTGTCACACCCCAATCTACCGTCTCCGAGTGAGATGGTACTTTAGCTGGTGGCCAGGGTGACCTGATGGAGTGGTAACTCCATCGTGTACATCAGTCATTAAACAACTTGGACTCCTTCGCCGGCCCCGTTACATTCACAGAAGTTGCTGTCGAAAGTTTGTTTTCTCCCGGTCTGATCACAACATCTCATCCATCTGGTCCGGCGTGCGCACCGTCGCTTCTCGAACACGTCATCAGGGCGCCGTCACTCCTAGGACTAGTAGCGCTGGAGTTTCCGTGACAACGCTACGCACTGACTTGGATGGAAACCGGAGAAAACATGGAGTGGATCTCAGTTTACTTCGGCCAATACAGAGACACACTGTTGCAACGAATATCAAGATTGAACTTTTTAATGCACAATCCATCACAAACAAATCTTGCCTCATACATGATCATATTCTAGAAAAGTGTTTAGATATGATGTGCCTTACAGAAACCTGGCATCAACCAGATGTTTATTCTGTTTTAAATGAGACCTGTCCCCCTGGTTACTGCTATTTACAGAAAGCCCGCAGCACAGGGCGTGGTGGTGGTCTGGCTGTCATCCACCGAAGTGATCTGATCTTGTCCCCTATAACCCTGCCTGAGCTGTCTTCGTTTGAATGCCTTGCATTTAAATGTAAGCACCCTCTTTCCACTACGATACTTCTTATTTACCGGCCACCAAAACCAAACCCATCATTCATCCCAGAGATGTCCAATCTTCTTTCAACTTTCTGTATAATGTCTGCTAATATCATCATAGTTGGAGATATGAATATTCACGTCAACTCTTCAACCTGCCGTTTTGCAGCAGAATTTCTCCAATTACTCGACTGTTTTAATCTGACACAACTTGTCGATGCCCCCACTCATACCAGGGGTCACACTCTCGATCTAGTCATTACAAACTCTGTTTCTCTCAGCAATCTTCTGGTGTATGATCTGGGAGTTTCTGATCATAAGGCCATCTCCATGAAGATGTCTCCACTATCCAGCCTCATCAAGCCCAAACGCCAAATCTGCTTCAGAAATCTGAAAAACATCAACCTAGAGACTATGGCATCCGATCTCCAGCATCTCCTTTCTGTAAACTGTCAACCACTCATGGATTCAGTGGACTATTACAATAACACCCTCAGAAGCATTCTGGATCTTCATGCCCCGGTAAAAACCAGAACAGTCACTTTCACCCGATCAGCACCCTGGTTTACCGGTGAACTACGAAAAAGGAAGACAGCTGGGCGTGCCATTGAGAGGAGATTCAAAACCACAGGTCTCACTGTGCACAAGCTTGCTTTTCGGGAACACCGAAAGGACTATTCAAAGTCACTTATGGAGGCACGGTCAACTTACTACTCAAACGTCATCAGAAATAGTCCCGGAAACTCCAAACAGCTGTTCTCCACCATAAACCATCTACTCAAACCACAAACCCCCTCACTTACAGAAACTACAGAAGAGCACTGTAATAATTTCCTGGACTTTTTCAAAACAAAAATAGACTCAATTCACTCTACCTTTCCTGGATCCTCACCACTATCCACCCTGACTATGCACTCACAGCCTGTAATTTCGGAGCCCCTACATCGCTTTCCAGAAATCTCACAGCAAGAGGTTGAGACGATAATTAAAAAGATGAAACCTACCACCTGTGCCCTCGACCCTTTTCCTTCAGCTCTAGTGAAAGTAAACACCTCTGTCCTAAGTCCTCTGATTACCACAATAATAAACAACTCCCTCCAGTCTGGCAATGTTCCATCTGCCCTAAAAACTGCCATAATCAGACCACTTCTCAAAAAACCCACCCTTGACCCAGATGTGCTTGCAATTTATAGGCCCATTTCCAATCTCCCATTCCTCTCCAAAGTACTGGAAAAAGTTGTAGCTTCCCACCTCTAGGATCATCTCAAATACAACAATCTTTTCGAAAAATTTCAGTCTGGCTTCCGCTCTGCACACAGTACGGAAACGGCCCTGGTTAGAGTCACAAATGACCTACGGATGACAGCTGATGCAGGTTCACCATCCCTCCTCATTCTCCTCGATCTGTCTGCTGCATTCGATACAGTGGATCATGGTATACTCCTTAACTGGTTGCATCAAACCACTGGACTCACTGGCACTGCTCTTAACTGGTTTAAATCGTACCTCACTAGCAGAACAGAGTACATTTCACTTGGAAGTGCAAGGTCCCGGCAACACACAGTTACCTGCGGAGTTCCTCAGGGGTCAGTCCTTGGCCCCATTCTCTTCATCATTTACATCCTCCCCCTCGGCCATGTCATTAGCCACTATGGAGTCTCATTTCACTGCTATGCTGATGACACACAACTGTACATGAAATCAGAAACACACAACTCCATTTCAACAACATCATCTCCGTCTTCAACACTCACCGCCTGTCTGGAGGAGATAAGGATGTGGATGAAGCACAACTTCCTCCAGTTAAACAGCTCTAAAACTGAGGCAATTCTTGTTGGCACTCCACATCAAACCCAGTCTTCCTCCATAACTGGTATAACTATCTCTGGTCATGACGTTCCCCTCTCCACAACTGTCACCAATCTTGGTGTAAGATTTGATCCACAACTCAGCTTTGAAGCCCATATCAAAAACCTCTGCAAAACATCTTTCTACCATCTCAGAAACATTGCAAAACTCCGTCCAACGCTATCCTTAGCAGATGCTGAAAAACTGGTCCATGCCTTTGTCTCCTCCAGACTGGATTACTGTAACGCACTTCTCACCGGGATCCCTAACAAAAGCTTGCAGAGACTGCAGTACGTTCAGAATAGTGCTGCTAGGATCCTGATGAGAGTTCGAAAATACGATCACATCACACCCATTCTCCATTCACTTCACTGGCTTCCTGTTACCGCCAGGATTGACTATAAGGTCTCCCTTCTAACCCACCAGTGCATCTATGGAAATGCCCCCCCCTATCTGAAAGAACTACTCACACCTTCAACTACAACTCGATCAACAAACTCAAACCGCCTCCTTCTCCCCAAGACAAAGCTCAGCACTATGGGTGATCGGGCTTTCTGTTCTGCCGCTCCTCGGATTTGGAATGCCCTCCCGACCATCTGAGGGCACCTCAAACTACTGAGACTTTTAAAAAAGGACTAAAAACATTTCTTTTTAGGAGAACTTATGACTTTTAACCATTCAATCTATTAGTATTTTATCCTTCTTAAATGATCTTAACTGTAGCACTTTGAGATTTGTTCCAAATTTAAAGTGCAGTACAAATAAAATTTATTATTATTATTATTATTACTTCCGGGTCAATATGTAAGTTTAATTCGTAATTATTTTAATTAAATTAAATTTTTATGGTATCTAAAATGCAAAAAAAGAATATGGCAGCAGCTAAAAATGTACACAATATCCTCCCCCTTTTTAAAGTGCCAGCAGTGTTTAAATACTTAATTAATTCATTCATTCAAACGCCACAAATGCTTTTCTTACTGAGTATTTTGGTCGTATTTCAAGTACAAATATCAAAAAATTATAAATTTAATCTAAATCTAAAGTAAGCGAAGTTTACTTAAAACAAATTAAATTATCTGCCACTTGACAAAAATACATAGTAAGAAAAGCATTTTTTGCAGTGCAGGAACATTCATTCATTTCTTATATTTTCATCATGAGGACACTGTCAAAGTGACAAAAAATGGCATGTCCTTTTATACAGGATCTCTGAGTTAGGAGGTCCTTCCGCAGAGGAATGGGCTAAGGAGGTGCTGTCGTGAGGAGCACTAGTTCCGGGAACCAAGTCCTGTTGGGCCAATACGGAGCTACCAAGAGGAGCTGCTCCTCGTCCTCCCTGACCTTGCACAGTGTCTGTGCAAGAAGGCTCACTGGGGGAAACGCATATTTGCGTAGGCCCCGGGGCCAGCTGTGTGCCAGTGCATCCGTGCCGAGGGTTCCCTCGGTCAGGGAATAAAACAACTGGCAGTGGGTCGTGTCGGGGGCGGCAAACAGATCGATCTGTTCGGCCCCAAAGCGCCTCCAGATAAGCTGGACCACCTGGGGGCGGAGTCTCCACTCTACGGGGAGCACCGGCAACCGTGACAGCTCGTCGGCCACACGATTGAGCGGGCCCGGAATGTGAATGGCACGAAGGGACCTCAGATGCTTCTGACTCCACAGGAGGAGATGGCGGGCGAGTTGGGACATGCGGCGGGAGCGTAGACCACCCTGTTTGTTGATGTACGCAACGGCCGCAGTACTGTCCGTCCGGACCAGAACGTGCTTGTCTTTGAGCGGCATTTTGAAGCGGCTGAGAGCAAGACGAACTGCCAGCAACTCCAGGCAATTGATATGCCATTGCATTTGGGGCCCCGTCCACAGACCCGAAACTGCAAGCCCATTGTACGTGACACCCCAGCCGGTGGATGAGGCATCCGTGGAGACAACAGAATGCCTGGACACTTGTTCTAGAGGCACACCTGCCCATAGAAATGAAGGGTCTGACCACGGGCTGAAGGTTTGGCGGCATCTCGGCGTCACTTCGGCTGCTGCTGCCATATGCCCCAGGAGCCTCTGAAATTGTTTCAGTGGTACCGCTGTGCTGCATTTGAACGAATTCAAACAGTTCAACACTGACTGGTGAGGTGAGGCGCGCTGTCATGGTGACCGAGTCGATCTCCATCCCGAGAAAAGAGTACAGAGTTTGTACGGGACAGAGTTTGCTCTTCTCCCAGTTGACCCGAAGACCCAACTGGCTGAGGTGCCGAAGCACCATGTCCCTGTGTTCAACTGCTCCTGCGACTGGGCAAGGATCAGCCAGTCGTCGAGATAGTTGAGGATGCGAACACCACGCTCGCTCATGGGAGTAATGGCCGCCTCCACGACTTTCGTGAAGACGCGGGGCGACAGGGACAGCAACGGGGGCAGGACTTTGTACTGATATGCTCGTCCGTCGAATGCAAAGCGTAGGAACGGTCTGTGTCGAGGGAGAATCAAGACATGAAAGTACGCGTCCTTCAGGTCGATCGCTGCAAACCAATCTTGGGGACGGACGCACCTGAAGATTCGTTTCTGCGTTAGCATCCGGAACGGCATCCTGTGGAGGGAGCGGTTCAAATAACGCAGGTCCAAAATCGGTCGTAACCCGCCACCTTTCTTGGGTACAATGAAGTACGGGCTGTAGAACCCGGACCTCATATCGGCTGGAGGGACCGGCTCTATCGCGTCCTTCGCCAGTAGGACTGCAATCTCCACCCTGAGCACGGGGGCGTTCGCCTCCACTACAGTTGTGAAGTGAACGCCCCTGAACTTGGGGGGACGCCGGGCGAACTGAATTGCATAGCCGAGTCTGATGGTGCGGATGAGCCAGCGGGATGGGCTGGGGAGCGCTAGCCAGGCTCCCAGAGACCGTACCAGTGGGACCATCGGCACCACAGACGTACCCGCAGCGGGGCAGTGCAGCGGAGCGCAGGGACCCCTGGACGACATGGAAGTGGTCCGTGGAGGGGTCTGAGTGAATGTCACATGAACCTGCATCCGCTGAGGGGACGGGCTAACATGGGGAGGCACATTGTGTGCGTCCCGACAGCCGACGCCCCCTACTGGTGAAGGGAGAGGCGTCTGAGGGGTACGAGGCATGGTAGGGTCGCATACCGCCAGACGCGCTCTCTTGGCACCCAGAGACGTTGGAAACTGCTCTTTTATTGAAAATTTGGGTACCACTGGCAATTTGGGGCCAGTGGCGGAACAGACAAACAAATAGTCCCCCGGCCCTCCTCCGGCGGAAGGAGAGGTGCTGCAGCCATGTCCTGAAGAACAGTTTCCTCCATCTCTGGGTGGCCCGTCTCAGGGTCTCTTACGACGGCGCTTGCCACCTGGCTTGGCAGCGGCCTGAGTGGGCTGAACGCTCTTCCCGCGGCCGGCTTCACGCCTACCCCCGGGTGTAGGCTGCTGCTGGGCTGGGGCAGAAGCGGGGGCGGCGGTGGGAGGATGTCCTCGGCAACGGGCAGACGGAGGTGCTGCGGCCGGCGGCGGGGTGCTTCTGGGCGGCCGAGAACTGCTGGGCAAAGTTCTTGACCGTGTCGCCGAACAACCCGGCGGATGAAACGGGGGAGTCCAGGAACCGGTTCTTATCAGTCTCCCTCATATCGGCCAGGTTGAGCCAGAGATGTCGTTCCTGGACCACTAAGGTGGACATCGTCTGACCAACGGAACGGGTGGTGACTTTCGCCGCCCGGAGGGCGAGGTCCGTCGCCGTCCGGAGCTCCCGGAGGAGCTCTGGGTCAGGTCTACCCTCATGCATGTCCATGAGCGCCTGGGCCTGGTGCACCTGAAGCAACGCTATGGCATGCAAGGCAGACGCGGCCTGTCCGCAGGACCTGTAGGCCTTCGCAGTCAGACTGGACGAAAACCTACAGGCTTTGGACGGGAGACGAGGGTCACCACGCCACTCGGACGCGGTCGCCGGACGCAGTTGCATCGCGACGGCGCGCTCGACCGGCGGGATCCTCTCGTAACCCTTGGCCGTCGAATTTAGCGATGTGTGGCACTAGCTCACCCTGCTTCTGGTAACCACGAGCCTTGTGAGTTATAAATTTCATTGTCATTTCTTGCTGTGTGTCTGTGCCAGCCGTGATTTGCCTCTTTGATGTGCAAGATGTAATGAACCTACTCTAACCTTTTATACTGGCTTAATAAAGAACTTTAGTATTTTTGTAACTCCATGTCTCAGTGTTACGAATGCTGAGAGATGAAGCAGAGAGATGGGATCCACTTGCAAACACAACTTTAATTAAACTATTCCATAAATAAAACAGTTATATCCGGGAACTCAAGAATCAAGACACGAACAGGTTAATAGCTAACAACGACCGACAAAAGACAAGTGAACCACAAGCATATATATATATACACACACAGGCAGACAAGCTTAACAAGATAACAAGGAGGGGGTGTGGTAAATGGGAAACATCTGGGAAGACTAATCAACATGAAAAACTACAAAAGACTACAAAACATGACAAGACAGGAAATAACAAAAGAGTCCTCACAAGACAGGGAAACACAGGCTGGAAATATGACAGAGCCCCCCACTTAAGGAGCGGATTCCAGACGCTCCACAGGAAACAGTCTAGGAGGGTGGTGGAACGGAGGCAGAACAAGGGGATGGATGGTGGGCCAGGCCTGTGCAGGGGGACATGACTTGGACCCAGACCTGGCAGAGACGGGCCTGGGAGCATGGGCGGACCTGGACCGTTGAGCATGGGTGGACCTGGACCGTGGAGCTTGGGTGGACCTGGACTGTGGAGCTTGGGTGGACCTGGACCGTGGAGCTTGGGTGGACCTGGACCGTGGAGCTTGGGAGGACCTGGACCATGGAATATGAGCGGACCTGGACCGGAGCGTGGGCGACCACTGCAGTGCAGGAGGTTCAGGGGACCATGGCGGTACCGGCAGTTCAGGGGGCCATGGCGGTACAGGCAGGTCAGGGGACCATGGCGCTACAGGCAGTTCAGGGGGCCACAGTGGCGCGGCCTTCATGGCCTGATCAAGGTGCCCACTGCCCCCCCAAAACATTTTCTTGGCTGGAGCTATGGGGTCATGGCCTGGAGCCATCTCGGGACGCTGGTCAGTGGCTGGAGCCGTCTCGGGACGCTGGTCAGTGGCTGGAGCCGTCTCGGGACGCAGGTCAGAGGCTCGAGCTGTATCAGGATGCAGGTCAGTGGCTGGAGCCGTCTCGGGACGCAGGTCAGTGTCTGGAGCTGTATCAGGATGCAGGTCAGTGGCTGGAGCCGTATCAGGACGCTGGTCAGTGGCTGGAGCCGTCTCGGGACACTGGTCAGTGGCTGGAGCCATCTCTGGACGCTGGTCAGTGGCTGAAGCCTTCTCTGGACGCTGGTCAGTGGCCATGACGGAATGAGACTCTGGACTGGCGGCCATGACGGAATGAGACTGTGGACTGGCAGCCATGATGGGATGAGACTCTGGACTGGCGGCCATCTTGTCCGAAGACATAGGCGTGGGAGATGTAGTGGGAATGTTACGATCCTCCTCCATGACGCCCACTGTGAAAGCAGAGCCACTCTGTTGCAAGGCAATGTCTATATAATATTTCAACGACCAGTCCAGATGCCATAGTGGCATATACAAGCTGAGTGGCTCTGATAGCCCCCCTCGGAAAAAGATCATGAGGCATACCTCATCCATGGTGGTCTTATATGCCAAATCAATAAAGTCCTTCACATATTCCTCGATCAGGCGGTCATCCTATCGGAGACGCATGATCTGTGCTGCTGGATTCATGTTGTGGTGTCGTCGTTCTGTTACGAATGCTGAGAGATGAAGCAGAGAGATGGGATCCACTTGCAAACACAACTTTAATTAAACTATTCCATAAATAAAACAGTGACATCCGGGAACTCAAGAATCAAGACACGAACAGGTTAACAGCTAACAACGACCGACAAAAGACAAGTGAACCACAAGCATATATATACACACAGGCAGACAAGCTTAACAAGATAACAAGGAGGGGGTGTGGTAAATGGGAAACATTTGGGAAGACTAAACAACATGAAAAACTACAAAAGACTACAAAACATGACAAGACAGGAAATATCAAAAGAGTCCTCACAAGACAGGGAAACACAGGCTGGAATTATGACACTCAGAGTCTCTGTCCACGGGGAAATTGAACCTGTGTGTCCTTATTGGGATATTTCCCTGGTTTAGTGACCAGGGTGGCGTAGTCAGCTCACTTCTCTCTCCCTTGCCCACTCCCTTTTCCACAACGCCACACTTACTATTCACCTTCTACAATATTCACTTTCTTTTGTCTATCTTTCTGTCTCTGTCTGTTTTAGGTTGGAACAAATATGGTGGAATACCTCCAGCAATTGACACCATTGCCCTCTGTTCTGGCGCTGGAAGATCCCCAGCAATGTGCTTCTCAGGCATTTGTGATATTAGCTGGTCAGGCACTCCCTCAGAGCACACTGCTTGGGGCAGTTGACGTGTGCTTCAAGGCCTTTTATGTTCTTGATATCAACTACCCCAAGCAGTGTGCTTCCGCATGGGAGTTTCTGCAGCAAGTTGTGTATCAGATTGAGGGATTTGAATCAAAACCTGTCAAATTTCTTAAGACTGCCTTGCTTAATTGCAGAACTGTTTAATTGTGTTATGCTGCAGTAAATTACACAGCCAATGTTTGAAGACTTTAAGCCTCAAGCTCAATCCAGTTATTGAATGTTGTCAAATGTTTGAGAGTTGTTTATTTTTCATTTTTTCTTTCTAATGTTATTACAGTGGGACCAAAAATAAATAGGAAAATAAATATGTCCAAGTGTGTGTGTTTTTTTATATATTTTTTTATATATAGAATTAAATTTAATGCAATAAAAATGTAAAAGTGCTTGAAGTGTGTAAGTGCCTGCAGTTTTATTTTCTGAAATAAGGCATACTGGCATAGTAACCCAAGTGAGGTTATTTTTGACCTTTGACCTTTGGTCAAAAAGGGACCTATTAATTTCTGGGTTATTTCAACCCAGATATTGGGGTTGTTCTTTTGACCCAGAAGTTGGGTTAACCCAACATTTGGGTAAAGTATTTAACCCAGAAGTTGGGTCAAAAAGAATAACCCATTTTTCTGGGTTGAAATAACCCAGAAATTAGTTGGTCCATTTTTAACCCAGGATTTGGGTCAAAAATAACCCATTATGAGTTATTTTTTGACCCAGGAGTTTTTAGTGTATGTACACTGCAGTTAGCTCCAAATACCCACCTCTATTCTATATTAATTCTTTTTAGGTTTAACTGCAAATAAATTTGTTGGTACCTTAAATGTGTTGTTACCGGTTCTATTCTTTGTGTAATGTTTTTATATTTTCACCAACAGTCCAGCATACCTATAGGCAAAATACAATTTAAACTAGATGAGTAAAGTTTGTAAACAAACTTTGAAGTTGGTTTGAAAAGCCTCTGAAAGTTTTCTGAAAGCAGCATGCATTAATGACAGGTGTGTCATTAATGCATGTTAACAACGTGTAAAAAATGCTAGCAACATGTAATCCAATGTTAAAACATGTTAGATCATGTTTGCCAACATGTTAATTTGTGTTAACATGTTAAAACAGCATTACTTAGCATGTTGCTAGCATGTTTTAAAATTTTTTTGGTGGTTGTAGCTTTAAGCTCTAGGAGGAGCTCAGAAGAAGAAGTTTATATAGTTGATAATTGTCTTTTTCAAGCCAATTTAATAATAAATAAGCTCCATAGCAGATGTAAAACGATCAAGGGCTTAGGCCATTCAAATTGCATGGGTTCTGTCTGTAGTGGGCACTCGTGCAACATCCAAGTCAGTTAGAGAACAAAGTGCATAAAAAGCCAAGTAGAACGCAGTCACATTCACTGTTTCACGGTGTCAGTCCATTGGTTTCCAGCTAGCATTCTTTCTGGACCTGCAAGGGACACCTTTGTGCTTGTCATTTGCCAACGGCAGAGACAGTGCTCCTTTGAATTTTGGTGCACCTCGTCTGCATATTAGAGGGGCCCCGTTCAGTTTCCTTTGGAAGTCTCAGGCCATATTTCCTGAGGCTATCCGAGACCTTATGGCCGGGGTAGCCAACTATGCTCCATCAGAGCTAATTTCCTGCAGATTTAATTTCCAACCCTGCTCCAACCTGTCTGTTATAGGATGTTTGCACATAACGTCACTGCTGTGTGTTTTGCATCATTTATGGTTGTTCAAGTCAATCAAACCCAGAAACCACAAGGTTTTATCTTTTACGTATAATTTTTAACTTTAAAAGTTTTATGGCGTTTTGCGTTTGCTGATACTGAAATTAAGATGGATACCTGCTTATCTTTTGTTTTTGACTTGGTAAGTATTCACATTCTTTATGGTATCATTTGCAGGGAAGAGAAACTATTTTATCGCATTGCATGATGTTTTCACTGTGGTGGAAATGTCCAAATAAAAATGTTTTCAACATGCTGACAGAAGTCAATCCATTTATTTTGTTGGAAAGGTGAAATGTAACTGAAGTTTTATTGTTGTCACTTTCCCATATGGTCATGGAGGAGAATCGGAGTGGGTTACATTCAACGCACAGACACAGACACACTGTATTTAAAAAAAAAAATATTTCAACAAATGGCAACCAAAATCAAACCCATAGAAGCTTGTGAACAGTTTTGAAGTGGCTGTGTGCAAGTTCTGCTAATTCACAAGCCGAGTGAGAATCATACTCGCAAATGTAATGTTAATTATTAAACCAAACAAAATACAAAACACTCAGCAATGTGATTTTATTGAGTGGTAGGCAGTGGGTTTATTCGGTGACATTATTACTTGATTTGCTATCCGGCTTAAATACTCTCAATGTGAATTTTGTGTTCACTCACCGCTCTGGTTTTTGTCCAGTGCTGAGTTTTTTTAGTGATTATAAAGGGAGCACTCTTTGTGCACTGTCTATGCGATATACAAATATAATTAATAGGCCTATAATCAGAATTTGAATAAAACTTTTGTTTTCCATTCTTGACAAGCGGCCACATACACACTTCAATACATAGGCCCATCCGCATATACATGTGGGATTCACTCGCAAAATTGTGATGACTGACAGTGATAAATATGTATTTATGTATCAAAATCAGGCCCATATAAATGTCAGGCAACACGATTCCTGGTTGCATGTCAATATCCATGGATCACTGGATCTTTGGTAATTTGTAAGGAACACTATATTGAGTCTAACCTTTAGTTTAAACTCTGCAAGATAGTACTCCTAGAGCGGGGTTAGCTACCCTTTCTCTAAGGTGTTGGCAACACAGTTCTTGTCTAAAAACTGGACTCCGATTGGAGTGGCTCTTTCCTGATGAAGCTGCAATGTCTTCTGGCTCTTACAAGACTAATTCTAACCTAGAAGCAAACAGTGTTTCTGGAACTCCCCCTTAAACTTAAGAGACAATGCATTGCTATTACCTTATGTAAATTTCATATCTATCAGGTGGCAGGAATGATTAATTGCTGCCTTACTTGAAGGGCCAATGAACAAAAGAAAACACAGAGGGATAGCGGACCACTCTGTTTCCTTATGTCAGGCAGAGATGAAAGGCTAAGATGTCCCTAATTGTCTGGAATATGCACACAGGAAGATATTTTAATATTTTATGGAGCTATGCATTACAGTCGCAAGGAATTATGGCTGATATAATAAATTATGCCTGAGAGTGTGAATTTCCATGAGCGTGTGTGTGCTTCCCAGAGCTCATTTGAATGGGGAGGAAGAGTCTTAGTCATGTGTTGATTCAGAGATATCGCTCTCCATCTGTGGCTTAGTTCCACCTACACCATTCATGGGAGTCTTGAGGGTTTCCCCCCAATAGATCTCTAAAACCGGATAAGTTAGGTGCTCAGGGTTTTGAGGGTGTCTGATTTTGAATCCAGAAGGAATGTTCTTGCAAGGCCAGACTTTTCATCAAAGTCTTATCCACATAGACCCTGTCCCAAATGGCATCAACAGCCATTTCCGTCCTCCTCTGAATTTATACTTTACCGCAACGACTGTTGGGTAATAGTTCACTGTGAAGTCCGTCAACAGTGCAGGCTCTGCAAATGAGTACATCAGGGTCTTATAATGGCCACAAGAGAGGTGCTCTGGAGCACTAAATTGACCAGTGGGACACCCTATGACCCTGGACTTCACAAAAGAATGTGAAGAAAGGCTGCTGGACTGGAAGTCCATATCCTGTCTGCCTCCTGTCTTGCTGCAGCTAGTGTTTGTAGCTCTGTACAGTCTTGCTTTTGAATCTCTACTTTATATATTTTCTTTGTTCTACTGCTAAATATAACTTACTCATCACCATATATTGTTTAAATATTGCCTATCATGTTAAATTTGACATTGCTAGCTTTTAATCTAAAGCACCATCACACGTTAGCATTTCACTAGCCTGTTAGCTTGTCATCTCTGCACCTGGGTCTCCTGTTTACTGAGTTCATTAAACAACCGTGGTGAGTTGGATTAGTAAATATTGTCCAGCAAACAACTGTTGTAAGTTAGATTAATCAACAAACACGGTAAGCCATGTCATCTTCTCCCATCATTGTCACTTGCACTACATGTAGTATTTTTAGCATAGCCTTCTCCATTGGCGAACAGGGCTTCACTTGTGATGAATGTAAGGAGAAAGTCAGGCTGACGGAGAACATTTCAGAATTAGAGACACACATCCAGCCTTTATCTGAGAGTAGGGAGAATGTAACAGCTTTAGACACTGATTTGGATGCGAATAGCTTAGTGACCTCTGTACATTGTTTGGTTCCGGCTGCAGGGCCCTCCCCTCTCAGTGATGCACCCACTGAGTATCCTGTTGAAAGTGGCCTAGTTATTGGCGATTCTATTACACGGAACGTGAAAATAGAAACACCAGCCACCATAGTCACATGTTTACCGGGAGCCAGAGCGCCTGACATCAAAGCTAATTTAAAAGTGCTGGCTAAAGCTAATCGTAAATTCTCTAAGATTATTATTCACGTCGGCACTAATGATGTTCGACTTCGCCAGTCGGAGATCACCAAAATTAACATTAAAGAGGCGTGTGAACTCGCTAGTACGATGTCAAATGCAGTTTTTTGCTCCAGACTCCTCCCCGTTAAAAGGAGTGGTGAGATACTTAGCAGTCTATCATCACTCAATGGCTGGTTGTCTAAGTGGTCAAGTCAAGTTAAGTCAACTTCATTTATATAGCGCTTTTTACAATGCAGATTGTTTCAAAGCAGCTTCACAGTGTTAAACAGGAAAATAATGCAACAGAATTTTATTCAGCCGTATAGCCGTTCTGGAGAAAACGGTGATGTCATCAGTTCATTTCAATTATCATACAGTGACAATGTGGGCTTTAGATCAGTAATTAGATCAGTAATTTAGTTTATATGGTTAATTTATTTTAATAATTAGATTTATTTGGATATTTAGTTGAAAAATTTAGTGTCCTCAGCTGAGCAAGCCAAGCCAGCGGCGACAGCGTCAAGGAAACCAAAACCCCATCAGGTGACCTAATGGAGAAAAATAAACCTTGGGAGAAACCAGGCTCAGTCGGGGTGCCAGTTCTCCTCTGGCCAATTAACAAACAGCGTATGATTATTATTTTGGCAACTTTACAGGTCAGAGGTCATAATAGATCGGAATATTCGAAAGGTCGGAGACGGGTTTATTGAGGATGATGTGTCAATTAAACAATTATTAAATAGGAATAATCGAAATATCTGAGTTATGATGCCGGGGACGGGTTTATTGAGGATAACATATTGACGAAACAATTATTAAAGTGCAATATTCGAAAGATCGGAGGCAACACGCCAGAGACGGGTTTTATTGAGGATGACATATCGATTTAACAATTATTAAATAGGAATATTCGAACAATCAGAGTCATCACACCGGAGGCGGGTTTATTGAGGACGCCGTGTTGATGAGGCAATTCCAGGGGGAGTCTAATAGACTCTGCAGACACTTCAGGCTCATGCGTTGGTCTTGTCTGGGCGCAGGTCCACCATCTGAACTGGATACGGCCCGGATCCGGCTGACTGCAGTAGACCTCGGGATAAAACAGAGAGACTAACGTTAGCATAGATGCCATTCTTCTGATGATGTAACGAGTACATCAGGTGTTATGGGAAGTGTTCCCGGTTCCGGCTGACCTAGTTAATGCAGCCTAACAATCATTTAATTGAAAAAGTGTTTTATGTGTATGCCATAGTAAAGAGATTTGTTTTTTTAGTCTAGATTTAAACTGACAGAGCGTTTCTGCTTCCTGAACAATGCTAGGAAGACTGTTCCAGAGTTTAGGTGCTAAATAGGAAAAGGATCGACCGCCTGCCGTTGATTTCGATATTCTAGGTATTATTAACTGGCCAGAATTTGGCCAGAGTGCAGTAGACGTGATGTAGTATAATGTGTTATGAGCTCAGTCTAGTACTGGGGAGCTAAACCATTTAGTGCTTTGTAAGTAGTAAGCAAGATTTTAAAATGTATGCGATGTTTAATAGGGAGCCAGTGCAGTGTTGACAGAACTGGGCTAATATGGTCATACTTCCTGGTTCTAGTAAGAACTTGAGCTGCTGCGTTTTGGACCAGCTGGAGTTTGTTTATTAAGCGAGCAGGGCAACCACCCAGTAGAGCATTACAATAATCTAGCCTTGAGGTCATGAACGCATGAACTAACTGTTCCCTTTTGTTCAGTCACTACGACGTAACGTTAGTGACTAACGAATGGGGGTTTCGCTTAGAAGCCTATCATCTTCGAGATCTTAGAAAACGCCCAATGGCAGTGCCAATGTCATGGGCATGCGGAATTTGCATACGTAACTCCGCCCCACTGCGTGGTACGTGGCAATATCACATTATTTTTCTGCTTCGGAGCCAAGAGTACCTACCTCTTCACTCCTTACAGCCTTCTGAGACTCTGTCAGCTTCTTCGAGACGAGCAGCTTTCCAGTCGGTGTTGGTGTGACGGCGCGTTCCAGTGATCGCATACTTCCTGCCTGCTGATCTGTGCAGTTTTCTGCATCCAGCTGGTGTGTGTTTCCCTGGGCGCTTCGGCATTGACTGCAAAGTTTTCCTCTCACAAAAGAGCTTGTACGTGGCACGTCCTTTTCTCGCCCGTGCACTTCTGGGTGCAGTCGATTTCTGTCGCCCTTCTGATGGGCACAAGCGCTGTGTGACGTGTTTGGGCTTTCAGCACGCTCAGGCAGCGCTCATTGAGGCCCACTGCGTGAACATGATCATCTCGGTGTTACGGTCGAGACTCCATGACCTCCGTGCTGATGCTGGAGCGAGAGTCCCCTCTGCCACACCCCAATCTGCGGTCTTTTGGTGGCCAGGGTGACCTGAGGGTGACGGTGTGGAATAAAGCTCCGACGCTCATGCCTCGACCCACACCCCCCTCTAATGCGCCGAACCCACAGAGCGTTCAGGCGTGTACATCGGGGCCGGCTCCTGCTGTCCCGATTGTCGCGTTTGGCGCCGCGGAGGACGAACAGATGTCGATCGTCGCATCACAAGGTGGGCTGGAGTCATCTGAGGATGATGATTCGGCTGTGCTGCCTCCTTCGGGTGTGCCAGCATTGCCCAAGTCGGACCCAGAGTTGACAGCCATGTTATCTCGGGCAGCCGCGACACTTGGGTTGGAGTGAAACCCTCTGCCCCGACCTGACTGCTCGCGGTTGGATGATTGGTTTTTGGGGGCGGTGCGTTTGGACACCCGTCCGGCCACCCCTCCAATACCTTTCTTCCCCGAGGTACATGAGGAGGTTGCGCGGTCCAGGAAAAACCTGTTGTCTTCCCGTGACCGTTCGGCAACCTCCTCCGCCTTCTCTGCCCTTGATGGAGCCGCGGCTAAAGGGTATACTGGGGTCCCCCCAGTCGAACTCTCTGTTGCGATGCAACTGTGTCCTCAGAGTGCTTCGACCTGGCGCGGTGACCCAAAGCACCCCTCCAAGGCCTGTAGGTTTTCGTCGTCTCTGGTGGCGAAGACCTATAGAGCTGCGGGGCAGGCCGCCGCTTTGCTGCATGCCATGGTTGACCCAGGACTCAGCAATGAGTTGCGTGCCGCCACCGACCTCGCTCTCCGGGCGACAAAGGTGACCACACGCTCTCTGGGTCAGGTGATGTCCACTGCCGTGGTCCAGGAGAGACACCTATGGCTCAACCTGGCCGATATGCGTGACGGCGAGCAAACCCGTTTCCATGACGCACCCATATCCCAGGATGGGCTATTCGGCGGAGCGGTTGAGAGCTTCGCCCAACAGTTCTCAGCCGCTCAGAAGCAGACTGAGGCTATAAAACATATCCTGCCCCTGCGGTCAGCTGCTGCCTCCACCCCACCGCCGGCACAGGTGCCTCAGTCTGCTCGCCGCCGAGGACGCCCTCCCGCGGTTCCCTCTACCTAACTGCAGGAAGGCGTCCCAGTCCGCTCCAGCCCCGCAGCCCGCGAAAAAACGCCAGGCCAAGCGGCGCTCCTGACGCGGACAGCTCAGGGATGGGTAGTTCTTTCCAGGAGATGGCAGCAGGGCCACTCCTTCACCCGGCAGAAGGACGCCTACTTCCATGTCTCCATCCTTCCTCGACACAGACCATTCCTACGGTTTGCTTTCGAGGGGCGGGCATACCAGTACGCGGTCCTCCCATTCGGGCTATCTCTGTCCCCTCGTGTCTTCACGAAGATTGTCGAGGCAGCCCTTGCACATCTCCGGCAGCACGGGGTTCGCATACTCAACTACCTCGACGACTGGCTCATACTGGGCCACTCTCGAGTGTTGGTGTGCGAACACAGAGATCTAGTCCTCCAACACTTAGCCTGTCTGGGCCTTCGGATCAACTGGGAGAAGAGCAAACTCTGCCCAGTGCAGAGGATCTCTTTTCTCGGTATGGACATCGACTCGGTCGCCATGAACGCGCAGCTTTCGAGCGAGCGCGCGCGCGCAGTCTCTGCTGACTTGCCTCCGTCAAATCGAGAGCAAGAGTGCGGTTCCACTGAAACTGTTTCAGAGGCTCCTGGGGCATATGGCATCTGCAGCCGCGGTGACGCCGCTCGGATTGCTTCATATGAGACCGCTTCAGCATTGGCTTCGCGATTGAGTCCCGAGATGGGCATGGCAGTCTGGCACGCTCCGGGTCAAAATAACCCGGGCCTGCCTCCAGACACTCACCCCGTGGTCGAACCTCAGCTTTCTACGGGCCGGTGTGCCCTTAGAACGAGTTTCCAGGCATGTTGTCGTATCGACGGATGCCTCTGCCACGGGTTGGGGTGCCATGTGCAATGGACAAGCAGCAGCGGGCTCCTGGACAGGACCCCAGCGCCTTCTGCATGTCAATTGCCTCGAGTTGCTGGCAGTACGGTTCGCCTTGCACCGCTTCCGAGCGTTGTTGAAGGGTCAACATGTACTGGTCAGGACAGACAACACGGCCGTTGTAGCGTACATCAACCACCAGGGCAGTCTACGCTCCTGCCGCATGTGTCAACTTGCCCGCCATCTCGTTTTATGGAGTCAGAAGCGCCTGAGGTCCCTTCGTGCTGACCATATTCCGGGAGTCCTGAACCCTGCAGCCGACGAGCTCTCACGGCTTCAGCCACTTCCTGGAGAATGGAGACTCCATCCCCAGACGGTCCAGCTGATTTGGGAACAGTTCGGCGACGCACAAATAGATCTGTTTGCCTCCCACGACTCTTCCCATTACAGCCTGTTCTATTCCCTGACCGAGGGCACGTTCAGCAGCCTACGCAAATATGCGTTCCCCCAGTGAGCCTTCTCGCACAGCTCTTGTGCAAGATCAGGGAGGACAAGGAGCAGGTCCTTTTGGTCGCCCCGTACTGGCACGGCCGGACCTGGTTCCCCGAACTTTTACACCTTGCGACAGCCCCTCCCTGGCCTATTCCTCTGAGACGCGACACTCCTTACTCCGAGAAGGGGCACCCTTTGGCACCCGCGTCCCGACCTGTGGAACCTCCACATGTGGCTACTGGACGGGACGCGGCAGGTTTGAGTACCCTACCACCTACGGTGGTGGCTACCATCACTTCCGCTTGGGCAGAGTCCACTCGGCATGCCTATGCGTTGAAGTGGAACCTCTTCGTCACCTGGTGTTCTTCCTGCCAAGAAGACCCCTGGAAATGCTCGGTCGGGTCCGTGCTCTCGTTCCTCCAAGAAGGGTTGGAGTGAAGGCTGTCTCCCTCCACCCTTAAAGTTTACGTGGCCGCAATATCTGCCCACCACGACCTCTTGGGGGACAAAAAGGTAAGTCAGCACGACCTGGTCATTCAGTTCCTGAGGGGAGCGAGGAGACTAAATCCGCCTCGTTCTCGCCTCGTACCCTCTTGGGACCTCTCAGTAGTCTTAGATGCTCTGCAGAGGTCCCCCTTTGAGCCTTTGCGGTCAGTCGATATTAAGTTCCTGTCGATGAAGACAGCGCTACTGACCGCATTGGCCACCATCAAGAGGGTAGGGGACCTGTAAGCATTTTCGGTTGATGAAGCATGCCTGGAATTTGGGCCGGGTAACTCTCACGTGATCCTGAGACCCCAGCTCGGATATGTGCCCAAGGTTCCCACCACTCCGTTCAGAGACCAGGTGGGGAACCTGCAAGCGCTGCCTTTGGAGGAGGCAGACCCAGCCTTGGCACTGCTCTGTCCAGTACTGCTGGACAGCTCTCCGCGCTTACGTGGACAGGACGCAGTGTTTCAGGACCTCAGACCAGCGCTTTGTCTGTTATGGTGGAGAGCGGAAGGGAAGAGCTCTCTCAAAGCAAAGGTTGTCTCACTGGATAGTGGACACCATTGTTTTGGCTTACCAGCAGCAAGGTCGACCATGTCCCCTTGGGGTTAGGGCCCACTCCAGTGTGGCCTCCTCTTGGGCTCTAGCGCATGGCGCCTCGCTAACAGACATCTGCAGAGCTGCAGGCTGGGCGACACCTAACACATTCGCCAGATTCTACAATCTCTGAGTGGAGCCAGTGTCCGACTATGTACTCGTCTCTACTAGTGGCCGGTAATGGACCAGGCTCAGGTGTCTTCGCTTGCTCGCCATTCCACTCCACGGACTGGATACGTGTGATTTCTCCTCAGGTGAGCTTCCCCAAGGTGCCCTGAGTTCCTCCAGCACTGTCTTACGCTGACACCAGTTCAGTCTGCCCTCTCTCGAGCCCAGACCCTCGTGTTCGGCCAGGTGCCCCGTGTGCATGGTTCCCCTCCGGCGACCCCCACACGAGTATTTCCACCGTAAGCCTCCTTTGTGAGCAGGTGTATTTCCCTTGGCAAGTCCCTGCCACCCCTGGGGTTAAAAATCCACCTTCGGCTGGTACCCCAGAGTTTCCCATATGCAGCCCCTAGCGGGTCATATGTGTACTCTCTAAGTCCTCCCTACGGGTAGGCATCTTGGCATTTCCTCACTGGAATATGCATCCCAGTGTACCTTGGTATTCCTGTGTTAAGTGGGAGACCTTCGTCCGTACTAGTCTTACGACAGGGCACTCGCACCTACGCAGGGCACTGGAAGACAGCTGAGTGGCGTGATTATATTGGGACCCCCATTCGTTAGTCACTAACGTTACGTCGTAGTGACTGAACGAAAGGGAACATCTCGGTTACGGATGTAACCCTCGTTCCCTGAGGAGGGAACGGAGACGAAACGTCCCTTTGCCAAATCCGCTGTGTTGCTTGCTGGAACGGGAGTTCAGTCTTGGCTCCTCAGCAGGTAACGTAATGCGATATTGCCACGTACTTCCTATTTATACCCACGCAGTGGGGCGGAGTTACGTATGCAAATTCCGCATGCCCATGGCATCGGCACTGCCATTGGGCGTTTTCTAAGATCTCGAAGATGATAGGCTTCTAAGAGAAACCCCCATTCGTTAGTCACTAACGTTACGTCTCTGTTCCCTCCTCAGGGAACGAGGGTTACATCCGTAACCGAGACGTTCAGCATTTTGCTTTGAGAGCATGTGCCGTAATTTAGAATTTTTTTTAAGATGGTAGAATGCAATTTTACAGATGCTAGAAACGTGGCTTTCAAACGAAAGATAGGTATCAAAGAGCACACCCAGGTTCCTCACTGATGACGAGGACTTGACAGAGCAGCCATCAAGTGTTAGACAGTATTCTAGGTTACTACTTCTGGAGCTTTTTTGTCCAATAATTAAAAAATTCATTTTTTTCTGAATTGAGTTGCAGAAAATTACTGGTCATCCAATTTTTTATATCAGCTATGCATTCCGTTAATCTTGTGAATTGGTAAGTTTCTTCAGGGCGTGAAGAAATATAGAGCTGAGTATCGTCAGCATAACAATGAAAACTAACGCCATGCTTCCTAATGATATCTCCCAGTGGTAGCATGTACAGGGTGAAAAGCAATGGTCCCTCCAGCCCTCCAGTACTCCATACTGAACTTGTGATCGGTGTGACATCTCTTCATTTACTGCTACAAACTGATAACGGTCAGATAAGTATGATTTAAACCATGCCAATGCAATTTCACTAATGCCTTCATCATCGAGTCTATTCAAAAGAATGTTATGGTCGTTAGTATCGAAAGCAGCACTACGATCGAGGAACACTAATAGAGAGATACTGCCACGATCGGATGATAAGAGTAAATCATTTGTAACTCTGATGTAGCGACTATGAGTCAGATAAAATAATAACTCAACGGGGAATTGAATTAAAGTGAAAGTGACTCGAATGACACTATAATTTATAAATAATTCAGAATTAATGTTTACACCTTAACTTATTCGTCCGCCGATATGTAAGAACTTAAAGGGGGCTCTGTTAAAGGGAAACATGTATATTTAGCTCAAATGAATGAATTAATGAATTCATAGGGAATTTTGAGAGTCTATTTTACAGCTGAGCAAATGACTCTTCCAGCGTTCATTTGAACGGGCCATAAATATCAACTCTGCAGCGGATATTAATATCCGAACAATAGTGAAACACTATTTAACAGCCAGGTAACTTAGATCGGCAGTTCAAGACATTAAACTGATAAACACATAACACAAGAACAGTTATCTTTGAATACAAACGGAACTTTATTGATTACTCTAACACATCAAACTAATATCTAACATAAACACACGCACTCGCACATTCACACGTTGCAGAAAGGAAGAAGGTGAGGAAAGAATAAGTTCTAAGAGAGAGAAATTATGAAATCCTAAGCAATATATGCATTTATGACACATGACCTGAAGAAACCATTGATCAGTAATTTAACCTCCTATCGTTTCTTAGGCAGGGTTATTACTTTTGATCTAATGCACCAGTTCAGCTAGGAATCTAGAGGCATTACTTGCGTTTGTGTCTCGTGTGTCGTCTGACAAGGGGGGTTCCCTTTTCCTGGCTTGACAGGGGTTTTCCCGGATCTTTGATTCGCTGAAGGTCTGGTCTTATCTTGGATCGACGTCTTGGGAAGCCAATCACGTGGCGTGTTGGCGGCTGGATGAGAGTCTTGTGGGCGTTGTTTGAAGTTGAAGCGCGCTGTTAGAAACTCGTTGTTGAGAAACTTTTGCGGCGGAACTTAACAGAACCCGAGCCTTAACGGAAAGAAAATAAACTTTAAGTAAAATAAAGGAAAGTGAGAGAAAAGCAGATGGCCTGAATTAAATCGTTGTTTAACCCATTTTCTCTGATCTTGGTCTGCCACGATCGTCAGATCGTCTCCTGGGAGCTCTCCATTCAGAACTCAACTCTGGTCAAACTGCTAGGACTTAACTCATCTCTAAACGAACAGGCCTTGAACCGGCTCGAACTGCTGGCTCTGAACAGGCCGCGCACTAGCTGTGACGTGAACTGGAACCGAACTGCTGTGAACAGAACTGCTGTGAACAGAACTGGATTCTTCGTTTGTGTTCTGAGATTAAACTCAAATTTTTGCCCATCCCCTGGATGGGTTCAGGCCAATTAGGCTTCAGGGGTGACTGTGTCTCCACCCCTCCCATAAAATTGGGTTATCTAAAGTAATTTAGTTTCCTTCTCTTAAGCAGAGAGTAAATTTAGACCTAATTTCTTACTGAAAGGACGTGATCAATTCTATAAAGATTTCATTCAGCTCATCTGTTGGATTATATCCATACGAACACAACAATATCAAACACAGTGCCTTTTCCTCCGCTCATTCAATAGTTACATAATTGCATGAATTGGGAGTAATATACATGCATAATAGTCACGTGTATTCAGTTGTAAACCCACTAACAAGCTATGTCGAAGGCTATTTGAATGAAAGTCCAATAATCAGTAATTTCATGCACTCCATATGTAACAGTTTCTGTGAGTTTGCTTAGAGTTTTAGCTGTGTCACGTGGAGTTCATTTACCGGTCATTGAAAAGACAGAGATCTGGTTTGTTTCTTTGTCTTGTCATCACAATGAGTCCTCTGTCCTCTTTGTGTAAGTTTTGGTCACAAGTCCATAGGAAGTCAGTTAATTATTATCAACAACTAGTAGCTCAGACTAGTAGGCAGAATTGAGCCTCCATCTCTCTCGTGATCGATGGTCGATTTCCTGGGGTCTGGAGCTGAATTGGGCTTTGTGAAGGGGATGTTCATTTGATCGAATCATTTGGAAGATCCATTAAACTATGTGTCTGCGTCCACAGTTCCTACAGACGCTACACTGATGAGAACAGTCTCAGTACTATGATACGGTCTAAATCCTGACTGGAAATCCTCACAGATACCATTTCTTTCTAAAAAGGAACATAATTGTGAAGACACTGCCTTTTCAAGTATTTTTGACAGAAAGGGTAGATTTGAGATTGGCCTGTAATTTACTAATTCTGTAAGATCAAGTTGCGTTTTTTTTAATAAGTGGTTTAATAATAGCCAACTTAAAAGTTCTCGGTACATATCCTAATGACAAAGATGAATTAATGATATTAAGAAGAGGATCTATGACCTCTGGTAGCATCTCTTTTAATAGCCTAGTTGGTACAGGGTCGAGCATACATGTTGTTGATTTAGATGATTTAACGAATTTAGCCAATTCTTCTTCTACTTCACTTCACTTCACTTCACTTCACTTTATTCGATTATGTCCCCGAAGGGCAATTTGTTTCCGCAACAAGACCAACATACATACATAAAAACAGATTGCAAACATTAAAAATACCTAAACACAACACAAGACCCTATAGCAGTGAATGAGAGTAATTTTTCCTACAGTGACACTACAATGTCTGATGTGATACTATAGTAGACGACTGCATGGTTAAAATTTTCTTCCTAATATTATCAATCTTACATGTAAAGAAGTTCATAAGGTCATTACTGCTGTGCTGTTTACAAACATCAGAAGTTGAAGCTTTATTTTTGGTTAATTTAGCCACTGTATCGAATACCTAGGGTTGTGTTTGTTTTCTTCCAAGAGAGTCAAGAAATAAGCAGATCTAGCAGTTTTTACGGCCTTTCTGTATGCGATCATGCGCTCTTTCCATAAATTACGAAAGACCTCTAGTTTTATCTTCTTCCAGCTGCGCTCCATTTTTCTGGCTGCTGTTTTAAGGGCCCGAGTGTGCTCCTTGTACCACGGCGTTGGACTATTTTCTTTAATCTTCTTTAAGCGCAGGGGAGCAACTGTGTCTAAAGTACTGGAAAAGAGAGAGTCAATAGTTTCTGTTGCAACATCGAGTTCTTCTAAGCTATCTGGGATGCTGAGGAGATGATACTGATGAGGAAGATTATTTAAAATGCAATCTTTAGTGGCGGCAGTGATTGTCCAGCCATTTTTGAAACGAGGGGGTGGCTTTGCAGCCTTAGCTTAATTAAGTATACATGATACTAGGTAATGATCTGAGATGTCATCGCTCTGCTGCAGAATTTCAACGGTATCAACATTTATTCCATGTGACAATATTAGGTCTAAAGTATGATTATGGCGATGAGTGGGTCCTGACACGCGTTGCCTAACTCCAATAGAGTTTAGAATGTCTTTAAATGCTAATCCCAATGCGTCTTTTTTGTTGTCTACATGGATATTAAAATCACCAACAATTAGTAATTTATCTACGACCAGAACTAACTCTGATAGAAAATCAGCAAATTCTTTGATAAAGTCTGTATTGTGCCCTGGTGGCCTGTATACAGTAGCTAACACAAATGTTAAACGGGATTTATCATTTACACTACATAACGTTATATAAAGCACCAAAACTTCGAAGGAATTATATTTGAAACTATACTTCTGAGTAATACCGAATATATTATTATAAATTACATTTCCCTTTCAAGATTCAAGAGTTTTATTTGTCACATACACAGTTATATACACAATATACAACTGGCAGTGAAATGTAAACAGGTCCGCTCCATGGACAGTGCAAATAACAGTTACAAGAAATTAAATAGAAATAGAATAAAGTTAGAATAAAAAGTATTAACATAAGTAGAATTATAAATAAATCAAGTAAAAGATAAAAATAGGAAATAAGATAAAAATAAAAATATAAAAAATATGTGGATGATAAGTGAGATAAACTGTAGACTTAAAAATAAGTGGTTAACATAAAATATATCATATGTATATATAAAGAAGTATAATGTGCAAGGTTTATTACAGGTTGTTACGCAGTAACAATAGGGACGTAAAGTAAAGTGCAGTGCAATTGCAGTATGTGGATGTTAATGTTGAAAGACCGTATGTTTATGCGTGTGCGGGGGTGAAGTGAGTCACGTGACTGAGTTCAGGAGTCTGATGGCCTGGGGGAAGAAACTCCTCCTGAGTCTTTCAGTCTTTGCCATCAGGCTACGGAAGCGCTTACCAGATGGCAGCAGGGTGAAGTGAGAGTTTGCAGGGTGATTAATGTCTCTGATGATTTTAGTAGCTCTACCTCTGCAGCGTTTGGTGAAGATGTCCTGCAGAGACGGGAGAGCTGAGCCTGAGATGCGCTCGGATAAGCGCACCACTCTTTGCAGGGCTTTGCAGTCGTGACTGGTGCTGTTCCCGTACCACGCTGTGATGCACTGAGTCAGGACACTTTCTATCGCCCCTCGATAGAAAGTTTTCAGGATGGCTGGTGAAACCCTGAATTTCCTCAGCTGGCGCAGGTGGTACAGTCGAAAGGGAACTCGACTGTATGATGTTTCGAAAGGGAACTCGCGCTGCGTCAGCTGACGCTATGGGGAACGCCTCCAGCGTGACAGGTGTCTGAACTACTATCGGATCACGGCAATCCTATTGACCGGCGACAGCCTATGATGTCATCAAGCTGCGACCAGGAAGTATATAAGGGCGCCTTGCAAACATGACATAGCTTCTTCGTCTTCAGGGACTGTGTTGTCTGAATTGCTTCGAGTTAAGTTAATCCAAATTCATTAATGTATACACACAAGCTGTGTGTTTCTGCCTGGGATCAAGAGCATGCACAGTCAGCTCTTATCGAGTTGTTTGTTTGTTTGTAATAATATGAGCGTTTGTCAATCTGAGATCGCTCTGCTCTCATCTGATTCTCTTCCTGATGGAAGAGGGTTTGGCATCCGAGACTGTCGCGTTAGAGGAGAGATCGCTAGTGTTGGACTAAACGATCGATTTCTCCCCAGCCATAATCATCGGCTCAGTTGGGCTTTTATTCCTTCCTGATCTTCCTAATTAGATCGAGAGGGCATGGAATAACCTATGTTCGGTTCATGTTCTCTGATATCAGGGGTATGACATCAGCAGTATGCCGCTAATGTCGGGAGGATGGGAGAATATGGGTATGTGTCGTTGCCTCAGATTAATGGGATGTTTTATCTCGCATCTGGGAAGCTGAGAGCTCCAACCCTGCCACCTAAACGATGTGTCGTTTTTGTGGCAGGGCATACACAGCAGCGGGTCAGCCCGGTGCTACTTCTTACACCATGGCGGTGTTTCGTGTGCACCAGGCCGGTTTGCTGAGGGGTCTCGATCAGGGGATGTTTTCCCTGATGCGGTGGTTGCGCAACAGGCGGAGTCTGGGCCCGAGGGCCAGCATCGCCGAGGAATAGCGAACATTTGGCAGCGTCTGAGGACCTGCCACTGAGATCCGGGTCCCAGGCAGGCGGGAGGCATCACGGTCCGAGGACCGGAGACAGGGCCCAAGGGCCAGCATTGCCTCTCGTGCGCCCCCACAGTCGGGGGTGGGGTACAGAGAGGTGGACTCCCGGGAGAAGTAGGAGCTGTGTATCACAAAACGCAGTCAGCGTTCATGATGGGTCTCCTCCCTGAGGGTGAGCTAAGAATTACATTGACCCTCACTCCTCTTCTTCATCATCTCCCCAGGCGCTTCTTACATCCCGCCTAGATGGGTCCGCGATGATGTGCTAGGGCCCACCTGGCTGGTCTGTGAGTGCGCCCCCTCAGGCCCGTGGTAGTGGTACACCTAAGCATACATGTGGTGAATTAAGCTTGTGGGTGGATATCGTGGCGCGCCGCAGGCGAGCGGGTAAGTCCCCTATAAGAGGGAAAAATATTATATATTTTCTGACTTTTGCTCCCTGTAGAGGGCTTCGGGGATCGCTGTGGATCGTCGGATATTTCCTAGGGCCTGTAGTTCCCCTGCTAGGAGGGCTAGAACGATAAAACATTATACACCAGTTGCCTAGGCTCCATGGTGAGCTAGTGTTGCTAGTGGAGAGCCAGCAAGGAATATATATTTAGAACAGCTGTTCTGTTAAGTGCTGTGGTTGTGGAACAGCTTTTATATCTCCCAGACCTTTAAAATGTGTAAGTAGCGCTGAGAATGCCGCTCATTCCTGCGGGTGTGTAGCGTTTTTTCTCTTAAAAAAAAAAAAAAAGAGGAAAGGCTGGCCGTATATTTCTCCTAGTTTTAAGCTGGTAACTGGTAGCCGCCTCAGGGTAAGGCGGTCTGTATCTTCTCTCAGTATAAGTTCTGGAAAATGCAGGATCAGACTACGCTAGAACTACAGTTAGAGATCTAATATACGACTGGCACTTCTACCTGAGTGCCCTTTTTGGTGCAATATTAGTGGCCCTCTCGGACCTCGGGTATAGATCTAGATTGGCCTAGGCTTTCTAGGGATTACGGAGGCGCACGCCAAGAAGCGTTTGCGCTCCGGGTAGCTGTTCTTTTTTTGAATCTAGCTTTATTATTGTCCCTAATGTAGCCTCCTCTTATGTAGAGTTGTCCGGCCAAGGCCCGCCCCCTTACCTGCGTTCTGGGGCTTTCACTAGTAATGCAGGTTGGTGCTGTGCAGAATTGATAGCGACTTAGCCAGTGGTTGTGGGGCAGGGTTAAGGCCGTTTTTCATATGAGTACAAAAAGACTGTATGCATAGCTCAGCCCTGCCCTCCAGAGCTAGTTTCTTAGAAAGCCGCCGGCTTTTTGGCAGGCTCTGGCCCTCCTTATATGCCCTGGCCAGTTGGCAGTACTCCTCTGACAAGGTAGGGTAGATTTGAGTACCTCCACTCCTAGCTCTGTATCATTCTGCCTCACCCATGGCTCCGGTTGAGCAGCACTTCGCAAGCTTTTGTTTATGTAGGTTTGGTCGTGAGTATGGTAGGCCGCTATTAAAGCTAGGACCTTCATGAGGTGGGTGGCGTATGTGGTACTCCCCCCGCTTAGGGGGTACAGGGCGTTTGGTTTGCCGAGTACCCTGCTATGGACAATGTGATTAGGTTCCAGTGCTTGTAGGCGCTGCCGATAAGACTGCGCCATTATACTATGGTATAATGGCGCAGCTAGGCTGGGATGGATTGAAGGCCAGCTGGCTGTGAGTAGCCAGCTGGGGCAGTCTTGGCAGTAGACTCCAGGTCAGGTAGTAGGCCTCAGAGACAGGCCTCCTTGCGAGTGAGTCCCGACGTTTGGGGAGGTTGGCAATTTATTAGCTGCAACCTGGTTAGGTAGTCAGCCTTGGTAGGCCTCTTGCAAAGGTTTGGCCCCATGTGTATTGCGGTATATATTGCTCCCCAACGATGTCGGCTTCAAGTAGCAGAATTTCCCAACTAATAACCCTAGTTAGTAGTTGGATGTTAATTTTTGTCAGCCAGCAGAGAAGCTACTGTCAGCCCAAGGTTATAACAGCCGGTTTTTCACTCATGCCACCAGGAAGCCGTCCCTGCAGGCCTGCTGTGAGGTGGTAGGCCCCATTAGGCCTCCCTGAAGGCAGGCTCCCATTCGCCAGTCGCTGTGTCAGCTAGCATGGGCTGCTAAGCTGTTGATGGGTGGTAGGCCGCACCAGGCCTCCCTGAAGACTCGACATGAGGTAGCAGGCCTCACCAGGCCTCCCTTGAAGGACGCATTCTTGGGCTCAGTCACTTGCGATGAACCGTTGACAGGTAGTAGGCCTCACCAGGCCTCCCTGAAGGAGGGCTCCTGTTTGCCAGTCGCCGTGTTAGCTAGCACAGGAGCTGCTAGGCTGTTGCTGGGTAGTAGGCTGCACTAGGCCTCCCTGAAGACTGGTCGTAAGGTAGTAGGCCTCGCCAGGTCTCCCTAAGGGCATGTTCCTGGGCTCCAGTCACCACTAAAAGTGAGAAACAGTTAGCACGAGTCGCTAGCAGGTAGCAGGCCGCACTGTGCCTCCCTGCAGGCCCACTATCAGGTAGTAGGCCTCACTAGGCCTCCCTTGAGGGCGAGTTCCTGAGTTAGGATGCTCGGGTAGCTAGCATAGCTTGCTATCAGGTAGTAGGCCTCTCCAGGCCTCCCTAAGGCTTGCTGTCAGGTAGTAGGCCTCCCTAGGCCTCCCTGAGGGCGAGTTCCCGAGTCAGGATACTCGGCTAGCTGGTGTAGCTTGACCTTCAGGTAGTAGGCCTTCACTAGGCCTCCCTGAGAAAACGAGTTTCTGTTTACCAGCTACTTTGACAGTTGGCTTCAACTGCTATCAGGTAGTAGGCCTCACCAGGCCTCCCTCTTGGCGAGTTCCTGAGCATGGTTTCTCAGGCTTCTCTGGCATATACTCTTATCATACAATGGGCCTCACTAGGCCTCCCTAACGGGTTTTTTGTTCTCAGTTTGGGAACTGTTAACTGGCATGACGCTGACAGCTAGTGGTGACCTGCTATCAGTGATCCGGCCCTTAGCCGGCAGCATCTGAGTAAGGTCTTACCCTAGCGCGACTGGTGTCGCTTCTGCTACTTGGTCCCCAAGGAGGGGATTTCAGCCTGCAACCTGGTTTACCTACCGAGCTCCCCTCTTTTCGGAGGGTCGTATGTGAGCCCGAAGCTACCTGGGCCTCCCAATTAGATCAGCTTATAGGCCAGTCTGGCCTGCTGAGTGTTTCTATTTGATAATAGCTCAGTAGATCCTAGGATCGAGCAGATTAACTCCCCTCGCTGGCAAGGGTAGAAAGCAATATGCTGAGTACTGCTCTCCGGGATTCCCGTCTCTGAGATCCGGTCTGAGGAGGACATTGCCATTCTGCAGTCCCTTGGACTGGATGCCTCTCCAGGAGGTGAGTATCCAGAGGCTCTGTTATCAAACAGACAGGGATGGCCCGGCTGAAGCACCCGTTAAAAAAGGCACCAAGCTAGGCCTCCTTGGTGGCGGTAGTGGCTGGCTGGGGCGCCCTAGGCCCCCCTAGCCACATTCCCTTAAAGGAGCCCCCTTCTTTCGAATGGGTTGGATCCAGGTCTTTGAGCGGCCTGGGTAGAACTTCTCTAAGTGTTCGAAGCTTCCTACTCAGGCTTGTAGCTTGGGCTATGACTGTAGGGAATGCTGTCACTGACAGCCTTGTGTGACCAGAGGGGGAGTGGTTCAGGCATTTCAATTGAATTTGCTTGTCCTGACAGTTGTCACTGCCAGTGGGCATGCACTCCCCTCGGCATGGCGGCGTGGGTATATCACTCCCCGTAGCGTCAGCTGACGCAGCGCGAGTTCCCTTTCGAAAGGGAACATCTCCGGTTATGTATGTAACCTAGGTTCCCTGAGAACAGGGAACGAGACGCTGCATCGCTTTGCCATGCCTCAGGGTTTGCCTGCCAAACAGTCCCTTCAGACGAAGAAGCGGGGTCATGTTTGCAAGGCGCCCTTAGATACTTCCTGGTCGCACATTGATGACATCATAGGCTGTCGCCGGTCAATAGGATTGCCGTGATTCGATAGTAGTTCAGACACCTGTCATGCTGGAGGCGTTCCCTGTAGCGTCAGCTGACGCAGCGTCTTGTTCCCTGTTCTCAGGGAACCTAGGTTACATACGTAACCGGAGACGTTTCCATAACATGTGCAACATTTGGAGCAAAATGATAATTCAATTTGAATAATATAATTTACATTTGCTATTTCCTACACTCATTTTTACATATAATTTAAATACATATTTTAATGCTTTATAAGTTGCAAAATGAAAATGAAAATGTATTACAGAAATGATTAGATGGGTTTAACATGTTCAAGCAAAATTTTTGCAAAATGATCATTTAAATGTTATTTTTCTTAATTGCATTTACACAGTTAAGTCACT
The DNA here is from genome assembly GCF_949357685.1 of Gobio gobio. NCBI lineage: Eukaryota > Metazoa > Chordata > Actinopteri > Cypriniformes > Gobionidae > Gobio > Gobio gobio. The sequence goes on from NC_137120.1 coordinate 20,719,611, forward strand.
TGCGATTGCATTTTCATTATATGTCCCGCAATGAATGTACCAAAATTCAATGTGGAATTGAAAATGCAATCCAAGCCGATCAAGTCTCCGTCCTGCCCTGTCAGTCATCGCATTAAGGCAGGGCCAGGTGTTGGAAACATGGCGGCAGCAGAGCTAATAAAGCGATGGGTTTACTTGCAGATGAAGTGGAGCAAGAACACAGAAATGATTGAGCGTCTATCAGTGACTGTTCTGTTAGACCAGTATGTTATTAGAACCATACATATTTATGGTTAGAACGTCTCGCAGAGAATGCGCCAGGCGCTCGTGCACTTTAACACGAGCGGCGTCGTGTGTCTGCTGAAGTGAGTGGTGGTTTAAAACAGGTTATTATACTCTCAAATAATCTTACACAAGCTGTCCATGAATATTGTTTTTTATCTCTTTTTACCATTGTGATTGTTGTTTCATACATCAATTATATTAATAAAAACAATGTGTGGTCCATCTGGATGGTGATGGGTGTTATTTATAACAATAACAAAAAATAAAAATAAATATATTTTTTTCCAAAAAATAACTGTTTTTATGAATGAAAAAATATAGGCTATGTAGCCTACATATGGAAAGTGTTCTATGCGGGAATGTATGTCGCGCATCTCACTGTATCATTGCGTGATACTTTTGTATATATTTTTTAATATTTAAGCCTGGTCGCTATTCACTGCCATTATAGGAAGAAACGTGCGCAGGACTATTTTTAATCAATTTTTTTTCTCTCTTTTTTTACCATTGTTGTTTCATTCACCAATTATATTAATAAAACGATGTCTGGATGGTGATGGGTGTTATTTATAACAATATAGGCCTAATGCAAATTTTTATTCCCAAAAAATAACTTTTTATTTATGAACATTTTATTTAAAGCTTCACAACTACTAATGTTTTTCAACATTGTAGCCTACAAATCTCCCGTTCCAGTACATTCTTTTTAGGGATGTGCGCGCTTTGCATGCACACAACAGCCTATTGCTTTTCTGTTAAAAGTGGTTTGTGAATATTGATGCTAAAATTTATCTGGATCGTTTATGCGGGAATGTGTAGGTTAGTAACTTGAAACCATTTCATGGATTTTTTTATGGACATGCAGAAAATAATCTATTTATAGCCTACATTTATGCGGGCAGGAGCAGGACAACATGTGAATGTTGCGGGTGGGAGAAGTTAACATAGCCTATATTTTTTCGGGAGACTGAGAAAGTCTCTGAGGTCATAAATTGATGAACATGGCCAGCAAGAATAGGCTGTGGTGTCTAAATGATGCTCAAATGGTAAGAGGCTCAAAGTGTGCCAAGAAAATATCCATCACACCATCAGCACTTGTTCACATCAGACCAAAATGGTTAAATGTGAAAGATGGGTTTAGACATCACCAGGGTTAATTTTGAGAATATAAATTACTATTATTATTATTATTATTATTGTAAATAACACACATCACCATCCAGATAGACTAGCCTACACATCGTTTTATTAAAAGAATTGATGCATGAAACAACAATCAGAATGGTAAAAAAAACAATAATCATGGACAGCTTGTGTAAGATTATTTGAGAGTAAAATCTGTTTTAAACCACCGCTCACTTCAGCAGACACACAACGGCGCTCGTGTTAAGGTGCACGAGCGCCAGGCATGTTCTCTGCGAGACGTTCTAACCATAAATATGTATGGTTCTAATAACGTACTGGTCTAACAGAACAGTCACTGATAGACGCTCAATCATTTCTGTGTTCTTGCTCCACTTCATCTGCCAGTAAACCCATCGCTTTAATAGCTCTGCTGCCGCCATGTTTCCAACACCTGGCCCCACCTTGATGCGATGATTGACAGGGCAGGGCGGAGACTTGATCGGCTCGGATTGCATTTTCAATTCCACATTGAATTTTGCTACATTCATTGCGGGACTGAATTTTTAATTATTGGACAAAAAATCTCCACAAGTAGTAAGCTAGAATACTGTCTAACACTTGATGGCTGCTCTGTCAAGTCCTCGTCATCAGTGAGGAACCTTGGTGTGCTCTTTGATATCAATCTCTCATTTGAAAGCCACGTTTCTAGCATCTGTAAAACTGCATTCTTCCATCTTAAAAATATATCTAAATAATGGCACATGCTCTCAATGCAAAATGCTGAACAGTTAGTTCATGCGTTCATGACCTCAAGGCTAGATTATTGTAATGCTCTACTGGGTGGTTGCCCTGCTCGCCTAATAAACAAACTCCGACTGGTCCAAAATGCAGCAGCTCGAGTTCTTACTAGAACCAGGAAGTATGACCATATTAGCCCAATTCTGTCAACACTGCACTGGCTCCCTATTAAACATTGTATATATTTTAAAATCTTGCTTATTACTTACAAAGCACTAAATGGTTTAGCTCCCCAGTACTTGAGCGAGCTTTTAACACATTATACTCCATCACGTTTACTGCGGTCTCAAAATTCTGGCCAGTTGATAATACAGAGAATATCGAAATCAACTGCAGGCGGTCAATCCTTTTTTCTATTTAGCACCTAAACTCTGGAACAGTCATTGTTCGGGAAGCAGACACACTCTGTCAGTTTAAATCTAGACTAAAAACACATCTCTTTACTATGGCATACACATAAAACACTTTTTCAATAAAATGATTGTTAGGCTGCATTACCTAGGTCAGCCGGAACCGGGAACACTTCCCATAACACCTGATGTACTCGTTACATCATCAGAAGAATGACATCTACACTAATGTTAGTCTCTCTGTTTTATCTCGAGGTTTACTGCAGTTAGCCGGATCCGGGTCGCATCCAGATCAGAAGGTGGATCTGCGCCCAGACATGACCAACGCATGACCCTGAAGTGTCTGCAGAGACCGTGTCAATTATACTTCCCCTGAAATTACCTCATCGACACGGCATCCTCAATACACCCGTCTCCGGCGTGATGACTCCGATCGTTCGAATATTCCTATTTAATAATTGTTTAATTGATATGTCATCCTTAATAAACCCATCTCCGGCCTGACGGCTCCGATATTTTGAATATTGTACTTTAATAATTGTTTTATCAATGCGGCATCCTCAATAAACCCATCTCCGGCGTGATGCCTCCGATCTTTTGAATATTGCGATCTAATATGACCGATTAATCTAATATGAACCGATCAATCGATCATCCGATCCTAATTTGACCCCTGTCCTGTAAAGTTGCCAGAATAATAATTATACGCTGTTTGTTAATTGGCCAGAACAGAAACAAACTCAAAAACATACCAAACATGGGGAAACAGGAGACGTTGACATGACATATGCTTGAATCCTTTGTATTCATAAAAGAGTAGGCGAGAACTACCAGGGTTTTGGAGTATTTCTCGCGAGATTCGGACGTGCGTATACTGATGTTGCGTTCGAATATGCCTACTTACCTACTATATAGTAGGCGAAAACAGTACGTGAAAGGAGAAGTATGTTCGAAACCTCAGTAATCATAAAAGAGTAGGCGAGAAGTTCCCGGATGGCTTACTGATTCCGCCCAGATTGTGAAGCACCCATCGTCGGATACTTTTCTATCCCTGCCTTCCCATGAGCCAACAGGAAAGGATACGTCAGGCGGAGAAAAGCCAATCAAATGTGAGTATTACAAACCAAAATCACCGTTCCTTGTGTTAAAATCGCATTTGTTGGACTACTGTAGAGTAACGTTAAACTGTTGAATTGTTAAAAGTGTAAAGACGACAGACAGTATAGTGTAGTTGTGATTGGGCTGTAAAAACACGTTTTATTATGTATGAGCTCCAGTAACACACACACACGTCTCCAAAGTGGATTTACATAAACGATATACTTAAAGAGAAAGATGCTTACTAAATGTTTATTTAACATCTGACAGGAACATTTTCGATAAGTATTGCAGATGACATCACAGCATGAAATAGACATCTGATCAGAGTGATGTGTGTGCTATAATGTAGAGTTCACTGTGGTCATCACTGCTTACTTTACATGAACGTCAGTAATGTTAATAAATCTACATAAAGTAACTAAACATAAGTTATCTTTTTTTATTTGTCCATTAGTACTGTTGATGAATTGAGGAACATTAACACATCAGCAACTACCTCAACATTTAAGGCTATTGAGCACATAAACTTTTGTGCTTTTATCAAGGTGTTGTTTAAGATCCAGGTAACATGAAAGTTGTCTGATGTTACAGGGGCAGAAGAGCACGTGTGTGTTTATCTGGTGGAGACTGGAGAGAGGGTGATGAAGGAAGGCTGTCATCAAAGGCTTTGAGTATACTACAGAAATGAATAAAACATACATTTAAATCTTAAGTTGTATTTTATTTTAATTTCAAACAGAGTTATTTCAGCACTTTTCTGATTCTTGATGTCTGTGCATTTGCTGCAGAGCTTCTGTGGATGAGCCTTGCTCAAGGACAAACTGGTGGTGACGGCTGCGGAGATCCAAGCAGAAACCTTCTGCTTATCAGTTCAGTGTTTAGCCCACTACACGACAATACTATTTGTATTGTAAAGCTACAATACAAATAGCATGTAATTGTAAAAATATTAAATCAAATATGGCAAGAAATGGGATGCTGACAACAAAACGTTTTAAGTAGTCATGCTGATGGAGAGCAGGCACACAGATGTTTAGAGTAGACATCAGCAGTCAGAGATTGTCCCGCACATGTTCTCCACTCTTGCTTCAAGGTTGTGGGGTTCAGGAGGGACAGGAGGGACGGCTAGGACAGGCGAAAGTGTTCACGGTGGTCAACTGCTTCATCAAGCTGTGTTGAGATGGCAGCAGATGTGGGGTTCACCGTCTGTAAATGCGTGAAGGTTTGTTAGAACAATACGTTTGAATAAAGCTTTGTTTCATGGTGACTTATTCATTTGTGATGTTTACTTTTATTCATTCTTTTACTCATTAATTAATGTTTCGTATTGTTGTCAGTAAATAAAATATTTTATTAACTCGTGCATTTATTCATTGCTTGACTGAAAATTGGTATTCACATCAGCTGCATTTGTCTAGTGTGTATTCATGCATCACTATGTCATATGACAACAAGTTGCATTTTGCTTGTTTTACTAAAACAATATAATTTTCAGTAAAAAAAAAAAGTAATATAATTAAGTATTGGTCAGCATTTGTTATTATTATTATTGTAAGTGTTTTAGTGGGCTAGCAATGCAATTCATTCTGGGGTAATCTTAATTTTGAATAGTGAACTTACATTTTAAGAGTATAAAATCAACAGTTTTCTCCAAAGGTGAGATCTTCGAGCAGCTGAAAGAGGTCTCTGTGCAAACATTGAGGGAAACCGCACAGGTCGGGCTGTGGAGTTACTGATGCTTCAAGCTGTCACTGCACCTGTCACTCATAGGCCTATCTTTTATTTTATAATTACATGGTTGTATCTTTAACAATCCTAATAATAAAACAAATATCATGGGTTTGCATACATTATATACAAAGAAAAAACAATAACAAGGTTAGATATCTTTGAATAATTCATCATACTGCAATTAAATTTTATTTCATAAGCTTGAGGGATAAAACAGGAGTTAAATTTAAAAAGAAAAAGGAAAATATAAAGGAGATTTAGGCCAATTTTGTTTGTGGATGAAATGTTTTGCATATAAAATAAAGAAATTAACAACATATTTAAGAGATCACGATTGTGGGTTTTGGTAAGGATAAAACTGGGTCAGATTAGTAGGGTTAATATGACAAAATAAATGGGCAGCTGTTTCTTCAACAAGCCCACAAAATTAGCAAGTTTAATCAATATTAAGATATTTATAGATCGATGAATTAAACCTGTCACTCGTCTTTCAAGTTGTTGCGCTTGAGATAACGTCGTAGGTCACATGATAACGTCAACATGGCGCATAAAGTGAAGATCGCATTCATACTTAACGAGATCAGGCAATATAGTACCTACTCTTTTAGAGCTCGTTAAGTAAGTACTTATTGAAAATGAGTACCTACTCAATGAGTATGCGGTTTCGAACGCAGCCGATGAGTTTAAATAAGGGACAAACAAGGCAGGTGATGAGGAACAACAGGTGGGGCAAATAATCAATGATTGGATAACAAGAGGGGTGCAGTCAGACAAGGACAAGAGCACATGCTCAAAATAACAAAACCCCACATTTGATCAACGAGACAAGACAGACATGTGACAGTATGATAATTGAAATGAAATATATGACATCACCATTTTCTCCGGAGCGGCTGTACGGCCGAATAAAATTCTGTTGCATAATTTTCCTGTTTAACACTGTGAAGCTGCTTTGAAACAATCTGCATTGTAAAAAGCGCTATATAAATAAAGTTGAGTTGAGTTGACTTGACTTGACTTGACTTGACATAGGCATTTAGGCGTTTGTTCAAATTGGAAGAGGGACTTTCTGACTGGCATTTAAATTTTTAAATTTAGTTTAGGTTTCCAATGCCATTTAGAGGCTGTAAATGTGAAAGAGGTCTAGGGCTTTCACTAGAATTTCTAGGCCCCTGGTACTGTTTATTTCTTTAAGCCAGCTTTTCATGCTACTAATGGCGCTTTTCCACTGCATGGTACCGCTTGGTATGCCTCAGCTCACTTCACTTTTCCGCTCGGTTTTGCATGGCTTGGCTTGATATGACTCGGTTTGCTTTCTTAGAACCGTTTTAAAGTGGGTGGGATTATAAAATGATCGTTATAATTCCGTCACCTCTACTTCTCGGCATGTGGATGTTTTTAACTGCAAGACGAAGAAGTTTGTTTCAAAGGAGGCTGAGGGCTAGCCTGGTCCTACCAGACTCTCGTGCATTTAATTTGTACAGAGAGTCTGGCCACTCTCCCTTGACAAGCGTTAACTTCCTTGAAGGCAGGTACTCTGTTGAAGTTTAAAACTATTGGATCTGCCCAGAGCCACTCTGGATTTGCTATAACCAATCGCTAACATTTGGTCATGACGTATGTCATCTCAAACTAGTGCATGACATCAACATCATCAGCCACTCCCTCTGTTCGCTGATCGGACTGGAAATTTGAGCGGAGAAAACCAGAGAACATACCGCAATCCCACACAGAGTACTGAAGGAAAATGAAAATTGAGCGGAAGTACGTAGGAGGGCAGAGCCAGGCTAGCTGATGACAGCAAAACAAAATAATGCTAAAAAAACAAGAGTCTGGGGAACTCGTAAAACAAAGTGTAGACGACATCACTTGATTTGCTCTACGGTACACAAAGGTAAACTAACCTTGCAAAAACAAGAGTCTTGGGAACTCGTAAAACAAAGCGTAGATGACATCACTTGATTTGCTCTATGGTGCACAAACGTAAACTAACCTTGCATTTTGGATATTTAGTTGAAAAATTGAGTGTCCCCAACTGAGCAAGCCAAGCCAAAGGCGACAGTGGCAAGGAAACCAAAACCCCATCAGGTGACTTAATGGAGAAAAATAAACCTTGGGAGAAACCAGGCTCAGTCAGGGTGCCAGTTCTCCCCTGGCCAATTAACAAACAGCGTATAATTATTATTCTGGCAACTTTACAGGACAGGGGTCAAATTAGATCAGATGATCGATTGATCGATTCATATTAGATTAATCGGTCATATTAGATCGCAATATTCAAAAGATCGGAGGCAACATGGCAGAGATGGGTTTATTGAGGATGCTATAGTTATTAAACAATTATTAAATTGCAATATTCAAAAAATCTGAGTCATCACGCGGAAGATGGGTTTATTGAGGATGCCGTATTGATTAAACAATTACTAAATTGCAATATTCGAAAGATCTGAGTCATCACGCCAGAGACGGGTTTATTGAGGATGGCGTATTGCTTAAACAATGATTAAATTGCAATTTTCACAATATAACCGTAGCAATTTATTTAGGGTCTCAATCGCTATATCACTGTCACAAAAGCATATAATATAATGTTATGGTAGTGGTAGCTGGTAGTGACAATTCTCTTTGACCAATCAGTGATCTGCTGTGTTTACACGTCACATTTTAGTATCGATACGGCATGCTTGGAACCTCAGCCGAGGTGGTACTATTTAAGCGAACCATACCATGAAGTGGAAAAGTGCCATAATTGCCTCAAAACGGTCAAAAGCTACCACCGCAGGAACTTTCTCCAGGAACTAGGGACTTTGGGGTGGTGCTCTGTGTGTTTCGACTGCAGGGACCAGGGTCTAAATGAAGTTCTGGGTAAAATTTCCCCCTCAGGAAGTCCCTGCTCACGAGGTAGTACTTTTTGAAAGTTCTGGATCTTTCAGGGGTGGGACTTGGGCGCTGAACATGCTGATTGGTTCACGCAGGATTTTCATTGGGTTTTGATTGGTTGACCACCATTTTTAAAAGTCTGTTGCGGTGTGTGCAGTAAGAGTTGTTTACTATTCGAATAAACAATGGAGTTTAAAAAATACGTCTGATGGACCGACAACAAGGTTCAGGCTATTTTTCCTCCCAAAAATGGAAATTCTGTCATTAATTACTCACCCTAATGTCTTTCCCAACCTGTAAGACCTTCGTTCATCTTCGGAACACAAAGGAAGATATTTTTGATGAAATCAGAGAGCTCTCTGCCTCCATAGACAGCAATTTAAAATTACTACTTTTAAGGCCCACAAAGATATGAAAGACATCGTTAAAATAGTTAATGTGACTCCAGTGGATCATTTTATGAAGCAACGAGAATACTTTTTGTGCACAGAAAACAAAAATAACGACTTTATTCAATCATTTTCTTCTCGTCTATGTCAGTCTCCTACACTGTTTATTTTGGTCAGCTCCTGCGTCAGCATCACACGCATGCGTAGTGGTGCTCACGTGAACAGCATCGGCCAATGAAAATCCTGCGTTCTGATTTAGCTCTGACGTAACTCGGACGCGCTGGACTGTATTTACTACGTCAACAGTGTAGGAGACTGACACAGACGAGAAGAAATGAAATTGTTGAATAAAGTCGTTATTTTTGTTTGTGTTTTTGCACACAAAGTATTCTCGTCACTTCATTAAATTAAGGTTGAACCACTGGAGTCACATGGACTATTTTATCGATCGCTTTACAACCTTTCTGAGCCTTGAAATTGGTAATTACGTTGCTGTCTATGGAGGGGTCCGAGAACTCTCGGATTTTATCAAAAATATCTTTATTTTTTTTCCGAAGATGAACGAAGGTCTTACGGGTTTGGAACGACATGAGGGTGAGTAATTAATTACATAATTTAAATTTTTGGGTGAACTAACCCTTTAAGCTTATATGCAGAGGACAAAATCCAGCGAGAACTGGAAAGTCTCACGCAGTTCTATGTCACCGGACTAATTTGCCCAAACTTTAAACCGCGATGGAAACACAGACAGCAACATGTCTGGGGGAAAAAAAGCTCCTGGAACAAATTGTTCCGGGTAATTTCGGTGGAATCGCGGCTAAAGCTTTGATTCCACAGACCTCACAAACGTCTGTCAAATCCAGCCTCTAATTCATCCTTGAAAGTGCTTATCAACCAGGTACCTTTTAAACATGTTTTTGTTGGTCTCAAACTCTCAGAAGTTGTGCATTAATTGGTAGTTTGATTGAAGCTTGCATATCTAACTTTTCAAAGTACTTTCCAGTGTTCTATTATTGTGCCATCTGCAGGGTTGCCAACTTTTGAGATCAGGTTGGAGTGAGATTTTCTTTTCTTTGGGGGGGGGTACTTAACCAATTACCGTACGATTATATCGATTTCAGTATCAATTCATAGCCTGCTGTACATATAAGATTATATCGTATATCGATTTCAGTATCAATTCATAGCCTGCTGTACATATAAGGAAATAAGGATATGTACATTATTAACTTTTTAAATTTCCCATTTAAAGAAATCTAGTGTTTGATCATATCAAAATATTTATTAAAATGCAAAACTGCAATACTTTTTTGAGCAACTAGATTAGATAAATGTATATTGATTAAAGAGCCATAAAGGCACCAGTGGGTAATGGCATTACAAATGGAAATTATTATTTTTCAAGCCACAAAATGACTCTAATTTGCCTCTAATTCTCTAATTCAACCTTAATACTAATTGTAATATAAATAAGAAAAATATTAGAAGAAAAATATTTTAAGTGGTCAGGACCATAATTATTGCACAGATAGTATTTAGTACCAAAATATCTCAAAATATTCAATTAATATTTTTGAACTAAAATATAGAAAATTTATTCAATTGAAAAATAGTTAAGGTGTATGGTCACATTTGACCATCAATGTGTATGAGTGTATGAGGGCTAAATACAGGAAAAACATTAACATTAATGTTAACAATGTTGCATCTCCATCACTCTCTATAATAAAACGATCCTGTATGGTTGACGTAATAATCAATGCACACTATGCTGTACTGTTTACCAAAACTTGCTGCAAACACCTGAAGTGGAGATGTTGTGTATCAAGCCATTCAAATGCATTGACACAGCGCTAGAAGTATTGAGAGCTCTGTGGAGCACGTGACCGCGCGCGCACCCGCGAGATGAGAGAGCATGTCGCATCTCCGTTTTTCAACACTCTGGCTTTAACTGTTATGCCATATTAGCGCCAAAACGCTATTTATTGTTTGAATTTCGCATTAAAACTTAAACAAATCTAAAAGCTTAGACTTTGTTTAATATCAAAAGCAGGTTTGGCAGTTTGGCGTGAGATTAAGTTGGGCAGCGTGAGAGCGTGAGACAGAGCCTGAAAGCGTGAGTGTCACGCCAAATACGTGAAAGTTGGCAACCCTGCATCTGAGGCTGTAACATACGGGTGGGAGACCCCAGTATGTGACTTCACAATTTTATCCAAGTCAGTTGTTTTTAGTGATGTTTACTCACATAGAGGTCAGCATGTTGAACCATAAAATATGGTACTTTCTAGAGAGTTCCTGAAATTCATTCTACCTTTGTTGGAGTGACAAATTTGGTCTTTTCCAGATGATTATCTGTTTTATTTAAAATAGGATCAATTAAATACTCTGAAATTGAATTATATGAGGGCAGTGAAGTGTGGGGTTTTCCAATTATTGACTTCAGTAAATGAATTGATGTCTTTCAAAAGGCAACACAATAATCATTACAGTTTCAGAGTACGTTCTTCTCTTCTGATGACAAAATATGGCTCAATGAACTCTGATGAAAAATGTGAGCGTGTCCTCGAATGAGTACATACAGATAAAGAAAGCAACGTCACTGTTTGTGACAGGATATGAGTGCATTTCTCTCTGCCCAGACATGGACATTTTAAGACCTGTTGTTTGTCATGTACTTGTTAGGTTGTAAAGACAGAGACATGGTTTTGCAATCTGTTACAAAAGGGATACACTTTACTTGCCCTACTTTTGTACAGAACACAACATGTGACTAGTTACCATGAGTAGTACTTTTGTTTGTGGTGATTTTGTCTGTAATCAAATTAAACCTACATTGGGTTTTATTGAGACACCGCTTCTGAAATGATCTGTCATACAGTAAAGCATCTCATCAAATTATGGTTTGCATGTCTAATGAATGTTTTTCGCAAATTCTGTAATAAGAGGTTTTTTAAATGAGATCAAAGTGCTCTTTGCTTACCACAACAGTCATTTAGAGCTCTTCATAAGATTTTGAAGCTTCCACTTGACTGACTTCAGACACTGTAATTAAGTGAAAATTTGAGGCAATAGATGTTTGGCATCTATTTATTCATCTTTGTTGTAGGCCCTACAATCTTTTTTTGTGGATGGAATTACCTCATAAAACAACTATAATAAGCCACAAAAAGAAATAAGTGACAATGTAATGAAATTAGACAACAATGCAACATAATTAAGACCTTACGCAAGGGAATTAAACCACAACTCAAAATCCCCTCCACTTTTGGCCAACATCCCTGTCGCAAAATATCCAGTTCACCATTCTTAGCTCACAATAAAAACCCATTTCTGATATAGGCTGTAACTATAGTTTTAGCACTTATTATTTTAAGGTGAAGAAGCCTTTTGCCCTGCATTAAGAAAGAACAGATCCAAGCGTCAGCAGATCCAAATCTGTTCCAAGCATCTATCAATAGGGCCTACTCTAATGGTGCGTTCACACCGGACGCGATTCGCGCGAGTGATTTACATGTTAAGTCAATGCAGAGACGCGAAATGGCATTCTGCGGCGCGATTCGCGCGATTGAGGCGGCGCAAAGGACGCGAATTGAACGCGCGATTCGCGCGAAACGCTCAAGTTGAAAAATTTGAACTTTGGCGGATATTTCGCGCCGCGTTAACCAATCAGGAGCTTGCTCTAGTAGTGACAACAATGAGGAGAAAATCTGTATATTAATATCTGGTTCAGACAATATGATTATCACTGTGATAACATTAAATGACATGAAACACAACCCAGTCTCTTTTTGTTAAATGCAAGTTTATGTATGATCAATGATACAAAAGTATAGTAATGTATAACAAGCTATACATGAAATAAAGCAAACAATGCAGTCAAACATTCAAATTCAGTGCTAGTAGGCTAACGTTACAACTGCAACGTACAGTTATAGCCTAAAAATATAAAGTAATGAAACTTATCTTTGCCCTCAGCCTAAACGATTTGCCAGGGAACAAATTATAGATCCATGAGACCAAAGATCGGCCGTTACAAGACGAATTATAGCTCGAGACACACCACAGAGACATCAGAGCCAGCGGTAGACGGCAGAAGGACTGGCCGAGGAAAGGTTGCCCTCGCCGGCTTTCACGTGCGCTGAGTGCGCTGTCCGCTGGAGCTCACAGCTCCGACAACGGCAGATAAAATGTTCAAATAGGCACTGTTTATGTAAATAAACCACAGATTTGAGCTTTAAACAACTACATTATCGACTGAAAAAGTCTTAAAACTACGTTTTGTCACACATTAACAGTAGATATGAACAAAAAAAAAGACATGTAAACACAGCCCATGTCAGCCATTTCTCAACGAGACGAGCTGCTGGCGGAAGCCCCGCCCATGACGCGAATTCGCATCTGTTGTGCAGTGAATGTCACGCGCGAGTAAACTCAAAATGTACACGCGTCCACCTTCGCGCGAATCGCGTCCGGTGTGAACGCCACATAAGGGTTCTAAGGGCTTTTTTAGTGGATGTGATATATATTTGTCTTCCTACTCATCGCTGGGAGTAAGACTGGCGCCTTAGGAAATATGATTCATTACCCACAATACGTTGCAAGTAGGTTATAACCCTGAAGTAGACGCACTCCACTGGCCACTTCCTCAACAGCAGACTATGGGCTGGGTTCAGTCTTGCTTCATGGTGGATCTAGGATCAGGATTTTCCTTTTATGCATCACAGGAGCTTTGTGCCGCCTAACTCAGTGTAACCAAGCATGGATGAGGATGCCTTGGGAGAATTGCCCTAGGACAGCAGGAAGTCCTTTATGCCAACTTCTCAGATGTTACCCACTCTTAAAATGGAAGACAAGCGTTCAGAGAAGTTTTTTTTGTTGTTGTAATCTTTCTGCAGGAAACCTCATGTTCCCCGTGGCTTAAAACCTTGTGGGAAATGTAAGGTTAGTTCATATAAACATTGATTTTGGATGCATTCTGCAAAAACAAAGTAAAACATAAAAAAATAATAATGGTATTGTTTCAGATTATATATATATGTGTTGGTCCCCCTTTTGCTGCCAAAACAGCCCTGACTCCACTAGAACCCTGAAGGTGTGCTGTGGTATCTGGCATCAAGATGTTAGCAGCAGATCCTTTAAGTCCTGTAAGTTGCTAGGTGGGGCCTCCATGGATCGGACTTGTTTGTTCACGACATCCCACAGATGCTCGATTGGATTGAGATCTGGGGAATTTGGAGGCCAAGTCAACACCTCAAACTTGTTGTTGTGCTCCTCAAACCATTCCCGAACCATTTTTTCTTTGTGGCAGGGCGCATTATCCTGCTGAGAGAGGCCACAGCCACCAGGGAATACTGTTTCCATGAAAGGGTGTACATTGTCTGCAACAATGCTTAGGTAGGTGGTAGGTGCCAAAGTAACATCCACATGTATAGCCCCGTTTCCACTGAGAATTACCCGGAACAATTTGTACCAGGAACTTTTTTTACAGGAACTTTTTTCCCCCAGACCTGCTACTGTCTGCGTTTCCACTGCGGTCTAAAGTACCGTGAAGATTAGGCAAATTAGTCCAGTAATGTAGGACTGCGCGCGACTGTTCCTCCCAGTCAGCAACTGACAGTAATAATTTTTGCGCAACACTGTCTGCAACAATAACAAGTATGGAGGAGATTCAAGCAGTGCTGCTTTTACTGGTTATGTAATGGTTTACTAAAGAGGTCATCAACAAAACGGCGGCAAAGAGACAAGCACTGATACCAAAGCGTATTCTGAAAGTTTTAATATAAGACGACGTATGTTATTATCAGCTATTACGGACATGAGATGGCTGAGACGAACGCACGCCATCGGACAGAAAGAGCAAGACTGATATTTACTGCATGCAGAACGAACCTCGCAAGACTTTTAAAAATGCCAATTAAAATAAAATGCTGTGTGAGCTCAACCAATCAGCATGTTCAGCGCCCAAGTCCCACCCCCGAAAGTTCCTGAACTTTGAAAAAGTACTACCTCGTGAGCATGGCCGTTCGGATGGGGAAATATTTACCCGGAACTTCATTTAGACCCTGGTTCCTGCGGTCGAAACACACCGAGTACCACCCCAAAGTTACTAGTTCCTGGGGAAAGTTCCTGCGGTGGAAACGCGGCTTACGGCAGGACCCAAGTTTTCCCAGCAGAACATTGCCCAAAGCATCACACTGCCTCTGCCAGCTTGCCTTCTTCCCATAGGGCATCCTGGTGCCATATGTTCCCCAGGTAAGTGATGCACACGCACCCGGCCATCCATGTGATGTAAAAGAAAACGTGATTAATCAGACCAGGCCACCTTGTTCCATTGCTCTGTGGTCCAGTCCTGATGCTCACATGCCCACTGTTGGCGCTTTCAGTGGTGGACAGGGGTTAACATGGGCACATGCAGCCCCATAAGCAACAAACTGAGATGCACTGTGTATTCTGACACCTTTCTATCAGAACCAGCATCAACTTCTTGAGCAATTTGAGCTACAGTAGCTCGTCTGTTTGATCAGACCACATGGGCCAGCCGTCACTCCCCACGTGCATCAATGAGCCTTGGCCGCTCCCTGTTGCTGGTTCACCACTGTTCCTTCCTTGGACCACTTTTGATAGATACTGACCACTCCAGACCGGGAACACCCCACAAGAACTGCAGTTTTGGAGATGCTCTGACCCCGCCATCACGCTCATCAGTGTAAAAATACACACACACACACACACACACACACACACACACACACACACACACACACACACACACACACACACACACACACACACACACACACACACACACACACACACACACACACACACACACACACACACACACACACACACACACACACACAATTTGCTCTCCATTTAAATTAGTAGCTGTCCAGGGGAAACAACTGTATTTGTGATGTTTCTTTCCTGCAGGTTAATTGGTCTTGATGCAACAATTATTCTTTCTGTAAAAGAGCTGCGTTTGTCTTTGATATGACTTGATATGACTATTTGATTTTTCATGTGTATTGGCTTGTCATTTACGGAAATGAAATATCAGAGATTGGACATGTTCAATTTTGTCAATGTTGGCAGGCCTGCTAAATTGTTCACTGCAGTAGCCCTTTTCATACAAACAATGTTGATGGATCAGTGCATTTCAGAAAAATAAAGAGGGAAAATAATACTGAACTGGCGCAGTGCATGCAAAAACCTTGGGCTTAAAGCTATTTGAATCTGAAAGTGAATTTAATCGAAAACACTGATGCTTTGTTTGTTTATTGATAAAGCAGCTGTGGCCAGAATGTGAGTGTAAAAGCTTAGCATTGTGTGGGTGTTGCTATGCTGGACTTTTACATTTGAAATGCTGAAAAGTTGTGCTATGTCTGGCATTCAAGACCTAATCCTAGCAAACAATGGCAGCGAATGAATCGCTGGGTCATCAGGTTTTTGTATTATTGGTCACTAGGTGTTCCTGCTCAACTGCAGTATTCTGTATCTACAGGATCATGGGAATCCCAATTTCTGTTCTCCAATTGGTAGTGAATCTGCTCATTTGCATAACTGAACTGTGAACTTTGTTGAATTTTCTGTTTGGTTGTGGTTACTGTTGACAATTTGAGTGTGAACTACACAGCGGTCCCACTTGAGAAATTTCATGGGCACAAAAAGGTCTGTTGTCAACAGTGTTGGGCACGTGACTTTAAAAAAGTAATTAGTTATGCGTTAGTAACTGAGTAACATCATTATAAAAGTAACTAATTACCAGGGAAAGTAACTCCTGAGTTACTTTTTTTTTTCAAAACTTGGATGCCCCCAATATTAAATATGTTAAATGAATGAATTGGACACTAAAAATAATAAATTATTATTATAAAACATTGTACATTAATGTACACTATTGTAATGTTGCTGTGGGACAATGTGAGAGACACCTATCAAATTCAATACATTATGTAAATATTATCTGCAGGCCTACTATAGTGTAAATATTGTGTAAATATTATCAGTACTATACTACTCCTTTGGTAGTGGAGCGTTATCACCTGGGTTTTTAGCCACTAATTTTGTGGCGGCATGTGACGATGTGAGGTGCTTCATTAGATAAGAATTATTTGCCACCGACGTGGAGAGACTCTTTCTTCCTGGGCATAAGTTGCACGTTACATAAACATTCTTACCTTTCACCTCAACGAGGGATTGAATTGAAGGGATTGAGGCATTGAATTGAAGGCGGGAGAATGAACGCAAAAATCACTAAAAGATGGAGACGGACGGACAAGACAGACGTCAGACCCAGCTGAAAGGGAAACGCCATCGTGAACCCCTGGATAGTATGGAAAAGCTTTGGATATAGACCAAAAATAGCCGGGTGTTGTCCTGGAGGATATCAAATTAGCACAAAAAATGTTAATGCACAGGAGGAAACACATAGAACAAGTTCGGGAACACCATCCCTCTGTGTACATAAAGGTACGTTTATAACTTAAGGCAGAATGTTTTCTGTGATGCAGAGGGAATCCCGGAATTACAGTATAACGCAGATGTCACGTAAAACACGCAAACTGATGGATGAATGAATACATAGAGCTGTACAATAAATCAAATCACGACATGGTCTGTGAATATTAAAGCTCAAAACACTGCTATATGAATATATTATCTGCTTGTTCGGTCTCTGTGTGAATGAGCAGCGCCGTTTCGTCTACTAGCCTACATACTTAAGTAGCCTACGCGATGCTCGTGGTGTTTAATGTCTCAAAAAAACATATTTGGGCATGAACATACAGTATGAACATTTCCAGAGCTGATCTGAGACCCCCTAATGAACATTTTCATCATTTTATGTGATTAAAAGCCATTATCAAATACACTCTGAAACAGATCTTCCCTGAAATAGGTCCTCACTAAAACCCGTCAAAATAAACGATTTAACTAGACGTAATTGTGACAGAAATCTATTACTATTGTAGGCCTATAGAATACTTGTCAAAATAATAATAATAACAATAATAAATATAGCTGCGAGCAGCCATTAACGGGGCCAAGCGCAAATAAGCCAATATAACATGCCAACACGGCTGGGAGGGTGAGACCAACTGCAACAATGAGCAATTAAAGGCATTTTTCAGATGATTTTAGGCATTAATGGCTGAAAAATCATATATACAGTCACTAATAATATGATTTAATGGTTTGTCACTTTTGACCAATAGGTGGCGCAGTAACGAAATTGATGTGGTGTGGTCAGAGTGAGATGACGATGACAACGGCAAAGTTTGGTGTCATTATATCAAAGCATTGCAGAGATACAGCCTCAAGAGTCATTTTGGCATCATGGCTCAACTTTGTCGCTGCAGTATATGAAAACGGTTTTGTCTGTTGACACGAAATTAATAACTTTTTGCTGTAATAGTCTGAAGATGTTACAATTCGATTTTGGTGAAAATCAGGCAAATAGTCTAGGAGGAGTTCGAAAAAGTAGGTTTCTGAAGGAAATCAAAATGGCGAACAGAATGTTTGGCCAAATATGGCAAAATTGGAATCTATGTTTTTGGCATGACCCAAGGAATCTAGTAAAACCATTTTTATGACAATAGTCAAATTTAATCAAAAGTTAATAGCATTATTGGAAAATTCACTATAACTTTTGTCCACAAGGTGGCGCTGCCTTGAAACTTTTTGTGTACTTTCAAAGCTTGGTGACGAAGACACACACCAAGTTTTGTAATGATACGCCAATGCGTTTGTAAAACATAGCACTTTCTGACAAAATTCAAAATGGCCGACGCCCAAAATGGTTGATATGGGAAAATTGGGTATGGTTTGACTCGGCGTGATGCCCCGACTGTAAAGAGACCAGTTTTGTGATATTTGGCTAAAGCGTTCTTAAGTTATAATCAAAAATATCAAATTTCTGTATCTCTGGACCACTAGGTGGCACTGCGCCGAAACGCTGCAGGCAGCCTCAGGTCATGGTTGGCATAACACACACCAAGTTTGGTTAGAATATGCTAAAGTGTTTCGGAGATAAAGCCTGACTTTCATTTTTGCGTGCACTATGTTGATTTAATTCGAGCGTTGTTCAATAACAGTTTGACTAATCATCTCGAGTCTAATACGCTTTTGTCAGCAGAGTCTGAAGATGACCTGGTTCAATTTTCGTGCAAATCGGAGCAACGGCCTAGGAGGAGTTGGCAAAAGTAGGTTTTTCGGTTAATTAAACATGGCGGGAAAATTATTATGACGGAAAATGACGTCATATGGTGCAATCGAATTGGCTTGAGCCAAGGAATCAGAGGAAAAAAAACTTTTGTTTCTAGCCCTTATGGTTCAAAAGTTATTAGCAAAAACATTAGTCAAATTTTGGACAGGTGGTGGCGCTAGAGGGATTGTTTTAGAGATTCCAAAATTGGTGTGGTTAATGCTGGGACTGTCCTCTATCTGTGTGCCAAATTTCACAACTTTTCCGCAAGAGGTTCTATGGGCTGCCATAGACTTCGTGGCGGAATAATAATAATGATAAGAAATCTAACGATTACAATAGGTGCCTGCACCTTCGGTGCTTGGCCCCTAACTAACAACAATAATAATATTACATAATTTAAACATTATTTAAGAATATTTTTAAATCCATGGTTTAATTTAGTAAAACAGCAGCGCTTTGCCCAAAAAATGAAAGGATAAGTATTTGATTACCACCGTTTTGGTAATGTATTTGTATTAAATCATAAAAAGAAAAATTTCTTAGGACTCTATTATTCTTAAAGTTGTTAATTTAATTTATAATAATGTATTTAGTTCATTAGACATGTTTTATTGAAATGTTAAAAAAATTTATTTTAAAAAGTGGTTTCAAGTTTGTTATAATAAAGCATTTGTTCAACCAAAAAAAAAAAAAAAAAAGTTTTCATTAATTTAATGCCGTTTTAACTGGTTATAATAATAACCATAATTTAATAATACAGTTTATTTATTAAATAATTAATACCGTGATGCTGTGAAAACTGTTTTTATATCGTGAAAATCTCATTCTACCACAACCCTACACGGGAGAGTTCTCCACCCCACTGTTAAAAAAGTAACTCAGTAACTTTTACTCGGAGTACATTTTAAATGAACTACTTTTTACTTTTACTTGAGTACATTTTTAGGCAAGTACTTTTACTTCTACTTAAGTAAAATTTCATTGAAGTAACAGTACTTTTACTTGAGTAGAATATTTTGTTACTCTTTCCACCTCTGATACCGTTATTCCCATCACTGGTTGTCAATAGTAATGCATGAAGCACAGCTCACACAGAAGTCACTTTCAAACCAAGCTGCTTTCTGTTGGTCAACACAGCGAATTTGTGTGACCTAATTGAATACGAGCGGAATGTGGGGAACTTTATCGCCCTCACGCAAACAGTAAACAGTGATTTTAGTTTACCGACATAATTGGATAAAATGCTGATTTCAATACTGTTATTCTGATTTTTACATAAATTTTAATGGCTTGCACAATCATATACCTCTTAGTGGGTCGACATTTCTTTCGGTAATTTAAGACAGTTTTGATTAATACGGTTGAATGTGTGAGCAAGCAATCTTCTATGGCTGTGTCTGAAATTGTGTACTCTCTTGAGTAGGTAGGCCTACTTATTTTGAATAAGTAATTACTTCACGACCGCTAGAAAAGTACATTCTATATAATAAGAATATGTGTAATAAGAATGTAAACCAGACGTACTACATTTACCATATTGTCACTATCATGTGACCTACCAGCGTCAGTTGCGTCGTGTCACTAGCTGCGTTTCCATTAGCCTTCAAATTGCGCAAATTGAAATTGCGAATTGAAAATACACCCAATGGAAACACGTCAATTTTGCAAAAACTCCCATATATCGCAAAAAAGTTTTTACACTCGCATGAGGTGGTTTTTCAGGCAATTCGAAAAAGTAAATTTTCGCAAAACTGCAATGGAAACGTCTCGGTTACGTATGTAACCCTTGTTTCCTGAGGAGGGAACGGAGATTCCCTTTCGTTCATTCACTCCGAGTAACGTCAGTGACTGACAAATGGGGGTCCCATTGTAAAAACGCCACTCAGCTGTCTTCCAGTGCCCTGCGTAAGTGCGAGTGCCCTGTCGTAAGACTAGTACGGACAAAGGACTCCCACTTATCACAGGAATACCAAGGTACACTGGGAAGCATATTCCAGGTGGAGATATGCCAAGACGCCGTAGGGAGGACTTAGAGAGTACACATATGACCCGCTAAGGACTGCATATGGAGAACTCTGGGGAACCAGCCGAAGGTGGATTTTTAACCCCAGGGTGGCAAGGGCTTGCCAAGGGAAAGACACCTGCTCAAGGAGGCTTACGGTGGAAATACATGTGTGGGGGTCGCCCGGAGGGGAACCATGCACACAGGGCACCTGGCCTGACACGAGGGTCTGGGCTCGAGAGGGCAGACTTACTGGTGTCGGCGTAAACAGTGATGGAGGAGCTCAGGGATTCCGGAAAGCTCATCTGAGGAATATCGCACGTATCCAGTGCGTGGAGTGGAATGGCGAGCAAGCGAAGACACCTGAGCCTGGTCCATTACCGGCCACTAGTAGAGGTGAGTACATAGGCGAACACGGGCTCAACTCTGAGATTGTAAAATCTGGCGAATGTGTTCGATGTCGCCCAGCCTGCAGCTCTGCAGATGTCTGTTAGCGAGGCGCCATGTGCTAAAGCCCAAGAGGAGGCCACACTCCAAGTGGAGTGTGCCCTGACCCTAAGGGGGCATGGACGACCCTGCTGCTGGTATGCCAAAACAATGGTGTCCACTATCCAGTGAGACAGCCTTTGCTTTGAGAGAGCCTTTCCCTTCAGCTTCCCACCATAACAGACAAAGAGCTGGTCTGAGGTCCTGAAACACTGCGTTCTGTCTACGTAAGCAAGGAGGGTGCGTAATGGACAGAGCAGTGCCAAGGCTGGGTCTGCCTCCTCCAAGGCAGCGCTTGCAGGCTCACCACCTGGTCTCCGAACGGAGTGGTGGGAACCTTGGGCACATATCCAGGCCGGGGTCTCAGGATCACGTGAGAAATACCCGGCCCGAACTCCAGGCACGCTTCGTCAACCGAAAATGCCTGCAGGTCCCCTACCCTCTTGATGGAGGCCAAAGCGGTCAGGAGCGGTGTCTTCATAGACAGGAACTTAAGAACTACTGACCGCAAAGGCACAAAGGGAGCCCTCAGCAGAGCATCTAAAACTACTGCGAGGTCCCAAGAGGGTACGAGGGGAGAGCGAGGAGGATTCAGTCTAATGATGACCAGGTCGTGCTGACTTACCTTTTTGTCCTCCAAGAGGTCGTGGTGGGCAGATATTGTGGCCACATATACTTTAAGGGTGGAAGGAGACAGCCTTCGTTCCAACCCTTCTTGGAGAAACGAGAGCACGGACCCGATCGGGCATTTCCAGGGGTATTCTTGGCGAGAAGAGCACCAGGTGACGAAGAGGTTCCACTTCAATGCATAGGCGTGTCTGGAGACTCAGCCCAAGAGGAAGTGATGGTAGCCACCACCGCAGGTGGTAGGGTACTCAAACCTGCCGCATCCCATCTAGGCGCCACACGTGGAGGTTCCAAGACCGGGACGCG
Organism: Gobio gobio; assembly: GCF_949357685.1. NCBI lineage: Eukaryota > Metazoa > Chordata > Actinopteri > Cypriniformes > Gobionidae > Gobio > Gobio gobio. Next base: position 20,741,877 of record NC_137120.1, read on the forward strand.
GGTGCCATAGGGTGCCCCGTCTCTGAGAGAGGAGGTCCTTCTCAGAGGAATAGGCCAGGCAGGGGCTGTCGCAAGGAGTAAGAGTTTGGGGAACCAGGTCCGGCCATGCCAAAACGGGGCGACCAGAAGGACCTGCTCCTTGTCCTCCCTGATCTTGCACAATAGCTGTGCGAGAAGGCTCACTGGGGGAACGCATACTTGCGTAGGCCCTGCGGCCAGCTGTGCACCAGTGCATCTGTGCTGAGCGAGCCCTCGTCAGGGAATAAAACAGGCTGCAGTGGGAAGAGTCGTGGGAGGCAAACAGATCTACCTGTGCGTCGCTGAACTGTTCCCAGATCAGCAGGACCGTCTGGGGATGGAGTCTCCATTTTCCAGGGAGTGGCCGAGACCGTGGGAGCTTGTCGGCTACACGGTTCAGTTCTGCTTGGATATGAACAACACGAAGGGACCTCAGATGCTTCTGACTCCATAAGACGAGATGGCAGGCGAGTTGAGACATACGGCGGGAGCGTAGACCACCCTGGTGGTTTATGTATGCTACCGACCATGTTGTCTGACCAGACTAGTACATGTTGACCCTTCAGCAATGCTTGGAAGCGGTGCAGGGCGAACCGTACTGCCAGCAACTAGAAGCGATTGACATGCAGGAGGCGCTTGGGTCCTGTCCAGGAGCCCGCGGAAGCATGCCCATTGCACATGGCACCCCAGCCCGTGGTGGAGGCATCTGTTGATACAACAACATGCCTGGAAAATCATTCTAAGGGGACACCTGCCCGTAGAAAGCTGAGGTTCGACCACGAGTTGAGAGTCTGAAGGCAGGCCCGAGTCACTTGGACCCAGAGCGTGCCCGACTGCCATGCCCATCTCGGGACTCGATCGCAAAGCCAGTGCTGAAGTGGTCTCATATGAAGCAATCCGAGCGGCGTTACCGCGGCTGCAGATGCCATATGCCTCTGAAATAACTTAAGGGTAACCGCACTCTTGCTCTCGATTTAACAGAGGCAAGTCAGCTGGTAAGATTCGAAAACCATACAGAGGGTCAACTCTTCTCCCAGTTGACCCGAAAGCTCTGCAAAGTGCCGAAGCGCCCAGGGAAAACATACACAGCTGTTGCAGATCACTGCGCAGATCAGCAAGCAGGCAGTGTGAGATCGCTGGAACGCGCCGTCACACCAACACCCTGGAGAACCGCTCGTCTCGAAGACTGAAGAGAGGACTTCAGAATTCAGGCTTGCAGGAGTGAAGAGATGCTCTTGGCTCCAAAGCAGCAACATAATGCGATGTTGCCAGCGTACTTCCTTATATACCCACCCGGTGGGGCGGAGTTACGCATGCAAATTCCGCATGCCCATGGCATTGGCACTGCCATTGGGCATTTTCTAAATTCTCGAAGATGATTGGCTTTTAAGCAAAACCCCCATTCGTCAGTCACTGACGTTACTCGGAGTGACTGAACGAAAGGGAACAGTTTTTTCACATTTATAAGTCACCTGTTAGGGTCACGCATTGCTCCCACATAGGGCCTACATGTTGTTTTTTTTCACTCAAGTATGTCGTAATAACGAGATCTTATTACGTTAAAACGGCATATATTTTCTCCTAATAAGTAACAACAGTGGCGTAACTTTAACCTAGTAATGACAGACCCCGGTGCAGCCACAAATATCATAACCATCTATAGGCCTACTGTAATTAAGACATATATTCAAGAAATGTATTAAAACAGAAAGACGCTAGTTTCAGCCTTACTCAAAGGCTGTGGAAACAGCCCAGTTACGCACATCAAACCATTCCCGATGATCTTGGTTTGCTTCTTATTTATTAAATATACAGCCAAATAGTTGATTAAATATTGATCAAAATTAAAATACAATTTATACAAAACAAAATTAATTTTAAAGGAAGACTTTCTAGAAAACAAAATTCAATGAAGTACTCAAAATCCATTTCCCCAGACATATGCGCATCTGATTATGTGCCTTACTCATGCTGCTCACTTTTCATAATCAACATATGAAATTAAAATAATAATAATATTTAAACATAGCCTAAATATGAAACTAAATAGGCTACGTTTTCTTTAACCCTCTGTCCAACGAAGTCGTCTGCGCCTTCTGATGGATTTTTTCCTTTATGACAGTGGAAACAACTCACAATACTCTAAAAGCAAAGGCCCTGGACAGATTATTTTGCACTCCACTCCAAGCACTGTCTTCATTTCAAAAATATTTTTGGTTTATTAAACGCAAAGTTTTTCATTTCAAAAGCATTTCTAAATTCAGTACATATTTCCAACAAACGAAATTCCAAGCCAATATAACAAAGTGGTAAAAAAAAAACTTTTAGTTACCACCATGCAAATTCAAACTTTTCGCTCGTCTCTGTATGTGGCAGCAATGCGTCACAATAACCTGGCGTATGTAAAAGTCGATCATTCTTTACAGATGATGGTATGTTTCGACAGAAGACGAGACAGAGTTCTTTATTAAACTCATAAAAAACAATAGAATATAAAATGCCACAATTTATCAAGACCTTGAAACAGATAAGAGAGAGAAACACCCAGAAACACCTCATATGTGCCACTCAAGTATAAGGTGCTTTCCTTGCCATCAGTGCTTGGATAACACACGTCTCTTTCCATTAAAAATAATGGCGTGCAGTGGCTGGGATATACATAAACCTAACAACATACGTAGCATAATTTTTGGAATGATTTATCACGAGAGGAAAAAATTTTTTTTAGTTGCATAACATCAGTTAATGGAAACGCTGTCATTTCGCAATATTTTTTTTATCGACTATTAGAAAATATCGCAAAAGTTTTGCGCAAATCTGTAATGGAAATGCGGCTACTGTCAGTATCAAATCTTGAATTTTTCTATTTTTATTATTACTTTTGTTTAGCACCCAACTTACCCAACCAAGTATATTTTTGCCGGTGATTAATTTGTAATAATTTGTTACATTTATATAGCGCTTTCCTAGGCACTCAAAGCGCTTTACATAGAAGGGGGGAATCTCCTCAACCACCACCAATGTGCAGCATCCACCTGGATGATGCGACGGCAGCCATATTGCGCCTGAGACTGAGGGATGATACCAATCGTATATATATGGGGATGATTAGGAGGCCATGATGGACAGGGGCCAATGGGCAAATTTGGCCAGGATGCCGGGGTTACACCCCTACTCTTTATCGAAGGACATCCTGGGATTTTTAATGACCACAGAGAGTCAGGACCTCGGTTTAACGTCTCATCCGAAGGACGGTGCTTGTTACAGTATAGTGTCCCGATCACTATACTGGGGTGTTAAGACCCACACAGACCACAGGGTGAGCACCCCCTGCTGGCCTCACTAACACCTCTACCAGCAGCAACCTAGTTTTCCCATTTGGTCTCCCATCCAGGTACTAACCAGGCTCAGCCCTGCTTAGCTTCAGTGGGAAACCAGTCTTGGGCTACAGGGTGATATGGCTGCTGGTGTTGGATGTGTGTACTTTGTTCCTGTTTTATTCTCAAATCTTTCCAGTGGCCCAGTAAAGTGTCCATCAAATGCACACAATTTCACCGAAAGTAGTAGGTCACCCGGGTATGTTTTGACTTCTATTTTATGAATACTGTGAATTCTGACATACTTATTTTTAAGGGTGGGCGATATGGTAAGAAAATATATAAAAAGAAATTTCAGACAGGATCACATTCTTACCACGATTCTTTTTCATGTTGGATTTTAAGTCACTGAGCAATACAGCCAAACTAATTTCTCTGTTTTAAAAATGTAGCCTTACAAGGGTGTCGAAATTAATCGTTTCTTCGATGCATCGCGATGCAGACGAGGACGATTCGGTATCGTTCAGTAAAAGACCATAACCGATTATAATATACTGTCACATACGTGCATTGTCGCGGTAGCATACAATGGCAGAGGGAGGCGAGACGCGAGTGCGAGTAATTAAAATGCTCCAACTACTTTAAAAGCAGACATCTGGGCACATTTCGGCTTTTATGTACAACCTGGTAAGCACAACCTGGAGAACACACATGCTGTGTGTAAATAATGTCACGCACAAATAAAATGTGCATGGGGTAATAATACCACTAACTTGAGAAACCACGTCGGCTGTTTTCATCGTGAGCTGTCAGTGGCAAGGTGGACCCAGCTCAGCCAAAATGGATCAAATTATACCAACGTTAGAGTTCTTAAAGGCGATGCATGCTTCAGTAGCGCTGCCATATATGGCTATAACATGTCATATAGCCCATAACGCTCACACTTTTATTTATATTTAGCATTGTTGGGAGGAGTAAAATGTTTCAACAACTAGATGCATTTAGACTTTAGCTTTCACTGTAATGCGGCCAGACCACCTCCTGAAGTGGCTTTTAGTATATTGTGTATTTGTTCTAAATGGTCCTGTTGTCTTCTGTGCCCAGACTTGAGTTTTGTTTGATGTTTGATACATTCAAGAAGTGTGTTTTCTTTGAGCAGGTAAAATTAAAGGTTCAGTTCATATACCTGACTGACAAAATTATATACATGAGGATGCAGTGCATCGACAATGCATTGTGATATCGAACCGAACCGAATCGATGGCATGATAATCGTAATTGAACCGAACTGTGAGACCAGTGTAGGTTCACACCCCTAATGACCGATCCTAGTGATGACATGTAGATGGAGAAGAGAAGTGGTCCAAGCACAGAGCCACCCCAGTAGCTAGATGTTGTGATTTAATCACAATATACACAGATTCTTAATAAAGATACTGAAGTTTTTCAGTCAAGAGCAGTGAGTGATTTTCTCTTTGTATTTTGTTGTTTGAGTAACCTTAATGACACAGACAGCAGTAGGTTTATTAGGCTGCTGTTACTTTAAGAATGAATGCACAGATCTAATATACTGACACACATGCAAACTATTCACATTCATATAAAATAACTGTGTTTATGTAAACCAGGTGTATATTTGACAGTTTAAGAGTTGTTTAATAGGCTTTTAGTGTATATGCGCTCAGAAAAGCTTATGTCAGAACAGTGTGCGAATAAAAAGTAACTGGCTCGTAATCATAGGGGAACCACTTTTGATGGTATATAGCACCATATCTTAACATGTTCTGTATATGATAGCGGTGCTATATAGCACCTCAGCCAAAGAACCGGTGAAGAACCACTGAAGAACCACTAAAGCACCAAGATTAGTGCTATACAGCACTTAAAGAGATTCGCCGTTATGATTACGAGCCAAGAACCACTTTTAGTGCCATATAGCACCATTTTTTAGAGTGTACTGCTGCTTCTTCACTTGTTTTTGTATCCAGAGATTCCGTACTCTTTCAGAAGATGCATAACAGCGCCCCCTACCGAATGTGAAAACATGGATTGCCAGAGTAAATTGTCAATAGTGAAGAAAGAATAAAAAATGTTCAATGGACGCTTGACTTAGAAAGTCGCTGAAATAAAATATACATATTAGGAAAACTTAAGAGAAAATGAAAGCTGAATTTGTGAAAAAAAAAGCTAATTTAAAGAGAGTGGCAGAAAGAGTGACACACATCGACACAAGGTTCGAATCTGCCTTTTGCCGAACTCACTCTTTGTCCCTTATCCCATTACATATCAGATCAGAAAGACATTTATTTTCAATAAAAATTAAGAAAATATTCAAAAAGTGGAAATAAAGTTACTAACATGTGTTTATCATGTTTATTGGTTAGGGGTAGGTTTAGGGATGGATTAATTGTCCTAATAAGGAGGCATTCATTTAATAATTTTATAAATATAATCCTTTACACTTATTATTGCATATTGTTTAATGTACAACAACACTGAGGTGCAAATAGTATCTGCCACTATTTATAAGTATAAATATCATTTAACTAGTGTCATCTAAGCAGATCATTAAGAAATGCAATTTTCACTTAGTGTAAATATAATCTATTGCTATTTGTACTTAGTGTAAATAGCATCCATCGCTAAGAAAATAGCCGCTGCCAAATAAATAACTTGTCACTGCCCAATGTAGAGTAAGAACGGAGAAATATCTAGAACTAGTTGGCTACAGAGGTTTCATTTTTAGGGATGTTGTATTTCAGCCACCAGTTGTAGCTGATTTGTACAGCTACAGTAGACCTGGATGTGCAGTTTGATGGACTAGAAGAAGTGCAGGATGAGGCCACTGGTAGCAGTAAAAACTAAATTTAAGTAGTTACAGGCAGCCAGTGAAGAGACCAGAATTGGGGCATTACGTAAGAGAATTTCCAGAGGTCAAATAAAAGTAAATCGGCAGAGTTTTGGATATTATAAAGGAGACATGCAACAGTTAGTTTTGAAACATCTGCGGAGCCGCATAATGCACAGCCTAGGAAAGGAAAAGGCTTTCTGTCTGTAAGCATTGAAGATTTCTCTGAAGGGATAGAAATAATTCATCCACCCCAGCCTTTTAACTCCACACTGAGTGCTGAGGGATTGTCAAGTAACCTTAATTTATATAGCGCTTTTTACAACACAGATTGCTTCAAAGCAGCTTTACAGTGATAAAAGGACATTATTTTTGTTTTTGAAGAAAAGTTTTTGATTAATTTCTGTTGTAAAAACTGATTAGTTATTTAATTTGGTGCCATTTAAACAACATCATCTTCAATTAACTGATTTGAATAATAGAAATGGATAATGTTCTATGTGTATGCCATAGTACAGAGATGTGTTTTTAGTCTAGATTTAAATTGACAAAGTGTGTCTGCTTCCTGAACAATGCTAGGAAGACTGTTCCAGAGTTTAGGTGCTAAATAGGAAAAGGATCAACCGCTTACAGTTGATTTAGATTTTCTAGGTATTATCAACTGGCCAGAATTTTGAGACTGCAATAGACGTGATGGAGTATAATGCGTCAAGAACTTGTTCAAGTACTGGGGAGCGAAGCAATTTAGAGCTTTGTAAGTAATAAGCAAGATTTTAAAATGTATACAATGTTTAATAGGGAGCCAGTGCAGTGTTGACAGAACAGGGCTAATATAAATATGGAAATATGTTTCCTGGTCCTAGTAAGAACTTGAGCTGCTGCGTTTTGGACCAGCTGGAGTTTGTTTATTAAGCGAGCAGGGCAACCACCCAGTAGAGCATTACAATAATCTAGCCTTGAGGTCATGAACGCATGAACTAACTGTTCAGCATTTTGCATTGAAAGCATGTGCAGTAATTTAGATATATTTTTAAAATGGAAGAATGCAGTTTTACAAATGCTAGAAACGTGGCTTTCAACTGAAAGATTGGTATCAAAGAGCATACCCAGGTTAACTGACGATGAGGACTTGACAGAGGTGCCATCAAGTGTTAGACAGTATTCTAGGTTACTACGTGCAGAGGTTTTTTGTACAATTATAACAAATTTTGTATTTTCAGAATTAAGTTGTAGGAAATTACAAGTCATCCATTTTTTTATTTCAGCTATGCATTCCGTCAATCTTGTGAATTGGTAAATTTCGTCAGGGCGTGAAGAAATAGAGCTGAGTATCGTCAGCATAACAACGAAAACTAACACCATGCTTCCTAATGATATCTCCTAAGGGTAGCATGTACAGCAGGGTTATTCAAATCTTGCCCTGGAGGGCCAATGCGTTGCAGAGTTTAGCTCCAACCCTGATCAAACTCACCTACCTGTGATTTTCTAATGAACCTGAAGACATTGATTAGCATGTTCAGTTGTGTTTGATTAGGGTTAGAGCTAAACTCTGCAGAACATTGCCCCTCCAGGGCAAGATTCGAATAACCCTGATGTACATGGTAAAAAGCAACGGTCCTAACACTGAACCTTGTGGTACTCCATACTGAACTTGTGATCGGTATGACATCCGTACGCACTTTTGTACGCACTAAATTGACTATTATATGAATGATGCATATTCTGAGTGAGTGAGTGAGTGAGTGAGTGAGTGAGTGAGTGAGTGATAGATTCCTGAAGTGGAGTGTGTTTTTATGATGTGAGTGAAGTAATGATTTTATGTATTATTCTGTATATTTTTCATGAACTTCTGTACATAGGGCCTATAACATCTACCTGTCCAGGGACTGCGGGTGGAAATTAGCATTTTTTGCTATAACCTGGCACATGACATCTCTTCTTTTTTAGACTAATGTTTTTTCTGTGCATTGTCCCTGATAAATAAATTCAAATTCAAATCTCTTCATTTACTGCTACAAACGAATAACTCTTTTAGTAGCTTAGTCAGTATATGGTCGAGCATACATGTTGTTGATTTAGATGATTCAAAGAGTTTAGCCAATTCTTCCTCTCCTATAGCAGTGAATGAGTGGAACTATTTCTCAGTGACACTACAATGCACTGTCTGATGTAGTAGATGGTTGCATAATTTTAATCTTCTTCCTAATATTATCAACCTTGCACGTAAAGAAGTTCATAAAGTCATTACTGCTGTGCTGTTTGCAAACATCAGAAGTTGAAGCTTTATTTATTGTTAACTTAGCCACTGTATCAAATAAATACCTAGGGTTGTGTTTGTTTTATTCTAAGAGAGTCGAGAAATAAGCAGGAGTAACTGTGTCTAAAGTGCTGGAAAAGAGAGAGTCAATAGTTTCTGTTGCAACATCAAGTTCCTCTAGGCTATCAGGGATGCTGAGGAGATGGAACTGATGAGGAAGATTATTTACAAAGCAGTCTTTAGTGGCAGTGGTGATAGGCCTGCCATATTTTAAATGAGGGGACGGCCTTGCAGCCTTTTCTAAATTAAGTATACACGAGGTAATGATGTTATCGCTCTGCTGCAGAATTTCAACAGTATCAACATTTATTCCGTTTGACAATATTAAGTCTAAAGTATGATTATGACGATGAGTTGGTCCTGACACGTGTTGCATAACTCCAATTTAGTTTAGAATGTCTCTAAATTTAAAGAGTCTTCCTAGCATTGTTCGGGAAGCAGACACACTCTGTCAGTTTAAATCTAGACTAAAAACACATCTCTTTACTATGGCATACACAGAGGTGGAAAGAGTAACAAAATATTCTACTCAAGTAAAAGTACTGTTACTTCAATGAAATTTTACTTAAGTAGAAGTAAAAGTACTTGCCTAAAAATGTACTCAAGTAAAAGTAAAAAGTAGTTCATTTAAAATGTACTCAGAGTAAAAGTTACTGAGTTACTTTTTTAACAGCGGGGTGGGGAACTCTCCCGTGTAGGGTTGTGGTAGAATGAGATTTTGTTTTCACAGCATCACGGTATTAATTATTTAATAAATAAACTGTATTATTAAATTATGGTTATTATTATCACCAGTTGAAACGGCATTAAATTAATGAAAACTTTGTTTGTTTGTTTTTTGGTTGAACAAATGCTTTATTATAACAAACCACTTTTTTAAATTTATTTTTTTAACATTTCAATAAAACATGTCTAATGAACTAAATAAATTATTATAAATTAGATTAACAACTTTAAGAATAATAGAGTCCTAAGACATTTTTCTTTTTATGATTTAATACAAATACATTACCAAAACGGTGGTAATCAAATACTTATCCTTTCATTTTTTGGGCAAAGCGCTGCTGTTTTACTAAATTAAACCATGGATTTAAAAATATATTCTTAAATAATGTTTAAATCATGTAATATTATTATTGTTGTTAGTTATTATTGTTATTATTATTATTTTGACAAGTATTCTATAGGCCTACAATAGTAATAGATTTCTGTCACAATTTCATCTAGTTAAATCGTTTATTTTGACGGGTTTTAGTGAGGACCTATTTCAGGGAAGATCTGTTTCAGAGTGTATTTGATAATGGCTTTTAATCAAATAAAATGATGAAAATGTTCATTAGGGGGTCTCAGATCAGCTCTGGAAATGTTCATACTGTATGTTCATGCCCAAATATGTTTTTTGAGACATTAAACACCACGAGCATCGCGTAGGCTACTTAAATATGTAGGCTAGTAGACGAAACGGCGCTGCTCATTCACACAGAGACTGAACAAGCAGATAATATATTCATATAGCAGTGTTTTGAGCTTTAATATTCACAGACCATGTCGTGATTTGATTTATTGTACAGCTCTATGTATTCATTCATCCATCAGTTTGCGTGTTTTACGTGACATCTGCGTTATACTGTAATTCCGGGATTCCCTCTGCATCACAGAAAACATTCGGCCTTAAGTTATAAACGTACCTTTATGTACACAGAGGGATGGTGTTCCCGAACTTGTTCTATGTGTTTCCTCCTGTGCATTAACATTTTTTGTGCTAATTTGATATCCTCCAGGACAACACCCGGCTATTTTTGGTCTATATCCAAAGCTTTTCCATACTATCCAGGGGTTCACGACGGCGTTTCGCTTTCAGCTGGGTCTGACGTCTGTCTTGTCCGTCCGTCTCCATCTTTTTGTGATTTTTGTGTTCGTTCTCCCGCCTTCAATTCAATGCAGTCGTTTCCGGATCGCGTTTTTCCCCCCTTTGTATTATTTATTTTTACTCAGTAACGGATGTAGTTTAAAATGTAGCGAAGTACAATACTTCAAACAAAACATACTTAAGTAAAAGTAAAATTACAGATTTTTAAAACTACTTAAAAAAGTAGAAGTACGCAGAAAAACTACTCAATTACAGTAACGCGTATACACATAAAATTCAATTCAATTCAATTCAAATTTATTTGTATAGCGCTTTTCACAATACACATTGTTTCAAAGCAGCTTCACAGAAAGTGCATTTCATAAATGTACATTGAAAAATGTTAGAAAAGAGAATGTTAAAGAAAAAATGTTAGGATAAGTTAATCAATCATGTATTATTTTAGGCCATAACAACGCTGGCGTTGAGTCGTCTCTTCACAGGCGTCGAGTCGTCTCATCACAGGTGTCGGGGCATCTGAAGTCTCCATCAGAGGCTGGATACAAACTGGAGCTGACGAACTAGTTACCTCGGGACTAGTGTCCCGAGATAACAACAGAAAAGCAGATGGGAAATAATTAGCATAGCTGCTGTTCAGAATATTAATGCTGTTGGTGCGATTTAACTGTAGTATAAAACTTAATTATAATGTGAATGCTTGGCTAAAGAGATGCGTCTTTAATCTAGTTTTAAACTGGGACAGCGTGTCTGAACCTCGAACAATATCCGGAAGACTATTCCAGAGTTTAGGAGCTAAATGTGAAAATGCCCTCCCTCCTTTAGTGGACTTAGATATCCTAGGAATGACCAGAAGCCTCGAGTTTAGTGATCTTAAAGAGCGCGATGGATTGTAGGGCGATAAAAGATCAGTTAAATACACTGGAGCTAACCCATTTAGGGCTTTATAGGTCAGTAGCAATACTTTGTAATTGATACGGAACTTAATAGGTAACCAGTGTAGGGATGATAAAATTGGTGTTATATGATCATATTTTCTTGACCTAGTAAGCACTCTAGCAGCTGCGTTTTGGACTAACTGCAGTTTGTTTATCGATGATGCAGGACAACCAGCTAATAAAGCATTACAGTAATCTAGTCTCGAGGTCATGAATGCATGAACTAACTTTTCTGCATCAGAAATAGATAGCATGTTACGTAGCTTGGCAATGTTTCTAAGGTGGAAAAATGCCGTTTTTGTAACATATGAAATATGACTTTCGAAAGATAAGTTGCGGTCTAATATAACACCCAGGTCTCTTACTGTAGTGGATAAAGCGACAGGACATCCTTCCAAGTTAAAGTTGTATTGTGAGAGGTTTTGTGGGCAATTTTTTGGACCAATAAGTAACACCTCCGTTTTATCTGAATTTAATAGCAGAAAATTACACGTCATCCAGTGTTTAATATCATCAACACACGCTGTCAGTTTAGATAATTTAGCGTTTTCATCTGGTCGTGATGAAATATATAATTGAGTGTCATCAGCATAACAGTGGAAATTAATTCCATGTTTTCTTATAATATTACCAAGTGGCAGCATATATATTGAGAATAGCAGAGGGCCTAGCACGGATCCTTGCGGCACCCCATAGTCTACTGATGTTATCTTTGATTTTTCCCCATTTAGACAGACAAAATGGTAGCGGTCTGATAAATACGATCTAAACCAGTTTAATGCCTGTCCCTGAACACCAGTGTAATTTTGAAGTCGATCTAATAGTATTTTATGATCTATAGTATCGAACGCAGCACTAAGATCAAGTAGAACTAGTATTGAGATACAGCCTTGGTCAGAAGCTAGAAGTAAATCATTTGTGATTTTAACGAGTGCAGTTTCTGTGCTATGATGCTGCCTGAATCCTGATTGAAATTTTTCATAGATATCATTTTCTTGCAAGAAAGAGCACAATTGAGCGGACACAACTTTTTCTAGTATTTTAGACATGAATGGAAGATTTGATATTGGTCTGTAATTTGCTAGGTTATTATGATCTAATTGTGGCTTCTTAATGAGAGGCTTTATGACTGCCAACTTGAATATTCTTGGAACATGACCTAAAGATAAAGACGAGTTAATAATATTGAGAAGAGGCTCTTCCACTACAGGTAACAACTCTTTCAGTAGTTTAGTGGGTATTGGATCTAATAAACATGTTGTTGGTTTAGATGCAATGATAAGTTTATTTAGCTCTTCCTGTCCTATGGTTGTAAAGCGGTGTAGTAGTTCTTGAGGGGCGATAATTGCGGTTGAATCATAAGACATCATTAATGATTGTACATTTACAATTTTGTTTCTGATGCTTTCTATTTTGTCAGCGAAGAAGTTCATAAAATCATTACTACTAAACTGTAACGGAATATTTTGTTCAGGCGATGCTTGTTTATTTGTCAAGTCAAGTCAACTTTATTTATATAGCGCTTTTAACAATGTAGATTGTTTCAAAGCAGCTTTACAGTGTTAAACAGGAAAATAATGCAGCATAATTTTATTCAGCTGTATAGCCATTCTGGAAAAATTTCAAGTATCATACAGTGACAGTGTGGGCTTTAGATCAATAATTTGATCAGTAATTTAGTTTAAATGGTTAATTTAGTTTATTATTTAGATGTATTTCGATGTTTAGTTGAAAATTTTTTTTTTTTGTTAGTCTAGCCACAGTGTTAAATAAAAACCTTGGGTTATTTTGGTTATTTTCTATTAGTTTGCGGAGATGCTCAGCCCTGGCTGCTTTTAGGGCCTTTTTATAACGTGACATACTTTCTTTCCATGCGATTCTAAAGACCTCTAAATTAGTATGTTTCCATTTACGCTCTAAGTTACGAGTTTCTCTCTTGATAACATGTGTAGCACTGTTGTACCATGGTGCTTTAGTTTTCTCTCTAACCTTTTTTAATCTAATTGGTGCTACAATTTCTAATGTACTAGAGAAAATGGTGCTCATACTGCTAGTCATTTCCTCTAGTTCATCTGTTTGTTTGGGTTCACTTAGCAGCTGAGCCAGATCAGGTAAGCTATTTGAGAATCTATCTATAGTGGTTGGAAGGATTGTTCTGCCTGGTCGATAACGTGGCGCAACATGACAGATTTCAGCAGTACGCAGTATGCAAGTTACCATGTAATGGTCAGTGACATCATCACTTTGTGGTATAATATCTATATCGGTTGGGTTGGTTCCATGTGATATAATTAAATCTAGTGTGTGATTAAGACGATGAGTGGGACCAGTGACGTTTTGCTTGACCCCAAAGGAATTTAATAGATCTGTAAACGCAGCCCCTAACGCGTCATTTGTGTTATCTACGTGTATGTTAAAATCTCCAACAATTAATGCTTTATCGACGTTGACCAATAGATCTGAGAGAAAGTCTGCAAACTCTTTTAGGAAAGCAGCATAGGGCCCTGGAGGTCTATATACAGTAGCTAAGGCTAGAGATAATACAGATTTCTTTCTTACATCTAATAGCGTGACATTTAGCACTAGTACTTCAAATGAATTAAACCTGTGACCTGTTTTCTGGATAACATTAAGAATATCTCTATATATTGTTGCAACACCGCCGCCACGACCAATCAGACGGGGCTCATGCTTATAACAGTATCCTGGCGGAGTAGACTCATTTAGACCGAAATAATCATTTGGCTTAAGCCAGGTTTCAGTAAGGCAAAGTACATCGAAACTATTATCTGTGACCATTTCATTTACAATAACCGCCTTAGGTGTGAGCGATCTAATGTTTAGAAGACCTAGTTTTAGAAATTGTTTTTGTTCACTAATATTGAGATTTTCTGGTTTAATCACAATTAGATTTTTCCTAGATCCTACAGTAGATTTAATGTTTGACCTCACTAAACGAGGAATAGACACAGTTTCTATATAATGTTCTACATTGGTACTTATGTCAATTAAGTTAGTACAAAATTGGTTTTGTTCACTAATATTGAGATTTTCTGGTTTAATCACAATTAGATTTTTCCTAGATCTTACAGTAGATGTAATGTTTGACCTCACTAAACGAGGAATAGACACAGTTTCTATATAATGTTCTACACAGTTATGTTCAGACACAGTTTCTATATAATGTTCTACATTGGTACTTATGTCAATTAAGTTAGGACAGCAAATACTGTTATTTGGACTTTGACTTACTAGTCATATGATGGTGTGCAGCGCTCTGGAGATGTTGTCCGACAGAAGAGCCGCTCCGATTCTGCTGGGGTGAAGGCCATCAGGACGGAAGAGCCTAGGTCGCTCCCAAAACAGATTCCAATTATTTACAAAGAGCAGCTTCTGTTCATTACACCATGACATTAACCATTCATTTAGAGCAAATAATCTACTGAACTTTTCATGTCCTAGTCGGTACGTGGGAAGCGGTCCGGGCACGATGATCGCTGCTTCAGGCGATGTTCTGCGCACCGTCTCGATCAGGCTCCTGTAGTCCCTCTTCAGAACCTCCGTCTGTCGCAGCCTGGTGTCGTTCGTCCCCGCGTGCAGCACGACAGCTCCGATGCGTTCGTCACCGTTCAGGATCTCGGGAACCTGCGCAGCGACATCGAGAACTCGAGCACCAGGAAAGCAGTGAGTGATAACCTTGCCTTTACCTGAGGTAGCGTGGACATGCCGGACGATGGAAGTACCGATGACCACAGCGTCGCGTTCCGTCTCGCGAAGAGGGGAGAAGCGGTTCCGGGTGGAGATCTCGAAGACCGGGAGGGGCGGAGAGGTCCTCGCTCTGGTCCTGGCTCGCGTCTTCCGCTGTGGAAACACCCAGGGTCCATGGCGCTGTGTCGGTGCCGGAGTGAACGAAGCCATGGATGATGATCGCGTCCTGGGTGCTTGGGTCCTGTGCAGAGAAACACGCGGAGTAGACGAGGTCGGAGTCAAAATGTTAGTATCCACTGACTTGTGCGCATCGGCGCGTGATGTTTCAAGCGCCGTTCGCCGCTCTCTCAGCACAGCTTGTCTGTCTAGAAGGCCGCGAATCTGACTCGCCAACGACTCCAACTCCAACTGCACCGAATGCAGCTCGAACGTGTCCTCACCTGCACTCAAAGGTAACATTAGACACACATCCGAGTTATTCGCCATTGTAGCAGAAGTGCTACGATGGCGAATTGTAGCTATCAGTGTTTACCGGGTGTAACGTTAAACAAGTTACCACGCGTGCAAGGCTAGCGGGCTACCGGTGTAAACAAGTTACCACGCGTGCAAGGCTAGCGGGCTACGGCTAGTAGCGGAAGTTCGGATATAAGTAGCGATATCAAAGCAATCCGATTGTTTTTTATAGAGAATCGTATCGGAGATATGTTCACACGCTGTAAATAATAGAAAGTATTCGTTTGTAAGCGAGTATTAAGAAGACATACACATAAAACACTTTTTCAATTAAATGATTGTTAGGCTGCATTAACTAGGTCAGCCGGAACCGGGAACACTTCCCATAACACCTGATGTACTCGTTACATCATCAGAAGAATGGCATCTACGCTAATGTTAGTCTCTCTGTTTTATCCCAAGGTTTACTGCAGTCAGCCAGATCCAGATCAGATGCTGGACCTGCGCCTAGACATGACCAATGCAT
Organism: Gobio gobio; assembly: GCF_949357685.1. Taxonomy (NCBI): domain Eukaryota; kingdom Metazoa; phylum Chordata; class Actinopteri; order Cypriniformes; family Gobionidae; genus Gobio; species Gobio gobio. The sequence goes on from NC_137120.1 coordinate 20,757,869, forward strand.
GACCCTGAAGTGTCTGCAGAGACCGTGTTAATTAGACTCCCCTAAAATTACCTCATCGACACGGCATCCTCAATAAACCTGTCTCCGGCGTGACGGCTCCGATCTTTCGAATATTGCACTTTAATAATTGTTTACTCAATACTGCATCCTCAATAAACCCGTATCTGGCGTGATGACTCAGATCTTTTGAATATTCCGATCTAATATGACTGATTAATCTAATATGAATCGATCAATCGATCATACAATCTAATATGACCCCTGTCCTGTAAAGTTGCCAGAATAATAATCATACACTGTTTGTTAATTGGCCAGAGGAGAACTGGCACACAGACTGAGCCTGGTTTCTCCCAAGGTTTATTTTTCTCCATTAGGTCACATGATGGGGTTTTGGTTTCCTTGCCACTGTCGCCTTTGGATTGGCTTGCTCAGTTGGGAACACAACATTTTTCAACGAAAAATCCAAATGATACTAATTAGTAAACTAAATTAACCATATGTGACCCTGTCTGTGAAAACCCAGCTAAAGTATTTTTTTTTGTCATTCGCTGTTTTATACATAAAATCATCCTACATAATGTAAAGAACATTCTGTGAAAATATAACCTTGATATCTTTAATATTGACTGAGTAAGATCATGTCAAAAGTTAGCTGAATTTCGGCCTCAGAAAATCATGATTTTGAGAAATTCCAATTTTAAAATCAAGCTTATTTTTGAAATTGTAAAACATTTTAACCATTATTATTCTGATAATGTGCCATATACCACATTAAAGCTAAGATTCTCCCATTTTCAGTGATATAGGACACATTTATGGGAAAATTCTTAGTTTTGTAAAACAAGTCTATTTATTATGATGTGCATGTCCAAAAAGCGTGAAACATTGAAACCAATGGGGGCACCACAAGAGCTTGATTTACCAAGTCAGTTCACTCTAATGATTTGTAGGCTATAACTTTATTAGTAAAATGAAATCTCAGTAGAAAATGTCCAACTTTTTATATTAATATATAATATGGGTTCTTTATTTAGCCTACAAAAAACAGTAGGCCTATATTAATCGTTATTAATTAAACTATCAGCTGTTCTGTTCCTTGCACTTCGCTTGCCGGGGCCGCCCTGTCAGAGAGCGAATTCATAAACTCAGCGCCTCAGCATCCAAAAAACAACTATTTAGACACTTAGCAGCCATTAAATGTCTTTAAAATAAGATGGATGTATAGGCAGAAAGTGGAGTTAGGAAACGAATAAACTGTTCCTGAAATGTCGGTGATGACACAAAGAAATCCACACAGAAATCGGAACCCGGCTTAAGTCGCCGTTTTCTTGCCTTTCCCGACACTGATCTGATCCTTGGTCGTGCGGATTTATATTATGGTCTGTTTGCACTTTGTAATTGTAAAAAATACGTTTCTGAACCGAATGATACAAGAATCAGCAGTTGTTTCTGCGTCGAAAGTAAACATTAAATCAATATTTAAGAAACCCACGTCCGGTATTTTTTGGTGCAAAATAATAAAACGTAGCGTCAATAAAATCATTAATTTCAGTATTTATAATATTATAAATGAAAAATTGAGTACTGCATCTCAAAGCCCTTGGTATAATCTATCATTTACAGCAATAAACACAAAATGCCTGTTTTGGTCATTTTTATGGCTATGACTACTTTGACGCTCAGTGGGCCCTATCTTGCACCCAGCGCAATTGACTTTGTACACCGACGCATGTGTCATTCCTATTTTGCACCCGCGCAAAGCGCGCTTTTCCCTCCACAGAAGCACGTCGCTAAACTAGTGAATGAACTTGCGCTACCTGGGCGGTTCAGCGCAAAAAAGGAGGCGTGTTCCGGCACAAACAATCCCTGGTGCTATTTTGCTGTTCCATTAAACAATTGCGCCACTGACCAGAAAAAACCTAGTCTAAAGTCAGTGGCGCGTTGCGCGTTGTTCATTATGCTATTTTAAGGGCGCATGCTTGACCATAATGTATAGCGTGCACAACACGCATACACTTTGCTCATGTAATCTACACAGATGCAACAGTTATTTTTGCAAATCATAAATTGTTACACTAAAAAATATTAACACATGAGATGACGGAAATCATTGTGGTGTGCCACGAAGATGTGAAAAAATAGGCATAAATCTAGCTTACAAATTATTCAGGCTAATTGTAGTCTAATAATTAAGGAGACCTGTTTGCCCAATAGTGGCAACTTCTGGCAAGACATATATGTATATAAGGACATCTAACAAATTGGTTTGTCCGTCAAGAACCAGGAAAAAAAATCGGTGAGGGTGGACGCAGCGATGTCCTCTGCTGGCGTCAGGTCCTGAGTAGAGGCAGATCCACCTCCCGTTACACGGCGTGCCCGATTGATGCTGGCAAGCTTGGACTTTCCCCGTCTTCTGATGTCATTGTAGCGCTTGCGGCACTGGTGCGACGTCCTGGGGATGCCAGCTGATGAAACAATTGTGGCTATTTCCTCCCACGCCTGTTTAACCGACACTATTTTGGGTGGGTTTCTCCCATCCCCATACAACACAACTTCTCTGTCTTTCACTGCTCTTACAAGCTCATCAGTCTCCTCGGCTGTGAACCGCTCCTGGCGTGCGCCTGGTAAATACGCCATAATAATAGCAATCCATAATGGAACTTAAACATAGCGCACCTGCTTTTACAGGGAATGTTGGATGACGCTCTGATTGATTTATTCACGTTACGCCCAAACCACACGTATGAATAATGAAGCTACTTCAGACCAACCCATTTTAGATTTGCGCTGGGCGCAAGAGCCATTTATCCCGCCGGGAAAATAGCAACAGCGCCGAGACCCGCCCACAAAGTTACTTGCGCTTCGCGATTTGACACTTGCGTTTCAGATCGTTAAAATAGGGCCCAGTATCTCCTAATTAGATTATGCGACTTTAGCCGGGGTTTCACAGACGGGGTCACATATAAACTAAATTACTGATCTAATTACTAATCTAATGCCCACATTGTCACTGTATGATAATTGAAATGAGCTAGATGACATCACCATTTTCTCCGGAGCGGCTGTACAGCCGAATACAATTCTGTTGCATTTTCCTGTTTAACACGGTGAAGCTGCTTTAAAACAATATGCATTTTAAAAAGTGCTATATAAATAAAGTTGACTTGACTAAATGCTAATCCCAATGCTTCTTTTTCATTGTCTACATGGATATTGAAAATCTCCAACAATTAGGACTTTATCTGCAGCCAGTACTGTTACGTCACTGAAAGGAAAACTGGTAGATCCAATAGCGATTCAAATACATTTACATTTAGTCATTTAGCAGACGCTTTTATCCAAAGCGACTTACAAATGAGAGCAATAGAAGCAACGAGAACAGTCAAGGGCAACAATATGCAAGTGCTGTAACAAGTCTCAGTTAATCTAGCACAGAACACACAGGACAGAATTTTTTTTTTTTTTTAGATAAATTAGCAGAGCCGGATTAACGCAAAGGCAAACTAGGCACGTGCCTAGGGCCCGATTGGCGGGATGGGGCCCAGACAGAGGGACAAAAAAAAAAAAAAAACATTAAAATGTACAAATGTCCTATCTACAGTTTATTTCAATATTTATTAATTACCTAAAAATAGTGACGATGTGTATCTTAACCATAGACTGTTACATTACGTCACATTAACGCCAGCCCATGACTGTATTTATTATAATCAGGTCAGAGCGGGACAACAAAGCTAGCAGGCAGGTGTTTTGAGTAGGCTAACATTCAAGATGCTTTCGGGGTGCGGCAAAACGTAAAAAGAAAAAAAAATGAAGAGGAACAAAAGAAGAGACAGCGGGGGCTTTATAGAAGTTTCTGTCCGACAGCTGTGAACCTGCTCGAGTCAGCAGAGCCAAATGCCGAGCCATGCCCGGAGACACGGCCCGAAGACGCGGTGGAAGATGCGGCGGAAAATAAGTAAAACATCATTTCCGTGTCAAGTTTTATGCTGCGTTCACACCAAACGCGAATAGAGCGTCTGGCGCGAGTGATTTCAATGTTAAGTCAATGGAAAGGCGCGTTTACGCGCGTCTGGAGGTCCCGCGGCGCGGAAGGCGCGTTTCGCGCGGAACGCAGCATTAAGTTACAAGAAAATCTAATTCAAAATGATAAAAGATAAAAACAAATGTAAAAAAAGAAATAAATCAATAAAAGAATAATGGCATGGCCCTACTTTACATATGATATAATAATCATCATGTATGGCTCCCATAATTGTACAAAGTCCTTTATTTTACTCTTGGAGATATAAGTCAGCCTTTCCAGTCCAATGCACTCTGAAAGTTCTTTTATCCATTGTTTTATAGAAGGTGCTTCCATGCTCTTCCAGTTCAGCAATGGCTTTTCTGGCATGTAACAATCCAAAGTCCAGTCTAGTGTGTTTCTTTGTTTGTGAGAAACCTGTAGGATATATTCCCAGTACACAAAGTTTGGCACAATGTGGTATTTTAAGATTAAACCGTTCTGACAAACATTTTATGACATCCTTCCAGAAGTTCTGTATATCAGAACATTCCCATAGACAGTGAATTAGAGTTCCTTTATAAATTCCTTTATAAAATATATATCAGGAATATTGCTAGACAAATGATTGAGTTTTTCAGGTGTTAAACCCTTGTCAACCATTTATACTGTAATAATTTAAGCTGCGTGTTTATGATTTGTTTTTGCGCCTTTAAACATGCTTCAGTCCATTCAAATTCCTCTATTTATTCTTGAATGGCTTTCCTCCTTTCTTTTAATTTGTCTACAGCAGACTCTTTTGAGTTAGACATTATAATATTTTGACAATTGGCCCTTTTCACCTCTTTTTTCAATTATTTCCTCAATTAATGACAGTTTGGGAATGTACATAATATCTGTAGACCTGGAAGACATAAAACTTTTAAGCTGTGAATATTTAAAAAAAAAAATGTTTTGAGGGAATCTTGTGTTTATCACACAATTCTTGAAATGTAAGAAGTATACCATCCATATACAAGTCTTTAATAGTCTGAATACCTTTAGTTTTCCATAGTTTAAATCCTCCATCCTTATATTTATTATTATTTAGTGTTAGACAGTTTCTAAATGGTCTTGATGAATGTGAAGGGGTCATGTTTCCCTTCTTGTTGTTAATGACAACATTTATAAATGTTGTAAGCTATTGCATTTTGCAGAAAATCTTAATTAAATGTGTTGATTAAATGTAAACAGAGCAAATAAGATAAACTTATTTGCTCTGTTTACATAGTTTACTGATACCTATTGGTTATTTACTGGTACTACTGCCTTAACAATGACACTCCCAATGGATGAGGATAATTTAATAGCATTTAATAGAGCCGTGTAATGACGTATAAATAATGGATATCAAAAAATAGTCTGATAGACTGTTTAATATACAACACAACCAATTTGTAACCAAAGACTAAAATGTGAATTCACTTTTATTAGTAACTTTGGTAAGTTTCAGATTTCAATTCATAAATAACATCGATGGAGGGGGGCCCAAAAAATGCAGCCTGCCTAGTGTAGTCCATTTATTTAATCCGGCTCTGTAAATTAGACAGACAGAAAATGAATAGAATGATAAGTGCTATTCTTGATTGGTCAGGTGCTGCTGGAAGAGATGTGTCTTTAGATGTTTTTTGAAAATGGCTACAGACTCGGCCGCACTAATTGAGATAGGCAGGTCATTCCACCAAGGGGGGCGGTCCAAGAAAAGGTCCGTGAGCGATTTCATGCCTCTCTGGTATGGCTCTACAAGGCGTCGTTCACTGGCAGAACGTAAGCTCCTGGAGAGTGTGTAAGTCTGAACAAGCGAGTTTAGGTTTATTGGTGCAGAGCCAGTGGTTGCTTTGAAGGCGGGCACCAGTGCCATGAATTTGATGCGAATAAATAATACTCATTTATTTCTCACAAAATCTGCACAGAGCTCACATAAAGTCCGAAGACCACTGAGGACAAATTGAGTTCGAGGCAGACAAAAGGAGGAATACAGAAAGTCCAGAATGCAGGAGAACAGGCAGGCATTGAGACTGGAGACGAACAGCAGGTGGATGATCCAACAGAACCATGACGCAGGGAAGCAGTGGGCAACACAGAACCAGTGGTAATCCAGGAACTGGAACAGAAGCGATATCCCGGGAGACACGGAGAGCAACACCAGGAATCCACAGGACAGTTTGCAACGATCTGACAATGAGGCATGTAAGAGACACGTATAAATAGACAGGATAATGAGTGCAGCAGGTGGAGACGATCAGATCCAGCAATCACTAACCACGCCCCCAACACAACCACACAAACACGCAGATGGGAGTTTTACTTACTCAAACATGTTCTGAGGGCAGAAAGGAAAATGATTGGTTTACAGATTCAACCAATGAAATTGAAGCAGAGGCGGGCCAAGAGTTTTGTATGTGTGGAGGGAATCCCCCAGACTGAGCCGTTATCGCTGATCTGGAGAGAATGCATTCATAACAAGGTAAGTGTATTTACTTTCAATTTTGTTAAAATTTCAACATCCTCCAACGTTTACTAAGATAATTAGCAAACATTAGAAATGCACAGAGCTAATAATCATCGTCTAAATGTCCTATCACATGCATTTTAATTTGACTGCTTCATCGCTCAACCACATCAAAGCTGCTTATGGTATCACTGGTAACATTTAATAAGGTATAAATTAGTTAACTAAGTATGTCAACATGTCCATCTTGATGAGTATTCTAGCAGACATAGTCTGTATATGCCTTAAGTAAACTTTATACAGTCGAGAAAGACGACGCATATCCGAGCTTTAGGTCTTAAAGGGGCAGTCTTAAAGGGGCAGTAGCCTTTACTGCTGTCTGTTTAATGTCAAACAACAAAAGACAAGGACATCACTCACTGCTCTTGATTGAATAGCTTTTGTAAGTTTAATAGGATTAATCTTTCATTTATACAGTCAAATATGCTATGTTATTTTACATTTGATCAATTTCTGTACCTGAAAACTAATGATAGATATAGGCCTACCTGAAAAGCATAGTTTATTTTATTAGTATCTTTGCTCAATAGTATTTATTTGTGCTGCTGCTTGTATTTAAATTATTTGTTCTTATTATTTTCTTTATTTTTATTTGACAGTAGTTATTTTTTCCCTGAACATAGGAAATACTGAACCGTACCGAAACCGTGAACCTAAAACCGTGATACAAACCGAACCGTGAGCAAACTGTACCGTTACACCCCTAACGTAACGTATGCGAGGGGGTGCCACAAAATGGAGAACATTTTCAAAGGGTGCCATGACTGAAAAAAGATTGGGAAACACTGGTCTAAATGTCCTATCACATGCATTTTAATTTGACTGCTTCATCGCTCGACCACATCAAAGCAGCTTATGGTGTCACTGGTAACACTTAATAAGGTATACATTAGTTAACTACATTTGTTAACATGAACTAATAATGAACTGCACTTATAAAGCATTTATTTATCTTTGTTAATTTTAATTTCAACATTTACTAATGCATTATTAAAATCTTACTAACATTAATGCACTGTGAACTAACATGAACAAACCATGAACAGCTGGATATTATGAACTAACGTTAACAAAGATGAACTAATGCTGAACAGAGATGTTGTTCACGGTTAGTTCATGTTAACTAATGCAAAGTGTTACCGTGTCACTGCAGTAAAAAATGCTTTTCCAAAACTGCTCGCTGTCTGTGGAGCTGATGCAAAAATTCAGATGATATCAAGGCAGAAGTACTCAATAGGTTTGTATCGCTTTGTTATTATTAGTGTTTAACGCGCTGCCCTCATTAGGTTCGTATCGCTGTGTTATTATTAGTGTTTAACGCGCTGCCCTCAATAGGTTCGTATTGCTTTGTTATTATTAGTGTTTAACGCGCTGCCCTCAGGGCAGAAGCACTCAATAGGTTTGTATCACTGTGTTATTATTAGTGTTTAACGCGCTGCCTTCAGGGCAAAAGCACTCAATAGGTTCGTATCACTTTGTTATTATTAGTGTTTAACGCGCTGCCCTCAGGGCAGAAGCACTCAATAGGTTCGTATCACTTTGTTATTATTAGTGTTTAACGCGCTGCCCTCAGGGCAAAAGTACTCAATAAGTTCATATCACTGTGTTATTATTAGTGTTTAACGCACTGCCCTCAAGGTAGAAGCACTCAATAGGTTCGTATCACTGTGTTATTATTAGTGTTTAACGCTCTGCCCTCAGGGCAAAAGTACTCAATAGGTTCGTATCACTGTGTTATTATTAGTGTTTAACGCACTGCCCTCAAGGCAGAAGTTCTCAATAGGTTCGTATCACTGTGTTATTATTAGTGTTTAACGCACTGCCCTCAGGGCAAAAGTACTCAATAGGTTCGTATCACTGTGTTATTATTAGTGTTTAACGCACTGCCCTCAAGGCAGAAGCACTCAATAGGTTCGTATCACTGTGTTATTATTAGTGTTTAACGCACTGCCCTCAGGGCAGAAGCACTCAATAGGTTCATATCACTGCGTTGTTATTATTAGTGTTTAACGCGCTGCCCTCAGGGCAGAAGCACTCAATAGGTTCGTATCACTTTGTTATTATTAGTGTTTAACGCGCTGCCCTCAGGGCAAAAGTACTCAATAAGTTCATATCACTGTGTTATTATTAGTGTTTAACGCACTGCCCTCAAGGCAGAAGCACTCAATAGGTTTGTATCACTGTGTTATTATTAGTGTTTAACGCTCTGCCCTCAGGGCAAAAGTACTCAATAGGTTCGTATCACTGTGTTATTATTAGTGTTTAACGCACTGCCCTCAAGGCAGAAGCACTCAATAGGTTCGTATCACTGTGTTATTATTAGTGTTTAACGCACTGCCCTCAGGGCAAAAGTACTCAATAGGTTCGTATCACTGTGTTATTATTAGTGTTTAACGCACTGCCCTCAAGGCAGAAGCACTCAATAGGTTCGTATCACTGTGTTATTATTAGTGTTTAACGCACTGCCCTCAGGGCAGAAGCACTCAATAGGTTAGTATCACTGTGTTATTATTAGTGTTTAACGCACTTGCCTCAAGGCAGAAGCACTCAATAGGTTCATATCACTGTGTTATTATTAGTGTTTAACGCTCTGCCCTCAGGGCAAAAGTACTCAATAAGTTCATATCACTGTGTTATTATTAGTGTTTAACGCACTGCCCTCAAGGCAGAAGTACTCAATAGGTTTGTATCACTGTGTTATTATGATGGCCTTCACCCCAGCAGAATCGGAGCGGCTCTTCTGTCGGACAACATCTCCAGAGCGCTGCACACCACCATATGACTAGTAAGTCAAAGTCCAAATCACAGTATTTGCTGTCCTAACTTAACTGACATAAGTACCAATGTAGAACATTATATAGAAACTGTGTCTGAACATAACTGTGTAGAACATTATATAGAAACTGTGTCTGAACATAACTGTGTAGAACATTATATAGAAACTGTGTCTATTCCTCGTTTAGTGAGGTCAAACATTAAATCTACTGTAAGATCTAGGAAAAATCTAACTGTGATTAAACCAGAAAATCTCAATATTAGTGAACAAAAACAATGCTGTCCAAACTTAATTGACATAAGTACCAATGTAGAACATTATATAGAAACTGTGTCTGAACATAACTGTGTAGAACATTATATAAAAACTGTGTCTGAACATAACTGTGTAGAACATTATATAGAAACTGTGTCTATTCCTCGTTTAGTGAGGTCAAACATTAAATCTACTGTAGGATCTAGGAAAAATCTAATTGTGATTAAACCAGAAAATCTCAATATTAGTGAACAAAAACAATTTCTAAAACTAGGTCTTCTAAACATTAGATCGCTCACACCTAAGGCGGTTATTGTAAATGAAATGGTCACAGATAATAGTTTCGATGTACTTTGCCTTACTGAAACCTGGCTTAAGCCAAATGATTATTTCGGTCTAAATGAGTCTACTCCGCTAGGATACTGTTATAAGCATGAGCCCCGTCTGATTGGTCGTGGCGGGGGTGTTGCAACAATCTATAGAGATATTCTTAATGTTACTCAGAAAACAGGTCACAGGTTTAATTCGTTTGAAGTACTAGTGCTAAATGTTACACTCTTAAATGTAAGAAAGAAATCCGTATTATCTCTAGCCTTGGCTACTGTGTATAGACCTCCAGGGCCCTATGCTGATTTCTTAAAAGAGTTTGCAGACTTTCTCTCAGATCTATTGGTCAACGTCGATAAAGCATTAATTGTTGGAGATTTTAACATACACGTAGATAACACAAATGATGCATTAGGGGCTGCATTTACAGATCTATTAAACTCCTTTGGGGTTAAGCAAAACGTCACTGGTCCCACTCATCGTCTTAATCACACACTAGATTTAATTATATCACATGGAACCAACCCAACCGACATAGATATTATACCGCAAAGTGATGATGTCACTGACCATTACATGGTAACTTGCATACTGCGTACTGCTGAAATCTGTCATGTTGCGCCACGTTATCGTCCAGGCAGAACAATCCTTCCAACCACTATAGATAGATTCTCAAATAGCTTACCTGATCTGGCTCAGCTGCTCAGTGAACCCAAACAAACAGATGAACTAGAGGAAATGGCTAGCAGTATGAGCACGATTTTATCTAGCACATTAGAAATTGTTGCACCAATTAGATTAAAAAAGGTTAGAGAGAAAACAAAAGCACCATGGTACAACAGTGCTACACATGTTATCAAGAGAGAAACTCGTAACTTAGAGCGTAAATGGAAACAAACAAATTTAGAGGTCTTTAGAATCGCGTGGAAAGATAGTATGTCACGTTATAAAAAGGCCCTAAAAGCAGCCAGGGCTGAGCATCTCCGCAAAATAATAGAAAATAATCAAAATAACCCAAGGTTTTTATTTAACATCGTGGCTAGACTAACAAATAAACAAACATCGCCTGAGCAAAATATTCCGTTACAGTTTAGTAGTAATGATTTTATGAATTTCTTCACTGAGAAAATAGAAAGCATCAGAAACAAAATTGTAAATGTACAATCTTTAATGATGTCTTATGATTCAACCGCAACTATCGCCCGTCAAGAACTACTACACCGCTTTACAACTATAGGACAGGAAGAGCTAAATAAACTTATCATTGCATCTAAACCAACAACATGTTTATTAGATCCAATACCCACTAAACTACTGAAAGAGTTGTTACCTGTAGTGGAAGAGCCTCTTCTCAATATTATTAACTCATCTTTATCTTTAGGTCATGTTCCAAGAATATTCAAGTTGGCAGTCATAAAACCTCTCATTAAGAAGCCACAATTAGATCATAATAACCTAGCAAATTACAGACCAATTTCAAATCTTCCATTTATGTCTAAAATACTAGAAAAAGTTGTGTCCGCTCAATTGTGCGCTTTCTTGCAAGAAAATGATATCTATGAAAAATTTCAATCAGGATTCAGGCCGCATCATAGCACAGAAACTGCACTCGTTAAAATCACAAATGATTTACTTCTAGCTTCTGACCAAGGCTGTATCTCAATACTAGTTCTACTCGATCTCAGTGCTGCGTTTGATACTATAGATCATAAACTACTCTTAGATCGACTTCAAAATTATACTGGTGTTCAGGGACAGGCATTAAACTGGTTTAGATCGTACTTATCAGACCGCTACCATTTTGTCTGTCTAAATGGGGAAAAATCAAAGATGACGTCAGTAGACTATGGGGTGCCGCAAGGATCCGTGCTAGGCCCTCTGCTATTCTCTATATATATGCTGCCACTTGGTAATATTATAAGAAAACATGGAATTAATTTCCACTGTTATGCTGATGACACTCAATTATATATTTCATCACGACCGGATGAAAACGCTAAATTATCTAAACTGACAGCGTGTGTTGAAGATATTAAATACTGGATGACGTGTAATTTTCTGCTATTAAATTCAGATAAAACGGAGGTGTTACTTATTGGTCCAAAAAACTGCCCACAAAACCTCTCGCAATACAATTTTACCTTGGAAGGATGTCCTGTCACTTTATCCACTACAGTAAAAGACCTGGGTGTTATATTAGACCGTAACCTGACATTCGAAAATCATATTTCATATGTTACAAGAACGGCATTTTTCCATCTTAGAAACATTGCTAAGCTACGTAACATGCTATCTATTTCTGATGCAGAAAAGTTAGTTCATGCATTCATGACCTCGAGATTAGATTACTGTAATGCTTTATTAGCTGGTTGTCCTGCATCCTCAATAAACAAACTACAGTTAGTCCAAAACGCGGCTGCTAGAGTTCTTACTAGGTCAAGAAAATATGATCATATAACACCAATTTTATCATCTCTACACTGGTTACCTGTGAAGTTCCGTATCAATTACAAAGTATTGCTACTAACCTATAAAGCCCTAAATGGTTTAGCTCCAGTGTATCTAACGGATCTTCTATCGCCCTACAATCCATCGCGCTCTTTAAGATCACTAAACTCTAGGCTTCTGGTCATTCCTAGGATATCTAAGTCCACTAAAGGAGGGAGGGCTTTTTCACATTTAGCTCCTAAACTCTGGAATAGTCTTCCTGATATTGTTCGAGGTTCAGACTCGCTGTCCCAGTTTAAAACTAGATTAAAGACGCATCTCTTTAGCCAAGCATTCACATTATAATTATCTTTTTATACTACAGTTAAATCGGATCAAAAGCATTAATATAATATTCTGAACAGCAGCTACGCTAATCATTTCCCATCTGCTTTTCTGTTGTTATCTCGGGACACTAGTCCCGAGGTAAATAGTTCATCAGCTCCAGTTTGTATCCAGCCTCTCATGGAGACTTCGGATGCCCCGACACCTGTGATGAGACGACTCCACGCCTGTGAAGAGACGACTCAACGCCAGCGTTGTTATGGCCTAAATTAATACACGATTGATTAACTTTTTCGAACATTATTCTTTAACATTGTCTTTCTAACATTTTTACTGTACATCTATGAAATGCACTTTCTGTAAAGCTGCTTTGAAACAATGTGTATTGTGAAAAGCGCTATACAAATAAATTTGAATTGAATTGAATTGAATTATTATTAGTGTTTAACGCACTGCCCTCAGGGCAAAAGTACTCAATAGGTTCATATCACTGTGTTATTATTAGTGTTTAACGCGCTGCCCTCAGGGCAAAAGCACTCAATAGGTTCGTATCACTTTGTTATTATTAGTGTTTAACGCGCTGCCCTCAAGGCAGAAGCACTCAATAGGTTCATATTACTGTGTTATTATTAGGGTTTAACGCACTGCCCTCAGGGCAGAAGCACTCAATAGGTTAGTATCACTGTGTTATTATTAGTGTTTAACGCACTTGCCTCAAGGCAGAAGCACTCAATAGGTTAGTATCACTGTGTTATTATTAGTGTTTAACGCTCTGTCCTCAGGGCAAAAGTACTCAATAATTTCATATCACTGTGTTATTATTAGTGTTTAACGCACTGCCCTCAGGGCAGAAGCACTCAATAGGTTTGTATCACTGTGTTATTATTAGTGTTTAACGCACTGCCCTCAGGGCAAAAGTACTCAATAAGTTCATATCACTGTGTTATTATTAGTGTTTAACGCACTGCCCTCCAGGCAGAAGCACTCAATAGGTTTGTATCACTGTGTTATTATTAGTGTTTAACGCGCTGCCCTCAGGGCAAAAGTACTCAATAGGTTCATATCACTGTGTTATTATTAGTGTTTAACGCACTGCCCTCAGGGCAAAAGTACTCAATAGGTTCATATCACTGTGTTATTATTAGTGTTTAACGCACTGCCCTCAGGGCGGAAGCACTTAATAGGTTAGTATCACTGTGTTATTATTAGTGTTTAACGCACTGCCCTCAAGGCAGAAGCACTCAATAGGTTCGTATCACTGTGTTATTAGTGTTTAACGCGCTGCCCTCAGGGCAAAAGTACTCAATAGGTTCATATCACTGTGTTATTATTAGTGTTTAACGCACTGCCCTCAGGGCAAAAGTACTCAATAAGTTCATATCACTGTGTTATTATTAGTGTTTAACGCACTGCCCTCAAGGCAGAAGCACTCAATAGGTTTGTATCACTGTGTTATTATTAGTGTTTAACGCACTGCCCTCAGGGCAAAAGTACTCAATAGGTTCATATCACTGTGTTATTATTAGTGTTTAACGCGCTGCCCTCAGGGCAGAAGCACTCAATAGGTTCATATCACTGTGTTATTATTAGTGTTTAACGCACTGCCCTCAGGGCAGAAGCACTCAATAGGTTAGTATCACTGTGTTATTATTAGTGTTTAACGCACTGCCCTCAAGGCAGAAGCACTCAATAGGTTTGTATCACTGTGTTATTATTAGTGTTTAACGCACTGCCCTCAGGGCAAAAGTACTCAATAAGTTCATATCACTGTGTTATTATTAGTGTTTAACGCACTGCCCTCAAGGCAGAAGCACTCAATAGGTTTGTATCACTGTGTTATTATTAGTGTTTAACGCGCTGCCCTCAGGGCAAAAGTACTCAATAGGTTCATATCACTGTGTTATTATTAGTGTTTAACGCACTGCCCTCAGGGCAAAAGTACTCAATAGGTTCATATCACTGTGTTATTATTAGTGTTTAACACACTGCCCTCAGGGCAGAAGCACTTAATAGGTTAGTATCACTGTGTTATTATTAGTGTTTAACGCACTGCCCTCAGGGCAAAAGTACTCAATAGGTTCATATCACTGTGTTATTATTAGTGTTTAACGCACTGCCCTCAGGGCAAAAGTACTCAATAGGTTCATATCACTGTGTTATTATTAGTGTTTAACGCGCTGCCCTCAGGACAAAAGTACTCAATAGGTTCATATCACTGTGTTATTATTAGTGTTTAACGCACTGCCCTCAGGGCAAAAGTACTCAATAAGTTCATATCACTGTGTTATTATTAGTGTTTAACGCACTGTCCTCAAGGCAGAAGCACTCAATAGGTTCGTATCACTGTGTTATTATTAGTGTTCATCGCGCTGCCCTCCGGGCAGAAGCACTCAATAGGTTCGTATCACGGTGTTATTATTAGTGTTCATCGCGCTGCCCTCAGGGCAGAAGCACTCAATAGGTTTGTATCGCTGTGTTATTATTAGTGTTTAACGCGCTGCCCTCAGGGCAGAAGCACTCAATAGGTTCGTATCACTGTGTTATTATTAGTGTTTAACGCACTGCCCTCAGGGCAGAAGCACTCAATAGGTTAGTATCACTGTGTTATTATTAGTGTTTAACGCACTTGCCTCAAGGCAGAAGCACTCAATAGGTTAGTATAACTGTGTTATTATTAGTGTTTAACGCTCTGCCCTCAGGGCAAAAGTACTCAATAAGTTCATATCACTGTGTTATTATTAGTGTTTAACGCACTGCCCTCAAGGCAGAAGCACTCAATAGGTTTGTATCACTGTGTTATTATGATGGCCTTCACCCCAGCAGAATCGGAGCGGCTCTTCTGTCGGACAACATCTCCAGAGCGCTGCACACCACCATATGACTAGTAAGTCAAAGTCCAAATCACAGTATTTGCTGTCCAAACTTAACTGACATAAGTACCAATGTAGAACATTATATAGAAACTGTGTCTGAACATAACTGTGTAGAACATTATATAAAAACTGTGTCTGAACATAACTGTGTAGAACATTATATAGAAACTGTGTCTATTCCTCGTTTAGTGAGGTCAAACATTAAATCTACTGTAGGATCTAGGAAAAATCTAATTGTGATTAAACCAGAAAATCTCAATATTAGTGAACAAAAACAATTTCTAAAACTAGGTCTTCTAAACATTAGATCGCTCACACCTAAGGCGGTTATTGTAAATGAAATGGTCACAGATAATAGTTTCGATGTACTTTGCCTTACTGAAACCTGGCTTAAGCCAAATGATTATTTCGGTCTAAATGAGTCTACTCCGCTAGGATACTGTTATAAGCATGAGCCCCGTCTGATTGGTCGTGGCGGGGGTGTTGCAACAATCTATAGAGATATTCTTAATGTTACTCAGAAAACAGGTCACAGGTTTAATTCGTTTGAAGTACTAGTGCTAAATGTTACACTCTTAAATGTAAGAAAGAAATCCGTATTATCTCTAGCCTTGGCTACTGTGTATAGACCTCCAGGGCCCTATGCTGATTTCTTAAAAGAGTTTGCAGACTTTCTCTCAGATCTATTGGTCAACGTCGATAAAGCATTAATTGTTGGAGATTTTAACATACACGTAGATAACACAAATGATGCATTAGGGGCTGCATTTACAGATCTATTAAACTCCTTTGGGGTTAAGCAAAACGTCACTGGTCCCACTCATCGTCTTAATCACACACTAGATTTAATTATATCACATGGAACCAACCCAACCGACATAGATATTATACCGCAAAGTGATGATGTCACTGACCATTACATGGTAACTTGCATACTGCGTACTGCTGAAATCTGTCATGTTGCGCCACGTTATCGTCCAGGCAGAACAATCCTTCCAACCACTATAGATAGATTCTCAAATAGCTTACCTGATCTGGCTCAGCTGCTCAGTGAACCCAAACAAACAGATGAACTAGAGGAAATGGCTAGCAGTATGAGCACGATTTTATCTAGCACATTAGAAATTGTTGCACCAATTAGATTAAAAAAGGTTAGAGAGAAAACAAAAGCACCATGGTACAACAGTGCTACACATGTTATCAAGAGAGAAACTCGTAACTTAGAGCGTAAATGGAAACAAACAAATTTAGAGGTCTTTAGAATCGCGTGGAAAGATAGTATGTCACGTTATAAAAAGGCCCTAAAAGCAGCCAGGGCTGAGCATCTCCGCAAAATAATAGAAAATAATCAAAATAACCCAAGGTTTTTATTTAACATCGTGGCTAGACTAACAAATAAACAAACATCGCCTGAGCAAAATATTCCGTTACAGTTTAGTAGTAATGATTTTATGAATTTCTTCACTGAGAAAATAGAAAGCATCAGAAACAAAATTGTAAATGTACAATCTTTAATGATGTCTTATGATTCAACCGCAACTATCGCCCGTCAAGAACTACTACACCGCTTTACAACTATAGGACAGGAAGAGCTAAATAAACTTATCATTGCATCTAAACCAACAACATGTTTATTAGATCCAATACCCACTAAACTACTGAAAGAGTTGTTACCTGTAGTGGAAGAGCCTCTTCTCAATATTATTAACTCATCTTTATCTTTAGGTCATGTTCCAAGAATATTCAAGTTGGCAGTCATAAAACCTCTCATTAAGAAGCCACAATTAGATCATAATAACCTAGCAAATTACAGACCAATTTCAAATCTTCCATTTATGTCTAAAATACTAGAAAAAGTTGTGTCCGCTCAATTGTGCGCTTTCTTGCAAGAAAATGATATCTATGAAAAATTTCAATCAGGATTCAGGCCGCATCATAGCACAGAAACTGCACTCGTTAAAATCACAAATGATTTACTTCTAGCTTCTGACCAAGGCTGTATCTCAATACTAGTTCTACTCGATCTCAGTGCTGCGTTTGATACTATAGATCATAAACTACTCTTAGATCGACTTCAAAATTATACTGGTGTTCAGGGACAGGCATTAAACTGGTTTAGATCGTACTTATCAGACCGCTACCATTTTGTCTGTCTAAATGGGGAAAAATCAAAGATGACGTCAGTAGACTATGGGGTGCCGCAAGGATCCGTGCTAGGCCCTCTGCTATTCTCTATATATATGCTGCCACTTGGTAATATTATAAGAAAACATGGAATTAATTTCCACTGTTATGCTGATGACACTCAATTATATATTTCATCACGACCGGATGAAAACGCTAAATTATCTAAACTGACAGCGTGTGTTGAAGATATTAAATACTGGATGACGTGTAATTTTCTGCTATTAAATTCAGATAAAACGGAGGTGTTACTTATTGGTCCAAAAAACTGCCCACAAAACCTCTCGCAATACAATTTTACCTTGGAAGGATGTCCTGTCACTTTATCCACTACAGTAAAAGACCTGGGTGTTATATTAGACCGTAACCTGACATTCGAAAATCATATTTCATATGTTACAAGAACGGCATTTTTCCATCTTAGAAACATTGCTAAGCTACGTAACATGCTATCTATTTCTGATGCAGAAAAGTTAGTTCATGCATTCATGACCTCGAGATTAGATTACTGTAATGCTTTATTAGCTGGTTGTCCTGCATCCTCAATAAACAAACTACAGTTAGTCCAAAACGCGGCTGCTAGAGTTCTTACTAGGTCAAGAAAATATGATCATATAACACCAATTTTATCATCTCTACACTGGTTACCTGTGAAGTTCCGTATCAATTACAAAGTATTGCTACTAACCTATAAAGCCCTAAATGGTTTAGCTCCAGTGTATCTAACGGATCTTCTATCGCCCTACAATCCATCGCGCTCTTTAAGATCACTAAACTCTAGGCTTCTGGTCATTCCTAGGATATCTAAGTCCACTAAAGAAGGGAGGGCTTTTTCACATTTAGCTCCTAAACTCTGGAATAGTCTTCCTGATATTGTTCAAGGTTCAGACTCGCTGTCCCAGTTTAAAACTAGATTAAAGACGCATCTCTTTAGCCAAGCATTCACATTATAATTATCTTTTTATACTACAGTTAAATCGGATCAAAAGCATTAATATAATATTCTGAACAGCAGCTACGCTAATCATTTCCCATCTGCTTTTCTGTTGTTATCTCGGGACACTAGTCCCGAGGTAAATAGTTCATCAGCTCCAGTTTGTATCCAGCCTCTCATGGAGACTTCGGATGCCCCGACACCTGTGATGAGACGACTCCACGCCTGTGAAGAGACGACTCAACGCCAGCGTTGTTATGGCCTAAATTAATACACGATTGATTAACTTTTTCGAACATTATTCTTTAACATTGTCTTTCTAACATTTTTACTGTACATCTATGAAATGCACTTTCTGTAAAGCTGCTTTGAAACAATGTGTATTGTGAAAAGCGCTATACAAATAAATTTGAATTGAATTGAATTGAATTATTATTAGTGTTTAACGCACTGCCCTCAGGGCAAAAGTACTCAATAGGTTCATATCACTGTGTTGTTATTATTAGTGTTTAACGCGCTGCCCTCAGGGCAAAAGCACTCAATAGGTTCGTATCACTTTGTTATTATTAGTGTTTAACGCGCTGCCCTCAAGGCAGAAGCACTCAATAGGTTCATATCACTGTGTTATTATTAGGGTTTAACGCACTGCCCTCAGGGCAGAAGCACTCAATAGGTTAGTATCACTGTGTTATTATTAGTGTTTAACGCACTTGCCTCAAGGCAGAAGCACTCAATAGGTTAGTATCACTGTGTTATTATTAGTGTTTAACGCTCTGTCCTCAGGGCAAAAGTACTCAATAAGTTCATATCACTGTGTTATTATTAGTGTTTAACGCACTGCCCTCAGGGCAGAAGCACTCAATAGGTTTGTATCACTGTGTTATTATTAGTGTTTAACGCACTGCCCTCAGGGCAAAAGTACTCAATAAGTTCATATCACTGTGTTATTATTAGTGTTTAACGCACTGCCCTCAAGGCAGAAGCACTCAATAGGTTTGTATCACTGTGTTATTATTAGTGTTTAACGCGCTGCCCTCAGGGCAAAAGTACTCAATAGGTTAATATCACTGTGTTATTATTAGTGTTTAACGCACTGCCCTCAGGGCAAAAGTACTCAATAGGTTCATATCACTGTGTTATTATTAGTGTTTAACGCACTGCCCTCAGGGCGGAAGCACTAAATAGGTTAGTATCACTGTGTTATTATTAGTGTTTAACGCACTGCCCTCAAGGCAGAAGCACTCAATAGGTTCGTATCACTGTGTTATTAGTGTTTAACGCGCTGCCCTCAGGGCAAAAGTACTCAATAGGTTCATATCACTGTGTTATTATTAGTGTTTAACGCACTGCCCTCAGGGCAAAAGTACTCAATAAGTTCATATCACTGTGTTATTATTAGTGTTTAACGCACTTGCCTCAAGGCAGAAGCACTCAATAGGTTAGTATCACTGTGTTATTATTAGTGTTTAACGCTCTGCCCTCAGGGCAAAAGTACTCAATAAGTTCATATCACTGTGTTATTATTAGTGTTTAACGCACTGCCCTCAAGGCAGAAGCACTCAATAGGTTTGTATCACTGTGTTATTATTAGTGTTTAACGCACTGCCCTCAGGGCAAAAGTACTCAATAGGTTCATATCACTGTGTTATTATTAGTGTTTTAACGCGCTGCCCTCAGGGCAAAATCACTCAATAGGTTCGTATCACTTTGTTATTATTAGTGTTTAACGCGCTGCCCTCAAGGCAGAAGCACTCAATAGGTTCATATCACTGTGTTATTATTAGTGTTTAACGCACTGCCCTCAGGGCAAAAGTACTCAATAAGTTCATATCACTGTGTTATTATTAGTGTTTAACGCACTGCCCTCAAGGCAGAAGCACTCAATAGGTTTGTATCACTGTGTTATTATTAGTGTTTAACGCGCTGCCCTCAGGGCAAAAGTACTCAATAGGTTCATATCACTGTGTTATTATTAGTGTTTAACGCACTGCCCTCAGGGCAAAAGTACTCAATAGGTTCATATCACTGTGTTATTATTAGTGTTTAACACACTGCCCTCAGGGCAGAAGCACTTAATAGGTTAGTATCACTGTGTTATTATTAGTGTTTAACGCACTGCCCTCAGGGCAAAAGTACTCAATAGGTTCATATCACTGTGTTATTATTAGTGTTTAACGCACTGCCCTCAGGGCAAAAGTACTCAATAGGTTCATATCACTGTGTTATTATTAGTGTTTAACGCACTGCCCTCAGGGCGGAAGCACTTAATAGGTTAGTATCACTGTGTTATTATTAGTGTTTAACGCACTGCCCTCAAGGCAGAAGCACTCAATAGGTTCGTATCACTGTGTTATTAGTGTTTAACGCGCTGCCCTCAGGGCAAAAGTACTCAATAGGTTCATATCACTGTGTTATTATTAGTGTTTAACGCACTGCCCTCAGGGCAAAAGTACTCAATAAGTTCATATCACTGTGTTATTATTAGTGTTTAACGCACTTGCCTCAAGGCAGAAGCACTCAATAGGTTAGTATCACTGTGTTATTATTAGTGTTTAACGCTCTGCCCTCAGGGCAAAAGTACTCAATAAGTTCATATCACTGTGTTATTATTAGTGTTTAACGCACTGCCCTCAAGGCAGAAGCACTCAATAGGTTTGTATCACTGTGTTATTATTAGTGTTTAACGCACTGCCCTCAGGGCAAAAGTACTCAATAGGTTCATATCACTGTGTTATTATTAGTGTTTTAACGCGCTGCCCTCAGGGCAAAATCACTCAATAGGTTCGTATCACTTTGTTATTATTAGTGTTTAACGCGCTGCCCTCAAGGCAGAAGCACTCAATAGGTTCATATCACTGTGTTATTATTAGTGTTTAACGCACTGCCCTCAGGGCAAAAGTACTCAATAAGTTCATATCACTGTGTTATTATTAGTGTTTAACGCACTGCCCTCAAGGCAGAAGCACTCAATAGGTTTGTATCACTGTGTTATTATTAGTGTTTAACGCGCTGCCCTCAGGGCAAAAGTACTCAATAGGTTCATATCACTGTGTTATTATTAGTGTTTAACGCACTGCCCTCAGGGCAAAAGTACTCAATAGGTTCATATCACTGTGTTATTATTAGTGTTTAACACACTGCCCTCAGGGCAGAAGCACTTAATAGGTTAGTATCACTGTGTTATTATTAGTGTTTAACGCACTGCCCTCAGGGCAAAAGTACTCAATAGGTTCATATCACTGTGTTATTATTAGTGTTTAACGCACTGCCCTCAGGGCAAAAGTACTCAATAGGTTCATATCACTGTGTTATTATTAGTGTTTAACGCGCTGCCCTCAGGACAAAAGTACTCAATAGGTTCATATCACTGTGTTATTATTAGTGTTTAACGCACTGCCCTCAGGGCAAAAGTACTCAATAAGTTCATATCACTGTGTTATTATTAGTGTTTAACGCACTGCCCTCAAGGCAGAAGCACTCAATAGGTTCGTATCACTGTGTTATTATTAGTGTTCATCGCGCTGCCCTCCGGGCAGAAGCACTCAATAGGTTCGTATCACGGTGTTATTATTAGTGTTCATCGCGCTGCCCACAGGGCAGAAGCACTCAATAGGTTTGTATCGCTGTGTTATTATTAGTGTTTAACGCGCTGCCCTCAGGGCAGAAGCACTCAATAGGTTTGTATCGCTGTGTTATTATTAGTGTTTAACGCGCTGCCCTCAGGGCAGAAGCACTCAATAGGTTCGTATCACTGTGTTATTATTAGTGTTTAACGCGCTGCCCTCAAGGCAGAAGCACTCAATAGGTTTGTATCACTGTGTTATTATTAGTGTTTAACGCGCTGCCTTCAAGGCAGAAGCACTCAATAGGTTTGTATCGCTGTGTTATTATTAGTGTTTAACGTGCTGCCCTCAGGGCAGAAGCACTCAATAGGTTCATATCACCAGTGTTGGGCACGTTACTTTAAAAAAGTAATTAGTTATAGTTACTAGTTACTTCTTACAAATAGTAACTGAGTTAGTAACTGAGTTACATCATTATAAAAGTAACTAATTACCAGGGAAAGTAATTACTGCGTTACTTTTTTTTTCTTTCAAATGTTCAAATATGTCAAATAATTTGGATGCCCCCAATATTAGATATGTTAAATGAATGAATTGGACACTAAATAGAATAAATTATTATTATAAAACATTGTACATTAATGTGCACTATTGTAATGTTGCTGTGGGACAATGTGAGAGACACCTATCAAATTCAATGCATTATTGTAAATATTATCAGTAGGCCTACTATAGTGTAAATATTGTGTAAATATTATCAGTATATCACTATACTTTCCTGTGGTAGTGGAGCTCACGTTATCACCTGGGTTTTTAGCCACTAATTTTGTGGCATATGATGATGTGAGGCGCTTCAGAATCACTTGCCACCGGCGTGGAGAGACTCTTTCTTCCTGGGCATAAGTTGCATGCTACATAAATATTCTTACCTTTCACCTCAACGAGGGAAAAGTAGCGCTTACTTCCAATTTGCGAAAGCTACCTTTGAAGTCGTTGGACTATCGCTGAATGTGCATATGCGTGTGCGTCATAGGTGTGTGTGTGTGTGTGTGTGTGTGTGTGTGAACCATAGACCGTGAAAAAAAATAGGTGTGAACTCAACCTATCAACTTCAACCTTGTCTCCCACCCACCAATCATCATCAGTTATGTGTACCACCGCATGGCTGGTGCGCGCGCACACACACACACACACACACAAGTTGCAGGTCCGACTGACAGAGAGCCTGTTCGGATGAAAAGCGCTTCAGTGAGCTCAATTATAGTAACGCGACTAACGCCGCATTTTTTTCCCTCAGTAACGCTAACGGCGTTGTAACGAGAGAAACAGTAATTCGTTTGATTACTCGTTACTGAAAAAAATAATTCCGTTAGTAACGCCGTTTATCTGTAACGCCGTTATTCCCAACACTGAATATCACTGTGTTATTATTAGTGTTTAACGCACTGCCCTCAGGGCAGAAGCACTCAATAGGTTCATATCACTGTGTTATTATTAGTGTTTAACGCGCTGCCTTCAAGGCAGAAGCACTCAATAGGTTTGTATCACTGTGTTATTATTAGTGTTTAACGCACTGCCCTCAGGGCAGAAGCACTCAATAGGTTCGTATTGCTGTGTTATTATTAGTGTTTTACGCTCTGCTCCATTTGTTCTATATAGTATACGTATTTTTATCCGGTTTTTTTTCAGTTTTTTTTTTTTTACTAGTTTTATAGTCTAGTAACTGTATACATGTTTAGTTTATTTAACAGTGACCATGCACATCACAGTTGTTGTGTGAGTTAGCTTAATAGCTCATTTACATCTGTAGTCCCATGGCAGGATGTTACATAAAAATAACAGTACTCCATTCCAATCCAGAAAAAAAGATGATAATAATGTCATATCACAAATTACAATATCAAATCACATTTAAAAAAAAAAAAAAAAAAAAAAAAAAAATATATATATATATATATATATATATATATATATATATATATATATATATATATATATATATATATATATATATATATATATATATATATATATATATATATATATATATATATATATATTTCATTCTTAAACAATTGCTTTATTATTGACTTGTTCTTTTATTCTTCAGTTACCTGGGTGAGCTGGCAGCAACTGGACGACTTAAAGGAGTGAAGAGTTCTCTGAAGCTGGCTAGTCTATGATTACTGGATGCAAAAATGGAGATGTATGATCTAGTATCACTATGCAAAACTGTCTTTACAATAAGCAAGTTTCTTTTTAACTGCATTAAAATTAATGTGTGCCACTCAAACCTGCAATAAATAAATATAAAACTACCATTTTAATTCAGTCTGTACTTTGCTGTTTGATGATTGTGCAAAATGAAAGAACAAATCTTGATTGTAAATAATAAGTTCACTAATTATATTTTTATTGTACAGCCTTTTGGTCCAAATATTACAATAAAATATAGTTATGACATTTCATTTATGCAATTACAAAACAAATCCAGAGAAACAAAAATATAAAATACAGCAATATATCACAACAAAAAGGTAGAGCAAAGATAAGTTTTATAATTAAACTACTTTTAACTAGTTTATTCTATCATTCTTAGAGGTTGTCAAGTGCTTTTGAATTTTAGTTTTAGATAACATGAATCATGGACATCCTCATTTTCACACATTTCCTGGATCACTTTCTTTTGATGGAGTAAACTTGGCTGCCAGGAACATTACATCACTGACCAGCTCACCTCACTGCATCTGAAATGTAAACAAATAGAATTACTAGAAAAATCATAAGATCTAAGCAACAAAGACAGACTCACTACTCCCTCAAAATTGACAATTTCCTATTGGCAAGTAAAACTTGTCAAAATAGCACTAAGGTCAACAAAATACAAAATAGCACTAAGGTCAACAAAATACAAAATAGCACTAAGGTCAACAAAATAGCACTAAGGTCAACAAAATAGCACTAAGGTCAGTTATGTTGCTACATTGTGTTAAAAGAAAAGGCACAGAAAACAAAAATACAGTAAAAGTATACTTTTCTTGTATTTTTGTTTTCTGTGCCTTTTCTTTTCATAAATAAGCAACCACAATATTGTTGTATTAACACTCAGGAGGTGAGCATCTCCTCTGCAATTCAGAGACCAGATAGGTAGAGACCAGATGTAATATCAAATTAGAACAGAGCTACAACTACAGTGATGTTATCCGGAGCATTGTACTACAGTGATGTAGTTGCAGAAGATGTTTGCGGGAACCCATGAAGACCATTGGTCTTCATTTGGTGCATTAATCCGGAGCATTGTATTCCGATTACAGTCAGTTGAAAATTCTAATCTGAATGAAAACGCTCCATGTAAACACCTCTGTCTGAATAAAAATGCCCAAACTGATTGAAATTTCAGGCATGGGAAGAGGCATTTTTACTGCTTGATAAATATAAGCAGCACTCATCGTCATGTGTGCTCATCATCATCTCCTAATCACGAACTGAAATAGATAAATATTAAGTATTTTTAAAACAAAAGAATATAAGTAATGGCAGGATAATAGGTAATATGCGCCAACAGCGGTAAGCTCTATATGCGTGCAGAAGCTTACTGTCACAGCCAACGCCCACCAACACACAGACATCGTCACCAGGGGGCGTATTACAGAAACATCTTAACTTTAGAATCCTATCTTATCTGTTTGGTAACCATGGCAATTTTAGTTAGGACCGCATTTAGGACAAACGTTATTACAGAATGACATTTCTTAAGTGCATAATCTTAGCTTAACTATGGATAGGAAATGGGTTTTACAGAAGCATCCTAACTCGACAAAAAATCCTAAAAGCTGTCTCAACTTTTGGAACACACCACTGGTGTCCTAACTTCAAACCTTTTTGAAATCCAACGGTAAAAATCACAGTACAAAAATCCTTTTTCGAGAGAGCGTTACATTTATTAATGATATAAGATGAAGAGCAGCGACGTTTGAATGTGGAGAGACCTTTGGAGACCGTGCTGTGCTTTGATGATAAAATATTTATAAATAAAAACAGACTCCCACGACACAATTTTGCAGTTAGTTGATGAATTGCGACCAACATTACAGAGGCCAACATGTATAGAGGTCTTACATTGACAGCAGCGCAGCCTAGTGAACACGCTGCCGCTCGTCCTTAAAGGGTAACTAAACTCTAAACCAACTTTCTTTAGTTAATGATCTGTAATACTGGGGCTTTATTAATGCTGTTCATTGATTCGAGTAAATGTTTTGACATTTGGGTATAAAGTAGGGGTGGGCGATATCTCGATATTTAAAATATATTGAGATATTTTTTAAACACGATATGGATTTTGACATATCGTATATATCGATATATTGTTTACCAGTAATTTGGTTTCCAATATTCTTCAAAATATATGTTATGTCCAACAGAAGAAAGAACTTTATTCAGGTTTAAAACAACTTGAGCGTGAGTAATCAATGACAGAATTTTCATTTTTGAGTGAACTATTCCTTTAGTGGTTAATAAAATAACAAAAGACAAAGACAAAATCATTTACGGCTCTTGACTGAAAAACTAATACAGTAGCTTTAATAAGAATCAATGTATATTTTATAGGGAAGTCTATGTAGTGTTTTATTTTTACATTTATTAATTCAATTTCATACTTAAATGTTGCTGTACAGCTCTGAGCTGCCAGTGTAAATCTTTATAAATATATATTTATTTTATATTATACAGTACACTAGGAATGTGTACAAGGTTTTTTAAAAGTAAAGTTTTAAGTTTAAGTCAAGTCTTTTAAGTAAAATAAAGAAAGAGTATTGCAATAAAAAAAAAAAAAAAATTTCCACCTTAAGCTCTTGCTATTCGGCTAAGAATAGAATAGCAAAAATCTGAACCGAACCGAAAACCGTGGTAAAAAAAACCGAGGTATGTATTGAACCATGGATTTACTGTATTGTTGCATCCCTACTTTGTTCCTACATGAACTGCCTACCTCTTTGCACTTCAATAAAAAAAAAGACTTTGTGGTATTTGGCATATTAGTTTTTGGGGGGTTATTTTTCCTGTAAAGATATCGAGATATATATCATATATCGAGATATAGCAAAATATATTGAGATATATTTTTTGCTCCATATCGCCCAGCCCTAGTATAAAGTGTTTTAATTCTATAAAATATGGTGTAAAACCGCCAAAGTGCTGCCCTCTTAAGGTTGAACGGTGGCTACTGCAGTTGAATTTTCCTATTGGACGTTGTGGTACATCGTGACGTAGGATGGCACTTCCAACGGCTCACTATCCGTGCCCCTGGCACGAGCTTACCACGCCCTCAGAAATGATTCCCCAATCACATGATGAGAACGGCTTCACTCCAGTATGAACTGTCATGTTACATGAAGTAGAAACATTATGAATGATACTCACTTGACACTTGCTTTAACATTGTATTGAAGAAAATGCGGTTAAATAATGCAGTTGTCAGTACACGTCAGGCTTTTCTTGCGATATTATTGCCGCCCGTCATGTGTACAGATAAGTTTCATACATGAGATGCACTTTCAAACCCTGACCGGAGTGATTGCCGTGGTAACGAACAACAATACCGTAACGTGCTGGCATATATAGTCTTTTATTTGAGGAAATCTGTTTTAGGCTATTAGGTCTGAACTTATTGGTCCTGCGCTGCTTATTGCTTCAGTTCATTTGAATGAAAATACATTGTATGTATATCAGATATCTGATCTATTGCTGGTGTCATTCCAGTCATTCTCCATCTTTGCGTCTCGCAAGTCAGACAGCTGTCAATCAATCAGTCACTGCGGGTCTCAGGTGCACGCCCTCCGCTCAGCCCCGCCCTCGGTTCATTCCCTCTGTCTCCGCTGGGCTCTGCCCACTTTTCCAGCATTTTTCAAAAATTGCCAGTGCCACTGAACTGGGGTTTAGTTACCCTTTAAAGGGACAGTTCACCTCTAAAATAATATCATTATTTACTAGGCCTGTCGCGATTGGTCGATACAATCGACTGCGTCGACGCTGTTAATCAGTCGACGTCAATATTTGTCGTCGACTGGGTAAGTTGGATAATTGTAATAATTGTATTAGTACCGGTACTTTAAAAATGACAGCACTCTAATAAGATCAGTATTTCTTAATGTGCGTCGATGTGTGACAGCAGGAGTGAAGATGTGTGTGTGTGTGTGTGTGTGTGTGTGTGGGTGTGTGTGTGTGTGCGTGTGAGACTGTTCACTAAACAATGGAAGCAGAACAGTCAAATATATACGCGCAGCTCAGGAAAAAGAACGCAACAGAAAAGTGCGGCGTGACCGGGACGTGCTCGCGCTGCCGGACTCGCGCACACGCCTTTCACTCAGACAGATCGCAACACCAGTTTATTGGGTTTGAATGGTAAAAAATATGTACAAATGCACGTCCTGGCAAGTATTCAGGTAAACACAGTCGGATATGTCTTTAGTGAACATATACAGAGTTAAATGAGAAATCATGTGTTACAATGAATTTGGTCCGTACAGCTCTTAAAGGGCCGGACCTAATATTCTGTGTGAAGCAGGGCAGGAACATGTCGGCCAAGTGAGTTTTTAGGTTTTTTTTAACCCTAAAACAATGATACAACAATGAATAGGGGTGTAACGGATCGCAGTTGATCCGTACGGATCACGACCCACGGTTCTGCACACACGTGACCCGCAGATTTATTGCGCTCTTTTTTTTTTACTTGTGGATTAACCTGAATTGTTTAGCGATCGCAGACTAAAAACATTTTTTCTGCCGAAAATGGTTTTTAAAGTAATCTTGTTCCTTTAAACTCGATGCTGAGTTTCAGAGAAACACATGTGTTCACGTGAACAGGGCATGTTAATCAGTCAACAGTGGCTAGCGGAGAAGTAGAAGAACTTGAAAAGCCCCCCGCATTATTCAAATCACGTGTATGGGAGCATTTTGGCTTCCCCGTAAAATATAATGATGACGGAAGAAGGGTGGTGGACAAAACTCTAACAGTATGTTGGCACTGTGGCACGAGAAAGCCGTATGAAAGTGGCGCATACATCGAGCATGGGACCTGCTGACGCTCGTTTCACACATACTCTGTTTGCAGTGCGTATTTTTTCCGTACCCATGTTAACGGATACAGCTTTCACATTGCACGCGGCTTCGGCCACGTAGTTACATCTGGTTGAGTACTTCTGCCCTGAGGGCAGCGCGTTAAACACTAATAATAATACAGTGATACAAACCTATTGAGTGCTTCTGCCCTGAGGGCAGCGCGTTCAACACTAATAATAACAGCGATACAAACCTATTGAGTGCTTCTGCCCTGAGGGCAGCGCGTTAAACACTAATAATAACACAGTGATACGAACCTATTGAGTGCTTCTGCCCTGAGGGCAGCGCGTTAAACACTAATAATAACAGCGATACAAACCTATTGAGTGCTTCTGCCCTGAAGGCAGCGCATTAAACACTAATAATAACACAGTGATACAAACCTATTGAGTGCTTCTGCCCTGAGGGCAGCGCGTTAAACACTAATAATAACACAGTGATACAAACCTATTGAGTGCTTCTGCCCTGAGGGCAGCGCGTTAAACACTAATAATAACACCGCGATACGAACCTATTGAGTGCTTCTGCCCTGAGGGCAGCGCGTTAAACACTAATAATAACACAGTGATATGAACCTATTGAGTGCTTCTGCTCTGAGGGCAGCGCGTTAAACACAAATAGTAACACAATGATATGAACTTATTGAGTACTTCTACCCTGAGGGCAGCGTGTTAAACACTAATAATAACACAATGATATGAACTTATTGAGTACTTCTACCCTGAGGGCAGCGTGTTAAACACTAATAATAACACAATGATATGAACTTATTGAGTACTTCTACCCTGAGGGCAGCGCGTTAAACACTAATAATAACACAGTGATATGAACCTATTGAGTGCTTCTGCTCTGAGGGCAGCGCGTTACACACTAATAATAACAGCGATACAAACCTATTGAGTGCTTCTGCTCTGAGGGCAGTGCGTTAAACACTAATAATAACACAGTGATATGAACCTATTGAGTGCTTCTGCCCTGAGGGCAGTACGTTAAACACTAATAATAACAGCGATACGAACCTATTGAGTGCTTCTGCCCTGAGGGCAGCGCGTTAAACACAGATAATAACACAGTGATATGAACCTATTGAGTGCTTCTGCCCTGAGGGCAGCGCGTTAAACACTAATAATAACACAGTGATATGAACCTATTGATTACTTTTGCCCTGAAGGCAGCGCGTTAAACACTAATAATAACACAGTGATACAAACCTATTGAGTGCTTCTGCTCTGAGGGCAGCGCATTAAACACTAATAATAACAAAGCGATACGAACCTATTGAGGGCAGCGCGTTAAACACTAATAATAACACAGCGATACAAACCTATTGAGTGCTTCTGCCCTGAGGGCAGCGCATTAAACACTAATAATAACACAGTGATACAAACCTATTGAGTGCTTCTGCCCTGAGGGCAGTACGTTAAACACTAATAATAACAGCGATACGAACCTATTGAGTGCTTCTGCCCTGAGGGCAGCGCGTTAAACACAGATAATAACACAGTGATATGAACCTATTGAGTGCTTCTGCCCTGAGGGCAGCGCGTTAAACACTAATAATAACACAGTGATATGAACCTATTGAGTACTTTTGCCCTGAAGGCAGCGCGTTAAACACTAATAATAACACAGTGATACAAACCTATTGAGTGCTTCTGCCCTGAGGGCAGCGCATTAAACACTAATAATAACAAAGCGATACGAACCTATTGAGGGCAGCGCGTTAAACACTAATAATAACACAGCGATACAAACCTATTGAGTGCTTCTGCCCTGAGGGCAGCGCATTAAACACTAATAATAACACAGTGATACAAACCTATTGAGTGCTTCTGCCCTGAGGGGAGCGCATTAAACACTAATAATAACACAGAGATACGAACCTATTGAGGGCAGCGCGTTAAACACTAATAATAACAAAGCGATACAAACCTATTGAGTACTTCTGCCTTGATATCATCTGAATTTTTGCATCAGCTCCACAGACAGCGAGCAGTTTTGGAAAAGCATTTTTTACTGCAGTGACACGGTAACACTTTGCATTAGTTAACATGAACTAACCGTGAACAACATCTCTGTTCAGCATTAGTTCATCTTTGTTAACGTTATTTCATAATATCCAGCTGTTCATGGTTTGTTCATGTTAGTTCACAGTGCATTAATGTTAGTAAGATTTTAATAATGCATTAGTAAATGTTGAAATTAAAATTGACAAAGATAAATAAATGCTTTATAAGTGCAGTTCATTATTAGTTCATGTTAACAAATGTAGTTAACTAATGTATACCTTATTAAGTGTTACCAGTGACACCATAAGCAGCTTTGATGTGGTCGAGCGATGAAGCAGTCAAATTAAAATGCATGTGATAGGACATTTAGACCAGTGTTTCCCAATCTTTTTTCAGTCATGGCACCCTTTGAAAATGTTCTCCATTTTGTGGCACCCCCTCGCATACGTTACGTTAGGGGTGTAACGGTACAGTTTGCTCACGGTTCGGTTTGTATCACGGTTTTAGGTTCACGGTTTCGGTATGGTTCAGTATTTCCTATGTTCAGGGAAAAAATAACTACTGTCAAATAAAAATAAAGAAAATAATAAGAACAAATCATTTAAATACAAGCAGCAGCACAAATAAATACTATTGAGCAAAGATACTAATAAAATAAACTATGCTTTTCAGGTTTTTCAGGTAGGCCTATATCTATCATTAGTTTTCAGGTACAGAAATTGATCAAATGTAAAATAACATAGCATATTTGACTGTATAAAGGAAAGATTAATCCTATTAAACTTACAAAAGCTATTCAATCAAGAGCAGTGAGTGATGTCCTTGTCTTTTGTTGTTTGACATTAAACAGACAGCAGTAAAGGCTACTGCCCCTTTAAGACTGCCCCTTTAAGACCTAAAGCTCGGATATGCGTCGTCTTTCTCGACTGTATAAAGTTTACTTAAGGCATATACAGACTATGTCTGCTAGAATACTCATCAAGATGGACATGTTGACATACTTAGTTAACTAATTTATACCTTATTAAGTGTTACCAGTGATACCATAAGCAGCTTTGATGTGTTCTGTGATGAAGCAGTCAAATTAAAATGCATGTGATAGGACATTTAGACGATGATTATTAGCTCTGTGCATTTCTAATGTTCGCGAATTATCTTAGTAAACGTTGGAGGATGTTGAAATTTTTACAAAATTGAAAGTAAATACACTTACCTTGTTATGAATGCATTCTCTCCAGATCAGCGATAACGGCTCAGTCTGGGGGATTCCCTCCACACGTACAAAACTCTTGGCCCGCCTCTGCTTCAATTTCATTGGTTGAATCTGTAAATCAATAATTTTCCTTTCTGCCCTCAGAACATGTTTGAGTAAGTAAAACTCCCATCTGCCACAAACACAGAGAGAACGAGACGAGGAATTGATGAATTGTGACAAGTACTAACTCTGATAGAAAATTAGCTAATTATTTGGTAAATTCTGTATGGTAGCACAAATGTCAAACAGGATTTATCATTTACACTACGTACAATTACGTAAAACACCAAAACTTCAAAATAATTATATTTGAAACAAGACTATAGAGTAATACTGAAGATATTATTATAAATTACAGCAACACCTCCCCCTTTGCCTTTCAGACGTGGCTTGTGTAACAATAATCTTGAGGGGTGGACTCATAATGTAATCATCAGGATTTAGCCAGGTTTCTGTCAAACACAGCACATCTAGGTTATGATCTGTAATCATATCATTAACGATAATCGCTTTTGAGGAAAGAGATTAAATATTCAGCAACCCAAGATTTAACATTTGTTTATCTGTATTATATCTGTATTTTATTTGTTGAACATCAATTAAATTTTTACATTTCAATGGGTTCGAGTGTTTTTTTTGTTTTGTTTTTGTTTTTTTTACTAGTTTGGGTAACTCTATGTGATAATATCTAGGTGAAAGAGTCTCTATATGTTGGGATTTATCTGACTTCTGTGATGTGAGACAACTAGCAGACGATCGGTTAAGCCAGTCCGTCTGCTTCCTGACCTGGGCCCCAGTTAGTCAAGGTACATTTTATGGGGAAAAAAATTGAGGTCAGATGTTGGTTCCAATTTGGAGAATTTTAATTTAAGACCTCAAAAAAGTGGAGATGGTCATGTAGAAATAAAGCATATTAGAATATTTGTATTATTACAAATAATATTAGAAGTTGTAAAAAAAAAAAAAAAAAACTTTTTGTAAAACATAATCAATTTCAACTTATATTTAGAGATACATTCAAATTACTTTTTACAAAAGGCCTGCACTTTCATACACTGAAAAAGTTGTAAATTAAACAGATTGTTGTTTACAAACGTTCATGTTTAATTCAATGCATTATTTGCTGTTTCTTTGTAATTTTTTGAAAGATTTACTAGCAATTTCTGAGAAAAGTAAATTCTACACCAAATGTTCATTGTAATAGTGCCATCACACATTTTCTTAAATGATTTTATTGATAGTAAACACATTAAAATAAGTTTAGACATGTACCATTAACATTTTTCCTAATATATTTTAAAGAATTTTTTTTATCTCAACAAATGTTAGATTTACATTATTATAATTATTTATAAAATATATATATTTTATTTATTTCAAATAATAATAATACTCAATAATAATAATACTGTTATTTTCAAGTGTCTCTTTAGTTTTCTTTGAAATTGTTCATGCATGTATTTCCATATGTGTCAGGGTGCGTGAGTAATGAGTTAAAAAAAAAATAACTCTCTAAATTAACAATTACAGTTTCATTTAATGCATTTCCTGATTTGTTTTGCAAACCCTTGCATCGCATTACTATCTGATACATTCACTGTACCATTGTACCACCACAGTGTTTTTGTTGAAACTGCTAACAGTCATGAGATATAATTTCTGATATTAATTTCTACTGATACAAACCCTATTTATGAAACCGGCATAACGTTGCGGACACTTCCTGAGCTGTAAAGCATTGAAATACGCCTCATCATAAACTAACAATGCATGAAAATATCTGGAAAGAGAGATACTTCCAGCAGCATATTTGCAAAGGATTTTGACCACTGTGACAATAAAGAGTCAACAAGTGTGTGTGTGCATGTGTGTG
Organism: Gobio gobio; assembly: GCF_949357685.1. Taxonomy (NCBI): domain Eukaryota; kingdom Metazoa; phylum Chordata; class Actinopteri; order Cypriniformes; family Gobionidae; genus Gobio; species Gobio gobio. The sequence continues at coordinate 20,792,363 of NC_137120.1, forward strand.
TGTCTGAGAGAGAGAAACGTGTGAGACTATGGGAGCTCAAGCCACCTGCCTGGCCCGGAGGCGACGCGGTAGCAAAGGACTTGTGCTAATCAATCACGGTGAACGCAGCTGTGCTTGGCAGGAGTCAAGATGACTGTGGATATTGGATCTGGTCCGTATTGCCTGGGAATTTATGGAAATGGTGGATGAGGGAGTCTGCGGGCCACAGATGTTTAGCAGGTCGAAGGGGATCCTCTTAGAAAGTCTACCCAGTTCTCAGTTCCTGGATCTAGCATATCGTTAGCCTCATAGCATAATTGCCCAGATCCGATTGGCCAAAAAATGACATAGGCAATTATGCTATGAGGCTAACGATATATAACATCCTAAAATGAAAATTCTGTTATTTAATTCCTTTCATGTTGTTACAAACCTGTATTCCGTCTGTGGATCACGTAAGGAAGAATTGACGAAAAGGTCCCTGTTGAAAAAAAACTGTATATGCTGGTTAGGTATGTTTTGAAGCAAGGCACCTGGTTTTATCTGGTTTATGCCAACCCAGTCTCATATAAAAATGTACCCTGACTACATTGGTCCAAAGTGCAAAACGTAGAGGGGTTACAATAATGGCCCTTGTATGACTGTAAAAAAAATGTTCCCTATTCTTTTCCTCTTGTTTTGCGTCCAAGTCACGTGACTTCAAGATTCTGGCCGTGAGAACAAAAAACATGCCGGACATTTCTCTCATTTTTAGTGGAAAATCAGTATTTTGAGTTAGCTTCTGCATAAAAATAAGTTTTGATTACATTTCTAGCGAGAAATATATATTTTATTTTCATAATATTCACTCTGTGAATGTACATAATCACTCGCTTGCTCGTTGTTGCGAAGATTTTTCAGATCTCTCCAGAAAAATGTGAAACTGTAACGTTTTGGTTGCTACGGACGCTGCTATCAACACATGTTAATGTTATCATGATGAAATTATTTATTGGGTTATCATTTTTCCATTATGACATGTTGGAGTATGATTCTCAATTTAATCAGCCAGCATAGCGTTATTTACATTTATTTATTTTTATTTACGCTATTCAAACAGTAGCCCAACCCCGCCCCCAAACCTGCCCATGTGCGTTATATGATGTAAAACACAGAATATTACAGACAACGGGCACACTTTATTGAAAAAGTTCAAGTATTGCAATTGTTCCGAGGTCAAACGATTGATTTGTGTGAAGAAAAGACGCGCCCCGGCATCACAATGAAGAAGACGCCACAGGCCGGCTGCAGTTAAACCCATAGATATGTATCCGTAGATGCCTCATTCGACTGCTCCAGGCACGTTGACCCGCCGCCATAGAAAGAGTCGCTAATGGGGTACTCTATAGCTGTGTCCCAAAGTGAAGTGTGTGCACTTCGAAGGCCATGCACTTCAAAGGCCAGGCCAGGCCACGCCACGCCTTACTTTTTATGACATGGCACTGATGGCAGCCGTCGACCGATTCAGGCCCGCAAACCTGCGGACAGTGGAAATATGAACTCATCCCAGATGAAGATGATATCCCGTTGGCACAGGCCTGGTCTCTATTGTGCATTATTCCCCATCCCGGTCCAGCTCCACCAGCGTCACCCGCTCAGCTCAATTAAAGAGTACATACAAATGTTTTCTTCTGTTTTAGCTGTTAGTTTAAACTTGGGTTGTTTCTGATGTTAAATTTAAATTATATTGTATGAATAGTTGTAAAAAGTAGCCTTCTTTAAGTAATGTATAGACCAATTTATTTTCATTTACACATTTTAATTTACATGACAAGAAAATATATGTATGAAAATATATGAATTTGTTTAATGTACAAATTATAACTTGCATTACAAAAATAAACAATGTACAGAACAACCTCTTTTATTTAGCCTATACACATTTCAAGTTAAGGAAAATGAACAATAGACAGCAATTACTTTGTTTAATTTACAAATAACTTGCATTAAAAAAAAAAAAATAATAATAATAATATAGAGAAATTGTTCAGTGCATCCCGGCCACGACTTTACATTCAGCCTTTGGAGGAGACTTTCGGTAGCCTATGGACCGTCGTCAGTGAGCAACATTCATTCATATAAAATACTTTATTCTGCAGTAAAGTCAGCAGTTTTCGTTTATTTGCATTTTGACTTATAGTTTTGAGTGACGTCGCATTTGATTTAGCCTATTTTTGTCTGTGATATTTTTATACGGTGTTGAAAATAAAAATAAGTTTTGATTACATTTCTAGTGAGAAATATATATTTTATTTTCATAATATTCACTCTGTGAATGTACATAATCACTCGCTTGCTCGTTGTTGCGAAGATTTTTCAGATCTCTCCAGAAAAATGTGAAACTGTAACGTTTTGGTTGCTACGGACGCTGCTATCAACACATGTTAATGTTATCATGATGAAATTATTTATTGGGTTATCATTTTTCCATTATGACATGTTGGAGTATGATTCTCAATTTAATCAGCCAGCATAGCGTTATTTACATTTATTTATTTTTATTTTATTTTATTGACTCTCATGTTTGATTCACTTTGATAAGGATGACTCTCATGTTTCATTTACATTCATTCCTATTACACTCGTGTTTGATTCACATTGATTAGGATGACTCTGATTGATTCACATTGATTTCGGATATTCACATTGATTTCGGATGACTCTCGTGTTTGATTCACATTGATTCACATCTAACACAGCGCGTTGTTGATGTTAGAGCTCCGTCGAATTGATTCATAATCCTTGATTTTCTCCTTATCACTCGCTTACAAACGATTATTTTCTATTATTTACAGCGTGTGAATATATCTCCGATACGATTCTCTATAAAAAACAATCGGATTGCTTTGATATCACTACTTATATCCGAACTTCCGCTACTAACCGTAGCCCGCTAGCATTGCACTCGTGGTAGCTTATTTACACCGGTAGCCCGCTAGCATTGCACGCGTGGTAACTTATTTACACCGGTCACCACTGAAACCGACAATTCGTCATCGCAGCACATCTGCTACAATGACGAATAACTCTGATGTGTGTCTAATGTTACCTTTGAGTGCAGGCGAGGACACGTTCGAGCTGCATTCGGTGCAGTTGGAGCTGGAGTCGTTGGAGAAGCAGATTAGCGATCTACTAGAGAGACGAGCCGTGCTGAGAGAGCGACGATCAGCGCTTGAAACATCACGCGCCGATGCGGTTAGTAACCTCTTGACTCCGACCTCGTCTACTCCGTGTGTTTCTCTGCAAAGGACCAAAGCACCCAGGACGCGATCATCATCCCTGGTTTCGTTCACTCCGGCGCCGACACGACCCTGGGTGCTTTCACAGCGGAAGACGCGAGCCAAGACCAGAGCTAGGACCTCTCCGCCCCTCCCGGTCTTCGAGATCTCCACCCGGAACCGCTTCTCCCCTCTTCGCGAGACGGAACGCGACGCTGTGGTCATCGGTACTTCCATCGTCCGACATGTCCACGCTACCTCAGGTAAAGGCAAGGTAATCACTCACTGCTTTCCTGGTGCTCGTGTTCTCGATGTCGCTGCGCAGGTTCCCGAGATCCTGAACGGTGACGAGCGCATCGGAGCTGTCGTGCTGCACGCGGGAACGAACGACACCAGGCTGCGGCAGACGGAGGTTCTGAAGAGGGACTACAGGAGCCTGATCGAGACGGTGCGCAGAACATCGCCTGAAGCATCGATCATCGTGTCTGGACCTCTTCCCACGTACCGACTAGGACATGAAAAGTTCAGTAGATTATTTGCTCTAAATGAATGGTTAATGTCATGGTGTAATGAACAGAAGCTGCTCTTTGTAAATAATTGGAATCTGTTTTGGGAGCGACCTAGGCTCTTCCGTCCTGATGGCCTTCACCCCAGCAGAATCGGAGCGGCTCTTCTGTCGGACAACATCTCCAGAGCGCTGCACACCACCATATGACTAGTAAGTCAAAGTCCAAATCACAGTATTTGCTGTCCTAACTTAACTGACATAAGTACCAATGTAGAACATTATATAGAAACTGTGTCTGAACATAACTGTGTAGAACATTATATAGAAACTGTGTCTATTCCTCGTTTAGTGAGGTCAAACATTAAATCTACTGTAAGATCTAGGAAAAATCTAATTGTGATTAAACCAGAAAATCTCAATATTAGTGAACAAAAACAATGCTGTCCAAACTTAATTGACATAAGTACCAATGTAGAACATTATATAGAAACTGTGTCTGAACATAACTGTGTAGAACATTATATAGAAACTGTGTCTGAACATAACTGTGTAGATCATTATATAGAAACTGTGTCTGAACATAACTGTGTAGAACATTATATAGAAACTGTGTCTATTCCTCGTTTAGTGAGGTCAAACATTAAATCTACTGTAGGATCTAGGAAAAATCTAATTGTGATTAAACCAGAAAATCTCAATATTAGTGAACAAAAACAATTTCTAAAACTAGGTCTTCTAAACATTAGATCGCTCACACCTAAGGCGGTTATTGTAAATGAAATGGTCACAGATAATAGTTTCGATGTACTTTGCCTTACTGAAACCTGGCTTAAGCCAAATGATTATTTCGGTCTAAATGAGTCTACTCCGCCAGGATACTGTTATAAGCATGAGCCCCGTCTGATTGGTCGTGGCGGCGGTGTTGCAACAATCTATAGAGATATTCTTAATGTTACTCATAAAACAGGTCACAGGTTTAATTCGTTTGAAGTACTAGTGCTAAATGTTACGCTCTTAAATGTAAGAAAGAAATCCGTATTATCTCTAGCCTTGGCTACTGTGTATAGACCTCCAGGGCCCTATGCTGATTTCTTAAAAGAGTTTGCAGACTTTCTCTCAGATCTATTGGTCAACGTCGATAAAGCATTAATTGTTGGAGATTTTAACATACACGTAGATAACACAAATGATGCATTAGGGGCTGCATTTACAGATCTATTAAACTCCTTTGGGGTTAAGCAAAACGTCACTGGTCCCACTCATCGTCTTAATCACACACTAGATTTAATTATATCACATGGAACCAACCCAACCGATATAGATATTATACCGCAAAGTGATGATGTCACTGACCATTACATGGTAACTTGCATACTGCGTACTGCTGAAATCTGTCATGTTGCGCCACGTTATCGACCAGGCAGAACAATCCTTCCAACCACTATAGATAGATTCTCAAATAGCTTACCTGATCTGTCTCAGCTGCTCAGTGAACCCAAACAAACAGATGAACTAGAGGAAATGGCTAGCAGTATGAGCACGATTTTATCTAGCACATTAGAAATTGTTGCACCAATTAGATTAAAAAAGGTTAGAGAGAAACCTAAAGCACCATGGTACAACAGTGCTACACATGTTATCAAGAGAGAAACTCGTAACTTAGAGCGTAAATGGAAACAAACAAATTTAGAGGTCTTTAGAATCGCGTGGAAAGATAGTATGTCACGTTATAAAAAGGCCCTAAAAGCAGCCAGGGCTGAGCATCTCCGCAAAATAATAGAAAATAATCAAAATAACCCAAGGTTTTTATTTAACACCGTGGCTAGACTAACAAATAAACAAACATCGCCTGAGCAAAATATTCCGTTACAGTTTAGTAGTAATGATTTTATGAATTTCTTCACTGAGAAAATAGAAAGCATCAGAAACAAAATTGTAAATGTACAATCTTTAATGATGTCTTATGATTCAACCGCAACTATCGCCCGTCAAGAACTACTACACCGCTTTACAACTATAGGACAGGAAGAGCTAAATAAACTTATCATTGCATCTAAACCAACAACATGTTTATTAGATCCAATACCCACTAAACTACTGAAAGAATTGTTACCTGTAGTGGAAGAGCCTCTTCTCAATATTATTAACTCATCTTTATCTTTAGGTCATGTTCCAAGAATATTCAAGTTGGCAGTCATAAAACCTCTCATTAAGAAGCCACAATTAGATCATAATAACCTAGCAAATTACAGACCAATTTCAAATCTTCCATTTATGTCTAAAATACTAGAAAAAGTTGTGTCCGCTCAATTGTGCGCTTTCTTGCAAGAAAATGATATCTATGAAAAATGATTTACTTCTAGCTTCTGACCAAGGCTGTATCTCAATACTAGTTCTACTCGATCTTAGTGCTGCGTTTGATACCATAGATCATAAACTACTCTTAGATCGACTTCAAAATTATACTGGTGTTCAGGGACAGGCATTAAACTGGTTTAGATCGTACTTATCAGACCGCTACCATTTTGTCTGTCTAAATGGGGAAAAATCAAAGATGACGTCAGTAGACTATGGGGTGCCGCAAGGATCCGTGTTAGGCCCTCTGCTATTCTCTATATATATGCTGCCACTTGGTAATATTATAAGAAAACATGGAATTAATTTCCACTGTTATGCTGATGACACTCAATTATATATTTCATCACGACCGGATGAAAACGCTAAATTATCTAAACTGACAGCGTGTGTTGAAGATATTAAATACTGGATGACGTGTAATTTTCTGCTATTAAATTCAGATAAAACGGAGGTGTTACTTATTGGTCCAAAAAACTGCCCACAAAACCTCTCGCAATACAATTTTACCTTGGAAGGATGTCCTGTCACTTTATCCACTACAGTAAAAGACCTGGGTGTTATATTAGACCGCAACCTGACATTCGAAAATCATATTTCATATGTTACAAGAACGGCATTTTTCCATCTTAGAAACATTGCTAAGCTACGTAACATGCTATCTATTTCTGATGCAGAAAAGTTAGTTCATGCATTCATGACCTCGAGATTAGATTACTGTAATGCTTTATTAGCTGGTTGTCCTGCATCCTCAATAAACTACAGTTAGTCCAAAACGCGGCTGCTAGAGTTCTTACTAGGTCAAGAAAATATGATCATATAACACCAATTTTATCATCTCTACACTGGTTACCTGTGAAGTTCCGTATCAATTACAAAGTATTGCTACTAACCTATAAAGCCCTAAATGGTTTAGCCCCAGTGTATCTAACGGATCTTCTATCGCCCTACAATCCATCGCGCTCTTTAAGATCACTAAACTCTAGGCTTCTGGTCATTCCTAGGATATCTAAGTCCACTAAAGGAGGGAGGGCTTTTTCACATTTAGCTCCTAAACTCTGGAATAGTCTTCCTGATATTGTTCGAGGTTCAGACTCGCTGTCCCAGTTTAAAACTAGATTAAAGACGCATCTCTTTAGCCAAGCATTCACATTTCTTCTTATACTACATCTTTTTATACTACAGTTAAATCGGATCAAAAGCATTAATATAATATTCTGAACAGCAGCTACGCTAATCATTTCCCATCTGCTTTTCTGTTGTTATCTCGGGACACTAGTCCCGAGGTAAATAGTTCATCAGCTCCAGTTTGTATCCAGCCTCTCATGGAGACTTCGGATGCCCCGACACCTGTGATGAGACGACTCCACGCCTGTGAAGAGACGACTCAACGCCAGCGTTGTTATGGCCTAAATTAATACAGGATTGATTAACTTTTTCGAACATTATTCTTTAACATTGTCTTTCTAACATTTTTACTGTACATCTATGAAATGCACTTTCTGTAAAGCTGCTTTGAAACAATGTGTATTGTGAAAAGCGCTATACAAATAAATTTGAATTGAATTGAATTGAATTGAAACTATGATAAGAAAAATAAATAAATGATTGCATGGCCAACATAGCCTATTACTTTTGTTATCCCCAATCTCTCTCTTTCTGTAGGGGAAATTTAAAAGAGAGATCTTGGAAACGAAATCTAAATTTAGCTGGATTGGTCGGGTCGGGAATAAAATAATTTATAGCACGTGAGTGAATTTGAAGCGCGAGCGGGAGGGTGTGGTGCGGAATAGATCAAATAGCGGCAGTGGGATGAAAAAACAGCCCCGCAGATCTAATTTGTAGGCTATTTAAAGAAAGTGCAGAAAAAAGAAAGATAAAATAAAAAATAAAGAAAGAGCAAAAAGAGGAAAATAGATTCCTCTTCTTGAGAGAATGGTTGAGAAATAAATAACATTTATGCAAGTTAAAATAGGGAAATTCAAATTTTGGGTTAGGTCAAATTCTTGTTTTTCTTCTTCTTCTAAACAGTTTGCCCACTTGTACCCTACAGTGTATAATTGATAAACAGATGATGTGGTCACTGATGTGGTGTAGCCTTTTCTCAACCAGAGGAACAAGTTGTAACATCCCATAGTCAGGCATTCTCCAGTCCTGGTCTAAAAGTAAAACAAAAACACAATTAAAATTAAGTTTAATGTACAGTCAGGTTAGCATATGTTCTGCATGATTTAAGCAGTGGTGGGTTACACTGGCCCTCAGTGTCCACTGTCCTGCAGATTTAGCTCCAACCCCAAACCCACCTGTCTATAATTATCTATAAGTAAACCTGAATACTTAAGTTCAAATTTTCAGGCGTGCTCGATTAGGCTTGGAGGTAAACTCTCCATTTCAAAAGGGCCAGAGTTGCCCATTCCTGATTTAAATTTACAAAGCTGCAGTCAGTACATTATATAATAAACACAATGAAGCATTATGTATATAATATTGCAGCACATAATATTAGCCAAGTACTGAACAAAAAATATTTTACCCATATCTACAGCAACCTTTTAAACAGCAGATCTTTAAAAAAATATATTTTAGAAAGGCATGGTCTCTACTTAGCCTTTGCCAGTGATGCTAGATTTCTTTTAAGACAACATACTCTTCTGTCACTTGTTTCAAGAGCATCACTTGTTATAGCCTGTACATTGTAAAATTGTTAAAATACGGCAATACAAATTTCATGGAAAAATTAAGAAATAGGTACAGAGGCACAAGACTTACCATGCTTATGAAGCACCCATGGCCATGCATAGTTCTCAGAGACTGGAGTTTTTGCCTCTTGTATTCCTCCTTGGCTGCACATTAGTCTTTTCCTGTAGAATCTTCTGAAGTGTGTGCCTTCTCTTGCTATCCATCTTAAAACATAAATGCAATGTGTTTTAGTCTGTGGAGTATAAGAAATAAGTATAAAAAAAACTTCCCCAAAAAAATATTACTATAATGAGCTTTTAGATGGTAATGTTAGCATCTGCTTTTAATTTGAATAATGCTTGAATTGACTGGTGTGAATGGCTTAGGCCACGTAAACCTGCCTGTTAGCATTCTTGAATTGAATGTGATGCTAATAATTTTAGCCAGTGGTGGAGGAAGTACTACTTAATATTCTTACCAAGGATTTACTAACGTAATAGTAAATGTATCACATTAAATTCCTACTTAAGTAAAAGTATAAAGTATCCGTAGCCGTAAAATGTGCGTTATAAGTCAAAAGTAAAAGTATTTATGAAGAGTTTAATGTAAAGGATTTTTTTAATCCTTTGACTCAAACCAGGTCTAACCACTAACTGAGGTCTAAACCAAGACTAAACCAGGAAGTACAGATACAGACTCTAAAATGTAGTGAAAATAAAATGTATTCATCATAAAATTTACTTCAGTAAAATAACAGTACCTACAACTTGTACAATACATTCTGAAATAGGTGACAAGATGCCTGTTAACAAGACCATGATTTTAAACCTTTTTTCATCCCCCACTTTTTTTCAGCATTGGCAAAGACACCCTGGCTGACATAGGGTGTACTCACACTAGCCAGTTTGAACCGTGCCCGAGTGCGTTTGACCACCAAAGCGCGGTTCGTTTGACTAGTGTGAGTGCTCGGAACCGTGCTCGGGCGCGGCTCGATTAGCCGGCCCTGGCCCGCTTGGAAGAGGTGGGCCAGAGCACGGTTCAGTTGGACTCGGGTGCGGTTCGCATGCAGTGTGAGCGCTAACCGTGCTGGAGCACGGAACAGCTGCGCGCTACTATCAACATTACGACAGCAAACACCAAACTATTACTACTTGGATACACTTTCCAATTAAATCAAGTATATTCACGTTTATAACGGTCCTGGTTCTCACCTCATTGATGAACATGAATTGTAGTTTGCGAGTAAAGCTGCAAATTCCTCCGTCAAAGTCAGCTGCCTCCGTAATAATATTCTGATATGTGCAGTGCAATCAAGTGAAAATCGCTGCATGGCATACATGATAAATGTTTTAGGCAGTCTATTAGCGAAAACACTTTTCTTCCCGTTTTCTTCAAAACAAAAAGTTGCATCATGAATGATGTAAGCGTGCTCCGGTCCGCTATGTTAAGTGCAATGTGAGTGCAGGCCAGCGGGGGAGTGGGGAGGGGGGACAATCGCGCTCGGGCACGGTACAAGGCAACCATGCCTAGTGTGAGTACACCCATAGTGAAACACTATGAGGAGAATGGGGCAAGACCACGTTTGAGGAAGAAGCACTCACTGCCACGTCCACCAGCTAGGTTCATCAGCCCTGAGGATATCAACAGAGTTGTGGACTTCATAAAAAACTATGCAGAAGACAATGCCATCATGCTGCCTGGCCGACAGCCTGGGCATAAGGATTGGCATGTGAATGTCAACCCATGTGTCCAAGGCCTTAGTGTGGCGTCTTTACGTAAAGACTGCTAAGGAGCTTGGTATGTGTAAACATTAATTTAGAGTTGTGTGCTTATAATGTGAAATAATGCAAAGCACTATTAGCAATTACAATACAATTAACCATAAGCAATATCTGTTTTTCAGGTGAGCGTGCAATTTGTAAAACCAGCTTCAGAGCACTGTGGAACCAACTTCTCCCACACATAAAAAGTTGCCGGCCGCGCACAGATCTCTACTGGCAGTGCCAAAGCAATAACGAGCAGCTGATACGAAGTGCAAACCTCCCAGATGATAGAAAGTCTGCAGCAGTAAAGAAGCAACAAGATCATCATTCCCTTGTGCAGAAAGAGAGGGCTGTGTACAACGACATGACTGCTGCCTGCAGAAAGATTCGCTCTGGCTCTAACCTGTGTTTTGGACCGTCCCTACCAGCAAGCAAGAAGATTAGGATGCATTACAGTTTTGATTTTGCACAGCAGGTAATATTTCACACACATTTACATTTACTTTAATAAGCAGCCTGATAATAGCGCAAATGCAGAATAGCATCAATATAGTAATTTTGGTAACACTTTACAATAACAGTACATGAATAATCATGTATTAATACATGAATTAATAGTTAATTAAACATTAACTCATGATTAGTGAAGATATGAACTAATCATGAACAAATAAGGAGATATCATGAACTAAGACAGGAGTCATAAGGATTCATGCATGAATAACAGCAGCATTAATACATGTTAGTACATGTTTGATAATTAATGCATTAATTAACATGTATGGTTAAACTAAATCAAACAGGCTCCTTAAGAATAAATAAGAAGTACTCTGACTTTGAATTAAACATGTGATTTAATACTGTCATAATTTAAACTGTAATACCCTATTATAATCTGCAATCTGCAGCTTTGTGATTTTTAGCCATTTTTGTGAGCCATTAATTACACCAGAGCTGCCAACTTTTAAAAAAAACTTAGAGTGAGATTTGGTGGGGCCAACCAAAATTTTGCCGCGAACATAGCAAAAATTGCAACAAAAAATAAAATAAATAATAATATTATAATAATAGCTATATACACACACATCACAGAAAACACTCTCTCTGCATCAGCATCTGAATGGGGTAGTATTGGTTTTTGTTGTTGATTTCTTTTTTGCCTTTGATAGATAAGGTTGATAATTAATTATTTCTATTAAGACAAAATGCATCTATATGACGCTTTGTAAACAGTATATCCTAGACACACACACACACACACAATTTTAAAGCACTATGTAGAGGCATGGTTTTGTCTAAATAGAACAAATTGATTAAACATCAACCTACAGCTATACTTTTACAGGGAAGAAAAAGGAAAATAACTCTCTGTCCTGTCTGTTGCTCTTCTGTCTGTTGTGTGGTTCTTTTTTGCTGTGGCTGATCTAAAAAAACAGTGTTGTAGTAAAAACTACTTTGAGTAGTTAAGTTATATTCAGGCTACTCTTTTGAAAATAGCTACACTAAGTTACTATCAAAAAGTAGCTGGCTACATTGAAACCATGTTTCTTTTTCTTCTTTTTTACAATGAGATTGTTACAAATAACTGAATAATTGTTCATGAAGAATGTTATAATATTTGGGGTTTCAAGCTTCATAATGCAATGTAATTATGATTTCAAAGAGTATAGGCATTCAGGGTTATAGGGACACTTTTCCCCAGTCATTTCAATGGAAAAAACTGTCAGAATCATTACACACAATACTCAAATATAGCTAGCCTATATCTCAAACTGGCTGCCCAAGTGCACAATGGCTACACATTTAACATCAGTGCAAGAACAAAATGTATGCAAATCAACTTTGCGATGCTGTTTGCGAACGTTCGTTGGAACTATGGGTTCGGGAAACACGACTTGTTTAACTATGCTTATAATGATGGAACTTGTGACCATAGTTAGCGAACGATGCTTTCTCTGAGCGTCACAGCTCCACTTCGCTCATTACAGGCTCGTTCTCGTCAGAACCCAAAACGGAATGTAGCTTTAGGTCGCGCAACACCGTATTTATTTGCCCATTTATCTTGAACCCCCTCACCGAAAGCATGATCGGCTCAACATGTAGATAATGATATATAGATAAACTCATCTTTCAGGCATTTGACAGACCGGGTTGGCACTTCAGCGTGAGAAATCAGGGGTGTGGCGTGTGAGTGTGTGAAACCAATCAAATGCGTGTGTCTCACGGCCAATGCGTGAGAGTTGGCAGCTCTGATTACACACATTTGTCTAATCAAATGTGGAAAATAGACCAATTACTATCACTAATCATTTTAATTTGATATAAACCGTTTTCAGATTTTTGTAGTTCAATTAGGCTACGTTTAGTAACAGCTAGTTTTCTTCCCGGAACTACAGTATGTAGGTTTGTTTCTGGTGGGATACTCATTAGTGGCGCTCTCGGTGCTCCTAGCGCGTTAGTTGTGTTCCTTCAGTATTGCTGGCATTTTCATTAAATAATATATGTCGACTGCTTTGGTTAACCGACATAATAATTTAAGACATGTTTGTATGATTGTTGTATTGGGATATTTCTGGAGGTGTGCACTTTAATTAACTGTATCTTTTAATTGTTTAAATGTAACTTATATGCTTCGATTAGCATTAATCGGTGGAACATGTAAACATGCCTTATGTGTGTCTTTACAGGTATGTTTGGGCTTTCTTTTAAGTCCATATATGTTTAATTATATAAATATAAATAAAAAAAACTAGCCTACAAATACTTTGTATCTTTGTTTTTTTTTGTACCAAGGGTGTAAAGGAATAAGGATTCTTAGTGTATATGTTTATTCATTTTGTAATTAATTGTTATGAATTGTTAGTCCATCATTGTGTCATGACTTTACTTCAGGGGGCACGGCATTACTATCTCATGGTTAACTTACCATACACTAACATCAACTAATGGCTTGTTAATGTATGACTATGTCATAGGTGGAGAGATAACTGTATGGATCCCAGCAGACGATCCCTCACTTCCTGACATTACTGCATGTTTCCTGTTTGGTTATTTTTTGGGAACTGATTTCTCAGAAACTGTTATAAGTCACAGTAGGTTTTAAATTTGGGGTTTCATAAGCTCCAAGCCGTAATATAAACAATGCCTACTTAATTTAGATCGTTGATTTTCTTAGTATCTTCTTAGTTTTCAAATTCGTTCATCAAGAGACCCGATATCGCACAGAAACAGACGCGTCCGGACCACGCATTCACAAACACAAAATGTTTACTTCTGATATTAGTCAGAGGATGCAGAGTGGATATTTTACCTTTAAGTGGTTGCACATGCTCACTCAACAAAAAGTGTAATTTTAGTAACACCCACGAAAGCAACTGCAACTGCAACCTGCTAATACAGGGACAGTCAGAAATCGTATTATCGCGCACTCTCCGCTCCATGCTTCAGTAGTGGCATCATCGGTGTGATCTATCATAACACTAGATTTTGCGGTAATAAAGCAGTCTACATTGATCCATACTAAAATAATGATTTCAGAATAATACAAGATTAACATTTATTTTGGCCAGACAGGAAAAGTAAAAAAGTAAACAAGAATCCATGGTACACAACTGATCAGCGTAAAAATATAAAACACAATTTGCAAAGCAATATGAAAATAATTTCAAAGAGTCATCTTGTCTGGCACAATAGGCTACATGCAGTTTGTGTGAGTGTCTCAAAGACACTGACACAGCACCACATGGTTCTGGCTACAGAATGTTCCCCCTGAAAGCTATGTTACCCTCCCTTAAATACTCCAACTAGAACAAAAGGGTTGTAAATATTTGCAACACAACCACATGGTTTTGGGGGAGAGGATCAGATGTCTTTGAAGAGACTACTCAAAAGGAGAACAGAATTCTCATTAGTTTTCAACCTTTCTAATACTACTAGTGACTGCAGTGAAACTGAAACCATTTTACCATTCGCACCGATACCTTTAAAAGGACACCAAACATGAAAGGGATAAAACAATAGATTTACAAGATACATCATAATTGGTATATCTGCATTTGTTGACTTGAAAACAGGGCAAGGAGAGGGCAAAATGGGGAGGGGGGAAAAATGGGTGACCCACAGTTTCTGTGAATTTTCTCTCACGATTAGTGACTTTTATTGTTCTATTGCTGGGGTTTGGATCTCAGCTTTTGTCTTAGCAGCAAAACTGATCCTTACAGCCTTAATTTTAAAACGATTAGTTTTTAGTTTTTTCAAAAACCAAGCATAAACATTATTCTCTCAAAAATACAAGCATGTACATACATGTTGCTCACGTATTATGGTAGCCCAATTTGTGCTGAATACAGTGTAATTGCACTTTTGCCATTAATATGTTTATAAGCAATTGAAAAAAGCACAAATGTCAGAGCATGTCAAAACTTCTAAAGGGCCCCAAAACAGCTCAGACTTCTAGGGGTTAAACATTGCATACATTTTAAAATCTCGCTTATTATTTACAAAGCACTAAATGGTTTAGCTCCCCAGTACTTGAGCGAGCTCTTAACGCATTATACTCCATCACGTCTATTGCGGTCTCAAAACTCTGGCCAGTTGATAATACCTAGAATATCAAAATCAACTGCAGGAGGTCAATCCTTTTCCTATTTAGCACCTAAACCTTGGAACTGTCTTCCTAGCACTGTTCGGGAAGCAGACACACTCTGTCAGTTTAAATTTAGACTAAAACCACATCTCTATACTATGGCATACACATAAAACATTTTTAATTTATATTATTCAAATCAATTAAATGATTGTTAGGCTGCATTAACTAGGTCAGCCGGAACCGGGAACACTTCCCATAACACCTCATGTACTCGTTACATCATAAAAAGAATGGCATCTATGCTAATGTTAGTCTCTCTGGTTATCCAGAGGTTTACTGCAGTCAGCCGGATCCGGGCCGTATACAGATCAGATGGTGGATCTGCGCCCAGAAATGACCAATGCATCCCTGAAGTCAAGTCAAGTCAAGTCAACTTTATTTATATAGCGCTTTTTACAATGCAGATTGTTTCAAAGCAGCTTCACTGTGTTAAACAGGAAAATAATGCAACAGAATTTTATTCGGCCGTACAGCCGCTCCGGAGAAAACCTAAACTCCACCAGGTGGCCTAATGGAGAAAAATAAACCTTGGGAGAAACCAGGCTCAGTCGGGTGCCAGTATGTCTGCAGAGACCGTGTCAATTAGACTCCCCCCTGAAATTGCCTCACCGACACGGCATCCTCAATAAACCCATCTCTGGCGTGATGACTCCGATATTTCGCCTATTCCTATTTAATAATTGTTCAATCGACATGTCATCCTCAATAAACCCGTCTCCAGAGTGATGACTCCGATCTTTCGAATATTCCTATTTAATAATTGCTTAATCATCATATTATCCTCAATAAACCCGTAAGGATGCCATAATAATAATCATACACTGTTTGTAAATTGGCCAGTGGATAACTGGCACCCCGACTTAGCCTGGTTTCTCCCAAGGTTTATTTTTCTCCATTATGCCACCTGATGGAGTTTTGGTTCCTTGCCACTGTCACCTTTGGCTTGGCTTGCTCAGTTGGGGACATTACATTTTCAACTAAATATCAAAATAAATGTAATTACTAAACTAAATTAACTATATCAACTAAATGACTGATCTGCCCACATTGTCACTATATGATAATTGAAATGAGCTAGATGACATCACCGCAATCTGCATTGTAAAAAGCGCTATATAAATAAAGTTGACTTGACTTGACTAATGCAGCTAGAGAGTAAATCTCTCTCTCTCTCTCTAACTGCATTAGTATGCGTATGTGAAGTACCCGAGTCTGTGCATGTTCATCAGCAGCAGCTCTACTAATATCAAAACTGTACGTTTATCTGCTCAAAGAACAGGTTTCGTGTATATGCAGATATTTCTTGAGACGGCGCCATGTTAACAGAATTGTTTAAAAAAAAAGAAAAAAAAGATCGGATAGGTAAAGCTCTGGCTTTGTGTGGATGTGGCATGAAATCACTTGGCATATTGATATGGAACTGTAATGCAGTCAAGATCTGGCTGGAACTACTTTAGCTATGCGTTTCCCTGAAAATAATTGCACACTTTAGAACATTTGTCAACCATCCTCACTGTCCTTGTCAGAGCTAATTTCCCAGTACATTCAGCATCTGACTCATATTCACCATCTCAAACATATTCTCAAAACTATCGTTCCGTTTCAGTCGGTTCGACGTTCGTCGGACGTCACCGACAAATTGGGATCACTTCAGGGAGTCCCTATCAGCTTCAAGATTTTTACGCCATTGGCGTAGAGATTTGCATCTCGCGCTCCGCCCCGCGGATATAAACAGGAAGCGAGAGCTTATTTCTAATAAAATAAGCGCACACAATTGTCATTCACTTCGGAGCCGAATGGCGTTGATGAAGCAAGACTGCTTTTCTAAAAAAGAGCCTATCTATAAGAGAGATTTATAAAAGACAGATACGTTGTACCGATTCTTTCCGAAAACAGCCAAGCTTGTGGAGGCGTGCAGTGGGCGGAGCTAAAGAGTCACTCACAAGCACACCAACCCATTCTCACTCCCAAGGCGTCAAAATCTGAAGCATGGTCAAGTGCCTTTCACGTCGCGATGAAGACGCTAAACATGCCCCTATGTCAACGCACAGGGTACTCCATAGATTTCAGTTTTTTGCCCAATGCGTCAGATCAAGACGCATTTAATTCTTTGCATTTGTAAAAGCACACATGATTTTATTCATATTTATAGGCTACTTTTATATTTTGGAGCACCTAACCCCACTCCTACCCTAAACCTACCCATTTCTCAATAATATAAAACAAGTAACAGGCAAACAAAAGTACAGTCACAGGTATTTATTGCAAAAATAAATTCAGTATAACAGTATTAACTCATGTTGCATTCCAAGTCTTCTGAAGTCATACGATATCTTCATGTAAAGAACAGAGTTCTTTTAATCGCTGAAATGATGATCCCGTCGCTCCGTGAAGGCACTCATTAATTAATTCCTTCATATCTCATTCAAATAATACACAGGACTCTTGAGCATGACGCAATTGGTTACGAGACACATGAGAGCCAATTATATTTTACAATCAAAGCTGACATAGTGACGCAATTGGTCACAAGACATATGAGAGCCAATGCAATTTCACTATGAAATCTGACGTAATGTTTCTTCAGGCGGAAATGCATGATCTTCGGCTGATGGAGACCCTGATCGCATTTGGGGATTTTCTTCACACAAAACCAATCGTTTGGCCGCGGGCCACTTAGAATATTTGAACTTTTTGAATAAATTGTGCCTGCAGTCATATCTGCCGGTTATACCCTGTCTGTGATTGTGTTCAGTACATACAGTAAATCACAGCCATTTCAAGTTTTGCTGATGATTCTTCCTATATCATATAATACACAAATGGGTAGGTTTAGGGATGGGATGTGGTTGGGTTACATGTTCAAACGTGTCTAAATAGCGTAAATAAAATATCCTGGCTGATTAAATTGAGAATCACACTCCAACATGTCATAATGGCAAAATCATAACCCAATATATAACTTCATCATGACGATAACCATGCCCAACGTGCCTGTGTATGATGTCAAAGGTTTCTCATTTAAATCAATGAAGCACCCTGCGCGTCGAGGGGCACCTTTAGCGTCTTCATTGTGACACGGAAGGCACTTGACCATGCTTCAAATTTTTATGCCTTGGGAGTGAGAACGGGTTGAACACACGCACACCTTTGACGAACACAATACATCATTGCATTATCCCTGGATAACTTTCGATTATGTCCGTGTGTGTTGACATTATATGCACTATGCCGATTGCCTACAAAACAGACATTTGATGCAGTTTCACTCATCACCTGCAGTTTCGACTCATGACTGGCAACAAAGAAACACATTTGCAGAACTCCATCTCTGCTCCAGAAAGACAAAATGCATCCACTGTTTACTTAACCCAGTGTTATTAGGGAAGCTGAACAAGGTTATCTTTCCCTCAAAACCAGAAACACACTTCTTTGTGACATTGTTGATTTCGTGGTCTAAATGACAGCGCTGCTGATGCCTCCCGTAACCCGAACAAAGCTCATTGATGGGCGTGCTCTTGCTCTCGCTCTGGTTGGTGTGCGCACACGCTCATTTGGGAGAAGTGCCTATACAAAGAACTCCTCCTTTTATGACGTCATACAGGGCCATACTTGAAAGAAAACTGCTCGGGTTATGTATATAACCCTTGTTCCCTGAGATAGGGAATGAGCACTGCATCGGAACGACACTTTGGGGATGCTCCATTAGCATCAGCAAATCTGAAGTCAGAATGACAACTAGGCCAATCCGATTGGCGTGAGTGATGACGTAACTGTGACGGCATACCCGGAAGTATAAAAGGGGATCTGGAACGTAATGTCGGCAGTAATTGCTCTGAAGCATGCGCTCCAGGCGCGCCGAGGTGTGGCGTCGGGATGCAGTGCTCGTTCCCTATCTCAGGGAACAAGGGTTATATACATAACCCGAGCAGTTCCCTTTCGAGGGAACTCGCACTGCATCGGAACGACACTTTGGGGAACGAGTACCCACTAGGCCACACCGAGGGTAGCACCTGCCCTTGTGTGAAGCCGGAGACCGGGCACAACTAGGACTGGAGCACCCTAGCACCAGGCGTCGTAGGGAGATCCAGGCAGGTTGGCGTTACCGCCAAGGCCTGGAGATCTCCCACTCTCCTGAGAGAGGTAATGGCGAGGAGAAATGCCACCTTAAGGGTCAGGTTCTTCGGTTCAGCTGACTCCAATGGCTCGAAGGGGGCCTCAGCCAAGCCTTCGAGAACCACTGCCAGGTCCCAGGTTGGAACTCTGGAACGAGCCGCAGGCCTCATCCTCAGAGCCCCACGGAGGAACTGTCCTCAGAGCCCCACGGAGGAACTGTACAACCAGCTGGTGCCTACCCAGAGGCCCATCACCCATAGGAGTGTGGAAAGCCGCAATGCCAGCCACGTACACCTTGAGTGTGGATGGGGTTAGACCCGCAGAGAAGCGATCTTGGAGGAACTCCAGCACTGAAGCCACTGGGCAGTTAACTGGGTCCACCTCACGTTCCCTGCACCAAGTGGAAAATACATTCCACTTGAGGCTGTACAATCTCCTCGTAGACGGATTCCTAGAACTGAGTAAGGTCTGAGTAAGGCAACAGACCGCTCCCAACACTGGCACCTCGGACAGAAACCAAGGTTTCTTCCATATGACTAGGGAACGAAGGCCGCTGCGCGTTACCCTGATCATACAGAATGGATTTCCCCTCAAGGAAAGCCACCTGGTTTACTTCCGTATCAGGACATGGTGGCCACGGAGGTCCGGGAAAAAACTCCTCAGAGCTTTGTAGACCGCCAGCATTTCCAGGCAGTAGATGTGCCAGGAGAAATGCCGGGTCTCCCACAGACCTCTCGCAAAGTGGCCGCCATGACCACGTCCCAGCCAGTGAGGGAGGTGTCTGTTGAAACAGATTTCCGGCAACAGGACGCTCCCAACACTGGCCCTTGGGACAGAAACCAAGGTTTCTTCCATATGACTAGGGAACAAAGGCATCTGCGCGTTACCCTGATCATACAGAATGGTTTTCCCCTCGAGGAAAAACCCCTTGATTCTCAGCCACCACTGTAAGGGTCTCATGCAGCAGGCCAAGAGATATTCTGTTGGACGCAGCCGCAATGAGCCCCAGCAGTCCTTAAACTGCTTCACAGTGATGCTGTGGTCTAGCTTCATATTAGAGACCACCGCCCGTATGGACTCGATACGTGCGGGAGACAATTGTGCCCACAACGTAGAGAATCCTATACGACTCCCAGGAACACAGTTCTCTGAGAAGGCGTCAACACGCTACTGCGTGTAGAGTCTCAAAGGGCTAAGCCGCCTGGAAGAACCCGATATTGGTACGCTTTGCCCCGAAAAGCGAACCTCAGGAACTTCCTGTGACACAGAAGGATGGATACAGGGAAGTATGCGTCCTCTTCAGACCCATCGTGACAGACCGGTCCTCAGACTGGATCTGAATCACAATGGAGGAATTGCTAAGCATCTTGAATTTGAATCTCCTCAGAGAACGATTCAAGTACCTCAGGTCTAAAGTTGGACGCAACTCGCCATCCTTCTTAGGAACTATGAAGTACCGGCTGTAGAACCCGGACTCCCTGTCTGACGGAGGAGCACATTCTGTGGCCTCCCTACCAACAGGGAGTGAACTTCCTGTTCCATTACCCAAACCTGCCCAGGGACCACTGCCGTCCAGACCACCCCACTGAAGTTAGGGGGAAGGTAACCGGACTGCAGTCTGTATGCCCTTTTCTACAGTCGCAGGCCTCAAGCTGATATATTCGGAGGCATAACCATGCGCCAAGATAATCTGCTAAGGGAACCAGCCTCTCAAGGCCGGCCTTGGGTGTCAACCGAGCCTCCTTCCCGACCCCCTAAAGCGGCTAACCGGCAGGGCGAAATCGAGGAAGATTTTCGGTGTGCGTACGCGTTTGCTGGACTGCCGCAAGTCTTGCTAGAGGCGGCTGGTGCAGCGCGCGTGGATTTTTGATCCCGAAAAATCCACAGGGGAGGCGACCTCGATCGCTCCTACCCGGGAGAGGGGGCTGGCCAGCTGGGGCCTCATCTAAGGGAGCAGCTCGACAGGGCCGCAACACTAGGGCGGACACTGCGATTAACAATTGCCTGAAACTGATGTGTCCTGCAGGCCACAAGGCGGCGAGAACGACATTAACTTTAGGAGGGCTCCATCTTAGATGAATATCCAGTTCACAAGTTAAACACGCTTGGGTGACAGAATTAAAGTATCCAACTTATCAAAGTCGGATAACATGACACTCAATTCCTCGGAATTAAATGCCATCATAATCACCAAACCCGTGCAACCTGATCTGAATGACAGGCTGAATAAAAAATACATCTAACTCCTCAAAGTCAGATAATATTTTAATTTAATTCCTCAGAATTAAATGCAGCCACAATAAGGTGAAACATAGTCTGATGATAGGCTGAATATCTAACTCCTCAAAGTCAGATTATATTTTATTTAATTCCTTAGAATTAAATGTAGCCGTAATCATCAGACGACACTGTTTTATTTGTATTTATACAGACTCATAAACCCTGCGTTGCCTCAGCAACGTGGTTCAAGCCGTCATAATACAATTGGCTTTCATCCCTCGAGAAAAAAGCCAAACAGTATCGCACAATACAGTGAAACATGGTCTGAATGACAGGCTGAATATCTAACTCCTCAGAGTCAGATCATATTTAATTTAAATCCTTAGATTTAAATGCAGCCATAATCATCAGACGATACTGTTTTATCGTACTATACGGACTCGTAACCCACACGCTGCCTCAGCAACGTGGCTCAAGCCGTTAAGCCAACCAGTATCTCATGCACACCGATCGCGTGTGTTCACTCTAATTGCAGACCCATAACCTGCGCGTTGCCTCGGCAATCGCGAGCTTGAATCTTGCATATATATAGAAGTGCTTATAACTTCGACTGCCTTGATGCTGAGCACGTCTAATTCCTCAGAATCAGACCGCTCAAGCATCGGGTCCTCCGCCCCGGGGGAAGAAGCCGCAGCGTGGGCTTTCACACGGGGAAGGAGAACATCTGAACTGTCAGACAAAGACTGGGAAGATGCCTCAGCAGTCCCAAATCCCGCTGACAGTCCATCCGTGAGCCCCATGACCGGCCTCACCGCACCACCTCGGCGGATGCAGGACCGATCCACGGGGCTCACGAGGCTGGCCGGCCTCATCGAACACGGCCAGCCGAGAGCGGAGCAGCCTGAGTGTCAGCTTCTCATAATGCTCGCAAGCAGCTCCCTCGAGAGCCGCCCGAGCATGCTGAACACCCAGACACTGCACACAAAGCAGGTGTGCATCCGTGCCCGACATGTAATTGGGACACGGATGCACACACTGCTTAAACTCTCTTATCTTCATCATTCACACACTTTTGCTTTCACTCTGACAGAACAACAGTAAATAGACAGACAATTGTTTTCAACAGAGAGCGCTATGCTGAAGAGCAATAACTGCCGACATTACGTTCCAGATCCCCTTTTATACTTCCGGGTATGCCGTCACAGTTACGTCATCACGCACGCCAATCGGATTGGCCTAGTTGTCATTCTGACTTCAGATTCGCTGATGCTAAGGGAGCATCCCCAAAGTGTCGTTCCGATGCAGTGCGAGTTCCCTCGAAAGGGAACTTGTTTGAATCCTGAAAGAGTGTATTTGGCATAGAAATACGTTCAACATACGTTCAACAATTTTTTTTTAAATGTTAGTCATGTTTAGCATGAGAATCCAACTTTAACAGTTTAAATGAGTCAGAATGCATGAAATAGCATTAGACCCTCCCGTTAAAAACAAACTCTGCACATACGAATGTTGTGAGACACTTGGATTTTTTTTTTTAAGTTCTCGTGGGAATAAATAGGATTTATTTACTTATCTTATTTATTCAGTATATCTTTTCGTGATTGAAAGAATGTACACTGTAGAAAGTGGTAACTTGAAATGGCTACCTTAAAGAGCTGTTTGTCTGTTTTTTTACTTGATTTAATCAATAACAATGTATTTGGATGGTATAAATTAATGTATTTAGGTTGATTCAGAAATGTTAAATAATATTCTTGACATAGTAGTTAATTTATGTTATTTTAGGTTACAAAATAACCCCCCCCCCCCCCTAAAAAAAAATTAAAAAATAAATAAATAAATAAATAATAAATAAATAAAAGAAAGAAATCAATACATCAATTAAAGGCAATACAAAAATGCCATGATGTAAAAATACTTTTTAATGTACAGTAGATGTTATATGTATTGTTTTTAATTACAGTAGTGATAATAGGATTTTTGTTTTAGTACAGTAATGATAATTGTTATAATTGTAATGTAAATATGATCTAAAGATTTACCCTGAAAGCAGAAGTCATTGCTGTTGCAATCAAGCTCTGCAGCCTATTGTGCAATGGCCTGATCTCTGGCAAGTGAATCAAAATGCCATTAATTTGGCGCTTCACTTTGGTCTGAAGTTGAATGAGCTCTTGTGGGCAGTCAGCATATTTCTGGGATGAAATGCCACGTCAAGGGTTTGTCTGTTCAGCAGAACGAGGTCGACATAAGGTAAAATACCTATCCAGTTGGGTTCTGCGAGTCAAACACACACGGTTCAGTGAATATCCCTTAAAACCCACTCACAAACTAAGTGTTATTGAATTTTTAAAATACTCCTACCTCATATTATGTCTCCAGTATTAACTCCAAAATGGAACATGCATGTGAGGTCTCACGGACATCAATTTTTAGTTTTAATCAAAGCCGGCGCCATTGTATTGTCAGATAAAGAAAGGCCACAGATAATGGGATTTCAGGAGATGGTTTGCATAAATATGCCACCCATTTCAACCTCGGCACGGATAAGAGTCGTTAATTGGAATGAGAACCAGGCCATTATCATAATATACCTTCCATCCACTCCCAACGGTTCCCATGGGATCTGTTACGGTGGAGGTCGGTTGATATTTCACCCAACGTTGTTCGGCTGCTCACTTCCAGACTGTCGTGTTTACAGGGATGCCAGCTTCTTGTTTTCTCGCTCGCCGTATTATAAAATCTGAGTAATCAAGATGTGGAGATGAGTGTGCCTGTCTGTTCTTGATGGATGTACGGCAACCTTTGGGAGTGATTGCACGTGGGTAGTTGGTGGAGATATGAAAGGATAACACATCGCCATATAAAATCTTGAAAAAAATAGACAGCTCAGGAAGAAAGATGCAGCAGAACGACTCCCTGATTAGAGATTCAGCTCACAAACAGATTTATGCATGATTACGTGCAATTCTGTGGTGGAATTCATCATAAATGCATGACCATGAATTTATGAAAAAACCTTCTAAAAGCCTATTTGATATTGCTTCAGTTGAATTTCAGTGGCATATTTTTGTTCATCGTTTTCTATCAAGCCGCCATTTAATTGGTCACCTATCGTTATGCAATTAACATCAGAAAAAAAGATTAGCCTAATTAATTATAATTTGTCATCTGTTAACTCAGAATTATGTACAAATAAGCTTTTATGTCAATGGTGGCATATTGAACAGAATATTCTCTGAATTATCTCTTCAAGCTTGTTTAATTAAAATGACATATTGTAGTACCCAAGTATGAATTATAGCATTTTAACATTTGCTATAGCAGTATAGCATTTTTGTGTATTTTTTATTAAACATGTCCAATATATACACCGATCAGGCATACCATTATGACCACTGAGAGGTGAAGTGAATAACACTGATTATCTCTTCATCGTGGCACCTGTTAGAGCATCTCCAAAACTGCAGTTCATGTGGGGTGTTCCCGGTCTGAAGTGGTCAATATCTATCAAAAGCCCAAGGAAGGAACAGCAGTGAACCGGCGACAAGTTCATGGGCAGCCAAGGCTCATTGATGCATGTGGGAGGCGAAGGCTGGCCCATGTGGTCCGAACAAACAGACGAGCTACTGTAGCTCAAATTGCTCAAGAAGTTGATGCTGGTTCTGATAGAAAGGTGTCAGAATACACAGTGCATCGCAGTATGTTGCGTATGGGGCCGCAGAGCCGTAGACCAGTCAGGGTGCCCATGCTGACCCCTGTCCACCGGCGAAAGCATGTGAGCATCAGAACTGGACCACAGAGCAATGGAAGACGGTGGCCTGGTCTGATGAATCACATTTTCTTTGAGTGGATGGCCGTGTGCGTGTGCGTCGATTACCTGGGGAACACATGGCACCAGGATGCACTATGGGAAGAAGGCAACCTGGCGGAGGCCCCACCTCTCAACTTACAGGACTTAAATTATCTGCTGCTAACATCTTGGTGCCAGATTCCACAGCACACCTTCAATGGTCTAATGGAGTCCATGGCTCGATGGGTCAGGGCTGTTTTGCGCTAATCCATTAACCAAAAACTTAGTGACCTTACAAAGTTTTAGTATTGCCTCCCTTTGAATTTATGAATTGGAGTTATTTACCTCCAAATTACTAGACTGTAGTTGACTGTATTTACTACGCGAAAAGACGGCCATTTTGACATACTGTTTTATGTATCACTGCATGAAAAGTGGGATTTTCGTCAGTATGTGACACTGTAGATTGCCGTGAAACTTCAGGTTTACGACTGTGCACGGCAATTTGCAGGCAACACCGAAAACTGCCGTAAATTGTGGTAAATTGACGTGGGCCTTGCTTGGCAGTTGTCCCCCCATGACCCCCCCTCCCCTTAATTCTAGGGGAGGCTTTATCATGTAAATGAACATGCTGTGAGCTACACAAATGCAAATCAGAGTAGCAGCAGGGGGAGTTTTATCTAGGTTCTGAATTTTTTTGACTAAAACAAGTTTAAAGTTTAAGTTAAAATGTTATCTTAAATTTAAGTAAAATGTACTCGTTTTAGTACACATTACTAAATTTTTAGGGCAACCAGTTTGCTCCAATTTTTTAAGTAGATTCAACTTGTCCGGGCTCACAGTGTAGATTAATTACTCTGTATGTCATTAGCGATAACCAATGTTATGTAAAAAAAATAAAAAAATACAGGACAGCAGTTCATGTCTTCAACCTTTAGAGAGGTTATGTGATGCAACAAGACAATGAACCAAAGCACACAAATAAATCAAGTAAAGCATACAGTTTACATACCAACATTAATTTTTCCACCCTGCACTGTGAATGATTTTTTAAATGGCTATTAATCATAAATGTGAAAAGTACAAGTTTGTGTGTTTATAGTTAAGTCAGATTGTGTTTTTCTGTAATTGTCATTTAAATTGAGCTCACACCACATTTTATGAATTATCAATGCAGATTTTCAAGAGGTGGTTTCCTGGACAGGGTTTAAATTATGCCAAGAGTAGGCCTTAATCTAGTTAATCGTGAGTTAAAAAATTGTTGCCTGGAACAAAGATTAAGCACAGATTACTAACACCTGGACTATGAGTCCTGAACTAAAATAAACTGGATTCATTTACAGTTTTATCTAATTGCTTACACACAATTTCTGAAAATATGGCTCCATTTCTTGTAACTCTACACACAAAACATCAGACATCTCTTGCAAAAGCAACACTTTGTGCAAAACTATTTTAACTATTTCCAAAAATGTTGTTTTTGCATATATCTAACTACACAATGCACAACTGGGTGGCATTTATAGTGAATCGAAAGTTATCCAGGGATAATGTCATGATGTAGTGTGTGTGTGTGTGTGTGTGTGTGTGTGTGTCCGTGACTCTTTAGCTCTGCACGCCTGCATGAGCTCGGGTGTTTTCGAAAAGAATCGGTACAGCGTTATAAATATGATCAAACTAAAGACTCTACAGAGATATGACGGATGCAACACTACTCTATAGGTACTCAAGATTAACATGGAATTTACAGTTGAACTGAAATCAACTGAACTGAATCAACACTGAAGTCACTTGAGCTGAATATTGACACTATATTGGCTTGTTAGAGCCGGTTTACAGCAGAATTTGTTTTGAACTTGTTACTGAAGCTGCTATGAAACAATATATTTTGTTGTATGCATATTCTTTCTTTCTCAAACCTTAGTTTTGATTTCTAAGTGATCAATTTATGTATAAGTGTTTTCACACATGATCATTGGCTGTATGGGTCCTCAGTAAATGAATGTGGCATTTAAATGGCAAAAGTTATTCTTGTCTCTATAACTTATGGCTTCCTAAAGACACGTTTATGGGTAAATAAAATATCAATAATATAAATAAAATGAATATCAAAACATATTTTAAATATAATGAAGTCATTTTATTATAGCACTCATCAGATGTTCCTGGAAACAAAACAGAGACAGAACAGTATAAACAAACTATACAACAAACTAAACACCAAATTACAAAAACATTATTATGTGAAAGTGAATAAAGTTGTGTGTTTTCAGTTATAAATATGTGCTGTGTAAATTAGCCTATACTTTTAGAAATTATATATAGCCTAACTTTAAAAAACAAACAATAACCCATATAGATAAATTATAATAATTGTATAATATTAAGCATTTACTTAATATACATTGTAACATTAGGCTACTTTACTCTAGCACAGTAGTCAGTTAAGCAATTAATTAATATCTTATATTAATATGTATGTAGCCTAGGCTACATCTAAAGGTAAGTCTGCTTTAAAAAAAAAAATATTACGCTTCGACATGTACAGAATGTGCGCGTTAAGAAACACGTTCAAATGTGTCTTCTTAACATGTTAAAACTGTGCGTGAAGCGGAAAACAGGGCGTGTTGAAGGTTGAAACAATCATAAGTCACGCGTTTCGTATAAAGAGATTTGGCCCCGGGCGCGTTCCATATCAGAGCCCTAGTCCAATGAGGTGCGAGGTCGAGGTCATGGCCATGACGCGTAGAAGACGAGCTTTAAACTATTTTTTTGATGTTTTTTGCTGCTTTCCTTTTTCGTGATCAACAATGACAGGACACCGTCTTCAACTCAATCTCTGCATGGACGCGACGAACTTTTTGGACTCATTTTCAGGAGGCTGTCTTCGTCTTCATAACTCTGAGGCAAACTGCAGCCGCTATGAACCACAGCATGGGTAATGTAACGTTACGATTTAAAGAATATGCTTTTATTCAGCTGTATAAGGAAATGGATGCGTTAATAGATCCGAGCTTAAAACTGCACATTTTGTTTACACAGACTATCCTCGCCTCATAACGAAGCCGTGAGCTCTTATCTGCTTGGAGCGATTTCCGCGAGTCCAGATTTAACCGCTGATCACGACGAAATTGTGTGTAAGTAACTTCTAATGTGTTTCTCATTCCTTGTTTAATTTTACCGTGACTGTTTTTATTAATACCAGTCTCATGTAATTGTTTTCCAGCTGCCTGTAAGACGTATTATGAATCGACACGCCGGAGCTTCAGATACAAACAACCTGAAACTGCGAAGTTTAGCTCGGAGTCGATCAAGAAGAAAAAGGGTAAGATTTATTATATTAGATCCGTTTTTTGTCAATGTGAGTATTTTTCAGGTTGCTTATTGTCTTTATGGATTGTATTACAGTTGCTGGAAGCAAGAGTGTGCTGGATGAGGTGGACGTTTGGAAGTCCGCGGCCATTGAACTCATGTTTGACGAGGAAGACGGCTTTGTTGACGGGGTGTCTGGATGGATTGTGCGGCCACCGCGCTCTCGCAGCCTGGAGCTCGACGAACTTTACATTACGAGACATTACTGCTGCACTGTACATAGTTGTGTGTTTAACAATAAAGCTCTTTCTTTGAGTAAACCGCTGTGTTTTATAAATGAAGCCCTTTCTTTGAATGAACAGCTGTATGCTTATAAATGAAGCCCCTTGTTTGAATAAACGGCACGGTCCGTATAATTTTCCCATATATTCCTTGATGGTATGAATACTTCATAGCACAATAACATTAATATGAAACAAATTATTACAACATAAATTATATATTTATTATTATTATTATTGGGGTTTACATTTATAATGAGCCAGGGGGACCAATAATGATTGGTTTGCAGTGATCTGCCAACCAATCACGAGGGATTTTTCTTTTTTAAATGTAGTGGCTTCAGCCAATAGTGAGTGAGTAAATTCAAGTCTGGCCGTTGACTCTCTGGTTTCGCTGCTATTCATATGCAAATTAGAGGCGTCGCACCTCCGCGCGGTCTCTCAGCGGGGGGCTCTCCACCTACGTCATGGTTCGTTTACGACAATTTGTGGCACAGACGAACGCGACGTTCGCTGCCTCTAAATTGTCGAAAACTGCCGAAAATTAGGGAGATTTCCAGGAGTATACAGGCGTTTATGGGGTCGAAAATCCCACTTTTCATGCAGTGTATTTCACATTACTGATTTAAACTGACATTAGGCATGTCAATCCATTTGAATCTACTCAATTCATATAGTTCTTGGCAGTGCTTCTCAAAAGCATCTTAAGCCTAATAGGCCGCTCACACCAAGGACTAAAACGATAACAATAAATATTGTTTTAAAAATCGTTCTAAATATAAAACAATAGCAGAGCCCACACCACAACTATCATGATACCGGCACAGAGGAACAATATTGTTGCCAATCAGAATCCATCCTGCTTTAAAGAGCTCGAGCATTTAAAGTGACAAACTGCAGCGAGCGCTTAAACAGAATAAACAGAACAATGTCTTTCGATGGTGTGGGCGCTAATATAGTTATTGTTAAAGTTATTATTCAATGGTCTCTATGATCATCTTGGCTCCGATGCTTTTGAGAAACGTGAACATTCAGCAGTCATTCTGACCTGCACACCAACTTGGCATTTAAAGAACTGGGACTTATTATAAACAGATTATTATAAACAGGCCTTGCTTCTGTTTGCCCATAGAGGGCATATTTGATGTGATTGATCTCTTTTTCATAAATAGTCTTCCTTTCTTTTATTATTATTTTTTTCTGGTTCGTGTTATGATTTCTGAATCCTGATAGATGTCCAGCT
The DNA here is from genome assembly GCF_949357685.1 of Gobio gobio. Lineage (NCBI taxonomy): Eukaryota > Metazoa > Chordata > Actinopteri > Cypriniformes > Gobionidae > Gobio > Gobio gobio. The sequence goes on from NC_137120.1 coordinate 20,822,514, forward strand.
CAGGAAATTAATGAAAAAAAATTATCAAGGGAGAAAGCTTTTGACCAGTCAAAAAATTATTCCTCACAATAAACTCATCTAAACTCAGAGAATACTGGAACATAAAATAGAGAAATCACAAAAATATCTATCTTAGAATACTTGAACTGGTCCTCTAGGAAGGGACATCTTTTTGGAGGGAAAACAGTACAATCATCATTAAGTACTAGCACTGGATCAAACAAATTCTGTAATGTTTTGAGGCATTATCTGGTTTGTCTCACTCAAAAACTGTCACATGTCTGTCTTGTCTTGTACACATGTGGTGTGTTGGGTAATTCCCGTTTAATGTGCGGTCCTGTCTTCTGTCTTGACCCTCTTGTTATCTCATTATTGGTTAATTTGCCCCACCTATGCTCCCTCTATTTCTGCCTGATTTGTCACCCTTTATATTCTCATTGTGTCTTCAGTCCTTTGCTGGTTCATTGTCGTGAGTATGTCTTTGGTCATATGTTTCTCCGTTGTGTTACATGTTTTGCTCCAGATGTTTATTGTATTCCAAGTTTGATTTTCCCCCTCGTGGGTTTTTGTTTTGTGTTTATTTTTTTTTTGTATATAATAAATCCCACCTTTATTTCTGCAAATGAGTCCTCGCTCCCATTTTTCCCTTTCATTATGTGACAAAGATATTTTGTTATGAGCTGCCAACTCTCACGTATTCAGCGTAAGACTCACACAATTGACTTTTCACATGCTCTCAGGCCACACATACATTTTCTCATGCAGAGAAGCAAAAAGGACACTGCACAGACAGACAAGACAGAGCAGGTTATTTCTAATATGAAAGTAGTCTCAGCAGTCTCAGCTTTCAAATTATGTCAATTTTATTACGAAACCCAAACAATAAATACGGTTTGCTGCTCTTAAATGTGCTGTGACAGATCGCTGTAGCGCCTTAAGTTCAAGTGGCACGTGAACCAATCCTCTCTTACTCTTTACTACTAGTTAATAGTAAACGAACACAAATGAACATTATAAGGTATGTTGAATATACATGTACATTGTACTTGTACATGTATACATGTATATACATTGATACGGGACAACTTACTGAAATGTACACCGATCAGGCATAACATTATGACATAATATCATGATGATATTGTGTTGGTCCCCCCTTTGCTGCCAAAAAGTCTGTTACGTATGTAACCCTCGTTCCCTGAAGGAGGGAACGGAGACGTACGTCGGAACTGACTGATGAATTGGGGATAGTTTTGAGAGACCAATCTACTTTGAGTGTTTTAAAACGTGCCAATATACATTGGCATGTGGTTCACGCATTCCATGCTCCTCCCCGCAGCGCGGGTATAAATAAGGAAGTGGAATACTGCATCTTTGCTTTTCTGCTGAGGAGCCGAACTAGTGACTCTGCCCTTCAGCGGAAGCACAGCACCTGTGGCGACGGGACATACGTCTCCGTTCCCTCATTCAGGGAACAAGAGTTAACAGACTCGTTCCCTTTCGACGTACATCGGAACTGTGAATTGGGGATCCTACCAACTCGCCAGAGATGCTGGCCCTTCCAGCGTCCTGCTTGAGCTCGCTGGACCACCCCTATGTTTGAGCGGGAAGTCAGGGCTCTAAGCAGAGAAGGTCAGTCACTGCTGTTCTGCAAGACTCACTCAGTGTGACTATTGGAAATTGTGCCTGTCTCGGGAGATGGAACGCTGTGGAGCCACATCCATCAATGAAAGGAGAGGTGGTGGATACACATAAGGACTAACCTAGCAGGGTAGTGCAAGATATGGCAGTCTCTGAGGTGGTCCCAACTTAGTTCTAGGAGGGAAAGAACACCATCAGAGATGACAGAGCAGTCAAGGGAAAGGGCTAGCTGAGTAGGGTAGCTGGTACAGTGGACGAATACACATATGGGGTTGCCGCAGGAACCGCTACATATGGATACCCAGCCTACACACGTTCCACATGCATAAAGGTTTAAGCCTGGCATCAGATGCCCGCAACGTCTGACTGCCGAGGGTGACAGAGGAGCTCGACAGGGTTCGCCATTTCTGGGGAACACAACTCGAGATAATAAACGCACGTATCCGGCCCTGGGGGGCGGGAGTGGCGTTTCAAGCCGACACTAGAACGGCTCCTTCGCACTACTGACCACTGGGGAAGATACCAGCTCTACACGGAGGCTATATAATCTAGCGAACGTGATAGGTGTAACCCAGCCCGCAGCTCTACAGATATCTGTCAGCAAGGCGCCTTCAGCCAGCACCCAGGAGGAAGCTGCACCTCTAGTTGAGTGTGCTCGCAACCTGAACGGGCAAGGCACGTATTGCGATTGGTACACCAAAACAGTAGCATCCACTATTCAGTGGGCTAACCTCTGCTTCGAGACGGTCTTTCCCTTCTGCGGGTCCGTAACAGACGAAGAGCTGCTCTGAGGTCCCCTTCCCTCTTGATAGAAGCCAATGCAGTCAAGAGCACTGTCTTCATGGACAGGATTTTTAATTCTATGGACTGCAAAGGCTAAAAGGGAGGACTTTGAAGTGCCCTGAGCACCAGAGTTAAGTCCCAAGAGGGTAACAAGGTTGGACGAGGAGGATTTAGCCTCCTTGCACCTCTGAGGAACCTGACGATTAGGTCATGCTTCCCTAGGACTTACCTTCAACTGTGTCGTGATACGCTACAATTGCTGCGACGTACACTTTGAGGGTGGAGGGAGACAGCCTTCACTCCAGACCATCTGGCAGGAAAGAAAGCACGACTCTAACCAAACACCTTCGGGGGTCTTCCCGGTGGGAAGAGCACCATTCATTGAACAGGTTCCACTTCACCACATAGAGGAGAATCGTAGAGGGAGCTCTAGCAGAAGTTATTGTGTCTAACATAGCCTGTGGCAGGCCACCTAGAACCTCTGCGTTCCGTCCAGGGACCAGACATGGAGTTTCTAGAGGTCTGTACGTGGGTGCCATAGAGTGCCCCATCTCTGAGAAAGAAATTGTTCGGCTCCGAAGCAGAAAGCAAAGATGCGGTATTCCACTTACTTATTTATACCTGCGCTGCAGGGAGGAGTGTGGAATGCATGAACCGCATACCAATGTTCATTGGCTCGTTTTAAAACACTCAAAGTAGATTGGTCTCTGAAAACGATCCCCAATTCGTTGGTCAGTTCCGACGTATGTCGAATGTGACTGACTGAAAGGGAACAGCCATGACACATATGATAATATATACATTTCAAAAGATGCCTAAAATGTCAAAATTATCATTACAGTGACAGCTAATCTCAAGCCATCACTGAGCAATCGCTATAGGTTTAGTCTATTAACATTCTGTAAATGTTGTATTTGTATTATATTAATGTGTACTTACTAGAGGCATGAGATTTAATTTTTAAACTCTGCGATTCAATTAAATAAATATATGCGCCACGGATTTCAGAGCAAAGTGCGACACTTCATAAATGCGTACAGGTCACATGTTTCTTCCAGCGTCTGAGAGTGGCTCCACAGTAAATTCTGCTTCACATGAACTCAGTTTCCACATGTGCTATTTGTTTGGATTTCCAATAACGTACATTTGGGAATGAATATAATGTCTGATGTATGTTACACTGTTATCATTTACATGCGTGGATCGTGTCTCAGTAGCTCGGTTAACAAACATTGCTTAAAACATTCATTTGGGAATGCAACATGCGCCATTTCACCAGATTTGTAATGTAAATCGTTTAAAAACCTATGCCAACACAGGAGAATACATCAAAAACAACAGTTTAAACTATTGCCCCGAGTTTGCATGCTTTGATGTCCACATGTTCTTGTTCAAAATTACTGAGGCTGTAGCAATTCTATCATGAAGAAGTGGTCAAATATTGTAATATATTACCACAAAAAAATATCAGATTACTCAATTATTCATAAAAAAAATTGGCTGATTACTTGATTACCAAAATAATTGACAGACCTACATTAGTTCAAACATTTCAAAATGCACCTGCATCGTTTTGCATGTCTTTCAGTTGAATAAATGACTATTTTTTCCAGTCATGCATTTCATGATTACTTATAGTGTTAAAATGTTGTCTCGTGAACTCAGTATCATGTATTCTCTCTTCTCATGAGCTAAGTGTATCGTCACACCCCTAGTAGCCCTACTTATTGAATCTTAAAACATTTATGCTTTCTGAAAGTTTTGATCCTGACTGTTATAAAAATGAAACATATCTGCTCTCTGTGGCTGGAAACAGACTTAAACTACTGGCTTGGGAGCAAGAACTTGCTAGATTCATATACTGGCTGCAGTGAGCTTCATATGGTGAAGTGGCAACAGCTTAACACATTGCCCTCACTATGTCTTTACAGTGTTTATCATTAAAATTAAACTATTCATCCTCCTTGGATGTTCCAAAAAGGTTGGCGGAACTGTGAAAAGATTCAGCAGTCTTGCTGCAAGATGCATGGTGGGTTTGATTGTGTAAATGAGAAGCTTTGAAAAGCCCAGCACACTGCAAGGCAGTAGCTTGCTTCTTCATGTTTTAAAGTTGTCAAAAATATAGATATTTTGATATGTATCAATACTGAAATATCTGAAACGGTTCCAATACTCCTTTTCTGCAGTATTGATCCACCGATACCAGCTGCACATTGTCCTATTGTATTTATTTGTGCTATCATTTGCAATTAGTTTATTTGTTCTTATTTTATTACTGCCTGTTCACTTGTCTCTTTTATGTAAATGTAGTTTAATGATTCAAATAAACCCAGACAGCAACATTGTGTCGGGCCTGATCTGGCCCACATCTAGTAAACATTGAATCCGCATGTATCAGATGTGGCCCGGATCTTGGCCGACACTATGTTGCTGTCTAGAAACCTCTGTGTGCAAGCTATTAAAACAAAATTAGCCAAATTATTATGAGATAATAACAACTGATCTGTATTTCCCCATGGTATCGAAAATTGTATCAAATATCATTATTTTTCAAGGTATCGTATCGAATTTGAAAATTCCAGTACTGTCACAATACTAGTATGCTAAATATCTTACCTCCAAAATGTGATATATTTTTAGAAAATAATATTAGTCATTTCTAATTGCAATTCTTTTCATTAAGAATTAATTGGAATGTAAAAAAATGTATGTTATATACAAGAATAGAGCCAAGCTAAATATTAGTTCCCTATCTATCAGTCACATTCTAAACCTAACCCTAACGAGGGTTAAGACAGAAACCGAGATGTTTGCTAGAACAATGGCTATTTTTTTTGAGTTGGCAACACTTTATTTTGGTTCCTTTTGAACATTCTGTTGACTATAAGTAACTTTGCAAGTTAACTTATTAACTTTATATATATATATATATCAGGGTTTTTCCTGGCTCAAAATGAGGCGGAGGTGGTAAAATCCTGCTTGGCCCAGGCGACCCGCGGCTCGCGATTTTGCCAATTAATTGTCAGTTTTAGGGCTGTCATACATTTTTTATGTGCTTCGATCATTAAATAATTATGAATTTAATCCCTTTTAAATTATCGATTTGCAGTGTAAGATTACAGCAAACACCTTTAAATATTTATTCAATTCAGTAAATAACTGAAACAATCACAACAAACTGACAAAATAAAAGGGTTATAAATGTATCATTCATATATTTCTATCACTATAGAATATATACATCTGTGTTTGTGGAACTAATAGTCACTCTTTTATTTGTTAAACACGTTCCAGAATCCAATAAGTACACACTACTTCATTATAGACAAAACAATAAATGAATAAAAATATATAATCATAAGGTATGACAAAAATATATATAAAAAATTGCAATTACAAAAAGTAATTCTGGAAAAAAATATTTGGGCAAATTTGATAAAATCTAAACATGTTAATAAAAAGGTACAAATTACTTTGTGTTCTTATAAAATACATTTATGAATAACTATTTATATTATTAGATTTATATTTATGAATGTAGATAATTATATGGGCCTTCACAAATAATATCAAATTACAATATGTTTATTGTAAACGTAATGTGCAGCTTTGTAATGGGGCAACAAAGATATGATAGATACGAGAGAACAAGATTTTAAGGCTTTAATAATATTTCAGCGCACAAAACGTCTCGGGTTATGACTATAACCCTTGTTCCCCGAGAAGGGAACGAGACACTGCGTCGTCGAGTGACAACACTCTGGGAACGCCCACAGTGTTATGCATCTGAAGTATGAATGAAATCAAGCCAATCTGATTGGTGGTGCGTCGTGACGTAATAGATGACGGCATACCCGGAAGATACAAAAGGGAAGCTGATGCAAAAACATACCAGCTTTTTGCGATGAAGCGAGCGCTCTAGCCGTGATAGGTGTGGCGACGAGACGCAGTGTCTCGTTCCCTTCTCGGGGAAAAAGGGTTATAGTCATAACCCGAGACGTTCCCCTTCGAGGGAACTCGCACTGCGTCGTCGAGTGACAACACTCTGGGAACGTTAATACCCACTAGGCCACACCGAAATCACCCCACGTCCCAGTGTGAAGCTGGAACCCCAGGCACACTTAGGACGCAAGTACTCGAGCACCAGGCGTCACCGGGAGGTGCAGACTGTAAAATCTTATGAAGGTGTGCGGGGTGGCCCACCCGGCCGCCTCGCATACCTCTTGAAGCAAGACGCCAGAAAGGAGGGCCACTGAGGAGGCCATGCTCCTGGTGGAATGGGCCCTCACGGCCATGGGTGGAGGCAAATTGTGCACCCTATAAGCCGCGGCTATAGCCTGGACAATCCAATTACTGATCGTCTGCGTTGACGTAGGCAGCCCTTTCTTGGGTGAGCCAAAGCACACCAACAATTGGTCGGACCTTCTCCAATGGGAAGACTTCTCCAAATAAATACTCAGAGCTCTGACCGGGCAGAGCAGATGAAGTCTCCCCTCTTCCGCCGTCAGGTGGGGAGAGGGATGGAAAGCCTGAAGAACCAGAGACCGGGCTCCCTGAGATGGAACCTTGGGTATGTAGCCCGGTCTAGGGTGAAGGATGGCCCTCACTCTGCCAGGGGCAAACTCCAGGCAGGTTGGCGTGACCGCCAAGGCCTGGAGATCTCCCACTCTCCTAAGAGAGGTAATAGCGAGGAGAAAGGCCACCTTCAGGGTCAGGTTCTGCGGCTCAGCCGACTCCAGTGGCTCGAAGGGGGCCTCAGCCAGCCCTTCAAGTACCACCGCCAGGTCCCAAGTTGGGACTCTGGAGCGAGCCGCAGGCCTCATCCTCCGAGCCCCACGGAGGAACTGTACAACCAGATGGTGCTTCCCCAAGGGTCCATCACCTAGAGGTGCGTGGAAAGCCCCAAGGGCAGCCACGTACACCTTCAGGGTGGACGGGGTAAGACCAGAGGAGAAGCGATCTTGGAGGAACTCTGCAGGACCCATGTAGACACACTCGGAAGGCATAACCATGCGCCAAGATAATCTACTAAGGGAACCAGCCTCTCGAGGCTGGCCTCGGGTGTTAACCGAGATTTTCGGTGGGTGCACACGTTTGCTGTCCAGTCGCAAGTCCTACCGGAGGCGACGAAGACAGCACGCGTGTGTGGGAAATCAGTGAGGCCGAAGCGTCTGTGACGGCGGGAACACAGCACTGATCTCCCGAGAGCTCCGGGGGGAAAACAACCTCGGTCGCTCCGCCCTGGGGGGGACAGCTCTCAGCGGTCCAGCCGCAGCTAGGACCGCTTGGTGGAAGCCTTCTTTGCCTGAAGGACGGTCCTCAGATCGACCTTAGGCTCGGAAGGCTTACCACGAGAGCGCCGCCTCTTTTGCCAGGCTCCCTCAGGAGGGGCGCGAGAAGCAACGCTCTCTTTTTGCACCTGCCGGTGCGAGGAGCTAGCAGACGGCCGAGGCTGTCCCTTTGAGACAGCCTTCCCCGAGGAGCTGGACCGACGAGGGAGATACTGCTGGAAAGCCGCCGACTGTTTCTTCACCTCCTGGAACCTCTCGACGACGGTGTTAACCGCGCCGCCGAAAAGTCCAGAAGGTGAAATCGGGGAATCCAGGAGAAAGTGTTTCTCTCTCTCCTTCATCCCCGACAGATTTAACCAAAGATGCCTCTCCACACACACCATACCAGCCATGGAGCGGCCGATGGAACGGGCCGTCTCCTTGGTGATGCGGAGAGACAAGTCGGTGGCTTTCCTGAGTTCGAGGACATCGTCCGGAGACGGGCCCTCGTCCTCGTCGAGCTCCTTGAGGAGGTCGGCCTGGTAGGCCTGCAGTACCGCCATGGTGTGCAGACAGCTACCAGCCCGCCCAGCCGCCATATAAGCCCTACCCACCAGCACTGATGTATCACGAGATGGCTTGGTGGGTAGTACCGGGGCCTTGAGGGACGAAGCGGCCTCGGGAGAAAGATAGCTCGCGAGAGCTTCCTCCACCCGTGGCAGCGTCCCATAACCCTGTTCAGCCGCCCCCAGCACGTTATCCGAAGTCGAGTACTGGGGGATTAGAGAGTCTGGCTGAATAGGGTTTATCCCAAGACCTACACAACTCATTGTGCAGGTCCGGAAAAAAAAGGCAGACCCCGGCGTGGAGGTTGAGGCCTGCGCCTGAAGAACCGTTCATCCAGCTTACTGGGGGGCTGGATTTCCGGTTCTTCCTGTGGCCAGTCAATTTTTAACTTGGCCACGGCACAGGTCAAAACCTCCACTAGCTCCACTAGGTGCGTGAAGCGATGGCTCAGGCTCCACATCACCCGCCTCGAAGGGGAACTATGAAAATATATGAAACGCTTCAAAACAGTGCGGCACAATGCGCTTCTGTGCATCCCGGGTGCAGAATGATGCGCTTAAAGCAACATGGAGTCAGAGTGCGCAGTGCAGCGCGAGTGCGCATTGAAAAGTTCACGGCACAAAGAGAAGAGATGTTGAGCGCACAAATCCTAGTCTATAAATGTATATCTGTCCAACATTTTAGTGATTATTTGCTTCTTCACAGTTTTAAATTGCAGTTATTGTGCGCGTGATGCTAATTAATAGTCTGTGTGTTGTCACCCGGTAGCGAGTACAACATCGGAAACCGCTAGATTAACTCCAGCATGATTAAGTCATTTTATGCAAACAGCCATTTATCTACTGATCAAGTATTATAATGAATATATCATCCTGGAGAGAGTTTTACCGTGCAGCTGCTGACTGTTGTTACCGAACGCGACGGGCAGTTTGAATTATGCTGAACGGAGAATGATTGACAGCTAATGCTGCTTTCACGTGCTCTCGGAATTATCGTAAATACGAGTTTCCTAGGTAAACATTGCACATTTCTTAGTGCAGGTTTGTGTGTGTGAACACACAATGTGAAAACCTTTGGCCTAGGCTATTTCATTATATTTTATCCTGAAAATAGTGTTCATTATTGCAGTTGTCTATTTCAAAGATGTCAGGGAAGAGGTAAATGGCAAATTAATTTTCCATAATAATTTGGAATATTTTTTAGTTTTTTCTTTCCTTTTTCTTTTCTTTCTGAATCAGATCTAAAACTCAACAAGGGTCCGAATAGCTGCTGAAATTAGCAGGGATTCAACCGTCTGGCTAGTTCACATACTCTTGTCAAACTACCAGCTGCCATGGAGACATATATTCTCCAGCAATGATGAAATGACTTACTGTCAGGGCTCGACATTAAGCATGTTCACGTGCTTGTCCTTCAGAGAAGTAAATCTGTCATTCACTTTTCCGAGTAAAAAGGTGCTTGTCCGGAAAAAATGCGATAATTTAAAAAAAAAAAGTATTCTGAAGCAATATTCTCACCAGTGTTCAATCAGCTTGGACATATTTAAATCTGCTTATTTGTGATATTTTTACCTTTTATGAAGGTCATTTTTTTCCATAATAAATAAAGGCGATGCCTCTGCTTTCATTTTATATTCTTGAAGGTCCCATGGCATGGCATTTTTCTATTATTTTATAATGTTTCCTGAGGTGTACTTATACTGTTAGTATGACTTTTACATCATAAAATGTCATAATTTAGAAATAAAAGGCATTTTTTCTATACTGCTGTTTGCCCTGTGGCTGAATGCCCTGCTTCAAGAGGCGTGTCTGCTGTGAGACTTCAGTAAAAACGCCCACTGTTGTGATTGGCTGACATCTTTGCATTTTAAATGAGCGGAGGGGGCGTGGTTTAACGAGGTCTACGAGGCACGAGCAGGCACGAGCTGCTGCCAGAGAGACGGATGGACCCGAGTTCACTTCACATCAGTTCTCAGCATGTCTGAACTGTTGTAGTTACAGCATATACTTCAGGTTATTAGTCTATTTCTAGTCGGAGGGACTGACACTCATGTCAGAAAGTTAGTAATTTTAGTAAATTATGGATCAGCGCTGACTGGAGACGCAAACCGTTTAGAACGATTCAGTCCGATTTGGTGAACTGATTCGGTTCACTAAAAAGAACTGGTTCAAAAGAAAGATCGTTCGCGAACCGGACATCACTAATGTACCAGAGACTGAGTTCAGCGATTGCTAACAAAGTTATTTATAGTAACTACTGAGTTATGAGAGCGCTGTCAGTCAGCGCGAGTTTATTGTGTTTGTATCTGAGAGTTCTGAATAAACACGAGTCCCAGTCACACCGAGTCCGTCTTCATCATTATTACCAACTTTGTAACACATGCAAAGTACCATTACAGCTGTCGAGATGAACGAGTTAAAAGTAAGTGTTGATAATAGCATTATTTTTAAAATAAAATAAAAGCGTCAGTGACGTGCGTTGAGTACACAGCGCAAACAAAGACACAACAGCAGTAATCGAATGTAATCCAGTTTATTGTGGGGCTAGGCTGGCTAGCCCAGATATGCTCATTCTGCTTAATCTCATGCAGCGTTTGGTGCCTCCGCTGTGGGCCAGATGCAGTACTGGGGGTCGGGGATGTTGAAGGCCGAGCTTCGGCGTGTGTGAGGTTTATCTCTAAAGATGTTGAGCAGAAACTCATGACTGTATGCACATTTTAGAACCGATAGACGCGACGAGGACGTACAAAAACACTGACTCACAAGATAGAAAACACGAAAACACCATTCTGTCTGGAGAGAGAGAAGCCGCAGTGTGTGCACGAATAATAAATAATTAGCTACACATCAGAAATCACTGATCACAGATCAGAAGGAACTGAAAAAAGACTTCTGTTTTCATTTGTACATCCAAACACTGAGAAACTGCCAGCATTCACTCGTTCACACGCAATGATCTCTCGAGCGTTTGCATGGGCGTGCCAGATTCTCTGGGTGGAGGAAAGGGCGGTAACCATTCCTGCTTGGACGTCAAACGAGGAGACTTCAGGATTGGCTCGTCTGGCCTGTCATGTTCTCAAAGGCAGAGAAAGACAACCAGAACTCGGTTTTACACCAAGCAACATTTCTATCCACTTGGGGACAATATTCAGGCTAGGGGAACTCATATTAATGTTGAAAAACCTCATAAAATGAAAATTTCATGCCATGGGACCTTTAAATTTGATCTATAAATTAAATTAGAATAAGACTCTATAGGGCTGTTACCAATCAAATGAAATAATTTACACTGAAAAATGTTGTGAGATTGTTTTAAATATACAAATAAGAAATGTTGGAAAGAAAACATGAAACTAAACCACCATCAGGTGACCGTCTTAATGAGTGAGTCATTGAATGAATCATTTGAATGAATGACTCAAACGGCTGATTCATTCAAGAATGAGGCAGCTGTTTACTAATAGGTAATTGAATCTTTGATTCAACCGATTCATTCAAAACGCTGAATCATTCCGTAACACACTGTTACGGTTCTGCTTTGATCTTTGTTTGGAACAATTTTTGCTGCTGAAACCGAACAAAAACAATCAATTTTGCATCCAAAATGTAAGTGATTTAATGTTAATTGATTTCATTTGACAGTTCCATAGACAATGTCATTTTCAGTTGTGATGGTATTCAGGAAAACAGCAATGTGATGTTGCTTAACTGTATTATATGTTATAAATATAAAAACTCTACAATTTAGTAATTTTAACCGTGTATGTTAACTGTAGTTTCTTTGTGTGAGAGGCGCTCATTTGTTGTGATTTCTCCTCGAGAGGCTGCCCAAGCATCAACAGCGGAATTTGTTACCGTTAGTTCATTATACATTACATTATATATTATCATCCACTATCGATTGCCACTTACACTAAATTCATGCAGAATCATTCTTGCATTTTGGTGATTCCCTAGTTATTTTTTATAATCTACGTTTTAATCAGGCTACTTGTCCGGTTGGAGCAAGCGGATAAGCGTTAATGTCGAGCCCTGTTACTGTACTCATAGGATATATAGTCTTCTCCCACATCGATCAGTCTTGTAGCCACTTCGGCGAGATGTGAATCGGTCCTCTTCTGTAGCTACTTCAGCGAGCACCTGAATCTATGTCGTGTCGAGCGAGCCCATGAATCACAGAATGTGTCGTTAGAATCAGAATGTAAACGTTGTTGTTGCGGGAATATCTAAATCTTACCCGGATACAGCAATATTATTTTCTGATTGGTTGTAAGGTAGCTATATATTTTTTATTTGATTAGCTGGTGCGTGGCAGGGCCTTCTGAACTCTATGGGGAACTCACTTGATTCATCTAATAGCGGTGCAACTTAATTTCTCTGCGTGAGAAATACAAGGTGTGGCGTGTGAGTGTGTGAACGGGTTGAAATGCATGTCTCACGCCCAATGCATGAAACTTGAGAGCCCTGTATATAAATATAAATATATATTTTAGGGCTGTCAACATTAACGTGCGATTAATTTAAATTCCTTAACGCGTTAAAATTATTTAACGCAATTAACGCAAATAAATTACAGAAGTACATGAAGCTGCGTCATTAACGTACTTTCCGTCATGCAGTTATTTGATCTTAGAAGCACCTGTAACCCCGGTAGGAGGACATTTCCATTCTTTAACCCAATTCTGCTTCTCTGCTTGTGATCAGGCTATTTTAAGCTGTTAAACTCTGGGAAAGTGTTCAGTGATCCAGTAATCAAATTCTTTCAAACAGTCCAAAACAACGCAAATGCAAAGAAGGCCAGGCTGATCACATCAAATATATCAGAGAGAATAGAGACTCACATCGCGTTTTTAGTAGTGTTTCTGAAGAGCGCAATTTTGGTGACTCACAGCAGCCGTACAATACGGCCGCGTGTCCACCAAAGGTTTTTCTTCACGCAGCTGGCTGGAGTATTCAGTTGTTTTCAGTGGGAGCGCCACGTTTTTAGAACCATGAGCGTAACGAGGCGCTGAGTGAGTGTTTCATGCTCAAGCGCTGAACGCTCAGCATTTTTTACTGGTCGCCGAGAGTTGAAGAATGTTCAAAAATGCAGCGCTCATCACTGTCACTTTTCACCCAGCCGTCCAATCACAGTGGAGGAGGGGCAGGACAAATACAACTCTCACAATATTCTTTCTGTTCAACGACATCGACAAGCAGAGCAAACAAACAAAAATGGATGAGAAATTAATATTACTAGTTTCTGAATATGCTTCTCTACCAGATGACATCTCCGGATTACCACAACGTGAATTTAAAAAACAGTGCTTGGAGGAACATTTCATTGGCGATGGCCCTTTCAGGTAAGCGGCAGTCAGACAGCTGTTCGGGATGCGGGATCTACAGTAGTGTAGTTTATAAACCGTCAAAGGTAGTTTTTTAATATATATATATATATATATATATATATATATATATATATATATATATATATATATATATATATATATATATATATATATATATATATATATATATATATATATATATATATATATATATATATATAAAAAGATTAGAGATTGAGAAACGATTTAAAACAAAGATAATATTCTGATTACTATATATATATATATATATATATATATATATATATATATATATATATATATATATATATATATATATATATATATATATATATATATAGTAATCAGAATATTATCTTTGTTTTAAATCGTTTCTCAATCTCTAATCTTTTTTTTTTTCATACAAATTTCAGTAGAAAAATGCCGTAAAAAATTGAAATACCTGAGGGACACTTATAAGAGAGAAATAGAGAAAGAAATCAGGTTCAGGGACAGCAGGAGGCAGCAGAAGGTGGAAGTATATGTCTATCCTCAACTTCCTGGAACCATACATCATGGACAGGGACACCACTAGTAATTTCAGACAGGCTAGTGATGAGGATGTTAGTGTAGTGGCTCTCCTTGAGTCTATGATAACACCAGATGAGGTAGTGTAGCATTATTATTGAACCTCAATGTTAAAGTGTAACAAGTGCTACAGAAGTATTTATGTTAAATAATTGTAGGATTGTCATGTTAAACGAAAGGAATTGTTATTTCTGTCAAAGAAAGGAATTAGGCTACTATTACTATTAGTATCAGTATATTGGTATTCATTTTTCAAAATTATTTTTGTGATAAAATAAATTAAATTATCTTTAAAATTTTGTATATCTGTATTATTTTTCCCCACACAGACATCAGATGAGAGAACACAGTCCCTGACACAATCTCCAACACCACACAGCCCAGATCTCCTGACTCCCCTGATGTGCCACCACTTTGCACACCTGAACCTTCTCGCCGTACCATTGCTCCAAAAAGAAGGGCTGAGCCTGATATGACTGACTATCAGCGCAGTGTCCTGAACAGCATTAGTAACAAGCCAGATGACGAAGAGCATTTTCTTTCAAGCTTAGTTGGGTCTTTGCGAAGCCTTCCTCCACGTAGTCGATCTGAGGTTAAGATCAAATTTCAACAGATTTTCCATGAAGCAGAATTTTTTGATTTATGAATCTGTACATAAAAATGTATCATTAAAATAATATATTACAATCATTCATCTTTCCCAGCCATTTATTTTCCTCTTGATTTAGACCACCCTTTAATGTGTAGCTTGTTAGTGAATGGAAATATGCTCATTTTCTAAGGTTATGTGTGGCTCCTAAAAGAGCCTTTTTTTTATACAATTGGCGGTGGTCCTGATGGTGGTGGGAGTCGCTATGATGACAGAATGCTACCATGCAACCTCACCTGCTGGAGAGGAGAAGTAGGTGGTGTACCTTTGCCTAATTTCCAGTGCTTCCCTAGAGGCATTGTTGCTACCTACTCGCTGGATGGGCTGCATGGCCAGCTGTGGCTCCGATGGCAGGGGGGCACAACTTTCTTCCTCTTCATCAGCATCTTCATAGCATAGGAATTTGTGAATGATACAAGTGGCCTTCACCACTGCATCTGCCACTTTTGGTGAGAGACCAAGCACTCTGTGGTAGAGTCTCCATTGGGCAGCAAGGATTCCAAATGTGCACTCCACCATCCTCCTTGCACGGGAAAGACGATAATTGAACACACGCTTTTCTCTGTTGAGGTGCTTTCCTGGGTAGGGTCGGAGAAGGTGCCACTTTAGAGGATAAGCCTCGTCACCCACAAACACATGTGGCACAGGCTGGAGGTCTTCTGCTCCTGGTAAAGGTGCATCCTCTGATAGGTCGAGAGTCCCCTGGTTAAGGGCCTTGCCAAAGTCGGAGAAACAGAGAGTCCCACCATCGCTGCTTTTCCCGTATGCCCCCACATCCACCATCCTGAAAAGGTATCGAGCATCAACTACTGCTAGGAGGACAATGGAGAAGTTCCCCTTGTAATTAAAATACATGGATCCTATTGACGATGGGGCCTGTATTGCAACATGCTTCCCATGAATTGCTCCCAGGCAGTTGGAGAAGTTCCACAACATATGGAAGTCTTCAGCGATCCTCTTCCAGTGGTGTTGTTTAGGGAAGGGCATATATTCCTGGACCATGACAGACCATATTGCCTCACAAACTTCTTTTACCACCCTTGCCACTGTGCAGTAACCCACCCTGTATCTAAAAGCTATTGATCTGAATGAGTCTCCTGTTGACAGATACCTGAAATAAAGACAGAAAAAGTTGCAAAGCTAGACATTCAATAAAACATATTTATTTAAATCATACTTTCATTAGTTATAAATTCAATAAAACATATTTATTTAAACCATGTTTTAATTATATTAATATGTGTAAAAAAATATGTGAAAAATATCACTGAATTAAATATACCAAAAAAGTAAATACAGTAAAATAAGCAATGTTGTCCTACATATGCTACGTATGCTACATATGCAGTGATAGGTGTAACTAAGTACATGTAGGCATAAAATATCACTGTAGCACAAGTTTTGGGACACTTCTTCTACATACCTCAGACAAATGCAGAGACGTTCTTCCGAGACGATGGCGAAGGTATAATTTTCCGGAAAAACACTTCAAACTGTGTCTTGCTCATCCGAAAGTACTCCTTGAAACAGCTACCATCCAACTTCAGTTCTTGGACCAAACGATGGTACTCACCGAGATATTTTCTTGCCTCCAAAATCTCATGAACCCATATAGACCGGCGAGTCCGTCTTCTGTTTCTACGTGGTTCAGCAATCCCTTCATCTAAAGCAAGGACCAGAGCAAGTGCTCTACATTGTGTCGACATTCTTAGTCTGATATAAATTATCTGCGAAATCAGTTACAAGTAATTGTGCCGCGGATATTCCGTATCATAGCAACAAAACGTCTCATCTAGAAAAAACGCTGCCCTTCCAAAACGCTCTCAATCTCGTTGTTGTTGCTCTGTACACATACTATACACTGTGAATTCTGTAAAGTTTTTTGTTTTCATGGGTGCTTAGGTGTGTATAAATGTTTTCATGGGTGCTTAGGTGTGTATAAATGTATTTTATAAGTATTATATAATATCATTATATGGACCCT
Source organism: Gobio gobio (assembly GCF_949357685.1). Lineage (NCBI taxonomy): Eukaryota > Metazoa > Chordata > Actinopteri > Cypriniformes > Gobionidae > Gobio > Gobio gobio. The sequence continues at coordinate 20,839,322 of NC_137120.1, forward strand.
TTATATTTGGTGTCCTTTTGGAGTCTCCAATGATCCCTGAAGCTTGCAGAAAATACAGTTTTGTGAGAATCACCCTTCAATCTGATTTTTTACTTTGGATATAGCAAATTATGACAAAATGAATGTGTTTAAAAAGATAAATGGCGTATGCTTAATTTCACGATAAGTGTGCGATTAATCACACAACAAAGGTGCAAATAATCACGATTAAAATGTTTATATATATATTAGGGCTGTCAATAGATTAAACATTTTAATCGTGATTATTTGCTTATATATATATATATATATTAGGGGTGTAACGGTACACATACTCGTACCGAACCATTTCGGTACAGGGCTTTCGGTTCGGTGCATGCGTGGTTTCGAATGCAATCTTTAACAGTTAACAGTCGGCTTGTTTTAAACGCGGAACACACTTCAATCCGAGTTCCCACAAGAAAATATTAAGTATTCAGTCCATTTTATCACAAAATTCAATCGATAAATGCTTTTTTGACGCTCTTTAAAATTACGTGACTGATCACTGATCACAGTTCAAGCGGCCGCGCGTCAACACGATCATCTGTGAGTGCGATCGAACATCTCTTCCTAAAGAACAAACATGAATGAACATCTGAAGGTGTGTTGAGGATATATTACAACTTACTGTCACGTATCATATGTGGTGTAATCGCTCAATCAGTTTTTCAACGGCGGAATGTCAATATAACTGCTTGTAAACAATGTCACGTAGCATCACATTTACCTCAGGCAGTCATTCAGTGTCCACAGCTCTTAGTTCACTAGAGAGATTAACTCTTTAACTAAATATGCACTATATTAGCCTATATATTCATTATATTCTACTTAACCTGCTAGTGATATCTTGATTATTTCATGTATGTTTAAACATAAATAAATGAAAATGACAGACACTGTGTAGGCTATAAAATATTTTATTTTAACAACGAATTGGAGAAAAAAATATTTTATAATTAGATTTAGAAGTTAGCCTATTGCAAAAACTGCCTTTGAAGTTTACATATTTGCGTATTGTTATTTGAGTGTTGATTATTATACTTAAAAATAAATAGCAACTGAATTTAGGCCAATAGTTTGGGCTCTGTTGTTAACCTTTAATATTAATGTGCAAGTAAGGGCTCCTTATATATTTTATAGCAATATCTTCAATAAACTTTTGCTATAATTTAATTCATTTAAGGACAGACTTTTTTTTTTTTTCAGTAAACAACTGTTTAATAAAAATAAATAAAAAGCAATTTTGTAAAACTGCTGTACCGAACCCGTACCGAACCGTGACTTCAAAACCGAGGTACGTACAGAACCGTCAGTTTTGTGTACTACACACACACTGTACATTGAAGAAAATTTCAGGAACATTATGCTAACCTATAAATTACATTGTACTAACTTGAAGAAAACTGGACATTTTTACCAGACCATGGAACCTTACAGATCCATGTTTCAAGATGTGTTTGTTTGTTAATAAAAACGAGTTTAGGAAATGTATCAGTAAACTTATGCTCATCCCTGCAGGAATTTATTGCAAAAAATCTGAATAGTATTTTAGCGAAAGTATCCGCAGACTTGGAAAATTGGTCCCGTCTCCCTACTTCCTTTCATGCTTGTTTATCAGTGATTAAAATGAACATCCTCCCACGTATTAATTTATTTTTATCTATGATTCTTCTTTCTCCACCTGCTGGCTTCTGGAATAAACTTGATGCATGCGTTTCTCGTTATATATGGGATGGGAAACGTCTTAGAATCAAGCTGACTACTTTACAGCATTGTGGATCACATGGTCTGTCTTTCCCTAATTTTAGATTGTATGCTCAAGTCTTTACCCTCCGCCCTTTAACAGTCTGGTTTGACCCTGATGCTTCTGTGTCATGGAAAGCAATTGAGGAATCTATAGTCTATCCCTATTAACTGAAACATCTTGTTTTCTCGGGGGTTCCACTGAGGCAGTGCAAATCTCAGTTTGGTCCTATTGTAACACTTGGAGAGAAGTGGAAAAGCAAACACATCAAGTTTCAATTTGGTATATACATTCAGCAATTTTCCATAATAATAATCTTTTGTCAGGCAAGGCCCCATTTCACTGTCCGCAATGGACTCAAGAACAAAGTAAACACTTTGGGAGATATATATAATGATATGGGTCTAAATAATTTCAGAACATTAAAGCCCAATATAATTTAAATGGTACATCTTTTTTATGTATTTGCGTATACGATCGGCCCTTCCGGGTTATGGGGTGCATTGGTACTCCCATAAACCCTCTGTATCTTCTCGAACATTTATACAAACCCTTATCTATTACAACTGTTTGGGCCAAGGATCTTAATGAAGATGTGGATGTTGTATTTTCGGATCAGGTATGGAGGATGTTTAAGCTGTCGTCAAAGAGCTCCAATCATCAAATGATACACTGGAAATTACTACATAGGGTTTACTTGACTCCTATGAAACGTTTCTATATGAATCTGTCCTCTTCTCCAAAGTCACATCTTTGCTCTCAAGGATCTCTTGGCACATACTTGCATTTCTTCTGGGACTGTCCTTCTCTCTCACCTTTTTGGACCCAGCTCTCACAGGACTTATCGTATCTGTTGGGCACTGATATACACTCACCTAAAGGATTATTAGGAACACTATACTAATACTGTGTTTGACCCCCTTTCGCCTTCAGAACTGCCTTAATTCTACGTGGCATTGATTCAACAAGGTGCTGAAAGCATTCTTTAGAAATGTTAGCCCATATTGATAGGATAGCATCTTACAGTTGATGGAGATTTGTGGGATGCACATCCAGGGCACAAAGCTCCCGTTCCTCCACATCCCAAAGATGCTCTATTGGTTTGAGATCTGGTGACTGTGGGGGCCATTTTAGTACAGTGAACTCATTGTCATGTTCAAGAATCCAATTTGAAATGATTCGAGCTTTGTGACATGGTGCATTATCCTGCTGGAAGTAGCCATCAGAGGATGGGTACATGGTGGTCATAAAGGGATGGACATGGTCAGAAACAATGCTCAGGTAGGCCGTGGCATTTAAACGATGCCCAATTGGCACTAAGGGCCCTAAACTGTGCCAAGAAAACATCCCCCACACCATTACACCACCACCAGCCTGCACAGTGGTAACAAGGCATGATGGATCCATGTTCTCATTCTGTTTACGCCAAATTCTGACTCTACCATCTGAATGTCTCAACAGAAATCGAGACTCATCAGACCAGGCAACATTTTTCCAGTCTACAACTGTCAAATTGTAGCCTCTTTTTCCTATTTGTAGTGGAGATGAGTGGTACCCGGTGGGGTCTTCTGCTGTTGTAACCCATCCGCCTCAAGGTTGTGTGTGTTGTGGCTTCACAAATGCTTTGCTGCATACCTCGGTTGTAACGAGTGGTTATTTCAGTCAAAGTTGCTCTATCAGCTTGAATCAGTCGGCCCATTCTCCTCTGACCTCTAGCATCAACAAGGCATTTTCGCCCACAGGACTGCCGCATACTGGATGTTTTTCCCTTTTCACATCATTCTTTGTAAACCCTAGAAATGGTTGTGCGTGAAAATCCCAGTAACTGAGCAGATTGTGAAATACTCAGACCGGCCCGTCTGGCACAAACAACCATGCCACGCTCAAAATTGCTTAAAATCACCTTTCTTTCCCATTCTGACATGGGAAAGTTTAGGAGATTGTCTTGACCAGGACCACACCCCTAAATGAATTGAAGCAACTGCCATGTGATTGGTTGATTAGATAATTGCATTAATGAGAAATTGAACAGGTGTTCCTTATAATCCTTTAGGTGAGTGCATATCTGACCCCCCCGCCACTTCTTTTTGAATGATTTTTGGAACCTTTCTTTATCCATTCAACAAAGATATTTACTGTTAGCCGCACTCACAGTGGCAAAAAAAAAAAAACGATTGTTGGTTAACCGCTGGAACCCTCCTCACACAATGGACAGACGAACATGGACAGTGTTTTTGTAGGACATTATATCGATGGAACTCTCAACTGCTCGTATGCATGGAGCTAATGTGAATTTATGGTATGCTGCTTTGGATATTGTGTCAACCTTTTTAACATCTTTGTAAACATTTTTTTTAATTAATGTAATTATTATTATTATTATTATTATTATTATTATTAATAATACTAATAATAATAATAATAATAATAATAATTTATTATTCTTTCTTCCTAAATTCTGTCTTGGTATTTTATTTTTTATTATTGAAGTCTACCAGGGGTGGGACGGGGTGGGTTGGGTTCGAGATTTGTATGGTTGCTTTTTGCTTTGTACGGTTGCTTTTTGCTTTGTACATCTGGATTTCTTGGCAAAAAGAAGAAAGGAAAAATAACTCAATAACTCAATAAACATTTAACAAAAAACAAAACAAAAAAGAAAAGAAAACGTATGCAAACCTTTGAATAAAATAGTACATTTTAAATCAATAAAGTATTGTAGAGTCAACAACACAACGGCAATGAGAAAATCTTACCGGGCAATGAGATTCTGTCTTATAATGTGGCCTAACGGCTCGCTTGCCATTGGATGTGATTGAATTATTTAAACTACCCGACCTTAACAAAATTAGTCCCATGATGACTCCATTTACATCTTAAGTGTCTAGGCAGACACTTAAATTGACTTCTATGAAGTGAACTAATCAGGTAAATGTCAATTACCATGACAGACGGAGAGTACATGTCACCACTGGCGTAGGCATAGGCCCACCCAGATTGACAGCTTGCCCATCCTGTTGGATCCAGTGAAATATATATATTTTTAATAATACTATTTTCTAACGTTTAACAATTCTTTAATAATTATTTTAAATGTGATTTATTTTGTCATGCATTAGAACTCTATTCTAATATTAATAAATATGCTAATTCGTTTCTTCAGTTACAACACGCCAGTAGTAATGTTATGCTCTTCTTCGTGGCAATATCCGGATTTGATTCCAAATAGCAGCACCTTTTTTGTTAAAAAAAAAAAATGGCTAAACTGCCATTTATGACACATTTAAGAAAGAAACACGTCTTGACAAAGATGACAGGACGCCATAACACTTTTGTCGTTTGAAAATGAACAAACAGAATATGATGATATTGTCAACATCTTCAATTCAAAACCCTGTAACATTGGCCTTATTGTAAGATGTTACTTCAATTAAAATGGGGTCAGATAATACAGTGTGAGATTTAGAAGTGTTTAAAAAGATGAGACAGACCACAGAAACCCTTGTGAAAAAGTAGTGTGCTTAATTGTATTGAAAGTGTACTTTTTGTGTACTTAAAATCTTAAAAGTATACTTTTTAAAAAGTGCACTTGCAGATCATATGATATAATTAAAATTAAAGTCCACTTAAGTGTACTCAAAGAGAATACACTTTCATGACAATATTTATAAACACACTTAAGTGCACTTTTTATAAGTGCACTTTGTAATAATATCTAATTAATTTTTACTTAAAGAAAGTATACTTTCATGACAATATTTATAAACACACTTATGTGCACTTTTAATAAGTGCACTTTGTAATAATATCTAATTAAGTTTTACTTAAGGAAAGTACACTTTCATGGCAATATATATAAACACACTTAAGTGCACTTTGTAATAATTTTTTACTTAAAAAATACACTTTCATGACAATATTTATAAACACACTTAAGACATTTATATACAATTAATCCATATTACAACGACCAGTAATATTCAATATATCACCAACCTCTAGAAATAATGCTTGTAATGTTTTTTTAGTTTTTTTGCATTTGGAGAGTACGATGTTAAGTTACTATTTGTGTTTTTGTAATATTTTGTGCTTATCTGGAGTTATTTTATTTTATATTTTGTAGGATCAGTATAGATGTGTTATTGGAGATCCAGTGCAAGCTGTGTGGAATCACAGAGCCGTATTGATGAGGTGAAGTTATTGTTAATTATTAATTTATTCCCAGCCATGACACTGATCACACACTACAAGCTAAAACACTGCTATCAAGTCTATAGCTTTTAAATGCTTTTCATCTTGTCCATTTGTAAGTAATACATTCCCACCTGTGCATTTACACCCCTAATCATTATATATTTTACAGGTAACAAACCAAAGGAATGGGGCCGCAGCATTGCTGTGCCAGCCGTGGCAAATACAGGAACATCCTTCATGGAGATGGTCAGATGAAACTTGCAAGGCAAGATGAGGAAAAATGGAAGAATAGCTTTCTCAATTTGCATGGGTCTTGGGTTATTTATATATATTTAAGTTATGTTTAATTAAGTGGGAATAAAAACAATTATTAAAATGTGCTCTATTTTTAAAGCCAAGTGTCAGTGAAGATGATGTGGTCCGTGGGATCTGGTGTTTGTGGGAAACGTGAAGGAACCTCTCCCAGCTTCTACTGTGATGTTGCCCTGACGACTGAGGTAATTCATCACATAGGTGATGCAGTTGCGGTCAAAAGTTTACACACACCTTGCAGAATAAACTGCTTCATCAGGGCAGTACTAAATAAAAAGGCAACATGCTAATTTTTATGATCCCTCTTATTGCTAAAATTATTCTTTTTTTAACAGATACAGCAGTGTGAATATAAACTTTGGAGCACAACTGTACATCTATCGCTTTCATTTAATTGAGCCAATTATAATAATCGATAGATCTGTTTTATAAACAATTGTTTTCTTTCTGTTTTCTTTTTTACTTTCCTCAAGGTATATATTTTTTGCTTTCCTGCCTCTTTGGAACATGTCCATTCTCATCTACTGTGGAGAGATGGTGCGCAAGTTTTCTGCCGATGGAGAGCTTCTGGAACATTGACATAAACAGCACTTTCCAACAACTTCAAAATAGTTGGTGATGAACAATTAAAAAATAATAATAATTGTGCCTTTGGAGTTCTTCAGGTTTTTTATTTATTTTTATTTTTATTTTTTACTTTCATTCACCGTAATGCTGGAATAAGATTTTAGAATAAACCTTTTGGTCCTAACTTTGGTGCTAGTAAAGGTTTAAGAGCTTAAAAGTTCGGTAACACTTTACAATAAGATCTCATTTGTTAACATTATTTAATGTATTAGCCAACATGATCTAACAGTGATGAGCAATATTTTTTTTACTGTGTTTATTAATATTTGTTGACCTTAGTTAATCAAATATAGTTCAAAGCTAGTTAATGACATTTATAGCCATTGTTCATGTACGTTAACAGTGCATTAACAAATTAACATATACAGCTTTCGATTTTAAGATTGCATTAGTAATAGGGGTGTAACGGTACACAAAACTGACGGTTCGGTACAGCAGGGAGAGAAAACTAAATATAAAATTGCTTTTTTTTTCAATTAAAAAGTGGTTTACTGAACAAATTGTCATTGTCCTTAAATTAATTTTTAATTATAATAATAATTTTAATAGTTTCTTAAAGACAAAAAAATTATCTCTGCAAATGCTGTAAAGTGTAGACTATATAGGAAGCCCTTACTTGCACTTGCACAGTACGCAAACATAATCATTTATACACAGTGGCTGTCATTTTCATGACAGTTTATTTAAACATTATGTACATTACTCCAATACATTAAATAATCAAGACATCACTAACAGGTTCAGTAGACTATAATGAATATATAGGCTAATATAGGTCATATATTTAGTGAAAAAGTGTTTTTTCTAGTGAACTTACAACTGTGGACATTGAATGACTTCTAGTAAATGTGATGTTGCGTGACATTGTTCTCAAGCGGTTTTACTGACGTCTTTCTGCCGTTGAAACACTGATTGAGCGATTACACAACATGTGATATGTTTCAGTAAGTTGTAATGTATCCTCAACACATCTTCTGATGTTAATTCATGTTTATTCTTTGACTATAATGAGATGATTGCATTCACTCGCTCCGCGCTGCCGCTTGAACTGACGTGCCTGTACAGTGATCTGTCACGTCACATTAAAGAGCATCAAAATGGCATTTATCACTCGAATTTCATGATAAAATGGACTGAATACTTAATATGTTTGTGTAGGAACTTTTTGCGTTTGCGTAAAACAAGCCGACTGTTAACTGTTAAAGATTGCCATCATACTGTTCGGTACACACGTGCACCGTACCGGAAGTCCTGTACCGAAACGGTTCGGTACGAATACGTTTGCCGTTACACCCCTAGTTAGTAAATATTGAAATTAACATTAACTAAGATTAATAATTGTTTAAAGTATTAGTCATTCTAAGTTCATGTTAAATTAAGTAGTTAACTAATTAAAAATTATTGTAAAGCGTTACCCAAAGTTTTTTATCTTATGGAATGATACTTTTCTTTACATTTTGTTTGTATTAATTCATGTGTTGTGTGTGTGTGTGAGGTACTGTGTGTTTGCTTCTGTGTGTGTTCTGGTAATCCTTACGTTATTGGGACCAATTGACCCCACACGTATAGTAATACCAGTAAATTTTGACCTTGTGGGGACATTTTTTTAGGTCCCCATGAGGAAACAATCTTATAAATCATACAGAATAATGTTTTCTGAAAATGTAAAAATGCAGAATGTTTTCTGTGATGGGCAGATTTAAGTACCTTTGTATGAGGAAGATTGAGCATATAATCCTCATTGTCCTCCAGACGCTTTCTAAATGAATTTGTGTTTGTGTGAATTGTTTCTTGGGATTTTCTTGTGCATCAACAAAAAGGTTTGTGTATTTGTTTTACAGATTATTTTGTCAATAAATGTAGAGGGTTTCAATTTGGATTTGTTTATTATACTAAATTGCAGCTGTATTATTAGAAAATTGTAATTACAAATGTATTTAATTATATAATAGTGTACATGTAAATTACGTTAAAGCTGTGATACATTTGAAATTAATTACAAATCAAATGCACTTAAGCGGCGAAAATATTACATTTAATTCCCACTTAAGTGTATATTTAGCTGACATTAAAGTATATTTTAGTTCACATTAATTGCTTCTCAATAGATTGAGCAGTGCACTTTAACTATATTTTGAAGATATTAGAAGCAATTATGAAAGTACATATAAAGTTGTATTAAAGTCCCACTTAAGTTGTGCCAAAAAAAATCACTCTTGATGGCAACTTATTACATTTTATTCCACCTTAATATGTGATACATTTGAAATCAATTACACTTAATGTGCATTCAGTGCGCACAAAACATTGCATTTAATTCAACTTAAGTGTATTTTTAGCTGACATTAAAATATATTTTAGTTCACATTGATTACTTGTCAGTACATTCAGAAGTACACTTTTACCATATTTTTAAGTACATAAAAATATACTAAAGTCTCAACTAATTGCATTTTAACATGAACTTAAGCTGTGATACATTTGAAATTAATTACAAATCAAATGCACTTAAGCAGCGAAAATATTACATTTAATTCACACTTAAGTGTATATTTAGCTGACATTAAAGTATATTTTAGTTCACATTAATTGCTTTCAATAGATTGAGCAGTGCACTTTAACTATATTTTGAAGACATTAGAAGCAATTATGAAAGTACATATAAAGCTGTATTAAAGTCCCACTTAAGTTGTGCCAAAAAAATCACTCTTAATGGCAACTTATTACATTTTATTTCAACTTAATATGTGATACATTTTAAATCAATTACACTTAATGTGCATTCAGTGCGCCGAAAACATTGCATTTAATTCACACTTAAGTGTATACTTTTAAAGTATATTATTTGTGCAATAAGTACACTTTAAAAAAAGTACACTAAAGTGCACTTTTTTCACAAGGGAATATGAAGTATAAATAAAGTTAATTTACAATATTCACAAGGAACTTAAAACAACACAGTAAAACCAGGAAACCTCAGTCTGTTAAAAGCATAAAGTCCTCAACACCATACCCCAAAACGGTCCGATTGAATCCCAAAGTGTTGATAGTCCCAATGTATAAGTGTCCACTGTCCACGGAAGTGATAATCCAAATTGTGCTGGAAAGGAACGTCTACACTGGAAACTACGCAATCCACTGGCTGGTGATTATCAGGTGGTCGGTTTGAATAGCGACCTTGTTAGTTTGCCATGCTGCCTCCTTTATGCTGGTATACTTCCTGTTTCAGCGGACCCAGTAACATTTAAAGACATACACACATTAAAACAGATAAGAGGACTAAAATGGAATAAAATGACTAAGACAACATGTAAACCTATTAAAACTCTAATATACATAAAATCATTATAATATATTGAGTGGTTAAAACATGTGTCTTGTGTGACAGTGTCACATAGTTCTCTGTACGGGCCACCAATATGTAACACTCAGCCTAAGGAAGGCAGTTTAGCCAACGTCAAGTCAACTAGTTCTTTAACTCTCTTGTAAACTTCTCACAAAATAACCACAGAATAAATTACAAACCAAAGTGTATTATACATGAAACCAAACACCGAAAACAATATATAATTTTTTTTTTATGTAAGTGCGTTGGAATAGTTTCAGACCAATGTAAAGTATGTGTGTATGCGTGCGTGTGTGTGTGTGTGTGTGTTGAATCGGCCTCACCGGTAACAGGGAACTACACTAACCTTTTCCACTGGTGGCACTTGCGCTGCTAACTTTTTCAGTTACTGGCGCAAAACATGATTTGGTCGCACAAATTATTTATTGTAAGGCACTCTGGATAATAATGAACAATAATGAAACTGTATTGCATACAGATGTGCTTTTTATTTTACTTGCCATCTTTTAAACCACATGCCTTCTTGTTTTCTTTAAAGCTACACTGTGTAACTTTTTTAGTTTATTCTTAGCTAAAAACACTTAGGTCTTTCAAAAATATATGTGCTCATTAATGTATATTTACTTCTTTCAAGTAATAAAGTATTCTCGTAAGTTTATAATATGCCATTTAAAATACATACGGGTAGGGGTTCGAATGCAGGTCGCCATGTTGCCCCTCCATCTTGAAAGTACATTAGCCAAAGAGGGACATACCCGTAAATTCATGCTTCGCCTTTCACGTTTTAACACTCGATGGCACTGTACAAAATTCCCTGCCTCGCGCATGTGCGCGTCAACTTGTTCAGACTTGTCTGGTGCATGCGCAGAGAGTTTTCGTCTCAGCAGCGTCCAGTAACAGAGTTATACAGAGTTTTCCTGGCTTGTTTATTCCTCAAAAGTCTGTTTTTCCTTGTGTGGTATTTCTGTGCGTTAATAACTCCGTAAGTAATAATAGTTATAGTCATTGTAGATGTGTTTCAGAGTGTGTCATCGCGTAATTCAGTTGATGTCACCTCAGAAGTATTTTTGTGTCAACATACAATAGCGTAACAATGTTTATTCGTTTATTGAAAATATTTGCTTGTAATGTATGTTGATGGAAATATGTATCAGGTCTGATCGGCATATTAACAATTGTTATACAGAGCGCACTGCAGTGCTAAAGCTGCACACACACTTTTGTAATCCGACACCGCTTGTTAGCAGCAGCGGCGGCAGCTCCGCTCCTTTTAATGCAGCTGCATTTAGCGCCTATATATGGTACAATAAGCTCTGGTTTACGGTTACATTATACAAATGTAACTTATAAGTATAGTTATACAGTTCTTAACTATGTATCTTCTGTCATGTCATTATCATGTATATTTACCATCCTTATTTGTTCTCTCACAGAAACGCTTCGGTTACTAACGTAACCGCGGTTCCCTAAGATGAGGGAACGAGTATTGCGTTTGCTAAACGCTATGGGGGAAATTCCTTTCCTCGAGATATTGAAGCAACATTTTTATCCAAAAATACCATGTACACGCATGAGAGCTGCACAGCTCTCAGCAGGAAGCAGCTGCGTGCTGATTGGCTGTGCCGCTGCAACTGCAGCAACCTATGGCGATACCAATCAGGTCCTTCTAAATTCCCGCCACAAGGGGCAACAGAATTTGCATAGCCAAGGGTATATAAGACCCTGTCTCGCAAGGTTAGTCAGGTTAATCGACTGAAGCGACTCCCGAGCAAGCAAAGCACGGTCAAGCAAACGCAATACTCGTTCCCTCATCTTAGGGAACCGAGGTTACATTAGTAACCGAAGCGTTCCCTTACGAGAGTACTCTCGTATTGCGTTTGCTAAACGCTATGGGGGACCAATGCAAAATGCTGTGCTTGCTTAACGGCTCTAAAGCCGACGACACCAAACCCAGGCCAACCTAGGTGGGCCCGTAATATGATATCATGAAGTCCCAATATGAGCCAGACCTGAGTCGGGCCCTTAATGTGAATGACACACGAGATACGTGTAGTAAAATATATGTATAGACCAGACATAGTCGGGCCAAGAATAGTGAATGGCCAGATAATTAGAACCGTATAAGGAATGTGCTATGACTTATACAATATTTAACCCAGACCAGACTTTTCGAGCCTTAAGGGGTTAAATCTGTTACACAGCAAGAAGCCCAGCCTGTAAGGCCGGGACATCTAAACTATAAAATCTGATAAAAGTGGACGGGGAGGCCCAGCCTGCCGCCGCACAGATATCATTCAGAGAAATGCCAGTAGACCAAGCCCACGAAGAGGCCATGCCTCTAGAAGAATGGGCTTTGATGCCTAGAGGGCAGCTGAGATCTTTAGACTCATAAGCCAGTGAGATAGCATCCACTATCCATCGTGACAAGGTCTGCTTTGTAACCGCGCACCCTCGGGTGCAGCCGCCAAAGCATACAAAGAGCTGTTCAGTTTGCCTAAGCAGCGGAACGCTCTATTTATATCCTCAGCGCTCTGACAGGACAGAGCAAATTAGCATCTTCTTCATCTAACGATGATGAAAGTGCTGAAAGTGAAATGACCTGTGCTCTGAACGGAGTTGAAAGCACTTCAGGTACATATCCATGTCTTGGTTTGAGGACGACTTGGATTCGTTTGGCCCAAATTCCAGACAAGAGGCGCTCACTGAGAGCACGTGCAGATCACCCACTCGCTTAACTGACGCGATCGCCAACAGAAAAGCGGTCTTTAGTGACAGGAGCCTTTAGCTCACCGAATGCAGAGGCTCGAATGTAGAGCTCTTCATGGCATCCAGGACCCTGGGCAGGTCCCATATAGGGACTGAAGGGGGGCGAGGTGGGTGAAGCCTTCTAGCCCCTTTAAGGAAGCGAACAATGAGATCGTTCTTTCCCAGTGACAGTCCGTTCACTTGAATGTGATACGCTGCTATAGCGGCCACATAAACTTTGAGCGTGGAGGGGGAACGACCCGCGTTCAGAAGCTCTTGTAAAAAAATCAGCACTTCTGACATTTCACAATCATGCGGGGTCAGACTTCATGCTTTACACCAGTCTGAAAAGACTGACCATTTGCCTGAATAGAGCCGCCTGGTCGCGGGGGCTCTAGCTTCAGTAATAGTATTCAATACATTTTCAGAGAGGTTCTCATGTACCCGTTGATGGGCCAGACATGAAGCGCCCATAGATCGGGATGGGGATGCCAGATCTGCCGTTCCGCCTGCATGAGGAGGTCTCTCCTCAGCGGGATCGGCCACGGAGCTGCATCTGACATCTGACTCAGTGGTGAGAACCAAGGTTGACTTCTCCAAAGCGGGGCTATTAAAAGCACAGCGCATTTGCTCTCCCTGATCCTTTTTTTGATTGGGGGAAAAGCATAAAGAGGAAGGTTGGGCCATTCGTGGGCCAACGCATCCTTGTGCTTGGAGAATTATATTCGGCATTGAGCATTGTCTTGTGAGGCAAAAAGATCGACTTTTTCCTCTCCAAACCTGCCCCAAATTGTCTGAATCGTATGTGGGTGAAGAGACCACTGTGCTGGGGACACTTTGTCCCTGGACAGCATGTCCGGACCCAAATTCAGAATGCCTGGCACATGAGTCGCTCTCAGCGAGCTCAGGTTGTGCTCTGCCCATTTTAGGACTTTTTCCGCCATTGCTTGCCGATCGATAGATTTCAGACCGCCCTGGCGATTTATATAGGCTACCACCGACCTGCTGTCCATTCGGACCAGGACATGGTGGTGCTTTATGTACGGAAGGAAAGCTCTTAGCGATAGCGCGACCGCTTTCATCTCTAGACAGTTTATGTGAAGGCTCCTCTCCGAGTCTGACCAGAGACCGGAGACTGGCCTGCCCTCGTCAAGATTTTCCACTTCGTAACAGTGCCCAAACTCACGCCCGTCTGTTACCAGACGGGATTTTTCCAAGGGGCCAGAGCCAACACACAGCTGTGGTCTACCTTGATTTGCAATCGGCCCGAGAGCCATGCGTGAGCTGGAACGCGGCGATTCAGCCAGCACTGTAGGGGGCGCATGTGTAACAGACCTAGTCTGAGAACTGGCACCGCCGAGGCCATGAGACCCAACATCCTCTGAAAGTGTTTGAGAGGAGTGAGTGCACCGGACCTGAGGGAAACCGCTCGGTTCTGAACAGAGAGCGCGCGCTGTGACGTCAGTCACGCGTTCATCTGCAGTGAGTCCAATACTGTTCCCAGAAAAGAAACTTTCTGTGTGGGAGACAATGAACTCTTTGCCACGTTGATTCTGAGTCCCAAGCATTCTAAATGGTTGAGAAGCCAAGATCTGTGGTTTAATAACTGTATCTCTGACTGAGCTATTATGAGCCAGTCGTCGAGATAGTTGAGAATTCTCATTCCCCGAAGCCTCAGCGGGGTTAGCGCCGCTTCCATGCACTTCGTAAACGTGCGGGGAGCCAGAGATAGACCAGAGGGTAACACCCTGTTTTGGTAAACTTTCCCCTCGAAGGCGAATCTCAAAATGACCTGCGATGGGGGGCTATTTGTATGTGGAAAAAGGCATCCTCTAGATCCACAGTGAAAAACCCATCTCCCGGGCGAATGCGCGCGAGGATTTGTTTTATTTTCAACATTTTGAACGGGCGCTTCATAAGGGCCTGTTCAGATGTCTGGGGAGCATAGGGAAGTGTTTGAGTGTAGGGGTACAACTTTGATGTTGGCACACTGCCTACAGATGAACTCGTAACACTGTGTTTGGATAGTGTTACTGTAAAGTGGACGCATCCTTGCGGATTAGTCCACGTGCACGTTAGCGGCAGGGCTAATGGATAGCGCGTGCTCTGCAGGCGCGGGTCTGCCTAGCCACTAGAAAAGCTCTGATTCATTGTAAATAATGTGTGGTGGCGCGCACTGTATAATGGGCGCCACTACATTAGACTTCTCGCGGCATTCGCCAGGGAGCGAATTCACAGAGGTAAACGCATAACAGCGTTAATGTGCAACAGAGCATGTTTGACCACAGGCTAGTTATTGCAATATTATATCTCCAGTCACCTGAACTAAGGGAACTGGGAGAATATCAGGTTTATTGAGTGATTTTGTGGCACTGAATTAACAGTGCTTATGCAGGAGTGCACACTATGTAGTGGACACATTACCTACAGTGTTGAACCACTCCAGCCGCCTGAATAGGGGGACTGGGAGAAGTGATATTTGAGGGAAAAAAAGGCGCAGCTTGGCAGCCATTTTACGACACCGTTATGCTCTAGACGGAGAGCGCGTGTTATGACGCGCTCTAGTCAGCGAACGCGCGCTGTGCAGAGAGAGCGCGCTGCCATATAAGGCTGTTTACCTTTGGCAGCAAGCGCGTGCTGCAGCGAGAACGGCTGTGACGTAATCGCGTTCTCGATATATCCAGCAGCCTGAGTTCACTTGTCTACTCTAGCATTCTCTGTCCGCGGCCTTATCAGGGCGGCGGAGCGAGAGAGAAGGAAGAGTGAGGAGAGCTTAGGTTGAGTTCACTCGTGTGCAGAAGTGCACATCTTCTGTCCGCGGCGCTATCCGCGCGGCGGCAGTATAACATTCTCTGTCCGCGGCCATTTTCAGGGCGGCAGAAGTGAGAGGGGAAGGCGAGTGAAGAGCCCCGTGGGGATATAACATTCTCTGTCCGCGGCGCTTCTCAGCGCGACGGAACGAGAGAAAAGGAGAGCTCCGTATGTCCGCGGCGGGGATATAACATTCTCCGTCCGCGCGCTTTTCAGCGCGACGGAACGAGAGAAAGGGAGAGCTCCGTATGTCCGCGGCGGGGATATAACATTCTCTGTCCGCAGCGCTTCTCAGCACGACGGAACGAGAGAAAGGGAGAGCTCCGTATGTCCGCGGTGCCATTAGAGCAGTGGGGATATGACATTCTCTGTCCGCGGCGCATTTCAGCACGACGGAACGAGAGAAAGGGAGAGCTCCGTATGTCCGCGGCGCCATTAGAGCGGTGGGGATATGACATTCTCTGTCCGCGGCGCATTTCAGCACGACGGAACGAGAGAAGAGGAGCGCTCCGTATGTCCGCGGCTTTATTTGAAGCGGCGGAAGACCAATGTTCTCTGTTCGCGGCGTAAAACACGCGGCGGACACGAGAGAAGAGAGGTGGAGAGCTAGTAAGCTTTTAGAAGTGGCGTTGCCAGCAACGCACACACACGTTACACACATATACATAGTATAAAGGATATTTTGACGCCGGATGGCACAGCTGGAACAGCAGGCGGCTGAAGGCGGAGACCAGGTTGGAATCTGGCGTCCTCAGGGCTGCAGGGATTCCGCTGGTAGCGTTTTGACGGCGGGCTTCGATCCAGAGCTCAGCGAGGGCAACTCGCTGAAGAAGAATTAATCTGACTAACCTTGCGAGACAGGGTCTTATATACCCTTGGCTATGCAAATTCTGTTGCCCCTTGTGGCGGGAATTTAGAAGGACCTGATTGGTCCGTCCCGCCCCGCGGTCTCGCCATAGGTTGCTGCAGTTGCAGCGGCACAGCCAATCAGCACGCAGCTGCTTCCTGCTGAGAGCTGTGCAGCTGCACTGCGTGTACATGGTATTTTTGGATAAAAATTTTGCTTCAATATCTCGAGGAAAGGAATTTCCCCCATAGCGTTTAGCAAACGCAATACGAGAGTACTCTCATAAGGGAACCACATTTATGTACATATCCACCCAAACCTGTTTATGCCTTGCAATTGGATGACTGAATAAACATTACTATCATCAAAGTTCACTCTGGATTAGCTGCAGTTCTTTCTAGCCGAATAATTAGGCCAGTTGAGTTCCAACCATCCCACTGCGCACAGAATATCCCACAGGCACCGTGTCGAATGTGGACGAGGTCGACGAGGTGGAAGCCATGTTAATCTTGGACTAAATCGGCCAACGTAGGAGTTAAAACGAAATCGGAATTGAGAGGAACAGAAACTAAAATTCACTGGATGGTCATATACCTTTTCACCGCTAGATGGGGGAAAATATCACACAGTGTAGCTTTAACATTGGTTGGGATAGATTTACTGCAATAAAAAATACAGTACACAATAAAGAGCAAAATGAATTTCTTTTGGATTTCAACATGCTATGGTTGGTACAGATGGGCAGACTCCTGAACTCTAAAAAAATAAAAATAAAATAAAATAAATATAATCCATAAAATAATATAATAATAGATTTTCAGCAGCTATTGACTTTTCTGTATTAAAGATACAAAAAAAAAAAAAAATGCATGTCCACTTCACAGGACATCCCCCTCACATGGCAAAATCGATTGGCCATTGTGTATAGTGGGGCCTCCTTGCCCTTTGCCCCTGCGAGAGCCAGTTCTGCACACTCTCTCTGGCATCAAAGTCAATCAGTTCAGGCCCATCTACACTGATTCTGATAAGGTCTT
Organism: Gobio gobio; assembly: GCF_949357685.1. Taxonomy (NCBI): domain Eukaryota; kingdom Metazoa; phylum Chordata; class Actinopteri; order Cypriniformes; family Gobionidae; genus Gobio; species Gobio gobio. The sequence continues at coordinate 20,857,000 of NC_137120.1, forward strand.
CTACAGTGTCTGAGTGAAGATTTGCTCTTATGTCTGATTTAATTATTTTCTGTGTAGAGAAACCTCTCTCACAGACAGCAGCAGAAATAGGGAGTACCAGCATGATCTGGATCAGGTGTAGGATGTTCTAAAAAACACACACACAAAAAACCCAGGTATAATAATATATAATTTAAATGTGTGTGTGTGTATATCTGCTAAAAACAAAACCACTTGCCTCATAATCTGAGCAGTATGGCTCAGTGGTTAGCATCACCTCCCAGAGTCCAAGGTAGCTCTTTTAAAAGATGTGTATATCATAATCTTCATGGCCTGAAATTCTTCCTTGGCCAGTTCTGGATTGCACCCATTCCTGGGATTTTTAATAGACATTTAATATAATTAATCACATTGTGTTATATTATGTTAACTTGAAAACAGTCTGAAGGGGGAGGGTGTGGTACATATACACCTTCTCAGGACTGTGGAGAAATGCTCCAAGAGAAACTCTACATCCTCCACACTGTGGTCCCAGAGCCTACGTTTGTCATCTGTCCAGGCATGCTGGTTGAAGGCATTAAAGGACTGCACCGCTGTGGTCGTTGGTGTGTCCTTTGTGTTCTTCTCTATCAGCACAAATTAAAGAAAAATTCTAAGATTCAATAAATGCATTATATCAACATAGAAGTTAAGTGTGTCCTTTTGGATGTAATTGCAATATTATAAACAACTTACCCAGCAGGCTACTGAATCTGTTTCTCAGGTGTTTCACAGTGGCCTCACATGTCCTTTCGATTGCTCGCTGCAGTCTGGGGGCAGCTTGGATGGATTCGCCTTCCACCAGTTTTGCAGCCTCCCCTTTTGAAAGGTTGACTTCCTGGATTAAAATAAAATATGAAATAGTAGAACATTCTGTACATTTTACAGTTTATTTCTAATATTAAACACCAGATAACCTAAATATGTTTACTTGAAACTTGGTTGGGCTGCCAAGGCTTCTATGGTGACTAAAAGGTTTTCAATCCCACTGACAGCCTGGCACACAATCATTTGTTTAGCATGTATATTTATTAATGATTAATAATATATATTTCACCCAATCCCCCTCTTACCCAACCCTTACTTGAGGTAGGATGATATAATTTTTCTGCAAAAGTAGGCTGAACTGACTAATATAATGTAAAAGGTCTGCCAGGAAATGGCAGAATGCCACAAAAGTCCCGTCCTCCATAGTGAGTTTGATCTGCAATGTAACGTAAACACACAGATCAACACATTATTAATCATTCCTGCCTATGTAAAAAATGACTTAATAATATCATAAAATACTGAAACTCTTGACACTTGTCACCATGTGAAAAGTATTACCTTTTTGGCTCTTCCAGCAATTTCCGCATTGGCTGAGGCACCTGCCAGGTGGTCCATATGCAAATAAACAGCAGTAACCTCTCCTGGGCTTTGGAGAGCGCGGTCTTTTCCTTGTTTGAGGAATGTTTCCAGAGACCTGGACACATGGGGCAGCCACCTAGTCCCCTTCACTCCACTTGGAGCATTCACATTGACCCCGATGTCTGTTCCCAGCTCCCTGAGTTCCCTCATAAATTTGGAGCTAAAATGGTATGTTTTCCAGACCAAGTTTAGCAGGTCATACACCTGCCCTATCATTGGGATCTCCCGCTGTACAGCTAGCAACCCCAGCTCCAATCTGTAGACAGAATAGTATATAATGTCAGAATAAGTTTTAACTTACTTTCGCTATGCCAGTTACAACATCTGTACATATTACAATGATATGCTATACTCTAGCGATACAATCTATGATATGATAATATACTAATAGTAATAATAATAGAAAATAACAAGCAATAATACAAAACTGACCCTAATAAAACATTTTATTAAAAAAAAAAAAATTACAGCACCAAAAATATATATACAGCTACTGAAAAAATTAAAAGACCACTGCAAAAACAATGTTTCTCTTTTTTACTGTTGATAGGTATGTGTTTCGGTAATATGAACAATCTTGTTTTGTTCCATAAACTTCTGACAACATTTCTCAAAGTCAAAATAAATAACATTCAGAGCATTTATTTGCACAAAATGACAGCTGGTCAAAATAACAAAAAAGATGTGGTGTTGTCAGACCTAAAATAATGCAAAGGAAATTATTTAATAATCATTTTGTAAAACACAATTGTATAACAGTGTACCAGTGAGGCATACAGTGAAACGGGATGATAAAGTCTCCAGCATCTGCTTGTAGGAGGGCTATCACTCCACTTTTGTGGCCCAGGTTAACAGAAGCACCGTCTGCCCCTAAAGATACTGTCTTGTCAAGCCAGTCCACACATTGTGCCCCAAGACCAGAAAAGGCTGCCTTGGTTGCAGCATAAATACCTTAGATACATTTTTTTGTGTGTTTTTACTGCTTTTTAGAATTGTACAGTAGGCCTACATAAATCAATGTATATGAGTAATGAAAATTACCTTTTGCATGGGCATTTTGAACCTCAATATGGCCAATGAGGATGTTGGAAGGTCTTCCCTTTTCAATGACTCGAGCATAAACAATTTCACACTCTTTCGTGGAGACGTCGGTATTGCCGTCTATCATGAATGACCAGTACTGGGTCAAAGAAATTTTGGCACAGGTCTTTTGCTTGAGAGTGTCTGAGATTACTCCAATAAATTCAGCACATGATTTGTGGTTAGCGTATGTTGGATTAATGGCCACCCCGTTCTTCTTCAAAAGAATAATTTGCGATTTAAATTTGGTGAAAGGCATTTCCTCTTTGGCTATATTATAAGCTACATTGAACTTAATTATCAATTCAGATTCCTCACTTGCTCGGTTTGCTAAATCTTGACGCTGAAATGCAGTGGGGAGTGCTGCTGCGTCACGGGATATGTACCTGTCTCTACACTTCGCGTGCTTCATACTGTCATTGTGAAGCTTCAATGATTCGTGTTTGAATTGTTTTGACGCAGTTACAAATTTGGAAAGTCCTGCAATTGAAGGCCCACATAATTTACAGTACACACAGTGCATTGCTCCGTCTTGGTACCTTAACCACTGGTATTCTTCGAGCCACTGGTGTCGAAATTCAAATGTCCGTTTCATTTTTCCCGCGTGTGCTTTCCCTGACGAATCCTTCTCAGCCTCATCATTCTCACTCACAGGCTCCGTTTGACATGTCGCATTGACATCAAGTGATGGTTCTGTTACACTTGAACTTCCCATCTTAAAATAGGAGTCAATTGTCCGCTTCATGTCAACACGTACAGATTGTAGGCTATGTTGAGATATATATGCGATTGCTGCGTGTGTCTTGACGAGAGGTATATTTTTTTAAATCAATGTTAGGCTACGCCTCGCCTACACCATTTCGGGAGGGGGCGGGGGTCGCAGGGTTGAAGCCAACTTGATGTGTTGAATGCTCAGAGCACGTTATAAAACGTATTCTTAAAATACACATATCTGTATTAACCCTTGTGCACTGTTGGATTTCTGCTTACACCCCTTATGGTCCGGGTCAAATTGACCCTAATTGGATTCAATACAATTCCCCAAAACTCACACTATGAAAAAGCACATAAAATCAGGTACAAACAATTAACTTTTAATATCAATACTTTTCACACATTACAAAGAATAATAATCTGAATTTACGATTTAAAAAAATACTTTTAACCATTTTTATTTTTAAGATTGGCCCTTAGGACACTTGCATTTATACATTTAGAACAATACTATCTTAGTCTAAACCTAAAGTAATCTTGACCAACTATATAGCATTTGAAAGCTTTCAGACTCTAATTTTCATATTTGGTGACTGATTTTCAAAAGAGATGACAGAGCAGGAGATAAATAGCGATAGATTTGTCATTTGTGATGCGGTACCAAACTATGACGCACGTTTTGACCCTGTCCATATGTTTTTTTTATATGCATTTTAGAGATTGAATTCAAATCAAATATTAACATTACTGCCCAAACTACTTCTCAATAGGATGTCTACTTCAAAGATATTTTGAAAAGTATGAAAATATAACGTTCAGATCACTCAAACCATATATGGAAATCCAAGAGTCTACATGTCATCTAGTGGAAAATGTTGGTACTGCGCACAAAAACGTTTTTTTTTTTTGAGATATCAACCTAAAATTTGGTACAGAATTTCAGATATTTAGCTTTGATTTTCATGAGGTTTTAGAATTTAACATGTTTTGTAAAATGTATATTTTATATAAAATATAAAAATATATATGTTATATATTTTCATGTTCATAAACTTCTATAACTTGTTTTAAACTTTACTTTTATGATTTATACAGTGATGGCTGATTTCAAAACACTGCTTCATGAAGTTGTTAATAGTTGAAGAGCTCTGAGATGCACAAAGTGTTTTGTATTTTGTGTCTGTACAGTTGCTTTTGAACAGCTGTCCTATACGGGTCAAATTGACCCACAAACAGCAAGAGTGTATAAAATTTTGATAATCACATTTCACAACGCATTATCATGTTGAAACTTTGCATGCATGTTAATGACCCTAAATGAGAAAAGGTCACACAATTTCAAGAAAAACAATGTGGGTTAGATAGTATTTCAGATAGATTGAAAAAAGAAATTATAGCTAATTTTTACCATTTGTGGCATACAAAAAATATTTCTGTATTGAAAAAATGGGGAAAAGCTAATTTTTTTAGCTTCATAGGTTAGTAAAAGACTAAAATAACAAACTATAACCAAGAAATGTTATTATTTTGGGTCTCTACAATTGCCTTAGAACATTAAAATATGCGGGTCAAATTGACCCGTGAACATCACGAACGTAACAGTAAATGTGTGTGTATATGTCAAAACCCATCAGCGTGTTGAAACTTTGCATGCATGTTCATGACCCTAAATGAGAAAAAGTCACAAAATTTAAAGAAAAAAAACATAGGTTAACTGATATTTCTGACAACTTAAAAATCAAAACGGGTCAAATTGACCCGCAACATAACACAAGGGTTAATAAATGCTCATAGTAAATCATAGCATATTGCCTAAAACATAAGGTAGGTACAAAAATAATCAGTGATACATTTGCGACCCCGTAGAAATTAGGGTCGCCATGGCATTTCAAAAGGTTGCATATGCGACCATTTTGGTGGCAGTGTAGTTCCCTGCGTAAGGCTTTTAGTCCGGGAGCACGATGAAGTACAGCGCTGTCCTGTTCAGAATCCCAAAGGTGAAATAATCCAACAAGTGTTATTTCCTCAAAGAGATAATCAGTCACAGACAATGACAACCCAGTAGTGTAGAGCGATCGATCGCATAATCCACAGTGAAATGAGAGCGTCCTCTTTCGAACGCTGGTAAGCCGGCTTCTTTTATTGGATGTGACCAGCTTTTATCGGATCAGCTGTCCATGACGTCACGGCGATTCCCTGGATCTTCCCGACAGAAGTCTCGCGTGAGTAAAAACGGGAACACAAACACATTTCCGGGCAATATACCACAAGGGAAAATCAATATACAAAAACAGCTGTATAATATGAATAATTAAAATAATTCACAGCAGTATAAATATTCCCCCATTATGTGGCCACGCTACAACCCAGCCAACTTGTTAAGAACAGACATCAGCCAAACTATGGGTTGATTTTTAGTCTGGCCCGTCGTGGCATGGCAATGCAATATTTGTGAGCAAGTGGTTTTCTGAAATGTAAGCCACATGTACTGTATTAGCAATGGCAGGTTGTCGATACAGGACTTAGACCTTGTGATTTCTCTTCATGATAGAGTTCAGGACTCAGGTTGGATCTCTCTCCTGCTTTGTTTTTGTTTTCAATTTTTTCACGTTGCAGCCACTCACACTTGATCGCACAGAGCTTAGTACTTACAGTATTTTGTTTCTGCGACACTAGTAGCACCTAGCGGAATTTAAAAAAAGTAAAGTAACCTTGCAAACGGTCCTTCCGTGCGTCGCGCTCAAACATCACAAACACAGCTCGTACGGGGGCTTGAGAAGGCATCAAAATGTAGAAGTAGACTATATTAAAAGAAAACAGACAATAAAAGGTCCAACATATGAGGAATACTTTTAGCTGTGTTGCAATGTTTCAATCAGATTTCTTCCAAATTAAGGGGTAAGGCCCACCCATTATCCACTTTCTGCATACTCCACTGCATGTCACATGCTAAACGTGCCTGTTTTTGACATTAGCTGTAAGTCTAAATCTCTGAGAAAAGTCCTCAACAGTCTGCACAATTTGAGGAATCATTCATGTGCATAATGTGAAATGATTCATGAGGAAAAACGTCTCGGTTACGTATGTAAACCTCGTTCCCTGAGGAGGGAACGGAGACGTACGTTAGTGACTAACGAATGGGGGTTTCGCTTAGAAGCCAATCATCTTCGAGTATTCAACAGCGCCCAATGGCAGTGCCAATGCCATGGGCATGCGGAATTTGCATGCGTAACTCCGCCCCACCTCGTGGGTATATCAGGAAGTACGCTGGCAACATCGCATTATGTTACTGCTGCAGGAGCCAAGACTGAACTCCGCGTTCCAGGCAGCACAGCTGACGTGGCAAAGGAAACGTACGTCTCCGTTCCCTCCTCAGGGAACGAGGGTTACATACGTAACCGAGACGTTCCCTTTCGTTCAGTCACTACGACGTACGTTAGTGACTAACGAATGGGGGTTCCAATACAACAACGCCACTCAGCTGTCGTCCAGTGCCCTGCGTAAGTGTGAGTACCCTGTCGTAAGACTAGTACGGACGAAGGACTCCCACTTATCACAGGATTACCAAGGTACACTGGGAAGCATATCCCAGTGAGGGAATGCCAAGATGCCTACCGTAGGGAGGGCTTAGAGAATACACATATGACCCGCTGAGGGCTGCATATGGAAGATCACTAGGGTACCAGCCGAAGGTGGATTTTTAACCCTAGGGGTGGCAGGGACTTGCCAAGGGAAAGACACCTGCTCACTGAGGAGGCTTACGGTGGAAATACTTGTGTGGGGGTCGCCGGAGGGAACCATGCACACGGAGCACCTGGCCGGACATGAGGGTCTGGGCTCGAAAGGGCAGACTGAACTGATGTCGGCGTAAGCAGTGCTGGAGGAGCTCAGGGCTCTCGGGGAGCTCACCTGAGGAAAAATATCGCACGTATCCAGTCCTAGGAGTGGAATGGCGAGCAAGCGAAGACACCTGAGCCTGGCCCATTACCGGCCACCCGTAGGGGCGAGTACATAGTTGGACACTGGCTCCACTCGGAGATTGTAGAATCTGGCGAATGTGTTGGGTGTCGCCCAGCCTGCAGCTCTGCAGATGTCTGTTAGCGAGGCGCTATGCGCTAGAGCCCAAGAGGAGGCCACACTCCGGGTGGAGTGTGCCCTCACACCAAGGGGACATGGTCGGCCTTGCTGCTGGTACGCCAAAACAATGGTGTCCACTATCCAGTGAGACAACCTCTGCTTTGAGAGAGCACTTCCCTTCCGCTCTCCACCATAACAGACAAAGAGCTGGTCTGAGGTCCTGAAACACCGCGTCATGTCTACGTAGGCGCGGAGAGCGCGTACTGGACAGAGCAATGCCAAGGCTGGGTCTGCCTCCTCCAAAGGCAGCGCTTGCAGGTTCACCACCTGATCTCGGAACGGAGTGGTAGGAACCTTGGGCACATATCCGGGCCGGGGTCTCAGGATCACGTGAGAGTTGGCCGGCCCAAACTCAAGGCACGCTTCGTCAACCGAAAATGCTTGCAGGTCCCCGACCCTCTTAAGCGAGGCCAATGCGGTCAGCAGAGCCGTCTTCATAGACAAGAACTTAATCTCAGCCGACCGCAAAGGCTCAAAGGGAGGCCTCTGCAGAGCACTTAAGACTACTGAGAGGTCCCAAGAGGGAACGAGAGGAGAGCGAGGAGGATTCAGTCTCCTCGCCCCCCTCAGGAACCTGATGATCAGGTCGTGCTGACTTACCTTTTTGTCCCCCAGGAGATCGTGGTAGGCAGATATTGCGGCCACATATACTTTAAGGGTGGAGGGAGACAGCCTTCGCTCCACCCCCTCCTGGAGAAACGATAGCACGGACCCGATCAGGCATTTCCAGGGGTCTTCTTGGCGGGAAGAGCACCATGTGACGAAGAGGTTCCACTTCAACGCATAGAGGCGTCGCGTAGACTCAGCTCTAGCGGAAGTGATGGTAGCGACCACCGCAGGTGGAAGGCTACTCAAACCTGCCGCGTCCCGTCCAGAAGCCACACGTGGAGCTTCCAGAGCGCTGGACGCGGGTGCCAAAAGGTGCCCCGTCTCTGAGTGAGGAGGTCCGGTCTCAGAGGAATAGGCCAGGGAGGGGCTGTCGCAAGGAGTAAAAGTTCTGGGAACCAGGTCTGGCCGTGCCAATACGGGGCGACCAACATGACCTGCTCCTTGTCCTCCCTGATCTTGCACAGTACCCGTGCAAGAAGGCTCACTGGGGGAAACGCATACTTGCGTAGCCCTGACGGCCAGCTGTGCGCCAGTGCATCCGTGCCGAGGGTGCCCTCGGTCAGGGAATAATACAGGGAGCAATGGGAAGAGTCCTGGGAGGCAAACAGATCTACCTGTGCATCGCCGAACCGTTCCCATATCAGCTGGACCGTCTGGGGGTGGAGTCTCCACTCTCCGGGGAGAGGCTGAATCCGTGAGAGCTCGTCGGCTGCACGGTTCAGGTCTCCCGGGATGTGGACAGTACGAAGGGACCTCAGGCGCTCCTGACTCCACAAAACGAGATGGCGGGCGAGTTGAGACGTACGGTGGGAGCGTAGACCGCCCTGGTGGTTGATGTACGCTACTACGGCCGTGTTGTCTGTCCTGACTAGTACATGTTGACCCCTCAGCAACGCTCGGAAGCGGTGCAGGGCGAACCGTACTGCCAGTAACTCGAGGCAATTGACATGCAGAAGGCGCTGGGGTCCTGTCCAGGAGCCCGCGGCTGCTTGTCCATTGCACATGGCACCCCAGCCCATGGATGATGCATCTGTTGTCACAACAACATGCCTGGAAACTCGTTCTAAGGACACTCCGGTCCGTAGAAAGCTGAGGTTCGACCACGGGGTGAGTGTCTGTAAGCAGGCCCGAGTCACTTGTACCCGGAGCGTGCCAGACCACCATGCCCATCTCGGGACTCGATCGCGTAGCCAGTGCTGAAGCGGTCTCATATGAAGCAATCCGAGCGGCGTTACCGCGGCTGCAGATGCCATATGCCCCAGGAGCCTCTGAAACAGTTTCAGTGGAACCGCACTCTTGCCCTCGATTTGACGAAGGGAAGTCAGCAGAGACTGCGCGCAGCGCGCGCTCGAAAGCTGCGCGCACATGGCGACCGAGTCGATATCCATACCGAGAAAAGAGATCCTCTGCGCGGGGCAAAGTTTGCTCTTCTCCCAGTTGACCCGAAGGCCCAGACGGGCTAGGTGATGGAGCACCAAATCTCTGTGTCCGCAAACCTGCTCTCGAGAGTGACCCAGTATGAGCCAGTCGTCGAGGTAATTCAGGATGCGAACCCCGTGCTGCCGAAGGGGCGCAAGGGCTGCCTCGGCAATCTTCGTAAAGACGCGAGGGGACAGAGATAGCCCGAATGGTAGAACTGCGTACTGATATGCCCGCCCCTCGAAAGCAAACCGTAGGAACGGTCTGTGTCGAGGTAGAATGGAGACATGGAAGTAGGCGTCCTTCAGGTCGATCGCTGCAAACCAATCGTGTGGACGAACGCATTCGAAAAGGCGTTTCGCTGTCAACATCTTGAACGGAAACCGGTGAAGGTAACGGTTCAAGACGCGCAGGTCCAGGATTGGCCGTAGCCCACCGGCCTTTTTGGGTACAATGAAGTACGGGCTGTAAAACCCGTAATTCATCTCGGCTGGAGGGACAGGTTCGATCGCACCCTTCGCCAGTAGGGTGGCAATCTCCGCTCGCATGACGGGGGCGTTGGCCCCGATCATGGTGGAACGGACTCCCCGGAAGCAGGGAGGAACCTGCGCGAACTGAATCGCGTAGCCGCGCCTGACGGTCCGCGCGACCCAGCGGGACAGCCCTGGAAGCTGAAGCCAGACATCCAGAAACTGCACCAGCGGGGTCATACGGAGTACAGACGTACCCGGTGTGGGCTTGCAGCGATGCAGCGTCACCGGCCCGGACATGGGAGGCTGTGGGGCGTCCCGGTGCGGGGGCACGGTTGACAGCTGCGTCCTGACAGAGGAGACCAGGGAAGGACGCACGTTCCAATGGGGTCTGCTCTGCCAGGAGGCTGGCGACAGAGTGGGATGCGAGTGGCGGGACCCGTGGGTGGCGCGCACCGTCATCACCGGACTCTGTGGGCTCAGGAATGGGAGTGTTAATTCTTTCTTTGACCAAAATAGGGTGCTGCTGACCCGGGGGCCAGCAGCTGAACAAAGGATTCTCCCCCGGCCCTCCACCGGGGGAAGGAGTGGTCCTGCTACCATCTCCTCGAAAGAATTTCCCATCCCTGAGCCGTCCGTCTCAGGAGCGCCGCTTGGCCTGGCGTTTAGCGGGGCGCGGGGCGGCCTGAGGGGACTTGGACGCCTTCCTACGGCTTCCTCCGCTACCCGGCCCGGGTGAAGGCTGCTGCTTGGACCGGGTGGGAGGGGCGGGAGCCTTAGGAGGGCGTCCTCGGCGTGGAGCAGACTGAGGCGACTGTGCCGGCGGCTGGGTGGAGGCAGCAGCTGGCCGCCGGGGCAGTACGTGTTTGATAGCCTCAGTCTGCTTCTGGGCGATTGAGAACTGTTGGGCAAAGTCCTCAACCGCCCTGCCAAAGAGGCAGGCCTGGGATATGGGGGCATCGAGGAACCGGGTCCGCTCGGTGTCCCGCATATCAGCCAGGTTCAGCCACAGGTGACGCTCCTGGACCACATTTGTGGACATCACTTGACCCAGGGAGCGTGCGGTCACCTTCGTCGCCCGGAGAGCGAGGTCGGTGGCGGCACGCAGCTCATTTAAGAGCCCCGGATCAACTCCGGCCTCGTGCATGTCCTTGAGGATCCTGGCCTGGTAGACCTGAAGGATCGCCATGGCATGCAGCGAAGCGGCAGCCTGCCCCGCGGCTCTGTGCGATTTCGCCACCAAGGTTGATGTGAATCGACAGGCTTTGGAGGGGTGCTTAGGATCACCACGCCAGGTTGAAGCGCTCTGAGGACACAGTTGCATCGCAACAGAACGTTCAACTGGAGGGACCCCAGTGTACCCTTTAGCTGCCGCCCCATCGAGGACGGAGAAAGCGGAGGAAGTCGCCGAACGGTCACGGGAAGACAACGGGGACTTCCAGGACCGCGCAAGTTCCTCATGCAGCTCGGGAAAGAAAGGTATTGGGGGCGGGGACTGACTGTTGTCAGCGCGGGCTCCCAAAAACCAATCGTCGAGCCTTGAGCGTTCGGGACAGGGTGGAGGGTTCCACTCTATCCCTAGGCTCGCGGCTGCCCGAGACAACATGGCTGTCAGCTCTGGGTCCGACTCGGGCAATGCTGGCGCGCCCGAAGGCGGCAGCACATCCGAGTCATCATCCTCAGAGGACTCGAGCCCACCTTGTGATGCGGTGATCGACATCGCATCTTCCTCTGGAGCGCCAAACGAGACACGCGGGGGGGCCGGAGCCGACCCCGCGATCTGCATCTGAACGCTCGCGGGTTGCAGTGTGCAAGACGGGGGTGTGGCCCGAGGCATGAGCGTCGGGGCTTTGTTCCACACCGTAACCGTCAGGTCACCCTGACCACCAGCCGAAGTACTGGGCCTCTGGGACTCAGTAGATCGGGGTGTGGTAGAGGGGACTCTCACTTCATTACGAAGGTCATGGAGTCTTGACCGCAACACCGCGATGGTCATGTCCCCGCAGTGGGAACATGACTCATCCACAAACGCTGCCTGGGTATGTTGAAAGCCCAAACATACCAGGCAGTGTGTGTGCCCATCAGAGGGAGATAACGATCGACCACACCCAGAAGTACACGGACGAGACATCCTGAAAAGGACGCGTCACGTGTAAGCTCTTTTAGGAGAGGAAGCCTCGCAGAGAACGCCGAAGCGCCCAGGGACCACACACCAGCTGTCTAGCGGACCACTGCGCAGATCAGCAGGCAGGCAGTATGATGATCACTGGAACGCGCCGTAACACCAACGCCTCTGGAAAGCTGTTCGTCTCGAAAAGCTGTCGAAGACTCAGATCAGGCTTGAAGGAGTGAAGAGATCCTCTTGGCTCCAAAGCAGAAACATAATGCGATGTTGCCAGCGTACTTCTTGATATACCCACGAGGTGGGGTGGAGTTACGCATGCAAATTCCGCATGCCCATGGCATTGGCACTGCCATTGGGCGCTGTTGAATACTCGAAGATGATTGGCTTCTAAGCGAAACCCCCATTCTTTAGTCACTAACGTACGTCGTAGTGACTGAACGAAAGGGAACTGAATACTTATGAGCAATGGTAATAGAGATGCTTGCAGGCACCACTAATAACACATTTCTCAGGTAGTTTCAAAGAGGGTTTGTGTACTTAGTAGCTGATTAACACTTTATGTACTATATTATGCAGTAAAATGGATCACTGTTGAATTTAGCTTGCAATTATAACACAGAGAGTTTATAATTTGGTAGTTTCATTTTGGTTTGCTAAAGTTGCACAACTTGTTCAGAGATCCACTTAATTACTTCTAATTAAAATATGATGAGAAGTGCTTTGAATAACGTTTTAAAGAAATATGAGAAATCTTGACTTTATTGTATGGAGACAGATTAGTCTCATTAATAATTCACGCAAAAAACAAGATGCACACATGTGTAGCCAATTTCACATGCATAAAACCAAATTCACGTGCGCAAATTAAAATTATACATTCATAAAATCCATTTCACAAATGCAAAACACAATTCGTAGATTTACAACAGTGCACAAAAACTTCTGAATGTTTAAAATGTACACGTTCATCTTGTAATGTGAATGTGCAAATCGTCATTCACGTGTGAATTGCTTTGGATTTGTGCGTGTGTGTTTTTGAGACTTTCCTGCAGTGGCGAGGCCAGAAATTTTTAACTGAGTGGACCTTGGTGGAATAGGGTGGACCTCAATACTCTCAAATTACACAAATTTAACAATATGGGATAAAATCACTTGACAGTAAATATAAGCTATATATGATTTATTTTTTGCCAACAAATTCATGTATATACAAAATTAATTTATAACAAGCAGCTATAAAGCCTATTGCAAGGAAGACAAATATAGATATTGTGCTGCTATATGACCACTGTAACAAGACAACAGTGTTCAGTAATTGGGATCATTTTAAAATGGAATAACCAGTTCTTGTCAACTAATGCAACTCAGTATAACTGTTGTCAAACATGTATTTGCAGCTTAACCTGTGAGAATTTGAAGTAATCTATTTTATAAAATGATAAAGCTAATGCAATATATATGACACTAATAGAACATCAATGTATTTCTAATAAAATCTAAGAGAACAATAAAAATAAACAAAGATCATGTATGTTTGTTGGAGAAAATCTGCATATTGTGGCAAGCAGCATACTAACATCTGGCTCCAGAGCAGACAGGTTGCTGAGAGAGAGGGAGAGAGAGAGAGAGAGAGAGAGAGATTATTGGTACAAGTACATAATATAAAGGTAAATGTGAATATGCAGTACAGCACCAGCAGCATCCCCAAAGAACCCACAATTTACTTTTAAATTCATCTACGTTAACAATCTAATATTCATAAGCAATTTCTAACACAAATAAACATTCTCCAATTAGGGAAATAAATGTTGTCTTACTGAATTGATTTTTTTGGAGCTCAGACAAGTCATCTTAAACAAAACGTAGACGTCTTGGCTTTGCGTTGTAATTTGCAATAATTTCATCATAATCCAATGACCGTAATCTCACGCTCATGAGAAAGTATGACGAGGTGCTTTAGCCGAGAAGTTGCCATTGATGATCGAATTGATGTTTTAATCCTGCCAGTAGTGGAGAATAGGCGCTCAGCACTACATGAAGTCATAGGGAGGGTGATTATTATTCGTAGAAGTTCATTCATGTTTGGAAATATATCGGAAGGGCAACAGTCTAAGACTCCCATTAGTGACGGGAACATCTGTCCTCCCTCAGCTTTCCTTCGCATCTGATGTGTAAAGACAGTCAGCTAAGCTTCCGCGATCTTTATGCCATAATGTTGACTTGTTGATTCAAGCAAGTGTTTGTCAGCAAATGTCCTGGACTGTGGTTGACATGCCACTGCTGCTTTCATTATCCCATACTGGTCTTCATGAAAACGGCTCCTTAGCTCGGTCAGCTGGCGGTCAAGTATCTCATTCCATAAGCACCGCAAGTCATCATTGTTCCTCACAATCGTATTTCTTCCAATATTTGACACACCCACGGAGTCATTGAGCCTAGCAGGCAACTTCCTTTGTCTGTAGGTAACATCCAAGTTTGTAATTTCATGTTTAGTCATTAACTCATCTGTGAGTTTCGGCACTTTCTCAAAGTCGCACTGTAAATTCTCTCTTAAGACAGAAAATGCATCTTTCAGGCCATCAACAAGGTGAATACAGTCAGAAACGCACAGAGTCTGGCTTTGCAGTCCTTTTGTGGCAAAATCACTGCACTCAAAAAGTTTCCCAAATGTGACTAACAAAAAAAGAAACCTCTTCATTTGGATCTGTTGTAGAAGACCCTGTGCTTCCATTTTTGTATGGCTGTGGCTACTTCCAGTGCATTCAGCAAGTAATTCTAAAATGCAATCAAATAAAATAAGCACCTTGCTTACGGATCCTGATTTAGAGCTCCATCGAATGTCAATGGATCGTTCAAGCTCAAGACACTGTCGACTTGGATGAAGTTGTTTCTGTATTTCCATAAACCTGGCGTGTCGGATGCTTCCCGTCATGAATGTATATAAAGAATTCAGTGTATCAAAAAATGTGCTTACTTGAATGGAAACTTTTGATGCTGATGCCAGAACCAAGTTTAGGCGATGAGAACTACAGTGCACATAAACTTTCTCTGTTTCAAAAGAACATGCACTCCTCCCTTATTTCCTTACATAACGGAGGCCCCATCGAAGCTGAATCCTACACACAGAGACGGGTCAAGCTGTAGTGGCTCAATGACTTTGAGAATCTTTTTTGAGATGCCAGCTGCAGTCATGTCTGCGGTGGCCACAAAACCAACAGCTCTTTCCTTTATCATTCCCGGGTGAATATATCGGATACACACCGCAATCAGTTCTTGTTTTGATTCATCTTTGTACTCGTCAGCAATCAGTGCAAAGTAAGTGCCTGGCGTTTCATTTAATTCTCCTTTAATTTTACGCAGTAGTAAAACAGCGGCCGCCTCCAGCAAATCATTCTGCGTATCAGAGCTAATTAAAGTGGCGTTTTTAGGCATGTCCTCAAGTCGGGCCCTTATCTGGGGATCATATTTGGAAATGAACTTGAGCAGTTCTAAAAAGTTGCCTCGGTTCAAAGCATCTTCACTCTCTTTGTGATCACGAAGTGGTATGTTCTGTTTGGCGCAAAACAACACAATGTCCAAAATTACCTTTAAATGTTCCCGATTTCGTTGTACGAATGCATCGTGACTCATCTGGTTCACTACTGTGCCACGGCCAGATTTCTGACAGGCTCTATAGGCGTTATACTTTTCGAGAGCGATCAGATGTTGCTTACTCATTTGGTGCCGCTCACAAGCCTGCGTGATGTGCTTCCAATCACGGTACCCATCTTTAAACACTCCCTCAAACATAGTGTCATTAAAATGACGACACATCTTGCAGTACACGGCATCGTCTTTTATGCTGTACTCTAGAAATGGGAACTTTGTGTACCACTTAGCAGCAAAATTTCTAGACTTGCCGTTTATTATTGTGCGCGGAAACTCGCGTAAATGGGGCTGAGCAGGTGGTTCATCAAGTGTGGATAAATCAGTTGGTATGTTTCCTTTCTCAACGATTAGCCCGGGTTGAGAGGAGGAGGTGCTGGTGGGTGGAAGAGATGATGTGGTGGACTGCTGGTCAGTTGAGGTGTCTGTACTGTCATCGTCATCAAATGTTTCAGGTTCTGTTCTTGGTTTTTAAAAATATTTAATTAAAGATGTCTGTTTCGACATGCTCTCGTGTTATGCGCCGTGTTAAAAGTTTATTTCACTTGCAGACGTAAACTCATCTTCCCATCCCCCTAAAAATACGCGATTGGCTAAACATTACTACTAAGCTTATTGATTGGCTGTTGCAATAAGGCAGTTATATGAAAATGTTTTTGCTCTACAGTAATTATTTTTTAATTAAAAATTTTTGTACGTGTTTAAGTGATTAGTGTTGTCACATAGGCATATTCTTTTCTGCTATCCCAATTTTAAATTTTTTTTGTCTGTTCTGATTGGGTGGGCCAGCCGTCAATCTGAGTGGGCCAGTGCCACCCTGGCCCTTATGTAGCCTCGCCCCTGCTTTCCTGGCAGCACTCTCCTCCCACCCGGATCAGTCGAGCGCTTTAGCCAATCAGATTTAAGCTTATCAATCGGCCAATCATTATCGCGTGGGGGCGGGCCCCCACCTGCTGTTACGTCTTCAGCTTCCTTTCGACCACAAGCAGAGGTAGGCTATGTGCAGTGTGATCGGTTCATTTCTGTGTTTACTGAAACGAAGATGTTACAGATCAGTTGAAGTGATAGTTTATTAACTGCTGTGTGAAAATAAACATTTTTGTAGCCTATTGATGGATTCTTATGTTTACTTCATAAAGAATTATTCATATGCACACCATACAATGCTAGGATTGTCTCCATAGAAAGCATAACAATGGTTTGAATGATGAGAGATGGTGTATATAAATAGACTATTATGAAAAGTATAAAGTTTTTGCATATTTTTCACTTGGTCTTGTTCTATTATTTAATTAGGAAAGAGCAGTCACAGCAGTGTGTTTATACCCGAATGTCATGTCCACCACACATTCAACTGATGATGATCATTTATGGAATGAAGTGCATACATTGGAGACCATGTATGTTTCATCTATGCTTTGTTTTAAGCTGCATGTATACAGTTTTATTGTTTCAGATTTACAAGACAGATGATGTATGAAGTTGCAGAGACAACCAGTACCTTGACCTTACCATTCCTACTGTAATTCTTTCAAAACACTCATGTTGCAAGCCATCCATTTTGACTGTTGTTTCAACAAGAGGTTTAAAGTCATGCATTGTTACTGTATTAATGTACACACTCAAGGAATAAAGCCCTGCTATGCATTATTAAGCGTTCTTGCAACTCAGAATTAAAAGATTCAAAGATATTTGCTACAGTTGATGTATATGTTTTATTAATTTGAAAGTTTCTGAATCCTTTGGGAATAAAACCAATATGAAATGACTTGGCCATGATTAAACCCAAAAAATTCACCCAAAACTTCTATCAATCCTATCAATGGTTGCTATATCTGCTTTGTTTCAAACATTCTTCCAAATATCCTCCTTTTTGTACAGCAGAACAAAGAAATTCATACAGGTTTGGAACAACTTGAGGGTGACTAAATGATGAACTTACAATATCAAGTATGAATAAAAAGTATGAAGAAGGACAACATGTATTACAGATATATGTATATATATATATATATATATATATATATATATATATATATATATATATATATATATATATATAGTAGATTGATAAGTAAATCAATATTTATGGCCAAATGATACATTTAAGTGCAATACATCAGGTGAAAAGTTAACAAATTAAATGTGTTTAATCTAGACCTCTCGCTGTCAGAACAGATAACAGATTTTGGTTTGATATTTAAAACAGTCAGCAGCACGTAGTATAATAGGTACAGGCAGATGAAGAGCAGGAAGCAGGAGATGAAGTGCTGGTAAAATAATTGAATATAGTTTACTGAGTAATCTTAGTTGCATGATGTTAATTGCATCTTTGATCTTTGTCTGATCAGCATAAAAACTGCTTTTTTTTTTTTGCCAGGCAAAGTAAAATTTATGCTTCACAACATTTTCCTGTGACATTAAAAACCTTGAGATCACAATACAGCTCAGAACATGAAATAACATGTGTATTGAATAGATTAAGACATTAATACAAAGTATAAAAGAGAATAAAGAAACTGAAAATACAGGGGAACAATAATACTTTAACACTGTATACTGTTGCACAAATGGCATAATATCTATCACTAAACAATGAGTGCTCATAAAAATAAATCTCGATGAGGTTAGTGCTAAGTGGGATTCGCCACTCAGATGATTGTTTTGCACTCATTTATGTGATTGTAACTGAGAGAGATGTCCGTCTCTGTACCTGCAGCTAAAATCCAACACAACAAGCATAATTTTCCTCTTCATATGGGACATCTGATTACCACAGCAGTTGCTTACATCTGTTAATATTTAATAAACTATCACTTCAACTGATCTGTAATTTCTTCGTTTCAGTAAACACAGAAATGAACCGATCACACTGCACATAGCCTACCTCTGCTTGTGGTCGAAAGCTAATGACGTAACAGCAGGTGGGCCCGGGCCCGCCCCCACGCGATAATGATTGGCCGATTGATAAGCTTAAATCTGATTGGCTAAAGCGTTCGACTGATCCGGGTGGGAGGAGAGTGCTGCCAGGAAAGTCTCAAAAACACACACGCACAAATCCAAAGCAATTCACACGTGAATGACGATTTGCACATTCACATTACAGGATGAGCGTGTACATTTTAAACATTCAGAAGTTTTTTTTGCACAGTTGTAAATCTACGAATTGTGTTTTGCATTTGTGAAATGGATTATATGAATGTATAATTTTAATTTGCGCACGTGAATTTGGTTTTATGCATGTGAAATTGGCTACACATGTGTGCATCTTGTTTTTTGCGTGAATTATTAATGAGACTAATCTGTCTCCATATTATTGTGCCTGGCTACATGATGTATATATGAGGGTTTTATATATAGTATATATACATACACATCTTCACAGATTCTGTAAGTGGTTCACATACTTTTTCTTGCAACTTGCAAAAAATGACATTTTGTATGATCTTTATTTTATTATATTGAAGGGTCAAGGGTCAAGCCAAACATCACTTGTCTCTTCATCAGACACATCCTTCAAGAATGATTTTATGTTCAATATTAAAATAAGAATTAATGATAATCAAGTTATAACAATTTCCTACATTTGATAAATCAGTTCTCTATATTCAAGGAGTGATTTTGGATATTGTAGTGTTTTAGTTGCTCTGTGCTTTTGAATCGACATTCTTTAGGAGCTGCTCTGAGTCTGTGTCAAGACGTGCTGACAGGCAAATGTCCTTGGTGTTTGAAGTGAGAAGAGCTCAGTATGTGTTAACTGTATGTCTTCCTAAAGCGACCCCCGGGGTCATCTATGTTACAGCTATGTGACTCTTTTGGGGAGAAATGTACCTCTGATATACTTTTCTTTCTTTATAGAATAGAATAAAGTCACTTCTGTACTAAATGTAGTATCAGCATGTTTTGGAGAAGTGCTTTGTTGATAGTTAGTTAAGATGTCCCGACCTTGATGGAAACTGGTATTCTCTGGAGTATTGATTCAAGATTCAAGATTCAAGAGTTTTATTTGTCACATACACAGTTATATACACAATATACAACTGGCAGTGAAATGTAAACAGGTCCGCTCCATGGACAGTGCAAATAACAGTTACAAGAAATTAAAATAGAAATAGAATAAAATTAGAATAAAAAGTATTAACATAAGTAGAATTATAAATAAATCAAGTAAAAGATAAAAATAGGAAATAAGATAAAAATAAAAATATAAAAATAAAAATATAAAAATATAAAAAATATAAAAAATAAGTGGATATGATAAGTGAGATAAACTGTAGACTTAAAAATAAGTGGTTAACATAAGATATATATATATATATGTATATATAAAGAAGTATAATGTGCAAGGTTTATTACAGGTTGTTACGCAGTAACAATAGGAAAGTAAAGTGCAGTGCAATGGCAGTATGTGGATGTTAATGTATAAACTGATGTTTATGCGTGTGCGGGGTGAAGTGAAGTCACGTGACTGAGTTCAGGAGTCTGATGGCCTGGGGGAAGAAACTCCTCCTGAGTCTTTCAGTCTTTGCCATCAGGCTACGGAAGCGCTTACCAGATGGCAGCAGGGTGAAGTGACAGTTTGCAGGGTGATTAATGTCTCTGATGATTTTGGTAGCTCTACCTCTGCAGCGTTTGGTGTAGGTGTCCTGCAGAGACGGGAGAGCTGAGCCTGAGATGCGCTCGGATAAGCGCACCACTCTTTGCAGGGCTTTGCAGTCGTGACTGGTGCTGTTCCCGTACCACGCTGTGATGCACTGAGTCAGGACACTTACTATCGCCCCTCGATAGAAAGTTTTCAGGATGGCTGGTGAAACCCTGAATTTCCTCAGCTGGTGGTACAGTCTTTGCCAGGCTTTTTTCACCTGTGTCTGGATGTGTGTAGTCCAGGTCAGATCCTCGGAGATGTTCACACCCAGGTATTTGAAGCTGCTCACTCTCTCTACCGGTGTCCCGCTGATCATGAGAGGGGAGTATGACCGATGCTGTCTCTTCCTGAAGTCCACAATCAGTTCTTTGGTCTTGTTAACATTCAGAGAGAGACAGTTGTCCTGGCACCATGATGTCAGTTGCTCCACTTCGTCCAAGTATGCCGTCTCATTGTTGTTGGAGATGAGACCCAGGACAACAGTATCATCAGCAAAGTTGATGATCGAGGTGGAGCTGTGTGTGGACAAACAGTCATGGGTGTAGAGAGAGTAGAGCAGGGGACTCAGAACACAGCCCTGTGGAGCTCCAACACTCAGGGTGATGGAGGTGGAGGTGAACTGGCCTACTCTCACCGCCTGGGGTCTGCCAGTGAGGAAATCTTCAATCCAGAGGCAGAGAGAAGAATTCAGGCCTAGATCCAGGAGTTTGTGTGTTAGCTTAATGGGAACTATGGTGTTAAAGGCTGAGCTATAGTCAATAAATAGCAGCCTGACATAGTTCCCACTTTTGCTGTCGATGTGAGTGAGGCAGGAGTGAAGGACGTGAGAGATGGCATCTTCAGTCGATCTATTGGGACGATAGGCAAACTGAAGAGGGTCCAAAGTGTCAGGAATGGAGGAGCAAATGTTGTTTTTAATGAGTCTCTCAAAGACCTTCATGACTAAAGATGTGAGAGCCACTGGACGATAGTCATTTAGGCAAGAGGGTTTACTGATCTTAGGTACAGGGATTATAGAGGATAGGATAGGAGGTGTGTGCGTTGTATGATTTGTGCAGATCCAGTATTGGATATGGGCCTTCCTGTAGGCGATGCCAGACCTTTAGATGCTTTTCTGTGACCTCCGAGGTCACTGGAGACTAATCTGGGCGACATCAAGTCTACGCATTTTTAGTGATATATGCTCCTGTCACCGGTGCAGGCCGGGGCGGACTCGAATGCCCAGCCGCCCCTGACTCCAGACACCACCGTGAGGAGCCGACACCACAGGCACGCAACAAACGGACAAAGGAGGAGGCAAGTAATTGAGTTAAAAAATAATAGTCTTTATTGAATGACAATCAACTTGAGGAAAGAATGAGCAACTCCTGTCTTCTCAGGCTATTGGACCAGAGTAGCCGCTGGAACTATGTTCCACTGTCTTCGGGGGACAATAGAGCGATGGTGGCTAGGAAGGCTTACTCCACGGCGTTGCTGCTCATCTGCAGGACTCAAACAGTAAGTAACAGGTAATGTTCACTTTCTCAATAGCAGATTCTCTTATCAGGACGTGAGAGGGGAATTGTGACTTTAAAACTCACTTCACAGCGTTGCTGCACATCTGCAGGACTCAGACGGTAGGGAACAGGTAAGGCTTCTCCTCTTAACAGCAGATTCTCTTATCAGGACGTGAAAGGGGAATGGTGACTTTAAAACTCACTTCACAGCGTTGCTGCACATCTGCAGAACTCCATCAATACGTATCACAGTTCAGACTTTTCCACAGCCATACGGTTCTTCACGAGGCTTGTAATTTCAGAGAGAGAGAGGGTTAACCGGAGCCTTCAATGAGGGATTACTTCACGACAATACTCAGTGGAAGAGAGGATAATACAAAGCGTAACTTCACCAGTTCAGTTGTCTCATTCTGGAATTTAGATGGACAAGTAGATCGTCTCACAAGAATGGAAGCAGGCGTTGGGAGGCTCTTCTCAGTATATCACACAGCACTCGTGTTCACTACAAATCCACAGCATTAATTCAGCGTGCACCAGGTAAGGCAAAACAACTGCAAATCACTCACACAGTAGGGCTGATCAGAAACCTCGCTTCATCCATGCATTTGAATGGGGTTATTCAACTCTCAATTCTTCTCCAGCGTCTCTGAAACAGATGCCCTCCTCAATAGTAAATTTCACATTCACAGTCTTTTCTTCCAGCTTTACATTTGATTCAACGATGTAATTAATTCACTTATCTTTCTCTCTTCCTCTTCCGGCACAGATCCAAGCAGCCGTTCAATCCAGTAATATTCTCCAAGCAGCTCTAAACGACAGCGTCCAACGTGAGCGCTCACCCAGGAGATCTTCTACCCCAAGACACAACGACAGAGACCCAGCCAAACAGCTGATTAACTGGACACCAGTCGACTTTCACCACCTCAACCTCAACCTTGACTTGACTTGACTTGACTTGACTTGACTTGACTTGACTTGACTTGACTTGACTTGACTTGACTTGACTTGACTTGACTTGACTTGACTTGACCCGAACTGAACTGAACTTCACCTCTCTTCTCTTCTGAATGGCTCTTTTATCCTCCTCTTGTGAAACGGAAAGCCGGTGCAAACACCGCTCCCCTCTCCCTCACACCTGCCGTGCATCAGCAGTAATTAGGTAGGGCAAAGTCTCTGCTGCACCCGGAACCGGAGTGAGGTGTTACACCAAAATAATTCCCCTCGGGGAACATGGAAAGAAAAAGAAAGGTTCCGCTTTTCCCAGCGTTTTGTCACCCGTGACACTCCTATCTGTCTACGTGTGGAAAGTTGCTTACATTGTATGTTGTTAGAACCAATCAGAATCATTCCACATGGCAGTAATGACGTGTCTAGACCTTGAAAACAGTATAACTGTTCAGAAAATTGTATGTACGTTAGACGGAGGCGGGGAGACTGTTAGAGGGAGCGCGGCCTACGAACTCCTCTTGAGCTGGCTTCTGCTGATGAAACTGCAAACTATTCTTCAGTAAAATTTTCTTTAATTAATCTGACTCCTGACTTCTGGTCTTCATTTTTCACTACTGGTCCTGGGTCCTAAGCTGTTACCCCAACAATATATATATATATATATATATATATATATATATATATATATATATATATATATATATATATATATATATATATATATATATATATATATATACACACAGTTGCAAGAAAAAGTATGTGAACCGCTTGCAGAATCTGTGAATTCCTCTGTTTATCCCAAGGTTTACACTAGTCTGCCGGATCCAGATCAGATGGTGGACCTGCTCCTAGACATGACCACAATGCAGACCTGAAGTGTTGGCAGAGACTGTGTCAACTAGACTCTCCCCTGTGAAGGCCTCCTTCCCTTCCCCTCTGTACAAATAAAAACACATATGCACAGATAAAAACACAAAAACACATAGAGTTGCACAATATACCAGTAGAAAATGATCGCAATACCCTGCTATTACAAACGGTATGATATGGAATTGTATTAGTATCAGTACTTTCAGGAGGACAGCACGCTAATAAGAGCTGTATTTCTTAATTTGCGTCGATGTGTGACAGCAGGAGTCAGGACGTGAGTGCAGAGCTCTGCTTCCACCATTAACTAAACAATGGAAGCCGAACAGTCCATGCAGTGCATGACAAAGAAAGCAACAGAAACGCTTGCATGAGAAAATAAAGTGCGGCGCGGGACGTGTCGGACTCTGACCTGATGCGCGCGCACACTTTTCAGACAACATGTGATTGCTATTCAGGAGAAATCAGTGATGTTATACAGCTTATTTAAATTATCATATAGTGACAATGCGGCCAGTAATTTAGTTGAAAATTTATTTGAATATTTAGTTGAAAATTTTGTGTTGGTATCGAGGTATTTTAGTCGGGTATCGAATTCATAATATTGGTATCGTGACAACACTAATGCACACATACGTAGTCAAACTCGCTTGCCTATAGGCTAAACACGTAATGCTTGCATACATTCCTTCGCCGTTTTCACTGACTCGCCTTTTTTGGGGTTTGTGCAGTTGATTGTATAGTTGATTGTATAGTTTCAAAGCTATTTCAAACCTATTTCATGGTTTTGTTCTCCAGCCACCAGGTGCTGTTGCCGTGCAGATGGGGTCTGGAACGCATTGGGGGTTTTCTGTTTTAGTAGGGGATGGTGTTGTTTGCATGGTGCCAAATTAAATAACTAATCAGTTTTTACAACAGAAATTAATCAATCAAAGACTTACATTAGCTTTTTATCTAAAACAAAATTAATTTCCTATTATCACTGTAAAGCTACCTTGAAGCAATCTGTGTTGTGAAAAGTGCTAAATAAATGAAGGAGACTTGACTTGACTGTCCACCGCCGAAAGCGGCAACAGTGGGCCGTGAGCATCAGAACTGGACCATGGAGCAATGGAAGAAGGTGGCCTGGTCTGATGAATCACATTTTCTTTTAGATCACGTGGATGGCCGGAGACATGTGTGTTGCTTAACTGGGGAAAACATGGCACCAGGATGCACTATGGGAAGAAGGCAAGCCGGCGGAGGTAGTGTGATGCTTTGGGCAATGTTCTGCTGGGAAACCTTGAGTCCTGCCATCCAGGCACGTGCAGAGAGGGGGGGCTTTGGGTGCTCGAGCCCCTGCCTTTTTTCAAAATGAATCAAAAGTGCCCCTCTCAGACAAATATCAATGATAATATCGTGGTCAATAAAACTAAATAAATGTGATTATAATAACATGACAATGTATACAATAGTAACGAACGGCTCAAAAGTCGGACAATCTCTTTTGAGGCGTTGCCATAACGCGTTGCAATGGGTTGCGTGCGTTTTGATTGACTGCTGATTTTCCACTGTTCGGAAACGGCTCTCGAGCCAAATATGGTCCTTTCAGAGAGTGTGTGGCCTTACGGGAAAAAAGTAAACCAATATTTTTTTTCATCCATAATCAGAGCTAATGTGTTGATTTAATTAAAAATCTATATATTATATAAGTATTACACAATTCACCAATGCCCGTTTGTCATATACACCAACCAATCGTGATCTGGCAAAGCAAGTTCAAATTCCATTGGGCGATGTAAAGTGGAGCGGTAATTTTCTGTTCTTATTCATAAATCGGTTGAAAATTACATGGACGGACGAACTAACATTTGTGGAACGATTTCCTGTGGTTTGTGTCATTTTTTAAATTGCATCACTAACTAAATGGATTTTAACTGACAACAAACAAATCCCTGCACAAAACCATGCAGCAGCAAAAGTCGCATTAATGGTAAGTAGTGTTAAATTCACTTGTATTTATGTATATTGATACACCGTTTACTATTTCATGAAACTATCAAAGTTAACAAAACCCAAGTGCCACCGGCACCTACAGGCCTATTATGTGAAGTGTAGGCTGGCGACATGGTTACGTAAAATGACTTTATTATATTAACTTACCATTTTTGAATATTATGCAGCATTATAAGTCTCTTATGTTCATCAAGTCTGCATTTATTTGATAAAAAACAGCAATATTGTGAAATATTACTAAAATAATGGATTTCTATTTTAAAATAATTTAAAATATAATTTATTCCTGTCGATCACAGCTGGATTTTCAGCATCATTACTCCACTCTTCAGTGTCACATGATCATTCAGAAATCATTCTAATATGAGGATTTAATGTCAATGATGGAAATTGTGATACTCTTTTCAAGATTCTTTGATTAATAAAAAGTTAAAAAGAACATAATGTAATAATATTTCACAATATTAGGATACTGTTTTTTCTGTATTTTTGATTAAATAAATGCAGGCTTGATGAGCATATATATATATATACTGCATATATATATATATATATAATATTTATATATATATTAGCCTGACGTCGTCATACTCAATTCTAGTCAGAATATGAGTCTGATATTGCTCTGTTGGGCTGTGATTATGGGGCGTGTTTCAACCGAACCAGGAAAGACCTCAATTGGATAGACCTACAACCAATCAGAGCAACAGAGTGACGCATAACGTTAGTTGTCAAATGTCAACAGAACTCAACTGCACTGTGTTGCCAAGTCCACGGGTTGAAGCGACCCCAATTATGTGATGTACAGACCCAGGAATGCGAATTTTAGCAGGCAAGCCTGCTAAACAAATTCAACCCAAGCACTCTTTGGTGACGTGGATGATTACGTTACTGTTGATCATCTGTCCATCATCGTCTAAAGCCCGCCCTGACAATTTCATTGGTCCGAACAGTTTCTGTTCGGGCATAATTACTTCTCTACCGATCAAGTCCAGACCGAACTGCCCGAGTAAAAATGTTGTGGGCGGGGCTAAGTTCGGCTGGCATCCAGGCTATATATATATATATATATATATATATATATATATATATATATATATATATATATATATATATATATATATATATATTGCCCCTTTTTTACATTTGAGCCCCTGCCCCTGAAGAGCTCTCTGCATGGCCCTGCTGCCATCCATGTGGATGTTACTTTGCCATGTACCACCTACCTAAGAATTGTTGCAGACCATGTACACTCTTTCAGGGAAATGGTATTCCCTGGTGGCTGTGGCCTCTTTCAGCAGGATAAAAGTAATACAAATTGAGGAGCACAACAACGAGTTTGAGGTGTGGCATCAAAATTCCCCAGATCTCAATCCAATCGAGCATCTGTGGGATGTGCTGAACAAAAAAGTCCGATTCATGGAGGCCCCACAACGTAACTTACAGGACTTAAAGGATACCAGAGCAGACCTTCAGGGGTCTAGTGGAGTCCATGCCTCGACGGGTCAGGGCTGTTTTGGAAGAAAAAGTGGGACCAATACAATATTAGGAAGGTCATAATATTATGCCTGATCGGTGTATATTCTTCACATAATAACCCAAAGGAAACTTGCTTCTGCCAAAGAATAAACAAATAAAAAAGGTAATTGCGACTTTATATCACGCAATTCTAACTTTATTGTCTCAATGCAATTCGCAATTCTGATTTAAAGTTTATATCTCACATTTGCTAGATATAAAGTCAGAATTGTGATATAGACAAAATAAAAACTGGAATTGCAAGTTTATTTCTATTCTGACTTTATATCTCGCAATTCTGACTTTATATCTCACAATTCTGACTTTATATCTTGCAATTCTGATTATGTCTCTCAATTCTGACTTTATATCTAACAATTATATTATTCAACTATATTTTTGATCTGCCCGCATTGACACTATATGATAATTGAACTGAGCTGGATGACATCACTGTTTTCTCCAGAGCGGCTGTACAGCCGAATCAAATTCTGTTGCATTATTTTTCCTGTTTAACACTGTGAAGCTGCTTTGAAACAATCGGCATTGTAAAAAGCGCTATATAAATAAAGATCACTTGACTTGACAATTCTGATTTTATATCTCGCAATTCTGACTTTACATCTCACAATTCTGATCGGCAATAATGACTATATCTCACAATTCTGGGTTTATATCTCGCAATTCTAACTTCATATGTCACAATTCTGACTATATCTTGCAATACTGACTTTATATCTCGCAATTCTGACTTTATATTTCGCAATTCTGACTTTATATCGTGCAATTCTGACTTTATATCGTGCAATTCTGGTTTTATATCTCGCAATTCTGGTTTTATATCTCGCAATTCTAACTTTATATGTCGCAATCTGACTTTATCTCGCAATACTGACTTTATATCTCACAATTCTGACTTTATATCTCTCAATTCTGTATTTATATCTTGCAATTCTACCTGTATCTCGCAATACTGACTTTATATCTCGCAATTCTATCTTTATATGTCGCAATCTGACTTTATCTCGCAATACTGACTTTATATCTCACAATTCTGACTTTATATCTCTCAATTCTGGTTTTATATCTTGCAATTCTACCTGTATCTTGCAATACTGACTTTATATCTCGCAATTCTGACTTTATATTTCGCAATTCTGACTTTATATCGTGCAATTCTGGTTTTATATCTCGCAATTCTGGTTTTATATCTCGCAATTCTAACTTTATATGTCGCAATCTGACTTTATCTCGCAATACTGACTTTATATCTCACAATTCTGACTTTATATCTCTCAATTCTGTATTTATATCTTGCAATTCTACCTGTATCTCGCAATACTGACTTTATATCTCGCAATTCTAATTTTATATGTCGCAATCTGACTTTATCTCGCAATACTGACTTTATATCTCACAATTCTGACTTTATATCTCACAATTCTGATTATATCTCGCAATTCTGACTTTATATCTTGTGATTCTGACTTTACATCTCACAATTCTGACTTTATATCTCACAATTGTGACTTTATATCTCACAATTCTGACTATATCTCGCAATACTGACTTTATATTTCGCAATTCTGACTTTATATCTCGCAATTTTGGTTTTATATCTCGCAATTCTGGTTTTATATCTCGCAATTCTAACTATATCTCGCAATGCTGACTTTATATGTTGCAATTCTTACTTTATATGTTGCAATTCTGACTTTATAACTCACAATTCTGACTTGATAACTATAATATCTATAACATGCAACTCTGAGAAGAAAGTCAGAATTGCGAGATGTAAACGTACAACTGTAAGATAAAAAATCTTGATTATCTTTTAAAATGCTTTATTCTGTGGCGAAAAAAAAGCTTCCATAGAACCCTCATATACAAATGTAATTATTAGGGGCCAAGCCCTGAAAGGGCTGTAGCCTCTATTGTATCTGTTAGTTTTCTTATTATTAGGGGCCAAGCCCTGAAAGGGCTGTAGCTCCTCTTGTATCTGTTAGTTTTCTTATTAGGGGCCAAGCCCTGAAAGGGCTGTAGCCCCTATTGTATCTGTTAGTTTTTAGGGGCCAAGCCCTGAAAGGGCTGTAGCCCCTCTTGTATCTGTTAGTTTTCTTATTATTATTCCTCCCCACTGGGTGTCTATGGCAGCCCTATGAACCGTAAGTAGGAAAATGATGAAATTTGGCAAAATTGTAGTGATGCTCATGAAAAGTAATTGGACCAAATTTGGAGTCTCTACAACCAACTCTATAGCACCACCACCAGTTCAAAAATTCAACATTGAAACTGTTATAACTTTTGAACCTTTTGATGTAGAAAAAAGAAACTTAGTACACCTGATTCCTCTCATTATGCTGATCACATTCATCATCTTACATTAAAACTCCGCCCATTACAGTGGCAGCAATTTTGAAAAGTACAGTATTCAGTTGTTTTCGCTACTCCTCCTTCAAAATTTGTCCAATTTTGTTCAAAATTGCCTCAGATGAACTTTGGACAGAGCCGCACAGAAATGACTGAACAGATTTTTTTTATTCATCTTTATTCAAAAGTTATGATGTTGCGAACTTAACGAGGTTGACCCAAAATTGGTTCTGAGGCTGTATCTCGGCCAAACTTTGATCAATCGAATCGAAAATTGGTACGCTTCATCGGAACCATGATCTGAGGGTCCATGCCAAAGTTGGGAACAGCGCCACCTACAGGTCATGAGATATGAGAAATTGCTATTTCTGCTCATAACTTCTGAACGCTTTGTCAGAAAATCATAATCTTGGTGTCTATGGATTTATCGTGTCATGCCACGTGGATACCGGATATGCCAGGATTGGATGAACCCTGTGTCCGCCATTTTGAATTTTGTCATAAATTGCAATATCTTTTAAAATATTTAACATATCTGCACAAAAATTGGTATGCATGATCGACTGCATGACCCGAATGTACTTTAGAATTTTCAAAACAGCGCCACCTAGTGTTCCATAGATATATGGTTTTATTGCAAAAAAGCGTATAACTTTTGAAAACAAAGTTCAAAATTTAATATTTTTATGTCATTATGTTACTTGGTTTATGCTAATTTCAACGATATCTCATTTGTCATTTTCCAAACATGTGACTGTCCGCCATATTGACGCAAATGAAAAGCAGTTTTTTTGCTACTCCTCCTTCAAAATTTGTCCAATTCTCATAACACTTGGCAGAGATGATCTTTGGACCGAGCTGAACAGAAATGACTGAACAGAATTTTTGGGCCTACCGGTCAAATAAAAGTTATGATGTCAAACTTAACGAGGGCGACCCAACATTGGTTCAGAGGCTGTATCTCGGCCAAACTTTGATCAATCGAAACGAAAATTCGTACGCTTCATCAGACCCATGATCTGAGGGTCCATGCCAAAGTTGGGAACACCGCCACCTACGGGTCATGAGATATGGAAAATGGCTATTTCTGCTCATAACTTCTGAACGCTTTGTCAGAAAATCATACTCTTGGTGTCTATGGATTCCTCGTGTCATGTTAAATCCGTGGATACCGGATATGCCAGGATCGGATGAACCCTTTGTCCGCCATTTTGAATTTTGTCATAAATTGCAATATCTTTTAAAATATTTAACATATCTGCATAAAAAATTGGTATGCATGATCGACAGCATGTCCTGAATGTACATTAGAAGTTTCAAAACAGCACCACCTAGTGTTCCAGAGATATAAGGTTTTATTTGCAAAAAGGCTTATAACTTTTGAAAACAAAGTTCAAAATTTAATTTCATGTCGTTATGTTCCTTGGTTTATGCCAATTTCAACGATATCTCATTTCTCATTTTCCAAACATGTGACTGTCCGCCATATTGAAACAAGTGAAAAACAGTATTTTTGCTACTCTTCCTTAAAATTTTGCCCAATTTTGTCCAAAATCGGCTCAGATGATCTTTGGACCGAGTCGCACAGAAATGACGGAACGGATTTTTGATATTTGCTACCGTTCTTGAGAAAGTCATCTCTGAAGTTGACCTTGCCTGTGTATGTGTCTTTATGCTAGTTAGCTTAGCATGCTTATTGGTTAATTGCAAAATGTCCTTCTGTTCCAGACATTGAGTCTTTCTGAGATTGACCTAAACTGAACTTTTTAAATATTAAATGCTGTGCATTTATTTTAAAAAATCTTCATTTTGAGTCGATTCTCTCTAGAACTATGGAACTTCGGCAGACGTTCGAGCACATACCTGCCCAGTGGCGCAACAAGATGAGAGACAGGTTCCT
Organism: Gobio gobio; assembly: GCF_949357685.1. NCBI lineage: Eukaryota > Metazoa > Chordata > Actinopteri > Cypriniformes > Gobionidae > Gobio > Gobio gobio. The sequence continues at coordinate 20,888,369 of NC_137120.1, forward strand.
GAACCAGAGATATGGTGGTTCAAGTCCAGTGGGGGACAACTTTATAAAATTGCCTCTGCATTGTGCGAAAGCCCTTTCGGGGCTTGGTCCCTTACAACTGCTTGCAGTTCTTGTTATTATTCTTCCCGAATGGGAGTCAATGGCAGCCCTATGAACCGTAAGTAGGAAAATGATGAAATTTGGCAACATTTTACTGATGCTCATGAAAAGTAATTGGACCAAATTTGGAGTCTCTACAACCAACTCCATAGCGCCACCACCAGTTCAAAAATGCAACATTTAAACTGTTTTAACTTTTGATCCCTTTGAGGTAGAAATATGAAACTTAGTACACCTGATTCCTCTCATCATGCTGATCTTATTCATCATCTTACATCACCGCTCATTACAGTAGCAGCCATTTAGAAAAGTACAGTATTCAGTTTTTTTGTACTCCTTCTTCAAAATGTGTCCAATTTTGTCAAAAATTTGCTCACATGACCCTTAGAGAAAACCACACAGAAATGACAGAACAGATTTTTTTTATTTATCTTTATTCAAAAGTTAGCCTGTCGTGAACTTAATGAGGTTGACCCAAAATTGGTTCTGAGGCAGTATCTCGGTCAAACTTTGATCAATCAAAACGAAAATTGGTACGCTTCATCGGACCCGTGATTTGAGGGTCCATGCCAAAGTTGGGAACAGCGCCACCTACAGGTCATGAGATATGGAAAATGGCTATTTCTGCTCATAACTTCTGAACGCTTTGTCAGAGAATCATAATCATGATGTCTATGGATTCCTCGTGTCATACCTTGTGTGGAGACCAGATATGCCAGGATCGGATGAACCCTGGTTCCGCCATTTTGAATTTTGTCATAAATTGCAATATCTTTTAAAATATTTAACATATTTGCACAAAAGTGGTATGCATGATCAACAGCATTTCTTTAATGTACATTAGAAGTTTCAAAACAGCGCCACCTAGTGTTCCATAGATATATGGTTTTATTGCAAAAAGGCTTATAACTTTTGAAAACAAAGTTCAAAATTGAATTTCTTTGTCACTATGTTCCTTGGTTTAAACCAATTTCAACGATATCTCATTTGTCATTTTCTAAACATGAGACTGTCCGCCATGTTTACGTAAATGAAAAACAGTTTTTTCGCTACTCCTCCTTCAAAATTTGTCCAATTCTCATAAAACTTGGCAGAGATGATCTTTGGACCGAGCTGAACAGAAATGACTGAACGGAATTTTTGGTCCTACTGGTCAAATAAAAGTTATGATGTCACAAACTTAATGAGGTCGACCCATTGGTTCAGAGGCTTTAACTCGGCCAAACTTTAATCAATCGAAATGAAAATTGTTACGCTTCATTCGACCCATGATCTGAGGGTCCATGCCAAATTTGGGAACAGCATCACCTACAAGTCATGAGATCTGACTGTTATGCTAGTTAGCTTAGCATCCTAACCTGGTTAACTTTTTTTGAAACATCTGCTCAGCAGACTGTTAAATATGCATGAGCAATTAGCTCAATGTGTTAGGCCACATATCCCCCATGTATCACGTCGAGGGTTTGAAACTCAGTGTGACATTTATGTAAAACTTCAAGAGGTACTGTGGCAGGATGGGATGCAGAAGTTGCATTGTTCCTAAGAATGATCTCATCTGACACTATTAAATATAAGATGCAAGCATTTATTTAAAAATTCTTAATTTTGAGTTCATTCTTACTTTAACTATGGAACTCTGGCAGCTGTTTGGTTACTTGTCTGCCCAGTGGCACAACAAGATAAACTGCAGGCACAAGACCCAGAGATTGTGGGTTCGAGTCCTGTGTTGGGCAACTTTATAAAATTGTGTGTAATGTTGTCATTTCAATGTGTTCGGTTTCTTTTTTTTCTGGCTCTGCACTGCTGTTGCTGCTGCTACAAACGGAACATGAGAAAATGACCAAATCTTAAAATAAGGGCAGATGCTTGCAATGCTCGCTATACTTGCTGTGCTTACAATACATGCTGTTCTTACAGTACATGCTGTTCTTACAGTACACTTGTTGTTTGAGCTATTTGCTGTCCTTGCGGTGCCTTCTGGGCTTGGCCCCGCAATTGCTGCTTGCAGCTATATTTATTATTATTATTATTATTTTACAACTCAGTTTCTTCAGTTTAAAATTTACTGTCAGGGGAACAGAGGAAGCACCAAGGTTATGTTGTCTCTTACCAATTACAGTTTGAAGTAGAGCCCTGCGCGGGACTGTTTTCTTCATCCCGCTCTAGCCCGCACCCGCCGAATTTCTGACCATTACCGCCCGCTCCCGCAACGTATGTGTTACACTCCCGCCCGCTCCCGCAATATGTATGTCCACTCCCGCCCGCACCCGCAAAACTCCGAGAATTTATTCCCGCACAATAATAGAGATGCATTGATTTTGTGTCTTTTCCCGTCCCACAGGGGGAAAAAACACGTATTTGTATTGATATTATTAAAGAGATTCATGGGGTTGTTTGTTTCGTTTCCCTGGCCTGCATGTAAAAAAAAAAAAAAGACAAATACATTCAAATATAATTTCGTTTTTATCAAAAACTTTGCACATAAAAATAGACTGCTTTGCAAAACAGAAAACCAGATTGAGAAACAAAAAACAGATCCCAATTCCGTCGAACGTGACCGACTGAAAGGAAAACTGAGAAAACATGCTTCAACAGAACGTAATGTGAACACAAAATAGCAAACGGACATTTAGAAACATTTCCACTCACTAAACTTCTATGTATTGTTTGTCAAAAACACCAAACAGTCAACTTGACCTGCAGGGAGTGCTGAGCGTTTTTGGTGAGGTATGATCAAGTATCTATGTATTTGCCAGCTGCGCAATATGTGGAGACATATAACGTTATACCGCATGACTTTGCCTACCAAAACAATTGAGAAACTTCTCCAAATGTCAGACTTTCCTTGCTTAGCTTTTGTGCTGTAAATACCTCGTTTGAGGTTCTTTTCTACATCATCTATTGACATCTTCTCCATCATGTCGTTAGGCAACCTCCCTATCCCGCCGATTCCCGCAGTGTTTTTTTTAGCCGCCCATTCCCGCCCGCAGCAAAATTCAAACCGCCCGCTCCCGCGAGATTTACGTTGGGTCCCGCGGGACCCGGCGGGACTCAATCCCAATGCAGCCCTCTAGTTTGAAGCCAGCACATCTGTGGCAGCACTTGACCACGATTCGTGACCTTGCAAGTCAAGTCTGTTAATTTTTTTCCAAGGACATGGCAAGAAGTAACTCAAGTCCACCATGCGACCATTGATTCTTCAGTTTCCAAAGCTTAAATAGATTCAATCTGCGTATATCTAAAACACTCCATACTAGAAAAGAGTGTTAACAACAATCAGCAAAAAATCAACTATGAAATTATAAATTAAATCAGAGTAATTGAAAGAGCAGGGAAATGTTTGTAGCTGTGAGCATTTTCTTCTGTTATATAGAATGATATGTCTATATGTTAAATAGAATATATATATATATATATATATATATATATATATATATATATATATATATATATATATATATATATATATATATATATATAGTATAACATTAGCTACAGGAACTAGAAGGAACATAGGAACATACATACACTAAATTAAAAATAAAATAAACTAAATATCAAAATAAATCGAATTATTAAACTAAATTAACCATATAAACTAAATTACTGATCTAATTACTGATCTAAAGTCCACATTGTCACTGTATGATAATTGAAATGAACTGATGACATCACCATTTTCTCCAGAACGACTATACAGCTGAATAAAATTCTGTTGCATTATTTTCCTGTTTAACACTGTGAAGCTGCTTTGAAACAATCTGCATTGTTAAAAGCGCTATATAAATAAAGTTGACTTGACTTGACTACTGTATATTCTATTTGAAGTTGATTCCACAGTTTGGCCTTGGAGGCAAGAAATGCTAGCCTGGATGCCAGCCAAACTTAGTCCCGCCCACAACATTTGAGGTCTGGAACTGAGGTCTTTGAGGTTTGGTCTGGACTTGATCCGTTGTGGAGCAACTATGCTCAAACCAGAGCTGTTTGGACCAATCAAATTGTCAGGGCGGGCTTTATACGATGATGGACATATGATCAACAGTAACGTAATCCTTCACGTCACCAAAGAGCGTTTGGGTTGAATTCTTTTGCTAAATGGAGAACTTGTTGTATATGCATTCACCTTTACTATTTCTCTCGAAAATGATGATTGTGTTGGTAAGTACTTCGTATGACGATGTCAGGCTAAATAAATGCAAGACTCTGCTGACAAAGCTGTGAATTACATCAAGTCTTGACCAAAGGATCCACATCTGTTCCACGTGTAATAAAACTGACAGTGGCACCTATATAGTCAAGTTCCAACTTGCAATGCTTGACACATTCCGATGCCAGATGGTTGTCATGCGGAATGTCTTTAATTTTATAAACAATACTCAGAGTTTCAGACGGATTTTTGCATGTTGTAATCTGGCAGACAAATGTATAGGCTACTTGGTTAATTCCAGGAGTCTTTCTTGCACATCTTTGTTGTGCATGATTAAAATTACATCTATGAAGAAGAAACTTTTTGTCATTGACCCTAATGCAAGTAATAATTCTGCTTACTTAGGGAGAACTATTATTCTGCCATCAAAGATAGTCGTGCACCTCTTGTCGCTAGTGTAAAAAGTACTTTATAGTAGAGGCCAACCCAAGGGAGACCAAGATGTCTTTGTCTTGATGTAAAATGAAACACCTAAAGATCTTGTTTTCAGAAGGTGAAGATGTAAGATTTATCCGGTTCCTTTTACCAACCTTTGTAAGAGGTTTCTCTACTCCCACTGCATCTGATCTATTATTGAACCAGTTGCTTGTGTGAGACTTGTTGACCTTGTCCTTGACAACTTGCACAGCTTTGCTTGGCTAAACAAGTTCCAACTTGTTCCAACTCTTCCTCACCTGAAGAAGCACCTTCTACTCTTGTCAAGGGGACACTTTGTTTGAGGACACATTTTTGGAGAAAGGGCACCTGACCAGAAAGGTAAGGAGATTTACCGAATGAAAATCAATGCTCACAATACAATCGATGCTCAGTTTTGGTGAGAAACCTTCAGATCTTCTGATGTATTTATTCCTTCTGTTTCCAAGATTTATAATGACAGTGAATGGGGCTCACGAGTTTGAAGCTCAAAAAAGTGCATCCATCCATAATAAACATATACCACATGGCTCCGGGGTGTTAATAAAGGCCTTCGGAAGGGAATCGATGGGTGTGTGTAAGAAAACTTTATAAAGTTTCTTACACAAACCCATCGATTCGCTTCAGAAGGCCTTTAAACCGGAGCCGTGTGGAGCACTTTTATTATGGATGGATGCACTTTTTCAAGCTTCAAACTTGTGAGCCCCGTTCACTGCCATTATTAATCTTTGAAACATCAGGATATTTATTAATATAACTCAGATTGTATTCGTCTGAAAGAAGAATGTCATATACACCTGGGATGGCTTGAGGGTGAGTAAATCATGGGGTAATTTTCATTTTATATCGCACAAAAATGGTTCGTCTGTGACTGGGAGGAGCAGTTGCACGCAGTCCCACGTCTCCGGACTAATTTGCCTAATCTTCACGGTACTTTAGACCTCAGGTCTGGGGGAAAAAAACTTCCTGTAAAAAAAGTTCCTGGTACAAATTGTTCTGGGTAATTTCGGTGGAAATGTGGCTTATGTTATGACCTCAAAACACTTACATTTTGACATTTGCATCACATAACCTGCTCCATATATGGCTTTTCTAATGTAGTAAACATTACTTTCTAATGTAGTAAACGTTACTCAGGAGCTCACCTACTGTAGTACAATGCATTTGCTCTTGGCTACGAGTCCTGTGTAACACAAATCACAGTAAAATACTTCAAAAACTTCTAAAAGCAAGCTAAATGGCATGGTTATTTCAGCGAATGCATTTTAATTGTTTTTAATACTCTCGGTTGGGTTTAATGTAGGTGGTATGTTATTTTCAAACACAATAGAGCATTAACCTTTTTAGTGGCTCTCGACAGACATTTCATTTCTGAACTACAAAAACCAACTAAATAAAACATTGCCATATTCATATTCATCTGTTGCTTTTAGCACCACTCACTGTATATTTCAGTTTGCAAATGTTAGGAAATGTATAAGCAAAGGGATGAGTCTGTGATAACTAGACGGGTTAAAACAACAGACTTTGGTCTGTAAATTTATGTGCTGTAATCAATATTGCTTGTGATGTTTTCTCTTTATGCAGTAACACAAACACAAACTTTACAGGCACTTAGCCATTCAGCACAATTTGCACAGATGGGCACCTTTATTGCACCATTAAAACTGCACCCATCAATGAGACATTTACAGTGAAAAGATACATTTTCAATGTGATAATTGCTGATTGGTTTTGACATTTCTTCTCTTTTCTTTCCCTAATCCTCGGTTCGACCCCAGAACAGCTTGGATCTCTAAGAGGACCAGAGGGAAGACTTCAGTTTTTGGCATCGACACGGAACCTGAGATAAAACCTGGTTAGACGAAGACATCAAATGTACATTTAGATTGTCTTAATGGTGGTTTAAAGACGTCTGTGTGGATTAATGGTTGGATTGAAAACATGGTTGGATTTTATTGTATGTGCTGGGGGTGATGTCAGGGTTTTTATACTCTTGAACAGACGTTTTGTAGACCAGGCGGTGTCTCTTTGTATAGGGCTCTATGGACACACCAGATGGGTTATGTGCTGTGCTGCTGTAGATACAGCCTTCCTGTTTATAGTAAAAGTCCTCCGTGGTGCTGCTTGTAAAAGCAAAAGGGGTGGAATTATTCAGTTTTGTCCTCAAAGGCTGTTCACTGCTTGAATTATTATTCTATAAAGACATGAAAAACATGCTGGAAGAAAGTTTGTAAGTAAGCAGTTTTTTTGAATGCCATGCATATAATGTCCCTGCTAGCACTGAATTAAGTGTCCTAAGAAATGACACTTGTGTCGGTGACGGTCCTAGAGCCTGTAAACAGCAGAAAATAATCTGGGAGTGGCCTACACATTCACCAATCAGAAAACTTTGAGACAAATCTCTGCTAATGGTGTGAGTTTGGGGGCCGGCTACTTATAATTTGAACAATCAATAGAGCTGCGTCTGAATTTGAGTAGGTGCAACTTTAGAATGAGTAATTTTTACTGCCATTAAAAAAGTTTGTTCTAGTATGAATATGTGTCACTGATAAAATTATTCTGTGGTGAAGTAAATACTACAGAATAAAACAACTAAATAAGTAAATTCAGGCAAGAATTAAAAAACAAATTAAAATCTATATTAGTACTCAATTTAAGCTTATAGAAATTAAAGCGTAAATATTAAACATTATAAAATTAAGTAAAACCTACTCAACTTTCTCATACCAGTGTTCCCATCATGCACTGGGGCATGCATAATTAATAAATAATAAAAGGTTGCATTTTGTATTTACACTGTTTTATTATTGCTGTTGGGTTTAGTAACTGTTTTGTGATATCTGGAGTTCATTTTCTACTCAAAATTAGATTAGATTAGATTAGATTCAACTTTATTGTCATTACACAAGTACAAGTACAAGGCAACGAAATGCAGTTTAGGTCTAACCAGAAGTGCAATAGCAGCAAGTGCAGGATATACAACATTTGCATAAGTGCAGGACATGGATTTGTACTGCATATATATATAAATATATCTATAAATAGAGAGATGGTTATTACTATAAACAGAATTTACAGGTGAATATGTACAGGGAGTAAATATACAGATGGCTATTACTATAAACAGAATTTTCAGGTGGATATGTACTATGAATATAATATAATATACAGATGGCTATTACTATAAACAGAATTTGCAGATAGAGGTATACAATGATATGTTAGGCTAAAATTAGGAATATGGCAGTGGATTAAGGTAGTGCAATAAATTATGGACAGAAGCTATCCGAAAAAAGTGTAAAAGTGCAGTGGAAAGTGATTACATATTACAGTTAGAAGTACGGTGCAAAATGCAAATGTAAACAGTTGGTACTGTAAATAACAGTCGGCAGTGCAAATGAGCATAATACAGTTAAGGTATGGTAGTGCAAAATGCATAAGTAAACAGTTGTTACTGTAATAAACAGTCGGTAGTGCAAATAACAAAGTGAAGGCGGATGTGAGGTAGGAGAGTTATCAGTATATGAGGGAAGTGGATCAACGGGGGTTTGAGTTCAGTAGAGAGACAGCTCTGGGGAAAAAACTGTTCTTTAGTCTGCTGGTCCTGGTCCGGTGGATCCTGAAACGCCTGCCGGAGGGCAGGAGAGAAAACAGTCTGTGTGCTGGGTGAGAGGAGTCCTTGAGGATGCTGCGAGCTCGATGCAGGCAGCGTTTCCTCTGGATGTGCTTGATGGCAGGTAGTGGAGTCCCTGTGATGCGATGGGCAGTTTTCACCACCCGCTGCAGTGCCTTGCGCTCCGCAACAGAGCAGCTCCCATACCACACTGCCACACAGTTGGTCAGGATGCTTTCTATTGCGCAGCGATAGAAGTTCACCAGGATAGCCGAGGAGAGCTGATTCTTCCTAAGTGTCCTCAGGAAGAAGAGGCGCTGATGAGCCTTCTTGACCAGGCTGGAGGTGTTGGTTGTCCACGACATGTCCCCCGAGATGTGGATCCCCAGGAACTTGAAACTGGAGACACGTTCAACAGCCATTCCATTGATGTGGATGGTGTCGTGTGTGCCTCTTGACTCCTTCCTGAAGTCCACGATTAGCTCCTTCGTTTTGGTGGTGTTGGGGAGCAGGTTATTTTCGGTGCACCATGTGGCCAGGTGCTGGATCTCCTCCCTATAGGCAGTCCCATCGTTGTTGCTGATGAGACCAATCACCATAGTGTCGTCCGCAAACTTGACGATGGAATTAGATCCATACACAGGCTTGCAGTCGGCGGTGAAGAGGGAGTAGAGAAACGGGCTTAGCACACAGCCCTGTGGTACACCAGTGTTAAGAGTGATGGATGTGGAGCAGGTGAGTCCTGAACGAACATTCTGGGGTCTGTCAGTTAGGAAGTCCAAAATCCAGTTACACATTGAGGTATTGATGCCCAGGTCTCCAAGTTTAGCTATTAACTTGGTTGGGATGACAGTGTTGAATGCTGAGCTGAAGTCAACAAACAGCATGCGTGCGTAAGTGTTCTTGTTGTCCAGGTGAGTGAGCACAGAGTGCAGTGCCATGGAAACGGCATCCTCTGTGCTCCTATTGCTGCGGTAGGCAAACTGGTGTGAGTCCAATGTGGATGGTAGAGAGTCTTTTAGGTGTTCCAGGACCAGCTGCTCAAAGCACTTCATAATGATGGGTGTGAGTGCTACAGGGCGGTAGTCGTTAGGGCACCTCGGGCTAGAGTGTTTTGGCACTGGCACAATGGAAGTGTGTTTAAAGCATGATGGTACAGCTGCTTGGGCAAGAGACAGGTTGAAAATGTCTGTAAAAACCCCAGCGAGCTGCTCCGCACATGCCCTGAGAACACGACCAGGGATGTTATCTGGTCCAGCAGCCTTGTGCGCGCTGATCCGGCTCAGTGCCTTGCAGACATCAGCTGAGGGTTTGAGCTTGGTGACAGTTTCTCTGTTGTCTCTTCCAAAGCGAGCATAAAAGTAATTTAGCTCGTTCAGGAAGTTGACATCAGTGGCTGTGGGGGTGGAGTGGGTGGGTTTGTAGTCACTGATGGCCTGAATGCCCTGCCACATGCGTCGAGGGTCAGAGTTGGAAAAGTGACCCTCTATCTTGAAAAGATAGAGTGACCCTCTAGAAAAGTGACCCTCTAAAATGACACATTCATACTCCAACAATGATCCAACAAATGTTACTGTTATTGTGTATTGTGTACCAAGTATTGATATATCTGTGTTCTGGCTAACACATGACTTCTATTATGTAGATTAGTGTTGTCACGATACTGGAATTTCTAACTTCGATACGATACCTAAAAAAGTATCGATATTCAATACCATTTTTGATACCACAGGGAAATGCTGCATATACTGTCAAATAGATATTTTTAATATAATTTATTTTTTTGTCCGTCTATTGAAAGTCTAGGCAATTAAAAATTTCTTCTGAAGAGATCACTTTATATGATAAAGCTTTTTCTCATATATAAACGTTGATCAATTACCATTACAATTATCTCACAAATATTTGCTAACTAATTGTGTTGCAATAGCTTACATACAGCACAAGGAAGCTTGATTTCAAATTGAATTGAAAAAGATGAGTAAACTGTAATAAAATAAGAACAAATAAACAAATTACAAACAATAGCACAAATACATATAATAGAATAAAGATACAAATGAAATAGACTGCTTTAAATTTTCAGGTAGGTCTAACAGTATTCAGATAAGAAACTGAATAAAATAAAATAAAACTACAAAGTAATCAAATTTAAAATAACATTGGATAATCTTCTTTGTAAAAAAATAAATGCAGATTAATCCATAAAAGTTACACAAGTTAATCAGTCAAGAGCAGTAAGTGATCTGTCAAAGTGATTTGTCTTTTTGTAGTTTGAATAATAAATAATTGCTGTCCCTTTAAGACCAGACGCACGAATGGATCCCAAACACTGTTCCTGTGAGCTGGTTACGACTGTGTTTACGTTAATACTCACCAAGATGGGCATTGAGACATTTTATGAGTGTATTTGACCATTAAAGGGTTAGTTCACCCAAAAATTATCGGCGACAATAGTTTTTGTGCGCAAAAAAACCCTAAATAACGACTTACATAGTGATGACGATTTCAAAACAAAGCATCATGAAGCTTCGAAGCGTTATGAATCACTGAGCCGAATGATGATTCGGATCGCGTGTCAAACCGCCAAACTGCTGAAATTTGGCGATTCAAACCGCTGAATCGACTCAGTGATTCATAGCGCTTCGAAGCTTCATGATGCTTTGTTTTGAAATCGTCATCACTATGTAAGTCGTTATTTAGGGGTTTTTTTGCGCACAAAAACTATTGTCGCCGATTCATAAAGTTATTTTAGAACCACTGTAGTGAGATGGACTTTGTAACGACGTCTTTAGTACCTTTTATGGGTCTTGAGAGTGAGCGTTGCCATTGAGCCAATGGAGGACTTTCAGAGCCATCAGATTTCAACTAAAATATCTTCATTTCTGTTCCGAAGATGAACGGAGGTCTGACGGGTGTCGAACGACATGAGGGTAAGTAATTAATGACAGAATTTTCATTTTTGGGTGAACTAACCCTTTAATAAGCTGGAAAAGGAGCTCATAGTCATTTCCTCTTCCTGAGTCGACATTTCATTCAGTAACATTAGGCAGCTTTGCTGTTTGCTGTTTAATGTTTGATGATTGTGTTATTTTACATTTACAGGTGACGCAGTCTTCTATCACTTGTTTCGGCTTCTTCTCCTGTGTTTTGATCAGAAGATTCAGCACTTTTTCAGAAGATTCATAATAGTGCCCCCTACCATATAACCAAGTCAAAACATGGATAGCCAGAAAAATCAGTCAGTGGCGAGGAAAGAGAAAAGTAGATTTGAAGTAAATTCTTGTGTACACTAGTGGACTTGCCTGCACTAAAATTCAGATACTCAGAATTAGGAACATACCTGTTTTCTTTATGAATCAATCTTTTCAAACAACGTAAGTTTATGAGACTGTATGTAAAACTTTGTGGGGGTAAAAAATAATGAATAGGCTACTCAATCAAAAGATTAAACACAACTACAAGCCAAGTATTCTCAAAAGACTTAATTATACTTTTAAGTATATCTTGATCAGTCGATTGAGTACAAGTACAGAGCCACCTCTTTGATTAGTTCAATCAAATGAACCTTTATGAATATTTAGAACTTAATTTTTCTTTTGAGCTCTCAGAACGGAAACATTTTAAGTAATCTGAATTGTTTCATTGTTTTGAGTTCCCTTTCAGTCGGTCACGTTCGACGTACGTCGGACGTACCGACGAATTGGGATCACTTCTGGGAGCCCGTATCAGCTTCAAGCTATATAGAACCGGCCAAGGAACAATTGGCGTGCGAGATTTGCATCTCGCGCTCCGCCCCGCACCGCGGGTATCAACAGGAAGCGAGAGCGAATGCACGCTGTCATTCACTTCGGAGCCGAACAGCGTTTGAAGAGGACTCATATGAGTTTCAGCTGCTATCAGCAAGAGTTTCTAGACAACCGGAGAAGAGATGGAACGCGGTGTTGGAGAGACGGCACACTTTAGCGTGATCGCAGTGCTCACAGCTGCTTTTGAAAGAGCGAAAAAACTGCTGTTGTCACAGCAACCTGTTGGTTCGTGAGGGCGTTTTTCCATTTCTGAGTACAGGCACAGGTTTTCACATGAACTCGCGTTTCCCCCTGAGTGCTTCAGCACGAGAGAGCGTTTACTCTAAAAGAGTACACGGGTGACGCTGCGTCTTTTTCAAGATGTCATTCCACCCGTGCATTTCTGGATGCGGTTGTTTCCTGTCCTGGCGCCCACGATCCCTCTCGCATAAACATGTTGAGACTGTGTTCGTGGGTGATCCATGTTCTCTCAGGGGAACGGGATCACGTCGACGCGCTGTTCATCTCACCTTCCGCATGACGGTTTGAGTGTGCCGTGTGCCGTCTAGCTGCCGGGTGACAGCGTGGGTTGCCACGGCAACCCAGCGCGCGTCACTCGGCGCCTCCGATGCGTGGTCGAGACTATGATACCTCAAACGGGGTTGAGTCCCTTCGCTTATACCCCGATCTAGTCTCTTTTCTGGTACACCAGAGAAGGGACTACTTTGGCTGATAAGCCTGGGTGACCTGAGGATTACAGTGAGGCCACCCTGCCAAGTACACCTCCGTGGGCCCCCCACTCCTCTATCGCATCGCAAGCATGTTGAGACTGTGTTTGTGGGTGGTCTATGCTCTCTCATGAGAGCATAGCCACGTCGGCACGTTGTTCATCTTGCCTTTTTCATAAGGGCGTGAGTGTTCAGCGCGCCGTGTGCCGTCTCATGGCCACGCTCACTATCTCACATGTCTGCTGGTAGCTTACAGATGGGATTGCTGGTCCTTAAAAAAAGGGGACCTAGCGTTTCATTTGGGGCTCTAGCAGAGGACAGATGTCAATCGCTGCATCGGAGAGAGGGCTGTTATGTGTTGAAAATGAAGATGATGCTGAGATTCCCACTATATTAGTGGGCGCTCGTGCTGAATCAGATTCATACAAGACAGCCATGCTTTCCCGGGTGGCTGAGGCGTAGTGCAACGCATAAATTGCCTTGCCCGCCCCTTGCCTTTTCCCGGATGTGCATTGGAAGGCTTTGGCATTGTGGAACTATTTGGTGCCAGAATATGGTACACCAATAGGGCAATAATCTGTATAAAGTTTTCCTCTCTCTCACTACCCTCATCGGTGGGGTGGCAGTGCCACTGGCAGGCCACCTCCGCCCTGCTTAGTGCACGAGGGTAGTTCTGAGCCGATGTTGAGCTGCGCATAGCGCTGGCCCTGGTGAGAATTGGAGTGTGTGTGACGCTACAAAGCCTCGCCGCTCTCATTCCCCTCCCCACAAGAGGGCGAGAATGACAGTGTGTGTGACGCTACAAAGCCTCGCCACTCCCATTCCCCTCTTCTCAGCGGTGCGAGGACGACAGTGTGCGACGCTATGCCTCGCCACTCTTGTTCCCCGCTGAGGAAGGTGAGGCAGGCCGTGTGCGATGCCACAAAGCCTCGTCACGCTCAGCCCCTCCTTCAATCGGAGAGTGCGCTTGCTGGTGTACAACGTTCCCATGCCTCGCCACCCTCAGGTGCCTCTCCCTTCGCCAGCAGGGGACGCTGGCTGTGGGGATGCACTCAAGCGGCCTCCCCACACTCGCACGTCCCCTCTGCGGATGCAGGTAAGTGTTGCGCAGCACACTCAGATCCCGCTTCGGGCCACTCCCATGCCGTCCAAGCCGGTTCCCTGCGTTCTGCCTCGCTGCCCCGCTGCGGGTACATCGGTGGTGCCGTTGGTCCCCCTAGTTCGGAGTCTGGGAGCCTGGCTAGCGCTTCCCAGCCCGTCTCGGTGGCTCCTCCGTACCATCAGACTCGGCTATGCGATTCAGTTAGCCCGGCGTCCCCCCAAGTTCAGGGGCGTTCACTTCACGACAGTAGTGGAGGCGAACGCCCCCGTGCTCAGGGTGGAGATCGCAGTCCTAATGGCGAAGGACGCGATAGAGCCGGTCCCTCCAGCCGTTATGAGGTCCGGGTTATACAGCCCGTACTTCATTGTACCCAAGAAAGGCGGCGGGTTACGGCCGATCTTGGACCTGCGATTCCTGAACCGGTCCCTTCACAGGCTGCCGTTCAGAATGCTAATGCAGAAGCGCATCTTCAGGTGCATCCCTCCCCAAGATTGGTTTGCAGCGATCGACCTGAAGGATGCGTACTTTCATGTCTCGATTCTCCCTCGACACCGGCCCTTTCTGCACTTTGCGTTCGAGGGACGGGCATATCAGTACCGCGTCTTGTCCTACGGCCTGTCCCTGTCGCCCGCACCACTGAAACATTTTCAGAGGCTCCTGGGGCATATGGCATCCGCAGCCGCAGTAATGCCGTTTTGGATTGCTACATATTAGACCGCTTCAACGCTGGCTACACGACCGAGTCCCGAGATGGGCGTGGCACAGCGGAACCCTCCGCGTCCAAGTGACTCCGAGGTGCCGCCAAACCTTCAGCCCCTGGTCGGACCCTTCGTTTCTACGGGCGGGAGTTCCCCTAGAACAAGTGTCCAGGCACTCCGTTGTACGTCGCGTCGCCACAGTTGCTGTACCATCACTGCAGGGCCGAGTCACCAAGTTCGGCTCCTCAGTGAAAAACAGCGTGCATTCGCTCTCGCTTCCTGTTTGTACCGGCGGTGCGGGGCGGAGCGCGAGATGCAAATCTCGCACGCCAATTGTTCATTGGCCGGTTCTATATAGCTCGAAGCTGATAGGGGCTCCCAGAAGTGATCCCAATTCGTCGGTACGTCCGACGTACGTCTCCGTTCCCTCCTTCAGGGAACGAGGGTTACCATACGTAACCGAGACGTTTTATGAACTTGTTAATTTACTTAAAATTGAACTTAAATTTAACCGAAACTGGGCTGGGATTTATATTTCCCAGCATGTTTTTCCATGACACTGAAAAGGGACAGTAAATGCCAAAATTAAGTGTTATATTATGTTTGTTTGTTTGTTTTTGTGCAAAATTAACATTAAGTGGGAGATTTAGTAGTGTTTAATGTTTTATGCTATAAGAGTTTCTGTTATGTAAGTTTACCATCAAGGTGACGAGTGGAGCATGAGCTTAGTGTGAGAACAGGGGCCCGTTCTTCGTACGTCGCTAACTCAGTTAGCTGGATTTGATTGTTGACGATTTGACATGATCTTGGATTGTTTGGTTCTTCGAAGCTCATCCTGGAGTTGCTGTCATAGTAACAGGTCCGTAAGCTTAAACCTGCTCATGAGCAGGCTTATTTCATGTAAACAGGATTAGATTGCATCTGAGGTGATACTTAAAATCTGTCCCAGCCACTGCTACTTTATTACAAGAGTTCATTACTGAACCAGGGGCAATAATAATAATTTTAAATAATAATAATAATAATATAAAAATGTTATATTTTATATGCATATGAGAATGTATATAATATTATAATGTTGTATAATAATATAGACACAGCCACTTGATTGAGCGATTTATTTGTGATGGAATAATTACTTTATAATTTTATTGGAGGTTTACACACTTGTTGTACAGTTACTCTGAGCCGTGCATTAATATAAGTGATCACAGATATATGGGAGTGGCTTGATGCAGCGCAAGAAATGCAAATAATTTGATCTTGACCCTTAAGAAACTTTAATACTGTCACGTTACAAATCTGCTCCAAATTGAATTAAAAATTAAATTACAACATTGAAATAAAAATGTAAAGGGTGTACAAATACTGTATAAAATCGTGAATATAAATAATTGGTAATCATGTTAAAAAAACAAAAAACATTTATCATTTATCTATAATAACTTTTATGTTGGTTTGGTGGTTTGGCTGTTTCCTTATAAAGGTCCAGAAATTCATGGGGTTTTTATTGTATAATTTGTCAAGTTTTTTGCCAGGTGGCTTTTTAATTATATGATGTCATTACGTTGCTGTCTTGACGCCAGCCAATCGCTGCATTGCTGATCGTGGTTTCGAGTATCGATGCATCTGCCCTCTTCAGGGAACACAAGAACGCTCAGTAATCTTAGATCATTTAATCCAGATATTTTAATCCATTCCGCAAATTCGTTTGAAGAACCAAATTAGCCTGAGATCAGTTATCACGATTAAAAGATCTGGGATCGTTCAAATCATCTCAGATGTAATAAGCAACGTACGAAGAACAGGCCCCAGATATATAACAGTTAAATGTATTATATTGCGGTGCTCATTCAGCAAGTGCTATGCTAATGCTATCAAAGCATTGTGTAACCAATTAGCAAGGTGGCATTTAGTGAATTAACTAGTTAAAGCTAGTCAAGTTTACACTTACACTACATTTCTTATCTTAAAAATTTGAGGCAACTTGAGTTTTACAGATTTATTCAGGTTTACAGTGTATTCTGAAGTGTACATTTAAGTATATTTCTGAGAAATACAAAAGTAGACAAAGTATACTTACTTATTTTTAGTTTAAAAGTAGTATACTAATAGCACACTTGAATAAACTTGTTGAATTATCTGTGCATTTACAGTCATGGGTCAATATTACACTGTAAACTCCCAATCAGTCAGCTGGTGGATGCGGGAACTACACATTGAAAACTATTCAAAAGCTATATTATATTATGATGAATGTTTTACCAGCCTAATTTTACCAACGTAAAGAGTCTACTCCTTGAGTATCACAGTTAAAGGGTTAGTTCACCCAAAAATGAAAATTCTGTCATTAATTACTCACCCTCACGTTGTTCGAGACCCGTAAGACCTCCGTTCATATTCGGAACACAAATGAAGATATTTTTGTTGAAAGCTGATGGCTGAGAAAGGCCTCCATTGGCATTCAGTACACTTATACTCCCAAGACGGATAAAAGACACTCAAAACATCGTTACAAAGTCCATCTCACCACAGTGACTCTACAATAATCTTACGATGCGACGACAATAGTTTTTGTGCGCAAAAAAAATCAAAATAACACCTTTTTCCAACTTGTTACTGCCTTCCGTGTGTGCCTCCACGACGCATGCGCGAGAATATGACGCAGATCCGGCGTTCGGACAGATGACCCAGAAGTGATTTGTTTACAATCAGAGGAAGACGCGCGTATCTCAGCTGTTGGATTCTACATTGATCGTGCTTTAGGTCTCGGCGTAGTGCTCAAAATGGGGTTAGAGTGTGCATTTCATGGAATCCCGAGCCCCGACGCTACGTCATATTCTCGCGCATGCGTCGTGGAGGCACACGCGGAAGGCAATAACAAGCTGGATAAAGGTGTTATTTTGATTTTTTTTTGCGCACAAAAACTATTGTCGTCGCATCGTAAGATTATTGTAGAGTCACTGTGGTGAGATGGACTTTGTAATGACATTTTAAGTGCCTTTTATCGGTCTTGGGAGTATAAGTGTACTGAATGCCAATGGAGGCCTAACTGAAGCCTTTCTCAGCCATCAGCTTTCAACAAAAATATCTTCATTTGTGTTCCGAATATGAACGGAGGTCTTACGGGTCTCGAACGACATAAGGGTGAGTAATTAATGACAGAATTTTCATTTTTGGGTGAACTAACCCTTTAATTTCACAGACTTCAATTAAATAAATTTGAATTGGGCAAAAACACATTTAACACTGAAGGATTTAATTTCCATCTGATGAACTCTCTGTGAAGTAAGAATACCAAAAACGTGAAAAATTAAATATGAAAACCAATGACTATTAGATCCACAGAACAGAATGTCATATAATTTTCTGCAGGAACATTTTCATGCAGTTTAATGCTTAAATGCTCCTTTAATCCACTAGGGTCTCTAAGATAATGATCTTCTGTAACAAAGCCCATCTTTTTAAATAGTTTGTCGCAGACGCTGAGTGCTATAGTGAGTACTGTCACAATTTCATTTGCTAATGCGATAACAGCAGATGTTAGAAACAATGCAGAAAAACAGCTGTGCATTGACTGACCCAAAACTAAGGGTTGGGGAGATGAGTGACAATGCAGAAATAGACATGTCAGGCCATTTTAAGTGTATACATTATGCAGTAATGTCAGTTTGGTTCATTGCAGTACAGCCCATGTGATTTACTTAATTCCTAATAATAATTGTACATAAATATGAGTTCATTATCTAAAACAAATGCAAATTACATTTTGTACATTTTGAAGTAAATAGGGTTAATCTTGATTTTCATTTGGACTTTTTAACATTTGGACTTTTTAACTCTAACTTTTTACTTCACTCTATTACGAAGAGAGTCTGTTTACACCGTTTCATGCTTGCTGGACACTGTTATTTTCAATTGATTTGTTATTAATTGCTTTTTTAGATGCTTTTTTCACCCTTTCTCTTTTCTAAAACCTCTGAGACACAATTTCATAGTCTTCTAGCTGCGAAAGGGGATAAAACTCCCTAAGGCTTCTAAAGTTTGAACATATTTCACCACAGATATGAAGAGTCCACACATTGTGACACAGTTTTGGCCATAATGATGCTAGCTGCTCTGCGCTCTGCTAACTTTGAGAGAAAAAAAAATAGCTTGGGGAAAAGGCATCTTTCTCGGAAATTCTTACTTTCTTAATTCTTACTCAAACATCGAAATAAATCTAATTAATAAACTAAATTAACCATATAAACTAAATTACTGATCTAATTATTGATCTAAAGCCCACACTGTCACTGTATGATAATTGAAATGAACTGATGACATCAGCGTTTTCTCCAGAATGACTATACAGCTGAAAAAAATGATGCTGCATTATTTTCCTGTTTAACACTGTAAAGCTGCTTTGAAACAATTTACATTGTTAAAAGCGCTATATAAATAAAGTTGACTTGACTTTGTAGATTATATGTTGTATATTTGTGCTTCTAAGGTTTAATGTGTTGTAAATGGCACTAAAGTTTAAAGTAAAGCAATAAGCCACAATAAGTTGTGTGAAAGATTTAAGCATGTCTATAGGGTGTTGTCAGATGCAATGCAGTGAGCCTAAAACCCCCACAAACGTGGTAAAATGACTGTAATGCTTAGCTTTGAGTGACTTATTGCAAAATATGATGGTCAATTCAAAGTTACAAATTCAGAGTCTTAACTGTTTGTTAAAATAAAAATGGATAATTCCAAATATACCCAAATTAAAGAAACTAGATGTTAGTGTTTTTAATGTTAGTGTAATTAGTGTTTTTATACATAATTTATTTTAGAATAGCTTTTTTTTTTAAATTACCAGTCATTGAGAACTTTTATGTTAACATCAAAAATTGCAATAAGAAATGTCATTCTCGTTTATACAAAAGAGATAAAGATCAATTAATGCACTTATTTGCTAGACTTAATTACATTTCTCTCTGATTAATGCCTGCTTTGCCTATTTTCTTTTGGTCTACTTTCAGATCTTGCTGATTATCTCCAAAAAGGTAATTACCTTGGCAATAAATATCTTGATCCATGTCCCAGCAGGGAGGAACATGGTGCCATTTATTCCCAATATTTAGACATTGATTTTCCTGTACTGTGTCCTACTGTTATCGTCACAAGCTAGTCTACTGACACGATTGTGTATTGTCAGTAGCTAGTCTACTGACGAGGCAAGCTGTTGGACCCAAGTGCAGCTTTTAATCAAAATATCAAAACAAAACAAAGACTAGATACTAGAAACAAAAGACGTGGCTAAGCATAACTCTCACCTATACAGCAGGTAACAACATCAATAACAGACCAGGACACACGGCAAACATGAGGGCTTAAATACACTGAGACTAATGACAAGACAAGTGACACCTGTGAACCGTGATTAATCAATGAACCAATGACAGAACACAACAAGATCACATGAGGGCATGGGAATCACGTGACAAAACCAGGAAGCAAGACATTGAACATGACACTCAAAAATAACATGAACATAATCAACTTAAAACATGAACAAGGAACAATGAACATGAACCAACACCAAAACACCCTGTGACAGTTATAGCTCAAGAGATCTTTGGTTGGGTGCGCTGTCAAGCAGATACTTCCCAGGCTGGATGGGAATCCAAGCGCTTTGATCGCCTTCTTGTGGTACTTGTGGTCAGAGATCAATTGGACAAAGTCGAAAGTGAAATGGACCCTAAGAGGGGCATCCAAACAATGGATGCCACTTGAGGAGAAAAGCAATTGTGGGTATGGCAATGCATTTCATCTGACCTTTGATCTTTTTTCATATGGACTGCAGAGACTTAAAGGTCTAATATTTGCTTCCATCTCCTCCTCTATAAACTATGCCATTTAAAGGGTTAGGTCACCAAAAATTGTATATTCTTTCATTTCTTTTACTGTACCTTCATGTTGTTCCAAAGCCACACACACACACACACACACACACACACACACACACACACACACACACACATATATATATAATATATATATATGTATATATATATATATATATATATATATATATATATATATATATATATATGTATATATATATATATATATATATATATATGTATATATATATATATATATATATATATATATATATGTATATATATATATATATATATATATATATATATATATATATATATATATATATATATATATATATATATATATGTACTGTATATATATATTGTATGCAGTATATATTGTAGGAATTGTGGGCGCAGACACAAATGAACATCCCCTTACAAAGCCCAATTCAACTCCAGACCCCAGGAAATCAACCATCTATCACGAGAGAGACGTATGCTCCATTCTGCCTGGAAATACCACTTAATTACTTCATAGCCTATGAACTTTGACCAAAACTTAGACAAAGAAACAAACCAGAACGCAGTCTTCTCAATGACCGGTAAATTAACTACGCGTGACACAGCTAAAACCTCCAAGCAAACTCACAGAAACTGTGGTACATATGAACTGCATCAAATCATTGATTATTGGACTTGCATTCAAATAGCCTTTGACGGCATAGTTTGTTAGTGTGTCTACAACCAATACACATGACCATTATGCATGTATATCACTCCCAATTCATGTAATTATGTAACTATTGAATGAGTGAACGAAAAGGCATCGTGCTTGGTATCTTTTCGTTTGTTTGTGTATAATCCAACTGATGAGTTGAATGAAATCTTTGTAGAATGGATCATGGTCTTCTGTAATACTAAGAAATAAGGTCTAAATTAACTCTCTGCTTAAGAGCAGGAAACTAAATGACCACAGATAACCTAATTTTATGTGAGGGGTGGAGACACAATCAGCCCCGAACCAAGATGATCCCTAATTGGCTAGAACCCATCCAGGGGATGGGCAAATATTTGAGTTTTAATCTCAGAACACGAACAAAGAGTTCAGTAGAGTTCTTTCCAGTTGAGTCTCAGCCCAGTTGAGAGCGGTTCGCAATGCAGTTCCAGATTCCGCCCAAGGAGACAATCAGACGATCGTGTCAGACCGAGATCAGAGAAAATTGGTTAAACAACGATTTCATTCGGGCCATCTGAATACTCTCCTCGCACTATAGACCCAATAGTTTCCCTTTAACAGAGTCCCCTTTAAGTTCTTACATATCGGTGGACGAATAAGTTAATGTGTGAAACATTAATTCTGAATTATATATATATATATATATATATATATATATATATATATATATATATATATATATATATATATATATATATATATATTGTGTGGCTTTGGAACAACATTATATATGAATGAATATGTCGAATATAATGAATATATATATATATATATATATATATATATATATATATACCAATCAGACATAACAGTATGACCTGATATTATGTTGTTCCCCCTTTTGCTGCCAAAACAGCCCTGACCCGTCGAGGCATGGACTCCACTAGACCTCTGAAGGTGTGCTGTGGTATTAAGTCCTCTAAGTTGTGAGGTGGGTCCTCCATGGATCAGACTTGTTTGTTCAGCACATCCCACAGATGCTCAATTAGATTGAGATCTGGGGAATTTGGAGGCCAAGTCAACTCCTCAAACTCGTTGTTGTGCTCCTAAAACCATTCCTGAACCATTTTTGCTTTGTGGTAGGGCGCATTATCCTGCTGAAAGAGGCCACAGCCACCAGGGAATACTGTTTCCATGAAAGGGTGTACATGGTGTGCAACAATGCTTAGGTAGGTGGTACGTGTCAAAGTAACATCCACGTGGATGGCAGGACCCAAGGTTTCCAGCAAATCATTGCCCGAAGCATCACACTGCCTCCGCCGGCTTTCCCTCTTCCCATATTGTATCCTGGTGACGTGTTCCCCAAGTAAGCGTCACTCACACGCCTGGCCATCCACGTGATGTAAAAGAAAAAAAATAATTAATCAGACCAGGCCACTGGAAAGAAGAGTTGAAGCTGTTATAGCTGCAAAGGGTGGGCCAACTCTGTATATATATATATATATATATATATATATATATATATATATATATATATATATATATAAATATATATATATATATATATATAATATGAATGTAAAATAGACAAATAAATAAATAAAAAGATCATATAGTTTATATGATGACTGTTTTTGTCCGCTATAATGTTACATTTGTCAGAATTTCATTATTATATTTTATTATATTATAGCCATTACTTAGTCATATCATCAAATCAAAACAGTGTGCTAAAATGTTAATATTGCCAGAATTTCATTGTTATGTTATGACCAAATATAAGATTTGTTTTAACAGCATATGTCAATTTTTTTTAAGGTTATAATTGTCCTAATCTCCAGTCACCAGCCCAATCACAGCAGCACTATTTGGCTGTTTCTCATGACCAAGTACGCAAACTTCTGACTTGCGTCCTTGGTAGTTCAGACTTGCCAAATTCGGACGGGAGGACACAAGTCCGGTACTCTGCTAATAGAACAGCAGCGTTCTTGATAGCGTCACTCAGCTTGCTCTCGCTCCTGTATGTATATTTCAGGCTACAATAAAACAAAATATATGTCATAAAATACCACTCTGCCTCTTTTCATTTTCATTAAAAAAATATGAAACATTTTATAGCCACACAAATGTGGTTCAGTCCAATAATACTATAATACCTAATACTAAATACCAATACTGCATACCTAAGTATAAGTAAAAGGTTTAAGAAGCTAAACAATAAATAAAGCAAACAATTCAGCCAAACAAAGTGAGCGCTAGTAGGCTACAACGGTAATAGCCTAAAAATATAAAGTTATGAAACTTCACTTTGTCCTCAGCCAAAACGATTTGCCAGAGAACAAATTACAGATTCATGAGACCAAAGATCAGCCGTTAGATCTACACAAGACGAATTATATATCATGTTTAACCACTACAGAGACATCAGAGCCAGACGTCAGAAAGACTAGCCGAGGGAAGGCTGCTCTTGGCGGGGTTAACAAGCGGTGAGTGCCCGGTGATCGATTGGATCTCACAACTCCGAAAACGGCAGATAAAATTTTCAAATAGGCGCTCTCTTTATTAACAAACAACAGATTTGAGCTGTGGTTTTGAGCACAGATTTGAGCAAGTACATTCTCGCCTGAAAAAGTCTTTGTCACGGTGTGACTTTTCCTGGGGCGGAACCATAGTGGCAGAGATTTGTTCCGCCCGGATCAAACACCACTACTTCCGGGTTCCCGTCCCCGCGCCAAAAATCATAGAGAATCGGCGGCAGGTGCTCCAATAAACAGCGCGATCTCCGGATTGGGTGAAAGGGAGGTAGGAGGAGTACAAAGAGGGCCTCCAGAAGTCAGTCGGGGGTCAGTCGTTGCAGCGGTCACACACAGCCGCAGCTGTTAGTTCCGGGTCGGGCTCAAGCTGAGCGTGGTGTTAGCCGCTTCCAGCCGTTGCGGCGAGAGGATCTGGGCATCTGGGCAAACAAAGGATAACACGAGGTGGATATTGTGGACTGAGGGATCAAAGATCCGGAGAGCTATAAAGAGAAGAAAAGAGACGAGGCTGAGTATAATACAGACCGAGTTTTGCATTGTGATTCAAGTGTCAAGTGTGTGTCCGATTCTGAGAAGTTACATGCAGGACAGTTGCCGGAAGTGCTAATGAGCAAATCCCTTCGGGAGAGAGAGCACAGCGGTCAGGACGCGAGCCAGACACTGGAAGAGGGAACAAGACGAGCACACGGGTTGATCAATGTGTGAGTACCCTGAGAAACGTATACAGTAACAACTTCATCGGAAGTTTATCATCTGTGAGCCTTGTGACGTTGAAACTAGGAAAACGAGTGGCCCCACCGCGGAGAGTGAGCGTGGGAGAGCCAGAGACGGCGGACAGTGAAAGCCGCCGGGGTGGTGTAGCAGCAACGTCCTTTTCGTTGGTTCTTCGCTATACCAGCGCTTCAGCGATCTCCCCCCCCCCCGAGATAAACGACGCGGGAAAAGTGGTCTCTGGACCTTAAGTACACCTGGTTAGTGTGTAGAGTGCCGTGGGTGAGTCAGCATCTTGACTTTGAGAGTGTACACTTGGAATCTGCTGTGTTGTGCTGTGTGTGTGCGTGTCGTCCCAGAGACCATTATCCAGGCTGACCCACTCTCTGGGGAAGGTACGATCCCGAAGCTGGCGGAGTAACTAGCCCTAACCATTCACGCTGTGAACCTCACCCTACTCTCTGTCTCTACGGGGGTAGCATGACCGGAGCCAAGTAAGCCCTCTCTTGAATAGCCATTGATACGTGCTTGTGTCGGAGGAAATTGTGTGTGCGTGTGCAGGGCCCGAGGAGAGGAGAGGGGAACGCTACATACTCCCCGAGCAAAGTCATACTTACCTGCACTTAGCTATGTGAAACCACCTGGAGAAGCGTCCGATCCAGCACCACCGTTGTGGTCAAGCCCCCTTGAGCCACCGCTATCACGGAGCCTGGAGCAAGGAGAGAGAAACGGATGAATCGTGTCTACGGAGTGTGTGAGTGATATCCATTGAGCAAAGTCATACTTACCTGCACTTACCTGTGTGAAGCCATCTAGAGAAGCGCCCGATCCAGCACCACCGCCGTGGTCAAGCCCCCTGAGCCACCGCTATCACAGAGCCTGGAACAAGGAGAGAGAAACTGATGAACCGTGTCTACAGAGTCTGTGAGTGATATCCTTTGAGCGAAGTTATACTTACCTGTATGCCAAACAAAAGTCCCAGTATTGACCCAGATCCAGCGGATGCCCCGGAGGTACCGACTTCTATGACACCGGCCCCTTGATCCATTCTGAAAGGAAGCCGTCGGAGCACGCCCGAGAGAGAGAGGTACCCCTGTCGCCCCGTTCCCCTGTACTTACCCGTTCTACCCCTGTGTTCAGGAGAAGGAGCAAGCCGTGGCGTAAATCCCCCGAAAAGTCCGCCCTGGGAAAAAGAAAGAGACAAGTGAGCACATAGCAGGACATGGAAGCCAAACATTGAGAAAAAGGACGAAACGACTTATCTGAGGTTCTCCTGCGGAGAGAGCCGGCGAGCTCTGAGGCGGTGTCCTCACTCTCCAGTCCTCTTGGATTTTAGCCCCCTCACTTCCCCTTCCCCCAAATTTTAAGTAAATTAATAAAGACTTGTAATTTTAAATTTTACTCCAGTGTCCTCGTGTGTCTGGTCGTCTGGGGTATCACTGGGAACCTCCCCGAGGTGAAAAATAAGGGAGGAGCGGGACTCACGCGGTCCGCTCCGACCTGTGACATCTTAAACTACATTTTGTGACACATTAAAGGGTTAGTTCACCCAAAAATGAAAATTAACCCATGATTTACTCACCCTCAAGTCATCCTAGGTGTATATGACATTCTTCTTTCAGACGAATAGTTATACTACAAAAGTCCAGGCTAATCCAAGCATTATAATAGCAGTAATAGTTGCTCTGTTTTTGAAGTCCATAAAAAATGCATATGTCCGTCAAATAACATGCTTCACCCGGCTCCGGGGTGTTAATAAAGGCCTTCTGAAGCGAATCGATATGTTTGTGTAAGACAAATATCCATATTTAAAACTTTATAAAGTAAAGTTTCGGCCAACCCCTTTCCTTCCGTGTTCAATTTATGGAAAAAGTGTTGAAAGTGCCTCTGCTGATCGAAAGACTAACGCGACCAGGTATGCTCGCCATGACGTCACATACGTATCTTGAGTTTCACTTTCAACTTTCAACAGTTTTCCACGGAAGGCGATCGGCTGGAACTCTAGTTGATAAAGTTTTAAATATGGATATTTTTCTTACACAAACGCATTGATTCGCTTCAGAAGGCCTTTATTAACACCCCGGAGCCGCGTGGAGCACGTTATTCGATGGACAGGTGCATTTTTTATGGACTTCAAAAACAGAGCAACTATTACTGCAATTATAATGCTTGGATTAGCCTGCATGGACTTTTTAAATATAACTCTGATTATATTCGTCTAAAAGAAGAATGTCATATACACCTAGGATGACTTGAGGGTGAGTAAATCATGGGCTAATTTTCATTTTTGGGTGAACTATCCCTTTAAAGCTGTAGTCTACGATGTTGAAAATCAGTCGAGAAAGCCTGCATTTTTAAAAAACTCATCCCGCCCCTCCACACGCACACCCCTCCCCTCTGTGCGTCACTCCAACAACAACGTCACTCAGTCAAGCAGGAGTAAACATCGGAACAGAGATGTACCATGTGCTTAGTCGCTTCAATCTAATGACCGCGCTAATGACACATCATATGTAAAGTTGACTTTCGACACTTGAACTTAGTTGCTTCATCAACAATTCAATGTCACCATTGTCGTAACAAAATAGCTCAGAGGCACACGTTTGAGTTCACGCCCACGCAAGATTAGCAACACATGCAATGTTCTATCGGCTCGAACAGAAAACCGCTAACGTTAGGACTATTGAAACAGTCAAGCACTTCAAGAAATATAATTACTTTGACCCGTGATAGGCGATGCTAAACGGCTAACATTCCAATGCCGACCGGCAGCATGATCATGTTGTCAGACTGATAAAAAGCTATTTATGTAATACACCACACCATAAAAGTATAAATAAATGCATACCTGCTCAACAAAAAGTCAGCGTCGGTTTTAAGTCCAAGGTTTCTCTGAAGCTTCCTCAAACGGGCAATGGTGGACCCTATATTGATTCGGCTTTGAGTCCGGCGTTCTTCACTTTTTTTTTTATATCTCTGCTCTTTCCTCAATTGACTTTCTCTTTCTTCCAACCTTGATTGTTGGGGCGAGCAGGGGTCGCTTTCTGATGTCTGTTTGTTGGTTTTTCTCCATTGCTGAGTTGATGCTGCCTACTTGCCCGCAAAATTTCATGTCGCAGGAGGGGGCGGGGTGGGGTGCGGTGGGTGGAGACGCGAGTGGAGCAGGGATTGGATGAGAGCAGTTAACCAATGTAAGCTGTCCGGCCGGACAAAGCGATGCAAAGCGAATCGGGCAGCAGTCGAGGGCGGGGGCCTAGACGACCCGATCCCTGGACACGGAAACTGGCTCTTGGGACATGGAATGTCACCTCGCTGGCGGGGAAAGAGCCTGAGCTTGTGCGTGAGGTTGAGAGGTTCCGACTAGAGATAGTCGGAATCACCTCCACGCATGGCTTGGGCTCTGGAACCACACTCCTCGAGAGGGGATGGACTCTTTACCACTCTGGAGTTGCCCATGGTGAGAGGCGGCGGGCTGGTGTGGGTTTGCTTATAGCCCCCCAGCTCTGCCGCCATGTGTTGGAGTTTACCCCGGTGAACGAGAGGGTCGTTTCCCTGCGGCTTCGGCTCGGGGATAGGTCTCTCACTGTCGTTTGTGCCTATGGGCCGAACGGCAGTGCGGAGTACCCGGCCTTCTTGGTGTCCCTGGGAGGGGTGCTGGAAAGTGCTCCGACTGGGGACTCCGTCGTTCTACTGGGGGACTTCAACGCCCACGTGGGCAATGACAGTGAAACCTGGAGGGGCGTGATTGGGAGGAACGGCCCCCCTGATCTGAACCCGAGTGGTGTTCAGTTATTGGACTTCTGTGCTAGTTACAGTTTGTCCATAACGAACACCATGTTCAAGCATAAGGGTGTCCATCAGTGCACATGGCACCAGGACACCCTAGGTCGTAGGTCAATGATCGACTTTGTGGTCGTTTCATCTGATCTGCGGCCGTATGTCTTGGACACTCGGGTGAAGAGAGGGGCGGAGCTGTCAACTGATCACCACCTGGTGGTGAGTTGGATCCGATGGCGGGGGAGGAAGCTGGATAGACTCGGTAGACCCAAACGTACTGTGAGGGTCTGCTGGGAACGTTTGGCCGAGTCTCCTGTCAGAGAGATCTTCAACTCCTGCCTCCGGCAGAGCTTCGACCAGATCCCGAGGGAGGCTGGAGATATTGAGTCCGAGTGGACCATGTTCTCCACCTCCATTGTCAAAGCGGCTGCTCGGAGCTGTGGACGCAAGGTCTCCGGTGCCTGTCGAGGCGGCAATCCCCGAACCCGGTGGTGGACACCGGAAGTAAGGGATGCCGTCAAGCTGAAGAAGGAGTCCTATCGGGCCTGGCTGGCTTGTGGGACTCCTGAGGCAGCTGACAGGTACCGACAGGCTAAACGGACTGCAGCCCGGGTGGTCGTGGAGGCAAAAACTCGGGCCTGGGAGGAGTTCGGTGAGGCCATGGAAAAAGACTATCGGCTGGCCTCGAAGAGATTCTGGCAAACCGTCCGGCGCCTCAGGAGGGGGAAGCAGTGCCCTACCAACGCTGTTTACAGTGGCGATAGGCGGCTGTTGACCTCGACTGGGGATGTTGTCGGACGGTGGAAGGAATACTTCGAGGATCTCCTCAATCCCGCCGTCACGTCTTCCATTGGGGAAGCAGAGGCTGGGGGCTCAGAGGAGGACTCGTCCATCACCCGGGCTGAAGTCACCGAGGTGGTCAAGAAACTCCTTGGTGGCAAGGCACCGGGGGTGGATGAGATCCGCCCTGAGTACCTCAAGTCTCTGGATGTTGTGGGGCTGTCTTGGCTGACACGCCTCTGCAGCATCGCGTGGCGGTCGGGGACAGTGCCTCTGGGATGGCAGACCGGGGTGGTGGTCCCTCTTTTTAAGAAGGGGGACCGGAGGGTGTGTTCTAACTATAGGGGGATCACACTTCTCAGCCTCCCCGGGAAAGTCTATGCCAGGGTACTGGAGAGGAGAATCCGGCCGATAGTGGAACCTCGGATTCAGGAGGAACAGTGTGGTTTTCGTCCTGGTCGCGGAACACTGGACCAGCTCTATACCCTCTACAGGGTGCTGGAGGGTTCATGGGAGTTTGCCCAACCAGTCCACATTTGTTTTGTGGATTTGGAGAAGGCATTCGACTGTGTCCCTCGCGGCATCCTGTGGAGGGTGCTGGGGGAATATGGGGTCCGGGGTCCTTTGTTGAGGGCTGTCCGGTCCCTGTATGACCGAAGCAGGAGTTTGGTCCGCATTGCCGGCAGTAAGTCAGACTTGTTCCCGGTGCATGTTGGACTCCGGCAGGGCTGCCCTTTGTCGCCGGTTCTGTTCATAATTTTTATGGACAGAATTTCTAGGCGCAGCCAAGGGCCGGAGGGTGTCAGGTTTGGGGACCACACGGTTTCGTCTCTGCTCTTTGCGGATGACGTTGTCGTGTTGGCCCCTTCTAACCAGGACCTTCAGCATGCATTGGGACGGTTTGCAGCCGAGTGTGAAGCGGCTGGGATGGGGATCAGCACCTCCAAATCCGAGGCCATGGTCCTCAGTCGGAAAAGGGTGGCTTGCCCACTCCAGGTTGGTGGAGAGTTCCTGCCCCAAGTGGAGGAGTTCAAGTATCTAGGGGTCTTGTTCACGAGTGAGGGGAGGATGGAACGGGAGATTGACAGACGGATCGGTGCAGCTTCTGCAGTAATGCGGTCGATGTACCGGTCTGTCGTGGTGAAGAAAGAGCTAAGCCGTAAGGCGAAGCTCTCGATTTACCGGTCAATCTACGTTCCTACTCTCACCTATGGTCATGAGCTTTGGGTCATGACCGAAAGGACAAGATCCCGGATACAGGCGGCCGAAATGAGCTTTCTCCGCAGGGTGGCTGGGCGCTCCCTTAGAGATAGGGTGAGGAGCTCAGTCACTCGGGAGGAACTCGGAGTAGAGCCGCTGCTCCTCCACATCGAGAGGGGACAGCTGAGGTGGCTCGGGCATCTGTTCCGGATGCCTCCTGAACGCCTTCCCGGGAAGGTGTTTCGGGCATGTCCAACCGGGAGGAGGCCCCGGGGAAGACCGAGGACACGCTGGAGGGACTATGTCTCCCGGCTGGCCTTGGAACGCCTCGGTGTCCCCCCGGAAGAGCTAGAGGAAGTGTCTAGGGAGAGGGAAGTCTAGTCATCTCGGCTTAGACTGCTGCCCCCGCGACCCGGCCCCGGATAAGCGATAGAAAATGGATGGATGGATGGATGGAGGGACTCCGATGATGAGCAGGCACATTTTGGTGTAAATCATGTAAAGCTGTTCTGACGAAACATTTTGGATTCATGAACATTTTCGTAAATGTTAGTTGGTATGAAAGAAATTTACACCTTCTCCCTACCACTAGTGATGGGCAGACCGAGGCTTCGTGAAGCACTGAAACAGTTGAAGCAAATGTGCCATATTGTGTCGAAGCTTCAAATCAATCCGACACCCGTCTCTACGGTGACATCTAGTGGTCACTTGCATGTGTTGATCTGAAATACCTTGACAATGATCCATGTAAAAAAAAAAAAACTACTACGTGATCTTGGTTTTGTAACCTGTAGCCTCCTCATTGTGACTAACTAGTTTTTTTTGTGGTCATGAAAAATTAACATTAATAAAATAAATAAAGCCACAATGTGTCACATTTGTTACGTAACATTTTTATTCAAAAATATTATTTGCTCTGCTGTTGAAGGAGTTAGCTGACTTCTTTTTTTACATATAATTTCTCCAACTTTTGAAAAAATCCTCTCACATGGGACACTTGTTGTCCTCTGCACCCTCCAAAATGCCAGGATGAGTGCTCCTCAAATGGTGCATCAAGGCTAGCTGCCTATCACAATACACACATCTCACTTTATTTGGTGTTTCCAAATGGAAATGCTCCCACACCACAGATGTACGGCATCTCTTGTAATGGACAATAACAAAGATAACGTCCTGATTAACAACATCCTCATGCTGGGAAAATGTTATATACACAAATGCAAGTTCTAAAACCCTTGTGTGGTGTTCATATTTTTGTTATTCAGCCAGTGTTCGTGGGTCTGGTGGACCCGCTGCATTTTGGGGTTTTTAATTCAACAAAATCAAAAATTGTATGTTAAAATACTCAACAGATGTTTACTTCATCCCAATTACAAGCAATATAAACAGCGGATATGGTTAATATTTTCTCTTTACCTTTGTTAGATCACATTTAAGAATTACAACCTCGTGTGGGAACGGCAGGGGTAGAAACAAAACTCACTCTTGCACTCTCACACACAATCTCTCTCACACGCATGCACACACACACACTCATGCATGCACAGACACACACACACACACACACACACACACACACACACACACACACACACACACACACACACACACACACACACACACACACACACACACACACACATCACACACACACACACACACACACACACACACACACACACACATACACGTCTATATTACCAACAGGGGACCATCACTCCACACTGACCAAGAGGGGACCTGTGTTTCTAGTCATTTTGAAGAAACAAAACTTAGATACAAAATTTTGTTTTAAGGTCTTTTTTCATAATATAACTTCAAATAAGCATTTATTTTTTTTTTTTTAAACATGCCAAGAGGGGACCTGACCGATGTCTACCTATCCAACAGGGGACCTCCATAGCCTGCAATGGAGCTGTGTGTGTGAAAGGGAAGAGAGCTGGCAGTCAAGTCTGTCTTCATTATTTAATATATATATATAATTATATAATGTTCACACAGGCATCAGGGAACACAATGAGCACACAACGGAGAAAAAGCCATGTTGTGGACATTACAGAAAAGAATTTAAGAAATTAAAAAATTCTTAAAATTAAGAATTATCTTTAAGAAATTCATTCTCTGTTGTGTCTTCATACTTACAGTATATGATCCGTCCACATCTCTCATTTAAGCTTATTTTCAAGAACACCAACACTGTAAAAAAAATCAGGTCTCCAATTGAAAATTTTCTAGTGAGCGATCTCATCTACATTTTTTAGTTGGCCAAATTGAATTTCTTGAATTTTAATTGAATTAAAGTGCATCAATTTACAGAAATTAAATTTGGCCAACTGAAAAATTTAGATGTGACCGGTCACTAGAACATTTTCAATTGGAGACCTGAATTTTTTTTACAGTAAAGGTATTTCAATGTGTGATTTATTTTTTATTAAAACATAGTTTCTGCTCTCTAAAATCCCCAAAAATGTCCTTTGTTTTTGAGATTTTTAGAGTGAGATTTGATTTCTTGCACCAATAAAAAAATAAATAAATATAGGACTGGACAAGCAGAAATTGTTCTTTAAGGTAATAATCACAGGTCATCACTTTATATATAAATAGTGAAAATGTTAAACACAATGACTCGGTCCCCTGTTAGATAGTAAATCACGACACCAGTGTGTTTGCTTTGTCATTTCTTCATCTCAAACACACTGTGGAGATTTAGAGTTTTTATAGCAATAACTGAGATTTAAGAGTTAAATCAAGCAGAAATATTTCTCTAATGTATTAATTGCAGATCCTCTTTGAATAATGATTATGTTAAACACAATGACTCGGTCCCCTGTTAGATAGTAAATCACGACACCAGTGTGTTTGCTTTGTCATTTCTTGCCATCTCAAACACACTGTAGATATTTAGAGTTTTTATAGCAATAACTGAGTTTTAAGAGTTAAATCAAGCAGAAATATTTCTCTAATGTATTAATTGCAGATCATCTTTGAATAATGATTATGTTAAACACAATGACTCGGTCCCCTGTTAGATAGTAAATCACGACACAAGTGTGTTTGCTTTGTCATTTCTTGCCATCTCAAACACACTGTAGATATTTAGAGTTTTTATAGCAATAACTGAGTTTTAAGAGTTAAATCAAGCAGAAATAGTTCTCTAATGTATTAATTGCAGATCATCTTTGAATAATGATTATGTTAAACACAATGACTCGGTCCCCTGTTAGATAGTAAATCACGACACCAGTGTGTTAGCGTTGTCATTTCTTGCCATCATAAACACACTGTAGATATTTAGAGTTTTTATAGCAATAACTGAGTTTTAAGAGTTAAATCAAGCAGAAATATTTCTCTAATGTATTAATTGCAGATCCTCTTTGAATAATGATTATGTTAAACACAATGACTCGGTCCCCTGTTAGATAGTAAATCACGACACCAGTGTGTTTGCGTTGTCATTTCTTGCCATCATAAACACACTGTAGATATTTAGAGTTTTTATAGCAATAACTGAGTTTTAAGAGTTAAATCAAGCAGAAATATTTCTCTAATGTATTAATTGCAGATCCTCTTTGAATAATGATTATGTTAAACACAATGACTCGGTCCCCTGTTAGATAGTAAATCACGACACCAGTGTGTTTGCGTTGTCATTTCTTCATCTCAAACACACTGTAGAGATTTAGAGTTTTTATAGCAATAACTGAGTTTTAAGAGTTAAATCAAGCAGAAATATTTCTCTAATGTATAAATTGCAGATCATCTTTGAATAATGATTATGTTAAACACAATGACTCGGTCCCCTGTTAGATAGTAAATCACGACACCAGTGTGTTTGCGTTGTCATTTCTTGCCATCATAAACACACTGTAGATATTTAGAGTTTTTATAGCAATAACTGAGTTTTAAGAGTTAAATCAAGCAGAAATATTTCTCTAATGTATTAATTGCAGATCCTCTTTGAATAATGATTATGTTAAACACAATGACTCGGTCCCCTGTTAGATAGTAAATCACGACACCAGTGTGTTTGCGTTGTCATTTCTTGCCATCATAAACACACTGTAGATATTTAGAGTTTTTATAGCAATAACTGAGTTTTAAGAGTTAAATCAAGCAGAAATATTTCTCTAATGTATTAATTGCAGATCCTCTTTGAATAATGATTATGTTAAACACAATGACTCGGTCCCCTGTTAGATAGTAAATCACGACACCAGTGTGTTTGCTTTGTCATTTCTTGCCATCTCAAACACACTGTAGAGATTTAGAGTTTTTATAGCAATAACTGCGTTTTAAGAGTTAAATCAAGCAGAAATATTTCTCTAATGTATAAATTGCAGATCCTCTTTGAATAATGATTATGTTAAACACAATGACTCGGTCCCCTGTTAGATAGTAAATCACGACACCAGTGTGTTTGCTTTGTCATTTCTTCATCTCAAACACACTGTAGATATTCACTGTATATATTGAGATAACTCAATTTTATGGTGACTTGCATTAAAATGTTTATCCGTCTCAATTAAATTATGTGAACTGAATGACTTTTAACATTGACACTTTAGTTATTTAACCAAATGATGATTTTCAAGTCAGCAATCAACACACAACTGAGTTTTGACCTCCAAAATCTTATTATAGTGTATTTTTATGGTAAGTATTGGTGTTTTATGTTTTAAATCAAGCAGAAATCACTCTTTAAGGAAACAATTGCAGGTCACACTTTATACAGTGAACATTGGATGGTAAAACACAACGCCTGTTTGATTGCTTTGCCATTTCTTGCCATCACAAACACACTGGAGAGATTTTGAAGGTCAGAACTAAATTTTTTGGTGACTTGCATGAAAATGTTCATCCGTCTCACTTAAATTATGTGAACTGAATGTCTTTTAACATTGACACTTTAGTCGAAGATTTTCAACTCAACAATCAACACACAACTGAGTTTTGACCTCCAAAATCATTATACAGTGTATATTAAATTTAAATAAAAAATATAAAATTTCTTTACAAAACAAGTTTGACTCAAGTTTGACTCTCTACTGCTTTTTCATTATTGTTTATGTTACATGGTCCATGTTTACATTACAGTATAAAATTGTTCCTAAGTTTTCCCCTTTTATATAGATGGTAATGACTAAATATCCTCGCACACCGAAATTTTCACACGTAAAAAAAAAGATCAAGCACGTTTACACACAGCCTCTGAAACTTTCCTTCATCAAAAAAAAAAATCTGATCAGGTTCAGTTTTCTGCATTTTTCGCATCCATAGCAAGCATTTAAAGAGGGGTTTCAAATTTCTGTGTTATTCATTTTTGTGTTAAAATTTTGAACATAAGTTGAACAGTTTAAAAAAGAAAGTGTGAACCTTCAAATTAGCAATTATAGTTCATAAAGTTTTGCTGGCGTTTGTATCTAATTGAGAAAAGAATGAATGTAAATTGAAAGATGTCGTCATTGAACGCATTTTGTGCCAAAGCAAATAAATGATCCACAGTTTAGCCACATAGGCTGATGTGATCCCTGAGTGAAGAGTTTTGAAAAAGTGATGAGTATTCAGAAATGTGTCCTAGCAGATGTTTAAAAAACCCTGTAATATCACTATTAGTAAGGGATCACATTATAATATCAGTCTATAAATGTGAGATATTTAAAGTGAACCTAAAGTATACTTGCAATAGTGTGATTTTAGCACAATTAAATATACTTAATGGATGTTTCGCAAAAGCGTTGTTTAGTGATATTGCGTCCTTGTGTTTCTGCTGTACGTCATCAGCAACTGTCGAAGTTCAATTACAATACTCAAAATCACATGTACAGAGGATGCACAAAAGTAGATCACATAGCAAGACTGGTCTCCACGAAAACACAAGTCCCTTCTTTGCATTCCCAGAATTGCGAAACAGCCATCATTAAGAAATGTGCATTGTGCAATAAAGGAGTACTCCAAGAATAATTATAATATTTATACCAGTACGTCTCACGCAGGTCACAAGGGTTTACAATATTTGATGCTTTAATACTATCCAAAAAAAATTGTTACGGCCATTTCACACTGAACGCGACAAAGCTAGGTGAATCATTGATGAATGAAGGTTTAACACCGAACGCCACTCAAACCATCATCGAGGACTTGCTATAATTATATAATAGGCAGACATGCATTATTTCTAGTGATTTATGATTGTAATATAATTGACCGATCCAGAGCGAATGCGATCTCTGACTCATAACACTCACACACGTGGAAGAAAACGGACAGTTCTCTTCTGATAGCATATAATTCAGTGGAAAAAGAAGTAAACTTGAGAATTACATATGGCATATCTTGCTTTATTATGCTGAGATTGATCGAGCCTGGTATAAATAAATCCATACAGATCTATTGTTTTACAAAAATAATCTATTGTTTACAAAAGGAGAAAACGTGTGTACTTTAATGTAAACTTGGACCATGTGACATAAACTGAAGTTAACAGCAAAAAAATATACTATAATGCTGACTGTTGTTAGTGTTTTTTGTTGTAGGAGTTAAAAGTGTATATGTTGGGTGAATCCTCATTGTGTTCTGGAAGAATGAGTTGATTTAAGACATCAATGAAGTGTTTTGGTAGTTTTAGCACATTTTGAACGTGAAATTAACTGCTTTGCTTTGAAAGGTGTCCTAGCGATTGTAGCTGAGAGATAGACGTCAAACAGACTCAAACAAAGACCCAGAATTCTGTGGTGTTACAGCACTGTGGCTGCTGTAAATGGCTGCTGTAAGGTTTCTTTATGAAATAACAGGCACAATGGCAAAGATATTTCTGCAAAAACTCCAAAGTAATGTTCGGTTGCAGTGAGAAAGTCACAAGAGACAACTGAAAAAACTCATGCGTGTATTTAGCCTAGTGTAGATCAGCTTGCTTACACATCCCCCAAACTCCATTTACATATGAATACAGGAAAGGCCAAAGCCATTGTCTCACAGGTGAGGAACAGGCCTAACAGAGCTGTGAGACCCATGTCACAGACACAAACTTCTCAAACAAACTAGAGAAAACGCTGGGATTTACCTGGGAAAATTAAATCAATGTACACTTTTTCCAATCCCTACGACACATTTTTCAAAACTTGGGTCACTTTTTTAAAACTCTTCACACACTTTTTCACACAAATTCACACAACTGAATTTCAGCTTGGCACAGCAGTTATTTTAGTGTTCAAAATGCACTAAAACCAGAGGTGTAGTGGTAAAAAAAGAGGTGGGTAAACTATCAATTCTGGGTGACCGCATCGTGGTCATGGTAAGGTGGGCCACTGCCTACCAGTGTATAGCGTATCCTGATGATAGCTATTGTTCTCAGAGAGAACAAAAATATTTAAGAGAGATAGAGAGGGGAGGCTTATATCCAGGGGTTCCAATGCAATGCACTTGTACATAATGATTAGATTTGGGATTATTTTCATAGTCGATTAATCTGTTGAATATTTTCTCAAGTAATCGATTAGTTGTTTGGTCTATAATATGTCCGAAAAATGTGGATCAGTGTTTCCCAAAAGCCCAGGATGACGTCCTCGAATGTCTCGTTTTGTCCACAACTCAGTTTACTGTCACATATGAGAGAACACACTAGAACATATTCACATTAAACAAGCTGGAATCAAAGAATTTTACTTTTGTCTTAAAAAATTACTCAAGCCGACAAATTGATTATCAAAATAGTTGTCGATTACAGTTTTTGCCAATTGCTAATGAGGCAGAATTTGGTGAAGAAGAGCGAGAGCTTTGTGTTGATGATCGCTTGCGATTGCATTTATAATGTAAACTTTTGATGAATTTATGAGAAATCTACAGACGCAAACAGGAAGTAAAACTCCCATTGATTTTTCTCCATAAGGATTTAGATTATCAGCCATAATGTCTAAAACATCTGAGGTAGACTGACCACGAGTTGTGAAACGAAAGTTTCTGCTTCTGTAGCTGCTTTCAGAACTGATCAAACACATTCAAGTCAGAACGATGATCAACTCATTTCTGCAGGAATTATACTGAAATATAAAATCTTAAAATCCAAAGGGACCCACTTTATATTAGGTGGCCTTAACTACTATGTACTAACATTTTAATTATCCATTTGATACAATGCACTTATTGTGTACATACATGTCTTTACATTGTACTTACATTTTTAAATATACCGGCATGTAATTACATCTGTAATTAATTTCTGTAGTTACATTTGTAATTACACTGTTGACACTTCCCTTACATCTAACCCTACCTTTAAACTTACCAATACAACCACACATGTCCCTAACCCTACCCGTATCCCACCTCAATATCAGCAAAAGTGTTTTGCAACACAATATGAACACAATAAGTACATTGTACCTATTTAAGTACATAGTAGTTAAGGCCCCCTAATATAAAGTGGGGCCATCTAAAGTCATAATTTATCATTGATTTGGCATAAAATACATTCAATGGCGACATCTTTCGATTTATAAGAATTATTTTCTCACTTCAACACAAACACCACCAAAACATTATGAACTGTATAGGCCAATTTGAAAATTTTTTGATTCTCTTTTCAAAACTCCCTAACTTATGTTCAAAACTTAACTAAAATTAATAAATAAATAAAAAAACAATTTGCTACATTTCGGCAGTATTACCATATTGAAATTTTGGGTGATTCCTTTGAATCCTCAGAATCCTTTTTGGTAGTTTTAGTGCATTTTGAACACTAAAATAACTGCTGTGCCAAGCTGAAATTCAGTTGTGTGAATTTGTGTGAAAAAGTGTGTGAAGAGTTTTAAAAAAGTGACCCAAGTATTGAAAAATGTGTCGTAGGGATTGGAAAAAGTGTACATTGATTTAATTTTCCCAGGTAAATCCCAGCGTTTTCTCTAGTTTGTTTGAGAAGTTTGTGTCTGTGACATGGGTCTCACAGCTCTGTTAGGCCTGTTCCTCACCTGTGAGACAATGGCTTTGGCCTTTCCTGTATTCATATGTAAATGGAGTTTGGGGGATGTGTAAGCAAGCTGATCTACACTAGGCTAAATACACGCATGAGTTTTTTCAGTTGTCTCTTGTGACTTTCTCACTGCAACCGAACATTACTTTGGAGTTTTTGCAGAAATATCTTTGCCATTGTGCCTGTTATTTCATAAAGAAACCTTACAGCAGCCATTTACAGCAGCCACAGTGCTGTAACACCACAGAATTCTGGGTCTTTGTTTGAGTCTGTTTGACGTCTATCTCTCAGCTACAATCGCTAGGACACCTTTCAAAGCAAAGCAGTTAATTTCACGTTCAAAATGTGCTAAAACTACCAAAACACTTCATTGATGTCTTAAATCAACTCATTCTTCCAGAACACAATGAGGATTCACCCAACATATACACTTTTAACTCCTACAACAAAAAACACTAACAACAGTCAGCATTATAGTATATTTTTTTGCTGTTAACTTCAGTTTATGTCACATGGTCCAAGTTTACATTAAAGTACACACGTTTTCTCCTTTTGTAAACAATAGATTATTTTTGTAAAACAATAGATCTGTATGGATTTATTTATACCAGGCTCGATCAATCTCAGCATAATAAAGCAAGATATGCCATATGTAATTCTCAAGTTTACTTCTTTTTCCACTGAATTATATGCTATCAGAAGAGAACTGTCCGTTTTCTTCCACGTGTGTGAGTGTTATGAGTCAGAGATCGCATTCGCTCTGGATCGGTCAATTATATTACAATCATAAATCACTAGAAATAATGCATGTCTGCCTATTATATAATTATAGCAAGTCCTCGATGATGGTTTGAGTGGCGTTCGGTGTTAAACCTTCATTCATCAATGATTCACCTAGCTTTGTCGCGTTCAGTGTGAAATGGCCGTAACAATTTTTTTTGGATAGTATTAAAGCATCAAATATTGTAAACCCTTGTGACCTGCGTGAGACGTACTGGTATAAATATTATAATTATTCTTGGAGTACTCCTTTATTGCACAATGCACATTTCTTAATGATGGCTGTTTCGCAATTCTGGGAATGCAAAGAAGGGACTTGTGTTTTCGTGGAGACCAGTCTTGCTATGTGATCTACTTTTGTGCATCCTCTGTACATGTGATTTTGAGTATTGTAATTGAACTTCGACAGTTGCTGATGACGTACAGCAGAAACACAAGGACGCAATATCACTAAACAACGCTTTTGCGAAACATCCATTAAGTATATTTAATCATGGGCGTCGGAACCATTGTATGTAGGTGGGACAAGACCCACCCACTTTTTACGATCAATGATATTGGACCCACTCACTTTTATCGTCTCTAACATTCAGCACATGTCTGTTTACCTAATCCTAATCGATAAACACTTATTATTAAACACATATTAGACGCTTTATTTCCACTTTTCTAATATTTTCTTAATTTGTATTGAAAATAAATGCCTTTCCGATTTGATATGTGATGGGAAAACGGAGAAGATTGATTTCGGCGAAAGCCGGACTCGAACCGCGGGTCGATTTGTGTCAAAACTAGAAGCCGCGCGTCTTACCCCTACACTACTGTCGCTCTCAATGAAATGGCGATTGATTTACGTAATTTTGTCTTTTCGACCTATACGTTTACCAAGTAAAGCTGTATATTTGTACTCAATGTAATTGGCATCTACTCCAGTAAAAAATTTCTGAGGACCCACCCACATTTTTTTTGCTTCCGACGCCCATGTATTTAATTGTGCTAAAATCACACTATTGCAAGTATACTTTAGGTTCACTTTAAATATCTCACATTTATAGACTGATATTATAATGTGATCCCTTACTAATAGTGATATTACAGGGTTTTTTAAACATCTGCTAGGACACATTTCTGAATACTCATCACTTTTTCAAAACTCTTCACTCAGGGATCACATCAGCCTATGTGGCTAAACTGTGGATCATTTATTTGCTTTGGCACAAAATGCGTTCAATGACGACATCTTTCAATTTACATTCATTCTTTTCTCAATTAGATACAAACGCCAGCAAAACTTTATGAACTATAATTGCTAATTTGAAGGTTCACACTTTCTTTTTTAAACTGTTCAACTTATGTTCAAAATTTTAACACAAAAATGAATAACACAGAAATTTGAAACCCCTCTTTAAATGCTTGCTATGGATGCGAAAAATGCAGAAAACTGAACCTGATCAGATTTTTT
Organism: Gobio gobio; assembly: GCF_949357685.1. Lineage (NCBI taxonomy): Eukaryota > Metazoa > Chordata > Actinopteri > Cypriniformes > Gobionidae > Gobio > Gobio gobio. The sequence continues at coordinate 20,929,764 of NC_137120.1, forward strand.
TTTTTGATGAAGGAAAGTTTCAGAGGCTGTGTGTAAACGTGCTTGATCTTTTTTTTTACGTGTGAAAATTTCGGTGTGCGAGGATATTTAGTCATTACCATCTATATAAAAGGGGAAAACTTAGGAACAATTTTATACTGTAATGTAAACATGGACCATGTAACATAAACAATAATGAAAAAGCAGTAGAGAGTCAAACTTGAGTCAAACTTGTTTTGTAAAGAAATTTTATATTTTTTATTTAAATTTAATATACACTGTATAATGATTTTGGAGGTCAAAACTCAGTTGTGTGTTGATTGTTGAGTTGAAAATCTTCGACTAAAGTGTCAATGTTAAAAGACATTCAGTTCACATAATTTAAGTGAGACGGATGAACATTTTCATGCAAGTCACCAAAAAATTTAGTTCTGACCTTCAAAATCTCTCCAGTGTGTTTGTGATGGCAAGAAATGGCAAAGCAATCAAACAGGCGTTGTGTTTTACCATCCAATGTTCACTGTATAAAGTGTGACCTGCAATTGTTTCCTTAAAGAGTGATTTCTGCTTGATTTAAAACATAAAACACCAATACTTACCATAAAAATACACTATAATAAGATTTTGGAGGTCAAAACTCAGTTGTGTGTTGATTGCTGACTTGAAAATCATCATTTGGTTAAATAACTAAAGTGTCAATGTTAAAAGTCATTCAGTTCACATAATTTAATTGAGACGGATAAACATTTTAATGCAAGTCACCATAAAATTGAGTTATCTCAATATATACAGTGAATATCTACAGTGTGTTTGAGATGAAGAAATGACAAAGCAAACACACTGGTGTCGTGATTTACTATCTAACAGGGGACCGAGTCATTGTGTTTAACATAATCATTATTCAAAGAGGATCTGCAATTAATACATTAGAGAAATATTTCTGCTTGATTTAACTCTTAAAACTCAGTTATTGCTATAAAAACTCTAAATCTCTACAGTGTGTTTGAGATGAAGAAATGACAAAGCAAACACACTGGTGTCGTGATTTACTATCTAACAGGGGACCGAGTCATTGTGTTTAACATAATCATTATTCAAAGAGGATCTGCAATTTATACATTAGAGAAATATTTCTGCTTGATTTAACTCTTAAAACTCAGTTATTGCTATAAAAACTCTAAATATCTACAGTGTGTTTGAGATGGCAAGAAATGACAACGCAAACACACTGGTGTCGTGATTTACTATCTAACAGGGGACCGAGTCATTGTGTTTAACATAATCATTATTCAAAGATGATCTGCAATTAATACATTAGAGAACTATTTCTGCTTGATTTAACTCTTAAAACTCAGTTATTGCTATAAAAACTCTAAATCTCCACAGTGTGTTTGAGATGAAGAAATGACAAAGCAAACACACTTGTGTCGTGATTTACTATCTAACAGGGGACCGAGTCATTGTGTTTAACATAATCATTATTCAAAGAGGATCTGCAATTAATATATTAGAGAAATATTTCTGCTTGATTTAACTCTTAAAACTCAGTTATTGCTATAAAAACTCTAAATCTCTACAGTGTGTTTGAGATGGCAAGAAATGACAAATTAAACACACTGGTGTCGTGATTTACTATCTAACAGGGGACCGAGTCATTGTGTAAATCATAAATAAATCAAAAGTGGTTTGTTTAAAAAAAAACTCAAAAATGTATAAGGTGGTAAGTTGGGCCTTTTACACCCCATTTTACATGGGGCAAAAGTCACGCATTATTTATACAAATACTTGAGCTAAAATGTTTTTTTTTTAATAATGTCTTAACACTTGTTTAAAAGAATAGTAAAGTTTGTACTATTTTCTGTTTATTTTGATAAATACAATAATATTCAATGAATATAGGCTACTGTCATTAAAATGTTAAAATAAAAAATACAAAAACAAAACTTCTAATTACATTCTGGTTGTTTAGATTTTTAAATCCTTTTTTCTTGGATTCTGTGTAGAATTTAATTGTAATGTAATGCAAATTTTGAAACTAGTCAGGGTATCTAGTAAAGCGATGTAATGCTTGTTCCTTTAGTAAGCAGCCTGTTAAACAGCAGAGTCTCTCTGGGACAGCAGGCCATTCAAACAATAGAGGAGTGTGTGTGAACGACGTGTGTTTAAGAGCCCTTACAGTTCCTGCTCCAGCCTACAGGGGAGCTGCTGAGTATGACCTTAAACACACACACACACTTAGGTCCCCACTTGGTCATAAGTTTTAAAAAAATTACCAGAGTGTTTTTACTTAATTTTCACATGATTTAAACACACACACTTGTAGGTCCCCACTTGGTCAAAAGTAAAAAAAATCACCAGAGCGTTTTTTTAGTGTTTTTACTTGATTTTAACATGATTTAAAGCATGACCAACAGGGGACCTGAAAAATGTCCCCTCTTGGCTCAGAGGTCCCCTGTTAGTGAGTGTGTTACGACACCAAGGTCCCCTGTTAGATAGGTAGACAAGTACACACACACACACACACACACACACACACACACACACACACACACACACACACACACACACACACACACACACACACACACTCACTTGGATATGTGGTGTATGGTTACTCTCTGTAGGCATAATGGTTTTTCTAATGTACAAACTGTATAATCTATCCCCCTACACAAACCCTAACCCTAAACCTACCAATCACAGAAAACTTTTGGCTTTTTTTAAATTTCAAAAAACACGATTTAGTATGTTTTAGTATGAGGACACAGATGTCGTCATAAACCATGTTTACGTTGTAATACCCATGTCATTATACACATTTGTGTCCTCATAAACCATATACATGAACATACACACACTAACAGCAGGCCCTGACAGGAGGAGGACAGAGTAAATGTACACAGGACCTACAATTTCCACACTTTTATTAGCCCCGGGTCCAGTGGACCCGAACATCCTGTGTGTAATATAAATGTGTAGGGGGGGTTTACAGTGTGTGGTCATTGAAAATGTGTTCTGATATATATTCCTCACAGAAAATGAGCCAAGGCCAATGAGTCTCAGTTTGAAAAAACAATTAATCGTATAATTTTTCTTTTGATAAAAAATGAAAACGGGAACACCATACAAGGGTTAAAGGTGAAACCAAGATTTTATTAATTTCATAATGAGTTTAACTCTTATACAAAAGCCCTCAAAGTTATGAAAATGCTATCAGTCTTTTTCCATTATAGAAGAATATGATCTTCAAACAAAACCCTAGCCCCTTTAATGTTTTTTGTTTCTTGATTTGCCTGATATATTTTTCTACTGTACTTTCAAGCACCTGATCTGTATTTTGTAATACAAAAATGTTCTGTTATTGCCATGCTGTTTGTATATGATTCTTTGTTCAGCAATAAAAAAATATACGGCATCTCTCATGTGGAGCCTCCATTTTTATCTATTCTATTAAAGGTCCTGTTCTTCGTGATCCCATTGTTCAAACTTTAGTTAGTGTGTAATGTTGCTGCTAGAGCATAAATAATACCTGTAAAATGATAAAGCTCAAAGTTCAATGCCAAGCGAGATATTTTATTTAACAGAAGTTCCCTTTCAAAGCCTACAGCGAACGGCTGGTTAGGACTACATCCTGGTATTTCCTGCTTTAATTACGTCAGTAGAGCAGTAGAACAGACTAACCTCCGCCCACAAAGAAACGCGAAAAAAGGGGGCGTGGTCTTGTTGCTGTCCCACGTGGAGAAGAAGAGGACGTCGCGTGGAGAAAAGGAAGTGCTGCGTTTCAGTGTGTTTGTCGCCATGTCGTCGAGACGCTGTTATTTTCATCCCGGAGTCAAATCACCTTTGTTTGGCTTTCCCAGGGACGCTGTAGAGATTATTAAGCGCGTATATATCTCCCGTTAAGAGGCGTGACCTTTCCACGTGCGCTAAGCTGCTGTCGAATCACAACACAGGACCGTGCTACGTTCGCTAAGCTGCTGTCAAATCGCAACACGGGAACCGCTGACACAATCAGAACTCGTTACGTGTTTCTGAAGGAGGGACTTCATAGAATAAAGGAAGTCTTCAGTCGTTTGTAGGACAGTGAAAACAGCGGTGTACAGATAAGTAAATTGTGTTAAAAATACAGTTTTTTTTTACACGCGAAACATGAACACATGTTATATTGCACACTGTAAACACAATCAAAGCTTCAAAAAAACACGAAGAACGGGACCTTTAATATATCTATCTATATATCACCTATGAATCTATATAATTTGATATCTCTAAGTTATGCTGTGCTATCTGTCACTATCTAACTTAGCTTATATGAATGTGTCACTATATCTATCCTAGCTGTCACTGTCTATACCTATCAGTCAATATATCTCATTTAAATCTAGCCTAAATATAGCCTAACTAACCAAAGCGCACTATAAATCTCACTTATATCACAAAATCACTGCTATCACAAAATCTCTCTCCTCTCACAAAAACCGACGAGGTGAAGATGGATTTACTTCACTTTTAAAATGTGGTGAATTAGGTTTATACAGATGTGTGGCTGTGTGGTTTGTTCCTGCCCCCTTTAATCAACGCAGTTTCGGCAGGCGCCACCTGATGAAACACTTCGAAACTTCATTTAGCCATAGTCACGTGACATGGGTGTTTCGAATCACAGCTCGGAGCAGTGTTTCGAAACATCTGCGCTTCAGGATCTCAGCAAAGCGCTGAAACGTCAGTTTCGCATCAGCCATCCCTACCTACCACGTGTAAATGGTGCGTAAAATATTAAAATGTTCTGTGTTATTTTAGGAATACTGATGACACAGAATTTTGATCATATTCCACAAGTTTATTTGTCTTTTTATTTAATTATTTAGTAGCTGATAGTTGAAAACTGTTCAACTTTAGGTAAAACGCCACTGTGACTTTTTACACAGCTGTCCAATCACAGTGGAGGAAGGGCGGGAAAAATACTACAATACTTAATTTTCCTGTTGTTCCATTGTCTTACCTCATCTCTCTCTGAGACTGTAAGATCCTGACAGTAATATAATATAAAAACAACATTTGAAAGTAATATTATTACATCAGTTTGGATTGTATAACTAGCCATCTTTGAACTTTAGCAATATTTGAGTCTTTAATTTTGTCAATCACTGATTTTCATCCGTTACGGGACTACAAGTGGATAATATAGTTCCCATTCAGTTGGTCACTCTGGACGCCACATCGGAGTACCGACGAATAGGAATCTTGCTCGCGAGAGCCAATCTACTTCAAGTGTAACTAAACGAGCCAATGCACATTGGCATGATATGATTGCACCAGGTGCTCATGACACGCCGTGTGGGTATAAACGAGACACAGGTGATTGCATCAAATCAACCTTTTGCATCGGAGCCAAGTGGTAGATGGTAACGTCATATATCACTCATTACTTCGCAGTCCTGACTGAAGACGGAAGCCGCCTTTCAGAAGCAATCTCTTCAGTCGGTGTTGGTGTGACGGCACAGCAGTGGGTCGCGTGGTTTTCAGATTATCTCTCTTCATTGTTCAGAGGAATCACAAAAGCTGTTCTCACAGCTGGTACAGTGCGCTAGGGGGAGAGCGCTGAAAAGCCGTTCTTACGGCTGGTAAGAGAGCGCCTTTGTGTGAGAGAGTGCGCACATCAGGCTGACTATCCCCTGACTGTGTCGCCGCGACCCAGCCTGGATGCGGTGGTAACCTGTCTCGTGTTTGGGTGTTCAGCACGCTGAGGCAGTGCTGGTGGATGACTCATGTTCTCACTGTGGGAACATGACCATCTCGGAGTTGCGGTCGAGACTCCATCTCGCAAGAGTCCCCGTGCCTCTGCCTCGATCTACTGATCTACTTGTCCTACTGGTGAAGGAAGCGATAGAGCCGGTCCCTCCAGCCGATATGAAGACCAGCTTCTACAGCCCGTACTTCATTGTACTCAAGAAAACCGGTGGGTTACGGCCAATCTTGGACCTGGGAGTCCTGAATCGGAGCCTCCACAAGCTACCGTTCAAGATGCTCACGCAGAAACGCATTTTCGAATGCATCCATCCCCAAGATTGGTTTGTAGCGATCGACCTGAAGGACGCGTACTTTCATGTCTCGATTCTTCCTCGACAGAGGCCGTTTCTGCGCTTTGCGTTCGAGGGTCGAGCATATCAGTACAAAGTCCTGCCCTTCGGGCTGTCCCTGTCCCCCCGTGTCTTCACGAAAGTCACGGAGGGGGCCCTTGTGCCCATGAGAGAACAGGGCGTTCGCATCCTCAACTATCTCGACGACTGGCTCATTCTAGCACAGTCCAGGGATCAGTTGTGCGAACACTGGGACCTGGTGCTCAGACACCTCAGCTAGTTGGGTCTTCGGGTCAACTGGGAAAAGAGCAAACTCGCCCCTGTGCAGAGGATCTCTTTTCTCGGTATGGAGTTGGATTCGGTCGAGCGGACAACGCGCCTCACAAACTTATGCTCCTCGCGACAGCCCCTCCTTGGCCGATTCCTCTGAGGAAGGACCTTTTGACTCAGAGATGGGGCACCTTGTGGCACCCGCGTCCAGACCTGTCAAAGCTTCATGTCTGGCCCCTGGACGGGACGCGGAGGTTCTAGGTAACTTACCCCATGAGGTAGTTAACACCATCACTTCGGCACGAGCACCGTCTACAAGACAGGCTTACGCCTTGAAGTGGAACTTGTTCATCGAGTGGTGTTCTTCTCGCCCGAGAAGACTCCCGAAAATGTTCGATCGCGTCTGTGCTTTCCTTCCTGCAACAAGGGTTGGAGCATAGGCTGTCGCCCTCCACCCTCAAGGTCTATGTTGCTGCAATATCCGCCTATCACTACCACGTAGAAGGTAAGACGGTTGGGAAGCAGGACCTGGTCGTCAGGTTCCTTAGGGGGGCGAGACGGTTAAATCCTCCTCGTCCCCCCTCCATACCCTCTTGGGATCTTGCTCTGGTGCTCCGAGCACTTCAGAATGCCCCATTTGAGACTTTGCTGTCAGCGGAGCTAAAGATTCTGTCTATGAAGACTTTGCTGTTGGCCACGTCCCGTCGCCATGTCCTCTGTACCCTGCTGGGGTGCCTGTCTACCTACTCGGCTCCTCAGCAAAAGGCTGATTTGATGCAATCACCTGTGTCTCATTTATACCCGCACGGCGTGGCATGAGCACCTGGTCATTGCATCATTGCATGCCATCATTGCATGCCAATGTGCATTGGCTCGTTTAGTTACACTCGAAGTAGATTGGCTCTCGCGAGCAAGATTCCTATTCGTCGGTACTCCGACCTGGCGTCTCCATTCCCTCCTTCAGGGAACGAGGGTTACATATGTAACCGAGACGTTAATTATAAATAATTTTCCTCTGGCAGGCTTTCCCACATTGCATAGCAATATAAACCAACATGGCTGAGTAGAGTTAATAACTTAGACATTAATAGATGTAATCATATTAAAACATACACTCACTGGCCACTTTATTAGGTACGCCGGTTCAACTGCTCGTCAACGCGAATATCTAAACACCCAATCACATGGCAGCATCTCAATGCATTTAGTCATGTAGACATGGTCGAGATGATATGCTGAAGTTAAAACTGAGCATCAGAATGGGGAAGAAAAGTGATTTAAGTGACTTTGAGCGTGGCATGGTTGTTGGTGCCAGATGGGCTGGTCTGAGTATTTCAGAAACTGCTGATCTACTGGGATTTTCACACACAACCATCTCTAATGTTTATGAGAAAAAGAGAAAATATCCAGAGTCAGTGGCAATTCTGTGGGAGAAGATGCCTTGTTGATAGCAGAGGTCAGAGGAGAATGGCCAGACTGGTTCAGCTGATAGAAAGGCAACAGTAACTCAAATAACCACTCATTACAACCGAGCTCTGCGGAAGAGCATCTCTGAACGAAATTAGTTCAGAGTACATTTGAGTTTTTCCCTCTCCAATATTACAAGCACACGCACGCACGCACGCACACCCACACACACACACAATTGTTTTATTACACACATACAAACCACTCTCTGACATCCATACCAACACAACCACACAGTTATATCTGCATAATTTATCCAACTGTCTTTATACTATGTAGAAGCAGAAAACAGGAATGAAGTGAGTATTTGCTTTATAGGCACAGCAGAATAAAAAAATTATGTATCTGGTAAAAAAATTGTAAAAATTAAAAATGTGAATGCAATAGAATTTGCAATAATTTATTAATATCACACTGCATGCGTTAGCAGGGTGTAAGCAGTGCGTATTTTTTTCGGCGCCCATATTAGACCATTCACACCACACGCAGAGGTGGCGCTGCAGTGCGTAGCAGGAGCAGAGCAGAAGCAGCAGTGCTGCGATCGTATCGGTGCCGAGTCGATTTTTGCCGCGCTGCTCACGCTGAATTAAAGCCACAGTGGATTGGTCTTGATCAAAATGACCTGATTAACATGGAAAATAAAAAATGTCACCATGAAATCATGAAGTGAAGTGTCCCGTGTGTTTCACGATCACCATATGACATCCAGCGCTGTGAAAAAAAAATTAAAAATACACGAAAACACAACACTGCCAGAAGTTTTTGCCCAAACTTCAAAAGCCTGTTTAAATGATTAAAACTAGAAGCATATCTTCACTTTAATATTACATTTATCATGTGAACTACTTACATACAACATGCTATATGCATGTAGGCCTATGTATGAAACAGAGGGTAACACGGTCGCATTTGCAGCAGACATATGCTGCCCATCATAAATCAAAGCACGAGACAGACGGGGTTCGGAGGAAAAGACCGGAAAATGTGACATAATGGACAATATTCGTCTGTATTTGCAATACACGAGCCGCGGTTCAGCTGCGCAAGACAAACACCGCCAGTGTGAATGCACAACGGGGGCGCATACTCTCCATATGCACCGCTCCTGCCCTGCCAACGCACTGCTTGCGTGTGCGGTGTGAAGCCTGCGCTAGGTTTGTTCTGCTTTATTACAAATAATGTTTGTTAGACTCCACACTTAAGACAGTAAAATAATGTTATTATATCTTAATAATAATAATAATGACAATAATAAGAAGAAGAATATGAAAATGATTTAAAAACATGAAATATATTTAATTTATAATAATAAAAATAAATAAAAATAATTTTAATTTACAGTACAACTGTAAATTACTAATATTTACATATTAATTTCTTCATTTATTTAAAGAGCATCAGGTTTGCTCTGCTTGTTCATAGCACTGCACAATTTATCAAATAAAATGATATTGTTATTATGTCAATATGATTATAAAATAATAACAACAATATTTATAAAATAAAAATAGTAAAATAAAAAAACTACTACTACTACTACTACTACTAATGATAATAATAACAATAATAATACAAATTTTACTTTACAGTATAACTGTAAAATAAATTAAAAAAACATAAAATTGTGCCCTGCAAAGTCAAAAAGGTTTGAAGTGACTTGAAAGTAAATTATCAGAGTTTTTTTTAGAGGTGAACTGTCCGTTTAAGTTATTAGCACTGCTGCTTTAACTTTGTTACTCCCCAGCACTTCTTTGTATTATCTCTTACTAATATATCACCTTAACCTGGTTGTAGTGACATATAAAGAATGCTGAAACGGAACAATTGCTAATAGTGTTCAGGGGAGAGACCACCCCCAACCTCTCTGATGGATAGCCAGTGCTGTTTCAGCACAAGTGAGGAAGGAGACCCTCATTTGATGCTTGAACATCAAGCCCTAAAGTTCAATCACTGTATCATACAGCAGTAATAAAGAGAGTTTAATTGACTTGCACCCCATGAGGGCTTCGATGCTACTTTCAACACAAACAGCACTTTGACCTGCATATACCACCTAAATTATGCCCAATGATAATGTTGATTTGCATTAGGGTTAGTATATTTTCAAAATTTTAATTGAGTTCTCATTTCTGTTTTGTCTATAATATGTTGCTTTTCTAGTTTTAAACGTGTGCAAGCTAGAAATATAACTGACTATTTTTCACGCGACAGCATGTTGGAAGCGTTTCTAGGCAAAATAGAATAAGAAAATCAGTTTATTTGTAATTTTGACACGAATACATATTAATAAAGTACATTTTGGTGTTTGAAAGTCTCTAGGTTTTGACATAAATGCAGATATAATTGTAATTTTTAAATATATATATTTTCGATTTTCAAATATTGCACCTGTCAATACAGAGCAAAATATTCTGTAGCCTATTTTGCTGTCAATACTGCCGACGTTGTCTTTGCTGTATCAGTAGGCTATATATTTATTTTTAACATGAAGTATATACACCTATACCTTCTATGGCAGCAGCGCCGCGTCAGACACGTTTCTGGTGTGTATTGACATAAATGCCACGCTCACGCCATGCAGCCAGTGTGTAGCCGGGTATAACAATGTTTGACTCCATCATATCGGCGGGATGATAATCCTCCGGTCTAAAGTGAACTCCACACACCACCGCATGTTTCCAAGCAGATATCATCTCTTCACCTGCACAAAACGCCACCATGCAGGTTTTTCAAACTTTTTTTTTTTAGGAAACCTGTGGACTCGATGTCCTGACAGGCTGGACACAATAATTTACAACGACAATGATAAATTGAAATAGAAAAACTACCGAAAACACACAGACTCCTACTGAATACCAACCTATTCTGCACTTAGTCAACGCAGAGCCCGTCGAATGACTCTCGTGACGTAATATGGCGAGATGTTGAAAAAAAAGCGCTTTTTACAAGCGGCCAACGAAACGGCCACTTTATCTACTAAATTAGTGCTCTTATGTCCTTTTAAAACATTTTAAATGCTGCATTACCTTTTCATATGGTATTTTCATACAAGGTTATATATTAATTTGGAATTTTTTTTTACCTGCAATATGACCTTTAAGAGTTCCTTTCACTGGAACTATGGGGCCAAAATCAACCCCTGAAATACAACCCCACACCATAATCCCCCTGCACCAAACTTTACACTTGGCACAATGCAGTCAGGCAAGTACCGTTCTCCAGGCAACCGCCAAACCCAGACTCGTCCATTGGATTGCCAGACAGAGAAGCGTGATTTGTCACTTTAGAGAACACGTGGCGGCTTGCTTTTCACCACTGCATCTGACGCTTTGCATTGCACTTGGTGATGTAAGGCTTGGATGCAGCTGCTCGGCCATGGAAACCCATTCCATGAAGCTCTCTACGCACTGTTATTGAGCTAATTTGAAGTTTGGAGGTCTGTAGGTATTGACGCTGCAGAAAGGTGGCGACTTCTGCACACTGTGCGCCTCAGCATGCGCTGACCCCGCTCTGTGATTTTTACATGGCCTACCACTTCGTGGCTGAGTTGCTGTTGTTGTCCAATGATTTGGAGGGGTGTCCCAATACTTTTTGGCAATATAGTGTATGTTTGGCCATCCCTTGCAGGTGAGCCATTTCAGGGCACCGAAACACATTACTCCTCCTGTGGTCAGTCTCAAAAGACTTATACACTTTTCAGACCATATGACAATGTGACAACTTTTGGCAAATGTGTCTCCTTGTGTTCTGTGAATGGTGGAACGAGGTTACAGAATCCAGTCTGGTACTTGTCCTCCTCATTTCAGTAGGGTGCTGCCCAAGTTGGTGAGCACAGAGCAGGCTCTAGTGCTGGAACAGGAAGTACAGTCTCTTTCAGTGAAAAAGGCCATATAGTTCCTCTTTCTGAGAGAGAGTCAGGCTTCTACCGAAGATACTTCTTAGGAACGGTCCTAGACGGCTGCTCATCATAATTTTTTTATGGCATATAAATTGCCTGGAGATGAGGGCTGTATTTCTGGCTCTGAAATACTTCCTCCTAGATCTCAGCTACCATGTTTTTGTCCGATCAGACAACACATTAGTAGTCTCATACATAAATCATCAGGACAGTCTGCATTTGCTCCCTCCTTCCAGACTGGCATGCCAGATCCTGCTCTGGGCCCAGGACACTGTCTACATCCCTGGGTACCTAAATCAAGTAGCAGACATCCTATCAAGACAGGGGCAAGGTCAGAGGAATGGATACTTCACCTAGAGGTGGCGGAGTCGATCTGGCAGAGGTTCAGCAGAGAAGAAGTGGACCTGTTTGCTTCAGAGAATTCAACACAATGTCCGCTTTGGCCAAGGCTACGTCTGTATGCTTTCCCCCTGATTGCTCTGCTTCCGGGTGTCCTGGCCTGCGTAAGCCAGGATGGGGTTTGCCTACCCCCGTTTTGGCCGGCACAATTTAGGAGACCTGATACCTCCTCCTTGGTGGCTCTCTTTGTGAGATTCCCATTTGGAGGGATCTTCTGTCTCCTGCAGTGGGCACAATTTATCACCCCTCAAATGAGATATGGAGTCTTTGGGTCTGATCCCAGAGGGGGACCAACAGTTACCTCCTTCCGCTTGGAATTTGCTTCTGGTGGAGTCTATTCTTCATCCTAGGCTGCTTTCCTCAGTTCCACGTTCGGTGGTTTTTCAGGCTTTCTGTCCTCCACCTTTTCAATCGGTGGAATAGGGGAGGCTTAATTTGTTATGTCCAGTTTTTCAGCATGTATGTCCACTGCTCAGGCCAGTGGCATAAATCGCAGCAGCTGTTTGGTTGTTTAGGAGCGCACAGACTATTCCTCAGGCCTATGGGGTCTGTAGAATACCTTCACCCCTAGGCATCAGAGTCCATTCTACAAGGAGTGTGGCGTCTTCTAAGGCATTACTGTCAGGTGCATCTTTACAAGATGTTTGTGATGTTTAAGATGTTTTTTTTTTTTTTAGCCTGGATATGAGTTCTCCAGGCTTTCAGCTCCTTGCTCACTAAGTTTGTGCATCAACAATTTCACTTCTTTAAAGGTGTCAGGGGTGGGAAATAAAATTTTCCTTGAGCTTTTGACATATAAGAGGTCATCATACTATAATAATATATTAAACTTCCTTGTTAGTCTAAAACAGCTTTTATTATAACCAAGCCCAGAGAACGACTCGTTGAGGAATGTGCCTATGACAGTTGAAAGACCACCTCTGCAGAAGAAGATCCCCGACTACTTCATCATTGAAACTTTGGCCCCGCCCACTGGTATGTTAGTGAGATAATGAGGAGAGAAAAGCAAAGCAGAATCACTGACTGGATTACAAAAATAACATTACCCTCCAACAAATCCTAATGATAGGACTGTGGTTATTTAGTTTCAACAAAGTGAATGACTTGATTTATATGTATTCAGTACATTTCACTTTGCAAACGATATGGACTCGACGGTAATGCCACAACATGTAACTGGTTAATTCTAGGGTTTCACTTTATTTTGATAGTCCCTTTAACACATTCTGTTGACTATAAATAACATTGCACCTACATGTCTACTAATTCTCATTAGAGTGTTAGTAGAGTATTAGTAGACTGGTAGGGTTAGGGTTAGAATAAGTTGACATGTACTTGCAAAGTTACTTATAGTCAGTAGAATGTCTGTTGTTGGAGGACCATCACAATAAAGAGTTAGCAGATATTAAGCAGACAGTCTACTGATAATCTAATGAGAGTTAGTTGACATGTAGTTGCAAATTTACTTATAGTCAACATAATGTTCAAAAGGGACCATCAAAATAAAGTGTTACCAATTCGGGTTCCTAATCTGTGACCATTATTATTTTTTTAATATGTAATGATTCATGTAGTCAGATTTCTTTGTCTATGTGTCAGTAAATCAAACCAGTAACTAAACGGTCAACTTCACATTGTTTCTCTTAGTAGTATGAAACTAAACTTTAAACAGTGTTTAAATTATATATAGAAAACAATCAAGGAGAACGGCCCCTTTACAATCGCTCCCTTTACAAAAGTTTGTTTATCAGACTGAGTTCTGGAGTTCTGTGTATTCTTTAAAATATCTCCTTTTATTTTTCACAGAATAAAGTAATACAGGTTTATAATGACATGAGGGTAAGTAAATGATGACATGAATGAGTCATGAAATGTTTACACATACACAAGAAATTAAAATGAGATCTGCTCATTTGATGTAAACTCATAAGAGTACAGATTTTTTATTGCATCCATCAAGAACCCAAATTTAATTTCTAAACCTGACATTGCAAACTGACTATAACTTCTGTCGTTTCTTAGAAACAAATTAAGCACTGTAAAGCATTTTAATAGAACCACCATTGATCATAATAATTTAGTCCAAGAAAAAACTAATTTGTGTCAGCGAAACAGTGCATTTCGTATATGCACACAAAGTTTTGGAGCAGAAAGGAGGTTAAAGACTTTGAAGACTGTATGCAGTCAAATTTGCACTGAGGAGAATTTAATGTAGCTTTTTTTTTTTTTACCACAGCATTAAAGCCAATTAAAGTCTCATAGGGCCTTCAGGGAACTTCTAGTACTTGTATTATTTTTGCTGTAACATGTTAACAGATATCATTTAAAAACCTGTTTAATGAGAAAGATTTGAATGCTTACTGCAGAAAGGGTTGTAAAGTTTTAAAATATAAATATACATCATATATCTGAGCGAACGCACAGAGTAGCATTATAACATAACTTTCAACACACTCAGATGTATCTAATATGATAAAACAGCACTGTTTTACCCCACATATGCATGAGCGAAAGAAGCGGAAACCCTAGTCTGCGGCATAATAAAAGCTTCACTGCTCTCGAGCCGTGTGTCGTGCTGGTCTCTCATTAGCAATTGCTCCAACGGCTTTCAGCCCCACCCTGCTTCATACTACAGTAATGTTAATAAATCTTTAAAACATTAGCTCATCCATGAATATGATTTCTTCCTGTGTCCCATCGGATTCTTTTCCACCGGCTGTAGAGGTGAAGACAGCAACTCCCACGTGAAATCAAGGCGTCATCAAGCTACGCCTTTGTTTTGAATAAACGACCTCTAATGGCAAAAATGACATATTGTGCCTTTAAATGTTTTCCAAATTATGTTCGTTGTTATATCAATCTGAGAGAACATAACTATGGTGGCGATATTGTATGATTTTGTACAATGTGATTATGAAAAACATAAAAAAAAAAAAGCATAAAAAAAAGGTCTACCCCTAAACATAACTGTCATTGGGATGTAAGCAAATTATGTAAAAACTTGTAAAAACAAATGTGTATGATATTTTATGAATTTATAAAAATTAGCCCCCTATTTGTCAAATCATAAAATAGTTGCAAATTGCCATGAGACCGTATTTTCATTTCAGTTAATGATTTAAAAATAAAAAAAGTAATTTATAAACAGTCTCTGGATAACGTATTCGCAAATTACTTTTCCAATAGTTTGTTCTGCTCCATCCTTCAATAAAAGCCTATTTGCTATACATTATATTGTGACAGGATCACAAAATGAATCCATTATTTGAGTGTTTTACTAATATTATTTGAAAGGATTAAGGAAAATTCAGTTTTTAATGAATGGCCCCTGTAAATGCTGATCATCTAGTGCTTCCTTGTGAGCGAGACTTTATTTGGATCTTGAAGAATTGTGCCCTGCCATTAAGAGCAGATAGGAGTACTAATCAATTTTATAATTAAGCGCATGTCTGGGTTTAATCACACTGGCCTACCTTGAATTACCTTCAAGCACTTCTTAAAAAATTTGTCATGTTCAGAACAAGACTGATAGAGGACAAAAGGGGATAAAAGAGTATTTATAGAAAGACAGTACTGTGATTCAGTGCATCAACACTACACTATTATACATCGTCATCTGATAAAACTAAATACATCGTCATCTGATAAAACACATGCGCAGGTTACTTTTCTTGTGCACCTGAGTCCGTGTTGGGCTTTCACATTCACGTGAATCGCGGCACAGTTCGGGCCACCTCCTTCAGGCAGTCTCGGGTTCGGTACCCCTGAGCTGACGAATTGGGATCACTTCAGGGAGCATCTCGCGCTCCGCCCCGCACCGCGGGTATAAACAGGAAGCGAGAGCAGCGCACTATTGTCATTCACTTCAGAGCCGAACGGCGTTGATGAAGCAAGACTGCTTTTCTAAAAGAGAGTGTGTCCTCATAAAAGAGCAACACGAGTGGCTCTTATGATTAAATGTGTGACTAACTATTAAATATAAATGACTAAACAACCAATTGGCATTCTATTCTAAATTCGACAATATAATAAATGGAGTCAGATAAAGAATATTATAATTAAATCCATTTTGCCCAGCTGAAACACGAACGCGCAACGGCCTTCAACCGCAGCTCGTTACCGTTCATTGGAGCGAGAATTTAGCGGCCTTACATTTCGAGTGTTCAGCGCGCCGTGTGCCAGCGCGGGTTGTCACGCAACCCAGATTGCGTCGCTCTGCGCTTCAGATGCCCGGTCGAGACTATGAAACCTCAAACGGGCTTGAGTCCCTTCGCTTATACCCCGATCTAGTTTCTTTTCTGGTGCGCCAGAAAAGGGGCTACTTTGGCTGATAAGCCTGGGTGACCTGAGGATTACAGTGAGGCTTCCCTGACGAGTACATCTCCGTGGGCCCCCCACTCCTCGATCGCATCGCAAGCATGTTGAGACTGTGTTCGTGGGTGGTTTATGTTCTCTCATGAGAGCATAACCACGTCGGCGCGTTGTTCATCTTTTTAATAAGGGCTTAAGTATTCAGCACGCCGTGTGCCGTCTCATCTCAAATGCCTGCTGGTAGCTTACAGATGGGATAGCTGGTCCTTAAAAAAAAAGAAAAAAAAAAGGGACCTAGCGTTTCATTTGGGGCTCTAGCAGAGTACAGATGTCAATCGCTGCATTGGAGAGATGGCTGTTATGTCTTGAAAATGAAGATGATGCTGAGATTCCCACTATAATAGTGGGTGCTCATGCTGAATCAGATTCATACTTGACAGCCATGCTTTCCCGGGTGGCTGAGGCATAGTGCAACGCGTAAATCGCCTTGCCCGACCCTTGCCTTTTCCCGGGTGTGTATTGGAAGGCTTTGGCATTGTGGAACTATTTGGTGCCAAAATATGGAACACCAAAAGAACCATAATCTGTATAAAGTTTTCCTCTCTCTCACTACCCTCATCGGTTGGGTGGCAGTGCCACTGGCAGGCTACCTCCACCCTGTGCTCTTTGTGCACGAGGGTAGTTCTGAGTCGCGGTTGAGCTGCGCACAGCACTGGCCCTTGGCCAGACGATATCCACCCTGGTCCAGAAACACCATTGACCCGGATTTGGTCAGGAGCTGCTCTTCCCCCAGAGGAGGGCCGGGTGGAAAACCATTGTAATTCTGTTCTGCCACTGGTGTTAAAAACAGCCAGTGGTACCCAAATTCTTAAGAGCAGTTCCAATACCTCAGGGGATGCCGGTGGGGACACACACAAGCGGCCTTCCCACATTTGCACACCCCCTCAGTGGAAGCAGGTAGTGTTGCACAGCACACTCAGACCCCACTTCGGGCCGCTACCATGCCTTCCGAGTCGGGTCCCTGCATGCCGCTACGCTGCCCCGCTGCGGGTACATCTGTGGTGCCATTGTTCCACTTGCACAGTCTCTGGGAGCCTGGCTAGTGCTTGCCAGCCCGTCTCGCCGGCCCATCCGTACCATCAGACTCGGCTATGTGATTCAGTTCGCCTGGCGCTCCCACAAGTTAAGGGGCGTTCACTTCACCGCCGTGTCGAGTCGTGTCGTGTGCTCCAGGCGGAGATCGCAGTCCTACTGGCGAAGGACGCAATAGAGCTGGTCCCTCCAGCCGATATGAAGTCCGGGTTCTACAGCCCATACTTCATTGTACCCAAGAAAGGTGGCGGGTTATGGCCGATCTTGGACCTGCAATTCTTGAACCGGTCCCTTCACAGGCTGCCGTTCAGAATGCTAACGCAGAAACGCATCTTCAGGTGCATCCGTCCCCAAAATTGGTTAGCAGCGATCGACCTGAAGGACGCGTACTTTCATGTCTCGATTCTCCCTCAACGCAGACCGTTCCTACGTGTTGCGTTTGAGGGATGGGCATATCAGTATGAGACCGCTTCAACGCTGGCTACACGACCGAGTCCTGAGTTGGGCGTGGCAGCACGGCTCACTCCATGTCTCAGTAACACCTAAATCTTAAACCCTAAACCGCTAAACCTTCAGCCCGTGGTCAGACCCTTTGTTTCTTCGGTGTCCAGGCAGATGCCTCATCCACTGGCTGGGGGGCCACGTACAATGGGCTTGCAGCTTCGTGTCTGTGGACGGGGCCTCAACTGCAAAGGCATATCGTTGCCTGGAGTTGTTAGCAGTTCGTCTTGCGCTGGGCCGCTTCAAAACGCAGCTACTAGGCAAGCACATTCTGGTCCGTACGGACAACACTGTGGCTGTTGCGTACGTCAAAAAAACCAAAATAAACAGGGTGGTCTACGCTCCCGTCGCATGTCACAACTTGAATGCCATCTCCTCCTCCTTTGGAGTCAGAAGCATCTGAGGTCGCTTCGTGCCATTCACATTCCGGGCCTGATCAATCGTGCAGCCGACGAGCTCTCACGACAGCCAGTGCTCCCTGGAGAGTGGAGACTCCATCCCCAGGTGGTCCAGCTGATCTGGAGTCGCTTGGGACCGCACAGGTAGACCTGTTTGCCGACCCCGACACGACTCGTTGCCAGTTGTTTTATTCCCTGACCGGGGGGACCCTGGGCTCGGATGCCCTGGCACTCAGCTGGCCACGGGACCTACACAAATATGCGTTTCCCCCGGTGAGCCTTCTTGCACAGACATTGTGCAACGTCAGGGAGGACGAGGAACAAGTCCTGTTGGTCGCTCTGTATTGGCCCAACCCGACTTGGTTCCCGGAACTAGTGCTCCTCGCGACAGCACCTCCTTGGCCCAATCCTCTGAGGAAGGACCTCCTGACTCAGAGACAGGGCACCCTATAGCACCCATGTCCGGACCTCTGGAAACTCCATGTCTGGTTCCTGGATGGGACGCGGAAGTTCTAGGTGGCCTACCTCCCGGGCATGCTTTCCCAGCGTTATCCAATAGTCTGCTGAGTGGGTCTTGCGGAACAGCAGTGTGACCTTCCCTGCATGAGTTTTCCCCCCCGGAACAGACGGGGTCTGAGGGGCTCTTCGCTGGGCGCTGGAAGTGGTAGTAACTGTGGCGTTTTCCAAAGGGATCCCAATTCATCGGTGACGTCCGACGTACGTCGAACATGACCGACTGAAAGGGAACATCTCAGTTACATATGGTAACCCTCGTTCCCTGGAGGAGGGAACAGAGACGTATGTCCCGTCGCCACAGTTGCTGTACCATCACTGCATGGCCGAGTCACTAGTTCGGCTCCTCATTGAAAAACAATAGTGCGCTGCTCTCGTTTCCTGTTTATACCCGTGGTGCGGGGCGGAGCACGAGATGCAAATATCGCACGCCAATGGCCCATTGACCTGTTCTCTATATCTTGAAGCTGATAGGGGCTCCCTGATGTGATCTCAATCCATTCCCTCCTTCAGGGAACGAGGGTTTTTAGACAACATTGTGTTATTTTTAGTCTGTTGGGGTCAGTTTTGCCAAAGAAAATATAAAGACAAAGCAGAACAGTTTGTCTCCGACTCTGAGCAATACACGTTGGATTCTTTTCCACCGACTGTAGAGGTGAAGACAACAACTCTCATGATTCCGCGAAATCAAGACGTCATCAAGCTATGCCTTTGTTTTGAATATGCGACTTTTAGAGGTAAAAATTCATATTGTGCCTTTAATCTTCGAAACACAAATGAAGATATTTTAAATTCATTCTTAGAGATTTCTCCATTGACAGTCTACGCAACTACCACTTTAACACTTTTTTAACATTGTTTTTCTAACTATTCCTTCTATTAGACTTTATAAATTATCATGATGGTTTGGCACTATTGCTTCTGAAACTTTTTTCTTCACACCAGAACCTTATTATTGTGGACTGAACTGCGGAACCATCTCTCCATCTTCTTCCAATCTGGCCTCCCTAGAAGATCAAAGTCTGGTTTGACTGTACTCACCAATCCAACAGGACAATCATCAATCTCTGTCTCTTATCGCAGCCTTTGTTCTGTTTTGTATAGGCGCCTATGACACTTTGCGGAATGTATCTGCCGCCTCCGAAAGCTAGAGTGTGAGAGAGAAAAGAGGATTCTAGGGTAAAACCATGTAAAGATTAAAAGCTGAAGCAAGCAGCTATTGAAGCGAAGACGGACAAAGAAAGCCCTTGGCAGAGGCTGAAGAAAAGCCAGACTTTCATCAACAGCAATGATGAGGCCAAATGACATTTCTAATGATTGTGCACTTCAAAGTCCTTCCTCTGAGAGCAGGGAGCATGACTGCAGAGGAAACTCAAGTAAAGTATATGTCATACATCTCTATTTCAATTGGTTTTATTCATATAAAGGATTGTGGGATTACACCAAAGGAATCCAAACTTTTTCAATAGATTATTTGATGTGATAAACCTCATCTTTTATCCCGGCCATTTTATGCTCTTAGTTGGTATTCAATAGACAAGCAATTGTAACTGTATGCTTATTAGTGGTGTTTATAAGGCTGTGTGTCCACCAAAGTTTTGTTTGTTTCATTTGTTGACAATGTACACAGCGACCAGTAAAAAATGCAGACTGCTTAGCGCTCAGCATGAAATAGACACTCCACTAGATGCTGCCATTTAAAAAGGTTTTGCTCCCATTAAAAACAATCTGAAAAATACACTAGCCTAGGGAAAAACGGTTTAGTGGGCACACAGCCTAAGGCAAGCTACAATATGATTATCAGTGTTGAGGGTAATGCAGTACAAGTAACTTGAGTTACATAATCATATTACTTTTTCAAGTAACTAGGACCCTGTCCACACGAACAAGGGTATTTTTAAAAACTGCAGCTTTTTCTTTGTGGTTTGGCCGTTCATCCACACACAAAAGTAATATCCGGTCACTGAAACCGAGATTTTGGCTTGTTATGTCAAAACCGGAACTAGCAATAACCTTTTTTCCAGGCTTCTAATTGGCCAACATGACTTTACGGTTAGGGTTATATTGCCACCTGTTGGTTTGGCATGATCTTGACAGCGCTTCATAGCGTATTTTTGCGTTTTCATGTGGAGGAAAAAAAACGTTTATAAAAAAATACCTGTGTAAAAATACCTGGAAAACTTTAGATAAATCTCCATCGAGCACACAGTTGAACACTCAAGCTATTCAAAGTACACTACATTGACAGTGAGTGCAGACATGTTTAGCGTGTGCACACTACCTAGTGGACCTTTGTTTTTGATCCCTCAAATTCACTCGCATATATGCAGGTGTCCATGTTGACACAAAAATCCAGAGTGTGGATTGTGTTTAATGCACAAACATATTTACTGCACTGATGACAAAGCTGGAACAAATGGAATTTACTTTCAGCTTAAGAATGGCAGTGGACAGCAAGCCAGCTCACTAGACTTTGGAATAGAGCCATTACGTCTATTTAGGAAACCCTAAGAACAGCAACACGAGGAAGCATAGGGTTCTTGTAACTTGTAACTTACAATGGAGGCTGTGTTGTCAAAAAGTCAGAACCAATACCAGTCAATTATGAAACACTCTGTCTTACTAATTGTTTGGCAGATCTCAGAAATTATTCAAGAATATTTAAATCCTCTTTCCCTCAAGGCTGTATCTGACATGATTTGTTTCACAAGCAGTTTTTTATTCTCCACGACTTAGTAGTGCCACAGACTTTTAATCATGAGGTTTGGGATTTCAGAGCCTTTATGCTGTAATTATATGTTTGTTTTTGTCATTTCAAATAGGCATTTAAGAGAAAATCAGTGGGACAGGTCAGATGAGAGAATTTTTATCCCTGAATAAATAGCTCATAGAGAGGGAGGATACGTTTAAAGAATACAACGGCATTTGTTGAATTGGAAAGTGTTGAAAAGCGCTGTGGGATATTGTGTCTGGTGATGCCTGGGCTCTGGGCCAAGCCGAAAACTGGCAAAATGTCTTAGATGGCCATTGAGAAATATACATCTGCTCATTATGCTCAGAGAGAGAGAGAGAGAGAGAGAGAGAGAGAGAGAGAGAGATAGAGAGAAATTTAATTGAATTTCAATGTGAGTTTTTGGTTTGTTTTTTTTGGTTTGGAACAACAATTGGCGATTGCAGTGCATCTGTTATGGGTGACCTGATTTTGTTGAAAATATTGAAATATTTTAAAAAGAAAGATAATGTGATTAGATGTGTATGTTGGTGACATGATCCTTTAGGGACAAACACAGATGTTGTTACACCACTGCAGAACGTAGTAAAGTAGAGTTCCTAATTTTAGTTAGTTACTCCCCAACACTCCTGGGGACTGGTATCCACAACACATTTGATGTTTGTTTCAGCTGGGTAATGCTTATTAAGAATCGATCTGGAGAGCGATCACAACCAACAGCCCCAAAAGATGCCTAAAGGCGAGAGTCAGGGTCTTTCTCTTGCATCAGCGCTCATGTGGATGTTCCTCCTCTTCATTCTGCCTCCACACTGCTGCCACACGACTCACACCTCGTCTTCCATCCCAGCATCCTGTGGGCTTTCTTTCCTTCAGCTTCTTTAATTGAGTGGGTGATATGTGTGACCAGCAGCCAACCTGATAAAACTCTTAAATGGGTTCTATGACCATTAATGCCTCTTGTTTTGACTTGGATTTGTCACCTTCTGAAAAAAATCAGAAGGGAAAATCTGCCTATTTTCATTAATCCATCTTTTTGGTGCATCTTTATATAACCTTGATTCATCGGCTGAGGAACTGCAGCCAAGATACAAAGCCATTCTACTGAAAAATGATGCATGAAAATTTCCACAGCCCTTTTGATTTTGAATACTGAATAAACATCCCTCAGAAGAGGGAGGTTTGGGAGGAATTTGGCTTTCCGTAAAATGTGGAATGAGGTTGGACCATATTTGTGTTTGGCCCTGTTGTCCAGAGCAGATATAGTATGGTGGTAACTACGCAGGGCTCTCGTGAGTTAGAGCGAGTGTCTGTTTGACGTGAATGCAGCCAGACGAACAGATGGATCCACTGTTGTGAGATTATCAGATGCCAAATAATTTTTTTTTTATCCAAATACACAATGGTCGACACCTCTACAACTCAAATTTAATCACTGCAATAGTGGCCATTTTCAATCAACATTGAAGAGCAATGCTCATCTTTAAGTTAAAGGTCCCTTTTTTCCAGTGTTTTTGAAGCTTTGATTGTGTTTACAGTGTGCAATATAACATGTGTTAATGTTTTGCGTGTAAGAAAAACACAGTATTTTTCACACTATTTATTTATCTGTATACCGCTGTTTTCACTGTCCTAAAAACAGCCTGATGATTTCCTTGTTCTATGAAGTCCCTTCTTCAGAAATACGTAACGAGTTCTGATTGTGCCAGCGGTTCCCGTGTTGTGATTCTTCAGCAGGTTAGCGCACGTTGCCCGGAAAGGTCACGCCTCTTGCCATAACGGGGAGATGCATGCGCTCAATGTTATTGTAAACATGTCTATATTACCGTATCAATTTGAGCCGGAATCAAACCCGGAGAATATCGAAGAGGATCGATTACAATCTGTTCAAGAAAGACTTTTGCAGGATGTTTCACAATGGTAAGCTGTTTATTTAGTAGTTGTCATACTTTTACGTTTGGCTGTTAAAAAATGTAATGTTAAATGTTACAAACTGTTACAAAAGCTTGTGGTATATGGTTTTGTCCGTATGTCGAATTAACGATGGTGTTGTTGAATCTTTAAAATAAGTGCATTGTTTATTCCTACCTTAGCGTTGCCCTTTGTGTAATGAGTTACAGAAACTGTTAAACGTACCAACTTAAATAATAAAATACACTTACCGGTTGTGGTCCATAAACAACGCCTTCTCCAGACAAAGAGGGAACTGCTCCATCTTTCAAGAATAATCTTTGTGCGAATCCGGCATTAAACTGATTAAGATTGAGGAAGCTGTTCTCAGCAAAATGTGCTGCACATAGTTTTAAATCTGGATTATAATTTTCGGGAACCGAGTTAAACATAAATTGTACCCATTGATCTCTAAGTACAGCGTCCCTGGGAAGGCCAAACAAAGGTGATTTGACTCCGGGATGAAAATAACAGCATCTCGACGACATGGCGACAAACACACTATACAAACGCAACACTTCCTCTTCTCCACGTGGGAGAGCAACAAGACCACGCCCCCTTTTTTGCGTATTCTTGTGGGCGGAGGATAGTCAACAAACTGTTCAATTAACGTCATTAAAGCAGGAAGTACAGGGATGTAGTCCAAACCGGCCGTTCGCTGTAGGCTTTGAAAGGGAACTTCTGTTAAATAAAATATCTCGCTTGGCATTGAACTTTGAGCTTTATAATTTTACAGGTATTATTTATGCTCTAACAGCAACATTACACACTAAATAAAGTTTGAAAAATGGGATCACGAAGAACAGGACCTTTAAAGCATGAAATAAGGTACCACGAATTAGTGAATTTGAGTTTGATCTGGGTGTATTATTGTTGTAAGGAAGTCTTAGCAGTGGCTAGGCAGGCAGCAAGTAAAAGTATAAACTCTGAAGTCTCTTAAAGGCGATTTATTTTTCTTGTCAGGGCATGCTCCAAACAGTGTACCAGGTTCCATCCACCAAAATTCCAATAGAGGAATAACAAAGTACAAACAAAAGTCGAAGGAAAAAACAAACAAAAGAAAATAATATTTACATGAGAAACATCAATACGTTGGCTACTGGCCCAACAGTCACACTGTTGTGACACAGTTCTCGCTCTCTCTTTGTCCAAACAATTAGACTCTTTATAGCTGAGGCTCCTCCCCTCAAATTCAAACAAACCAATGACAGGGCTATTTACAATCTACATAACTTCTTTATGAGATCATATATTTTACATCAAAATTCAAACATGAATATTAGCATCTTCTTTATCAAGCTCCCTTTTCATCATGAAAACCAACAAGAATCTTAAAAGACATTCATTCAATGTAATAACATTCAACATTCTCAATGCTTGAACTCCTCCTCCTTTGGAATGGCATAAATCAAGCTTCCTGTTCGCGGACCCCTCCTATTAGGAAGTTCCAGGAAGAAGGTAAGACAAAGAGAATCACCATTAACCCCTAGGAGTCTGAGCTGTTTTGGGGCCCTTTAGAAGTTTTGACATGCTCTGACATTTGTGTTTTTTTCGGTTGCTTATAAACACATTAATGGCAAAAGTGTAATTACACTGTATTCAGCACAGACTGGGCTACCATAATATGTGAGCAACATGTATGTACATCCTTGTATTTTTGAGAGAAAAATGTTTATGCATGGTTTTTGAGAAAAAAAAAAAAAAAATTTAAAATTAAGGCCTCAAAACACACAATAGATATGTGTCCACAAGACTTTTGACTAATAGGTGTATTTGCCTAGAGTTTTTGCTTTAAACTGATGTGAGAATCATTGAGCCTACTCATTCACATAAAACAATACACTGATTTAAAATTTGTAAGACTTCACAAAGCCTGTATGCGAGGAGGCGTGATATCTAATAAATAGTTCAAGTTCAAGTTCAATTTTATTTGTATAGCACATTTCCAACAGCCCCCAGGCTGACCAAAGTGCTTTACAGAAGAGCAAGAATATCACACATACAGAAAAATAAAAATAAATAAACCACATAAGAATATAAAAACCACCTATAAAAAAAGTTTAACAAATCACCATAATCAGTACACTAAGGAAAATAAAAAAGTTTTTAGCAGGGACTTGAAAATAGACAAGGAAGGGGCCAGCCTAATCTCTAAAGGCAGGGTATTCCAAAGTCGTGGCCCTGCCACCGCAAATGCACGCTCACCTCTACGCTTTAGTCTAGCGCGAGGAACGACCAACAAAGCCTGATCACAAGAACGGAGGCTTCTGGGTGGAGTATAGGAGTGAAGGAGTTCAGATAAATAGACAGGAGCTTTGTTATGAAGGGATTTATACACGAAGAGTAGAATTTTGAAGTCTATTCTCTGACAAATCGGCAACCAGTGAAGAGATCTAAGAATCGGAGTGATGTGATCATGTTTACGACACTTTGAAAGCAGTCTGGCAGCAGCATTTTGGACAAGCTGAAGTCGCGCAATTTGAGATTTAGATATACCGCAATATAGGGAATTGCAATAATCTAAACGCGACGTAACAAACGCATGAACAGCCATTTCGAGTGTTTTTGGGGAGAGAAAGTTTTTAATTTTTGACAGTAGACGAAGCTGATAAAAACTGGATCCAACAACAGAGGAGATATGTCTGTCAAATTTTAAAAGCTGGTCAAAAATAATACCCAAGTTCGTCACCCGTGTCGATCTAAAAGCGGATAAACTTTCTAGCTCAGGACCTATACACTGAGAGTTTTCATTTGGACTGAATACAATCACCTCTGTCTTGTCCTCGTTTAAGAAGAGGAAGTTCTGGGCTAGCCATATTTTAACCTCCTCTAAGCATTGGAGAAGAGAGGTGATCGCAGTGGAGTTGTTTTTCTTTACTGGAAGATAGATTTGGGTGTCATCTGCATAGAAATGAAAGGACACACCATGCTTTCTTAAAATAGAGCCCAAAGGCAGCATGTACAAAGAGAATAGAGAGGGAGCTAAAATAGAGCCTTGAGGAAGGCCACAGGTCAGAGGAGCGGCGGAAGATGAAAAGTTACTCAATTTCACTAAAAATTTTCTGTCAGATAGGTATGAATGAAACCATTTCAGAGCGTTTGCTTTTAGACCTACCCAGGACTCTAGTCTAGATAATAGTAAGGAGTGGTCAATGGTATCAAAAGCAGCTGATAAATCTAAGAGAATAAGAACCACAGAGTCCCCAGAGTCAGTGGAGATGTAGATGTCATTTACAACTCTCAGAAGGGCGGACTCAGTGCTGTGAGCGGACTTAAAGCCAGACTGAAAAACCTCATAAATAGAATTGCTAGTCATAAAGTTTTGAAGTTGATTCAGCACAATTTTTTCTAAAACTTTTGAAATAAAAGGCAAAACCGAAATGGGGCGAAAATTTTTTAGGACAGTGGGGTCCAGAGAGGGCTTCAAATAATGATGGAGATCACCTGAGAGGACAAAATAACATGATAGCCTGTATAATGACCTGCAGAATGAGCTGCATAATGAATGAGCTTAATTCAGGTGTGTGACTGAGAGCAACAGGACAAAGGACATATATTATATGTTGTACTTATCTAGTAAATGCATCTTGATTTAAGGATTTTAAATATTTAGACTAGAAACAAGACAACAATTACTAAGAGCATTTTTTTTTACATTTTTGTACTATTTTTTGTTTTTGAAAATAGTCTCATGCTAAAATTTTTTATAATAAATAATTAAAATGAAGATAACATTTTATACAAAAACGAAATTCACTATAAAGAAAGCAATTCGCTTTCTACAAAACAAAACTCGATATTAACTCGATAAAACAAACGTTGATATTAAATTTAAAAGATAACATTAGGCTATAATATTTAAACATCAATATGAATAAAAATATGTTTGACTGGTACTATATTTATAGCATATGAGCAGAAATTTGTAAATAAAAGCTTTATTGATGTGAAACTAGACTCTTTTACAATAAACACGTTATAATCTGTCCACAACAGGCCAAATAAAACTATTATTTTATATTGCAGCAGGATTCATATTTAAACGGTCTTTTTGCGTTTAATAATCACAGATGCTAACAGAATAAACGTGGCCTACCTTACAATCAGCCCTTAAACCTTTGCTCAGTCTGAACAGAACATGAACAGCTTTTCATGAGGTTAATTATTCCTCAGCGTCTCAAAACGATGTAGCTGAAGTAACGTTATAGCGCTTACAGAGTTTTTACAGTCTATGGCAGTGTTTCCCAACCGGGGTGCCATGTGACGAGAGCAGGGGTGCCATGTAAAAGTCTTTGTTCAATGCATGTGAGTGCTGCCATAAGTTCGAATATGACCAGTCATTTTCACCGTCATCACCCGGGTGTAGTGCCAGAAGACGCGAATGAGAAGTCGCACGCGCTGTGAGAAAATGTGTCTCACTCATCCGAAAGCGCGCACACATTTCACAGTGCGCAAATATTGAGTTCTCTTTCAAGTCTTGCTCTTGAACGGACAAACTCACACAAAAAGTATGTCAACATGTCCATCTTGATGAGTATTCTAGCAGACATAGTCTGTATATGCCTTAAGTAAACTTAATATAGTCGAGAAAGACGACGCATATCTGTGCATTAGCTCTTAAAGGGGCAGTAGCCGTTACTGCTGTCTGTTTAATGTCAAACAACAAAAGACAAGGACATCACTCACTGCTCTTGATTGAATAGCTTTTGTAAGTTTAATAGGATTCATCTTTAATTTATACACTCAAATATGCAATGTTATTTTACATTTGATCAATTTCTGTACCTGAAAACTAATGTTAGACTTACCTGAAAAACCTGAAAAGCATAGTTTATTTTATTAGTAGGCCTATCTTTGCTCAATAGTATTTATTTGTGCTGCTGCTTGTATTTAAATTGTTTGTTCTTATTATTTTCTTTATTTTTATTTGACAGTAGTCCTTTTTTCCCTGAACATAGCAAATACTGAACCATACCGAAACCGTGAACCTAAAACCGTGATACAAACCGAACCGTGAGCAATCTGTACCGTTACACCCCTAGCGTAACGTATGCAAGGGGGTGCCACAAAATGGAGAAAATTTTCAAAGGGTGCCATGACCGAAAAAAGGTTGGGAAACACTGGTCTATGGAGATGTTTGGGCGTCGACTCTGGATCTTCAGTATCTGAATTTGAAAGAGTGCGCAATCTGTGGGCGTGGTCGCATTGTAGCGACTACGAGTCAGATAAAATAATAACTCAATGGGGAATTGAATTAAAATGAAAGAGACTCGAATTACATTATAATTTATAAATAATTCAGAATTAATGTTTACACCTTAATGCACACCGATATGTAAGAACTTAAAGGGGACTCTGTTAAAGGGAAACAGGTCTACTTCACTCAAATGAATGAATTAATGAATTCATAGGGAATTTTGAGAGAGTCTATTTTACAGCCGAGCAAATGACTCTTCCAGCGTTCATTTGAACGGGCCGTAAATATCGACTCTGCAGCAGATATTAATATCCGAACAATAGTGAAACACTATTTAACAGCCAGGTAACTTAGATCGGGAGTTCAAGACATTAAATTCGTAAGCACATAACAAAAGAACAGTTATCTTTGAATACAAACAGAACTTTGTTGATTACTCTAACACATCAAACTAATATCTAACATAAACACACGCACTCGCACATTCACACACGTTGCAGAAAGGAAGAAGGTGAGGAAAAGAATACGTTTTAAGAGAGAGAAATTATGAAATCCCAAGCAATATATGCATTTATGACACATGATCTGAAGAAACCATTGTTCAGTAATTTAACCTCCTATCGTTTCTTAGGCAGGGTTATTACATTTGATCTAATGCACCAGTTCAGCTCGGAATCTAGAGGTATTACTTGCGTTTGTGTCTCGTGTGTCGTCTGACAAGGGGGATTCCCTTTCCCCGCTGGAGAGGGGTCTTTGATTCGCTGAAGGTCTGTCGTGTCTTTTGATCGACGTCTTGGGAAGCCAATCACGTGGCGTGTTGGCGGCTGGATGGAAGTCTTGTGGGCGTTATTTGAAGTTGAAGCGCGCTGTTGGAGACTCGTTGAGAAACTTAACAAAACCGAGACTTAACGGAAAGAAAATAAACTTTAAGTAAAAGAAAGGAAAGTGAGAGGAGAGCAGATGGCCTGAATGAAATCGTTGTTTAACCCATTTTCTCTGATCTTGCTCTGCCACGATCGTCAGATCGTCTCCTGGGAGCTCTCCGCTCAGAACTCAACTCTGGTTAACTGCTAGGACTCAACACATCTGGTCAACTCTGAACAACTCTGAACTGGCTGCGAACAGGCATGTTCTGAGATTAAAACTCAAATATTTGCCCATCCCCTGGATTTAGACCTAATTAAATTTAGATCTTATTTCTTACTATAAGGACATGATCAATTCTATAAAGATTTCATTCAGCTCATCTGTTGGATTATACCCATACGAACAAAAAGATATAAAACACAGTGCCTTTTCATCCACTCATTCAATAGTTACATAATTGCATGAATTTGGAGTGATATACATGCATAATAGTCATGTGTATCAGTTGTAAACACACTAACAAGCTATGTCGAAGGCTATTTGAATGCAAGTCCAATAATCAATGATTTGATGCACTTCATATGTAACAGTTTCTGTGAGTTTGCTTGGAGTTTTAGCTGTGTCACGTGGAGTTCGTTTACCAGTCATTGAAAAGACAGAGGTCTGGTTTGTTTCTTTGTCTTGTGATCACAATGCGTCTTTTGTCCTCTTTGTCTAAGTTTTGGTCAAAAGTCCATAGGCAATTAAGTAATTATTATTTAAAAGTAGTTGCTCCGGGCAGAATGGAGCCTCCATCTCTCTGGTGATAGATGGCCGATTTCCTGGGGTCTGGAGCTGAATTGGGCTTTGTAAAGGGGTCACTTCTGATCGAATAATTTGGAAGATTCATTAAACTATGTGTCTGAGCCCACAATTCCTACAGACGCTACAGCATTACCGGATAATGAAGTGGCTCGCGGGTGACTGACATCACTCTCTTTTCGAACAGATTACATAAACACAGAATATTTGTTATCGATTTGGTTTACATTGTTTAAAACCTGACATTTCAACGTTTCTTTAGACATGTGTCTCATATTTGTGAGACAAGTATTCACTAAGCTAGAGTTCCTTTTCTGAAGACTATATGAATGAACGTCTTTGAGAGAGAGGCTGCAGATTGCGCATCTTGTTTGTTTTCTTTATTTTGCAAAAAGCAAAACATTTTGTTTTTATTGTGACTGTACACAAAAAAATAGAAACGTAACAGATTATAATGATGTATAACACTTGCCTGAAGATAAACAACAGAGTTATTTGAGTCTCTTTGGCACTGATAAGAAAAAAAGCAAGCCAATCACACTGGCGCGACGGCCGACTCAAGAGGGTTGTAGCAATTATGGACGCAGACATATAGATGAGTTAATCTTCCAATGATTCGATCAAATTAACATCCTTTTCAACAAAGCACAATGCAGCTCCAGGAAACCATCATCATCACGAGTGAGATGGGGGGTTTGTTTCTGCCCGGAGCTACTAGTTCTGACTTCCTATGGACTCGCCACCAAACTCAGTTAAAAGAGGACAAAAGGCTTGTGGTTGTCACAAGACAAAGAAACAACCAGACCTCTGTCTTTGCATGACCAGCAAATGAACTCCACGTGACAGCTAAAACTCAGAGTAAGCTCACAGAAACTGTTAGCTTATGGAGTACATCAAATAACTGATTATTGGACTTTCATTCAAATAGCCTTCGACATAACTTGTTAGTGTGTTTACAACTAATACACATGACTATCATGCATGTATATTACTCACAATTCATGCAATTATGTAACTATTGAATGAGTAGATGAAAAAGCATCGTGTTTGGTACCGGTGCGTTCGTATGGGTATAATCCAACAGATGAGCTGAATGAAATCTTTATAGAATTGATCATGTCCTTATAGTAAGAAATTAGGTCTAAATTTACTCTCTGCTTAAGAGCAGGAAACTAAATTCTAGAGATAACCTAATTTTGTGGGAGGGGTGGAGACACAGTCACCCCTGAAGCCTAATTGGCCAGAACCCATCCAGGGGATGGGCAAATGTTTGAGTTTAGTCTCAGAACACGAACGAAAAGTTCAGTTCTGTTCTCAAGTTCAGTTCTCAGTTCTGTTCACAGTTCTGTTCTCTACAGTTCTGTACAGTTCAGACCAGAAGCAGTGCAGAGTTCAGCTCAAGTTCGGTTCCAGTTCGGTTCGAGCTGGTTCGCGGCCTGTTCGCAGTTCAGAGATGAGCTCAGTCCTAGCAGTATGACCAGAGAGAGTTCGGAACGGAGTTCCCAGGAGACGATCTGACGATCGTGACAGACCAACATCAGAGAAAATGGGTTAACAACGATTTCATTCAGGCCATCTGCTTTTCTCTCACTTTCCTTTCTTTTACTTAAAGTTTATTTTATTTCCGCTAAGTCTCGGGTCTGTTAAAGTTTCGCCGTAAAAGTCTCTCAACAACGAGTTTCTAACAGCGCGCTCCAACTTCAAACAACGCCCACAAGACTTCCATCCAGCCGCCAACACCCCACGCGATTGGCCTCCCCAGACGTCGACCAGACCTTCAGCGAATCAAAGATCCGGGAAAATCCCTGTACAGCCAGGAGAAGGGAATCCCCCTTTGTCAGACGACACGCGAAACCCAAACGCAAGTAACGCCTTTTTGATTCCAAGCTGAACTGGTGCATTAGATCAAATGTAATAACCCTGCCTAAGAAACGATAGGAGGTTAAATTACTGATCAATGGTTTCTTCAGGTCATGTTTCATAAATGCATAGATTGCTTAGGATTTCATAATTTCTCTCTCTTAGAACTTATTCTTTCCTCACCTTCTTCCTTTCTGCAACGTGTGAATGTGCGAGTGTGTGTGTTTATGTTAGATATTAGTTTGATGTGTTAGATTAATCAATAAAGTTCCGTTTGTATTCAAAGATAACTGTTCTTGTGTTATGTGCTTATCAATTTAATGTCTTGAACTGCCGATCTAAGTTACCTGGCTGTTAAATAGTGTTTCACTATTGTTCGGATATTAATATCCGCTGCAGAGTTGATATTTACGGCCCGTTCAAATGAACGCTAGAAGAGTCATTTGCTCGGCTGTAAAATAGACTCTCAAAATTCCCTATGAATTCATTAAATTCATTCATTTGAGCTAAATATACATGTTTCCCTTTAACAGAGCCCCCCTTTAAGTCCCCAGCCAACATGTCCATGTGGGCCCCACGTGGTTTATATCTGGGCTATATGGGCGTCATCTGGGCATGGGCTCAGTGTGGGCACTTTGATGGGCTGAATGTGGGCCCCATCTTGGATAAAGTTGTGGGGCCCAGTTAGGTTGCCCATTATTGTTTATTTGAGGGTCCCATGTGGGCCACATTTGGGCTATATTTAGAATTGTAAAGTTTTATTGTTTGCAGTTGGTTTTGTTTTTTATACAATTATGGGTAACAGCCTAACCCTATTATATATATATATATATATATATATATATATATATATATATATATATATATATATATATATATATATATATATATATATATATATATATATATATATATATATACACACACACACACACACACACATACACACATATATATACATACAAACACACATATATATATATATATATATATATATATATATATATATATATATATATATATATATATACACACACACACACTTCATTAAAATTCTTTTTTTAAATAATCTAAAATCACTTGCCTCGTGCAGGCATGGCTTTATCATAATCATGTATGCTTTTTAAGAGAGTGTTCTTGTTAATGTTTTGATAGTATTTTAAACTAATTGTGTCAGGGTTCTGCCCTGGCAGCCTTGTCTGTGTTGTCCTTGTTTAATGTTTCTATGTTTGTGTTGTGTCTGCCTTGTGTTCCTCTTGTCCCACCTCTTTGTTTCCTGTTACCACGCCCCCTTGTTTAGTCCTTGTCTAGTCCTCGTTTCACTAATTGTGCTCACCTGATCCTCATGTGCTTTTCCCTTTTATATTGAGTTCCTTTCCCTCTTGTCTTTGCTGATTCGTTGTATGTACGTATTCAGTGTTTGCTCATTCATCTTGCCAAGTCAGTTAGAGATTTAGTGTCTCCTATATTTTTGGCTTTGAGTTTATTTATTTTCAGTTTTTTCCCTTTGTTCCTGAATTTTTAGTCAAGGTTCTATCTTTATTTTGCTCTAGTTTTCTCCAGGCTTTATTTTGGTTTCTCTTTTGTTTTCCCCTTTTTCTAGCTCCAGTTATATTTAGTTTATCGTTTGTTTTTAGTGTTCTAGTTTCGCCAGTTTTTATTTGCTTGGTTTTCTTTTGTTGTCTTGAGTGTTGTCTTGTGTTAGTTCCTGCCTCCTCCCTGGGATTCCCTGCCTGCTGGTTCCCTCTGCCTGGTAACTTGACTGGTTCTGAGTGTGTGAGCAGTAAGTACGGATCCCTGCTTCACTGTGTCCTGCCCTGTCTTCTCCACTACCATCTACCTGGCCTGGTCAGTCCTCAGAGGTTCTTCAACCAGCTGTATCTTGGAGCTGGTTCCAGCAGTCACACTCATCCGTTGTGTCATTGTTCTGCGTTGGCCCTGCTGTTTGGACTCACTCGTCCACTACCCTCTTGTGCCTTGTTGAACTGTCCTGTCAATAAATTCTTTGTTCACTCTGCATCTGGGTCCTCCATTTCAGAAGTCCTGACAAATTGCCTTTTCTTTCATTACTGTTCTTTAGATATGAAACTGATGGGTCTGCCCAATCCCAGGAGTGATGGACTGAAGAATTTTCAATGCTCATGTCCTGTGTGATTTAACTTTTATTTTGTTTTTCTTATGGTCAATAAAAAGGTGATTTGCAAATTCTGAGTTGAAAGTCATTTTTTTTTTTCACAGTAGAAATATTTTTTGCATGTAAATTATTAAGGTCATGTACAGGTTTAGTAAAACATAGATTAACTTAAAGTTGGCAGGGTTTGATAGTTTATTTTGCAAATCAGCACATTAATTTCACAGGAATAAAAAGAAATATAAATGGGGCCCAGTTCTCACCCACTGGGGTCCCACAAAAAAACCCATAGAGGGGCCATTTGTGGGCCCAGTGGTATCACCCATTTGGGCCCCATAAGGGTTCTGTATGTGGCCCACTTTGGCCCCATTTATTAGAACCCATATGGGACCCATATTTGCCCCTATAATGAATACACAAATGGGCCCCACTTAGAGCCCACTATGGACCCATCATGTGCCCCTATGGGCTAACACACATGGGGCCCATGTGGAGCCGATGGACAAAATTCTATGGGCCCCACTTGGGTTGCCCATGTAGGGCCCAAGTGACAGCCCATCAAAAACCCACATGGGGCCCACATGGCAATGTTGGCTGGGTCCTTACATATCGGCGGACGAATAAGTTAAGGTGTAAACATTAATTCTGAATTATTTATACTACATAGTGTCATTCGAGTCTTTCATTTTAATTCAGTTCCCCGTTGAGTTATTATTTTATCTGACTCATAGTCGCTACAGTATTGGTGGAGGATGCGGGCAGTTTAACCTAAATTATAAGCATATAAATCGAGATTTTATCTTTGAATTACATTTTGAGAGATCAGACCGCTAGACGCGTCTGTCTGTGTGTGGGCGCGCTCGTGACGCAAGCTGCGCGCGCGCCTATTTGAAAGCTGTGTTGAATGAATGAGGAACGCTGTGTAACCCAAGTCTGTCCCTGTTCTAAAACTGCATTAAAGTAATTTAAGATCTGAGATCTCACACTATACGATAAGGTAAGAATTAAGCGTGTTCCTTAATTTCCAGAATGCCTCGTTTATAGCCGAATTGATGTCATTGCGTGTTCCAGTGTCATTAAATAGCTAACGTTATACGTATATCAGTCAGCCAGAGAACTGAACGAACTTAAAACTGCATTAATTGAAATACCCTGCGAGGAATAATCTCCTCACAGCGCGATCAGATCAAGCGTGTTCCTTGATCGATTTATTACGGCCTTATATGATTTATAGCTATTAATTCAGTGCGTGTTCCACTGTAATTCGAAGAGCTATATCTTCCCTGTGCTAATGTTAAACAGTTAAAAACTTGCCGGTTTGTATATCCGTCTCGTATAACACTGCGTGTCCCAGTGTGATTTAAAGGAGAATGATTTGAACCCAAGTAAAGCTGACATTGATAGAATCAACAGTAGAAGAAAACCTGTTGTTCTATATGCACATAGATCCGCCGAGATCAATAGTGTTCTATTTACAGCGCAAAACTGTAACATTGAACTGTAACTGGAAAGTTTAATCTCACTCTTAACAAACTGAGTGAAAAGCCCCACAGAGCAAGAAAAGCTACGAGTGGTGTTCCTTATTTTAATTTTCATTGTTGAAATGTGCCGACGTTTCACGTAATACACTCGATTACACGTGCTAAACTTATGTGTAACTTTACAGGGTGAAAAGCGCTGACTTTTCTTGTTACTCCTAACTACCCTGTCTGCAATTCACATGTTTGCCGCTAGCGTTTGTTTGTCGCCATAGTCACGACTGCGGCACGGAAGTCAACCAGCGCTTCCGGATAAACTCAGCGCATGCGCAGTGCGTCGAAGCCATATTTGTAAACAAACCTTACGGTAGCTAACAGCTACAGGCTAAGCTAATCGAAGCAGTTGTTTACATTGAAGCCTAAATGCTAAAGCTTTAGCATTAGTTTTAGGCATCAACCGTATTAACATACGTGTAAATGCAGTGTCTGTTTGAGTCACTTTAAAGTGATTTAACCATTTAAACACCTCAACTTTATGTACACTGTTGGTCTTTCTTACTTTTCTCTTATCTTTCTAATACATTACGTTATACTCTACTTTAAGGGAAATATTGGTTCACAATTGTTAGTTACTTTACCTACATTTTACTTGAAGAGGAAATATACTGGTTTGCAATTATTAATTGTTAAGTTTGAATTTAATGAAAAAAAAAATTCAAGATTCATTCCTCAAAGTCATGTAAAATGATTTTAAAGTTATTCTAACTATTCTGGAATTTACTCATTTTCAGAATTTCTCATTGAGACCCAATTACTTTAGGTATTCGTCTGGAACTTTAGAAGTCCAAGTGAACCACTAAATTGATATCTATTACCAAAACCTTTTGGACTCACACTTATTCATTATTTTTATTGCGTTATACCCTCCTTTATCCCCTCTTCCTATTGTAGCTATTCACTTAGCCACTCTATTTTATTTACTCATTTATCTCTTTATTTAACTTCCTTTTTTTTTTGTAACCTAGCTTGGGAGCAACACACCTGAGCCTCAATAGGAGACAGTGCCAGATTCCTACGAGTTTCAAAATAAATCAGAGACAATCCTCATTGTCTAAATATTTATTTTGGGTGATTAGTTGACCCTCAACTATCAACTTTATACTCGTAGTCAGACAAAGGCTTCAGAGCCATTTGTGGGGCCGGATCTCCTTGCTTTCCTCCCTTCTCACGTCTTCCCTGTTCTGTCCTGCTCTATTCAATTTTATTCTTCATATTTATAGGGAACAAGCCTGGAAGAATCATTGATCATTTCTAAAAGAAAGAGAAAGATAATTCTTCCCAGAGAAACAAACCAGTAGGCATTTGATTGGTAATCAAACCCTCCTTTGTTCTCCATGCTTTCCCTGCATTTGTAAACGCAATTTAAAATTTTGACATATCTAAGTTCATTTAACAGAGACAAGTGTTGAGCCACCGTCGCCGTCAACGCATCCCTGCGTAAGCGGTCCGCCTGTAAGGTGTGTGGCGTCAATCCTGTCAGACTAAGGAAAGAGGTATCAGCATTATTATTGTATTATTTTACTCTGTAACATAAACAATAATATTGTTTCTGTTTTGAAAAAAGATTTTCATTGATAGGAAGTAGTTATAGGAAAAAAATAACTTTTTCTCCCAGTGAAAGTTATTTTTGTTTCTTCCAATTGAAATAGGTTTTTAACCTTTTCTCTCTTCCTCCCTTACTAAGCTGAGTGACATAGTCCTCGCATCACGATTTGGAAACAGCTTTTCATTGATAGAATTTTCTTTTTAGAAAAAAAAGAAATTCTCCAAGTGAAAAGAAAATTGTTTCAATCTATTGAGATTTGTTTTAACCCTTTTCTCTCTCTTTCCCTTACCTAGTTGAGTGACAAAGCCTTCACATCACTAGCCTACCTGTCTACACTGAGACCAACACATAGTCGTCACCACACGCCACTATTGGTGTACAATCACTGAAACGACACTTAGCTGTCCCACCACACATAGGCTTATACCCCACACAGATCTGTGTCAGTCTCTTCTCCCAGCGTACCAACATGTCGCAGACGACAAACCCCACTGCCCAAGGGGAAGATGTGGACGCCTGTCTCAGAGGCATTACAGACTGCCTCATACCAAAGACAATTGAACTGTTATTATTTTTAATAATAATCATGATTCTGAGAAGGTTCCTGACACATGATTCAAGCCAGAACAACAACCACATGGAACTAGCCAAGATCACCTGTTCCCTAAGCAACGCCTTCACAGCCCAGCTGAAACTAAGCGACAAGCACATCATCCACCTTCAAGAGGAGCTGACACGTGCCCAAAACCGCATAGACAAGCTGGAAGTGAAAGTCCAGGACGACTTCAAGCGTCAGACCACAGAGTTCCTGAGAGAGCTGATGCACACTCAACGCTGCACAGACCAGCTCAAGGCTAAAGCTCAAGACAAACTCAAAGTGCCTGACGAAGCTCCAAGAAGCCCTTGCAGTCGCTGAACGCGACAAACAAGAGTCAAAGACTGCACATAAACACCTGTTAAACCAACTCCAGTCTGCTGAACATCAGCTAGAGAAAGCCAACGCTGATATTAAAGACCAGAACTCTAAAATCAATGCTTTGGAAGACCACCTTGAAAGGTACAGCACTGAGATGGACCATCTGATCCGACAGCGAGACGACGCCAACGACGAGCTCTACGCGGTCAGATATGAACTCAATCATGCTGTTAAACAGAGACCAGAGCCAAGAAGGGATAGAACTCCCTCAGCATCACTACTGCTGAGTAGAACACAGTCTTCCTTCCAAGAACTGCCATACAACGGAAGAAGTGAATGGCCGCAACCCAAAGCGTCGCCGGCCTTCACCACAGAACTTGTCCCGGCCAACAAAAGAGAGCTCATCCAAGCAGACTCCGAACCTGCACAAAAGATGACCTTTGAAAACCTCGACAAGCTCGCTAAGAACATTACCCAGTTCAACCCAAACTCCACGGAGGGCCGCGACATCCAGGCCTACCTCCGAGATATTGACTTCTACCTAGAGGCAAGACCTCAGGTGACCGACCGAGACAGGTTATACCTCCTCAGAGCCACATCCAGTCCCGAGGTACGAAGCTTTCTAGATCGGCAACCTGTTCACGTAAAGTACAACTACCAGCTACTACGTGAGACGCTGACCCAAGAATTCACAGGCCCAGAGTCTGAACACGGACTGTTAATCGCCTG
Organism: Gobio gobio; assembly: GCF_949357685.1. Taxonomy (NCBI): domain Eukaryota; kingdom Metazoa; phylum Chordata; class Actinopteri; order Cypriniformes; family Gobionidae; genus Gobio; species Gobio gobio. The sequence continues at coordinate 20,968,932 of NC_137120.1, forward strand.
GGAAACCAAACAAGGTCGACAAGAGACTCCCCAAGCCTACTACAGCCGTTTCCGACAAGCCTACTTTGGTGCATATAACGAACCTGAACTTGAAGAGGATTTGAACTTCAAAACCATCTTCCTGAGAAACATGCACCCTGGAGTGAGTCGTCATCTAGGCATCATGGCCTGCCCAGACACGATGACAATCCAACAGCTGCGTGACCTGACACACAAGGCCTACATCAAACAAAAGATGGCCACAAAGAAAGGTTTGAGAACATCCACAGTGTCAAACTCCGTCAGCCAAGACCCAAGCCTTGCACTGGACGACACCCAGTGGCATGACTACACTACGGTCCGTCATAAAGAGTACAGAGAACGTGACTCCCATGACAGCTACCACACCAACTGCTGGGAAAAGCCATGGGACCAGCCTCGCTTCTCAAGAAACCCTAAAGATGCCAAAGACCATCGTCATCCCACACATTCCAGAGCATCTAACGTGGGTAAGCGACGACAAAACCCACCTCGGCACCACTCAGTCGAGCACAGCACTGAGTACGCCGAAGAACAAGACTCTCATGCCAATGCCAGATCCAAACAACCAGACGGCCGTGGGCATAAGCAAAGCAGCAACTCACAAGAAGTCATGCAGCTATTGAGAGAATCCCTCAAATGCCATGAAGAGGACAGGAAATGGGATGAGTCAGATTCTGATTGACACGCCTTCCAGGAAAGGGGGGACCAAAAACAGACTAGAACAGATCTGACCATACATCCACTAACATTACATACACTACATAACTTACATACTCGCTAACATACAGAAGTTAACCACATCTGCCAGGGAAAACATTCAGCAAACATGTTCTTCCCACAGGTAGAAACTAGCTTCAGAAACTAGCTTAGCATGAACCCGGCTACACTCATCATAGGAAACATTGCACAATCTACCCAACAAGTAGAACACCTCTCATTAAGTTAGGGTACACGACACCTTAGCTGCACGAGTAGTTGTAGGCAAGACCTAGAGACACTCAACTGTTTTGTTTTGTTTCACCTCTTCCTTCCCTCTCCTTCTTCTTTTATTGGGTAAAATGCCTGTCTACCCCATAAGGGTCAAGGTCACGATATAGGGATTGATGCACCACGCCTAATATCGGCAGGCCACCTTTGAACCAATGTGAGCTAGAGAGCTCCATGATTAAGAGGTCACCTCATTTGTACCACAAATGATGTCACCACGTCATGAAGAAAGGTACAACGGTCTCAACCTAGTACGATTTAGAAGTGAAGAAAACAAACAAAACAAAAGTTAAACACAGAATTTGGTCAAAGAGTCACCGTACCGAACCAAATTAGAACAACACCAAAGTTAAACTACATTACGTCGACATGATAAACCGAGGAACGTTTAAAACGTAAACTTCAAATTAACCTTAAGTTTAAAGTTTAAAACTGTTAGTACTCGAATAATCTAAGGCCCTGCACCAGTACAGTGGCCAATCATGGAGGTGTTGTCTTGTTGTTTGTTGTGTATTGTGTCTGCTTCTTCTCCCTGTGTTTCTACAGCGTTCGCCGATGTCTTCATCCCAACACATCGCCTAACGAAGGGGGGATTATGTAGCAATTATGGACGCAGACATATAGATGAGTTAATCTTCCAATGATTCGATCAAATTAACATCCTTTTCAACAAAGCACAATGCAGCTCCAGGAAACCATCATCATCACGAGTGAGATGGGGGGTTTGTTTCTGCCCGGAGCTACTAGTTCTGACTTCCTATGGACTCGCCACCAAACTCAGTTAAAAGAGGACAAAAGGCTTGTGGTTGTCACAAGACAAAGAAACAACCAGACCTCTGTCTTTGCATGACCAGCAAATGAACTCCACGTGACAGCTAAAACTCAGAGTAAGCTCACAGAAACTGTTAGCTTATGGAGTACATCAAATAACTGATTATTGGACTTTCATTCAAATAGCCTTCGACATAACTTGTTAGTGTGTTTACAACTAATACACATGACTATCATGCATGTATATTACTCACAATTCATGCAATTATGTAACTATTGAATGAGTAGATGAAAAAGCATCGTGTTTGGTACCGGTGCGTTCGTATGGGTATAATCCAACAGATGAGCTGAATGAAATCTTTATAGAATTGATCATGTCCTTATAGTAAGAAATTAGGTCTAAATTTACTCTCTGCTTAAGAGCAGGAAACTAAATTCTAGAGATAACCTAATTTTGTGGGAGGGGTGGAGACACAGTCACCCCTGAAGCCTAATTGGCCAGAACCCATCCAGGGGATGGGCAAATGTTTGAGTTTAGTCTCAGAACACGAACGAAAAGTTCAGTTCTGTTCTCAAGTTCAGTTCTCAGTTCTGTTCACAGTTCTGTTCTCTACAGTTCTGTACAGTTCAGACCAGAAGCAGTGCAGAGTTCAGCTCAAGTTCGGTTCCAGTTCGGTTCGAGCTGGTTCGCGGCCTGTTCGCAGTTCAGAGATGAGCTCAGTCCTAGCAGTATGACCAGAGAGAGTTCGGAACGGAGTTCCCAGGAGACGATCTGACGATCGTGACAGACCAACATCAGAGAAAATGGGTTAACAACGATTTCATTCAGGCCATCTGCTTTTCTCTCACTTTCCTTTCTTTTACTTAAAGTTTATTTTATTTCCGCTAAGTCTCGGGTCTGTTAAAGTTTCGCCGTAAAAGTCTCTCAACAACGAGTTTCTAACAGCGCGCTCCAACTTCAAACAACGCCCACAAGACTTCCATCCAGCCGCCAACACCCCACGCGATTGGCCTCCCCAGACGTCGACCAGACCTTCAGCGAATCAAAGATCCGGGAAAATCCCTGTACAGCCAGGAGAAGGGAATCCCCCTTTGTCAGACGACACGCGAAACCCAAACGCAAGTAACGCCTTTTTGATTCCAAGCTGAACTGGTGCATTAGATCAAATGTAATAACCCTGCCTAAGAAACGATAGGAGGTTAAATTACTGATCAATGGTTTCTTCAGGTCATGTTTCATAAATGCATAGATTGCTTAGGATTTCATAATTTCTCTCTCTTAGAACTTATTCTTTCCTCACCTTCTTCCTTTCTGCAACGTGTGAATGTGCGAGTGTGTGTGTTTATGTTAGATATTAGTTTGATGTGTTAGATTAATCAATAAAGTTCCGTTTGTATTCAAAGATAACTGTTCTTGTGTTATGTGCTTATCAATTTAATGTCTTGAACTGCCGATCTAAGTTACCTGGCTGTTAAATAGTGTTTCACTATTGTTCGGATATTAATATCCGCTGCAGAGTTGATATTTACGGCCCGTTCAAATGAACGCTAGAAGAGTCATTTGCTCGGCTGTAAAATAGACTCTCAAAATTCCCTATGAATTCATTAAATTCATTCATTTGAGCTAAATATACATGTTTCCCTTTAACAGAGCCCCCCTTTAAGTCCTTACATATCGGCGGACGAATAAGTTAAGGTGTAAACATTAATTCTGAATTATTTATACTACATAGTGTCATTCGAGTCTTTCATTTTAATTCAGTTCCCCGTTGAGTTATTATTTTATCTGACTCATAGTCGCTACAGGGTTGACAAACAAATAATTATTTGTCAAATTTTCATTCACCTTTTCTTTGTTACTGGCACAAAAAGGATAAGACTGACAAACATGAGTCACAATGGAATGTGCACCTTCCATTGGACACGTGTGAGACAAAACAGTGAATAAAATTATCTTGCAAACAAAATCCATTGTTTGGTTCTTTGAGTTGAAAGTTACATAGATACATAGATAAATCAGGGCCCTGCAAAACTGGCTCTTGACATAACAGATCTATAAGTGCTTTAAAAGCTCCTTCACACTCCTCTGTCCAGTGAAACTTAGAAGGACTCTTTTTGGTTAGATCAGTCAATGGGGTAGCCAGAGATGCAAAATGGGGAATAAAATGGCGGTACCACCCAATTAAACCAAGGAATGATCTCACTTGTTTCTTTGTCTGTGGCCTTTGAATGTTTTGAATACACTTAAGCTTCTCTACCTGTGGCTTAATCTGACCATGGCCAATGAGGCCAATGTAGGACATTACTAAGATGATCTAGATGTTCCTCCCATGTTCCACTTTATATCACTACATCATCTAAGTAGGCTGCTGCATATTGGTGACACCCAGCAAGTACACCGTCCATAAGTCTCTGGCACGTTGCTGGTGCTCCGTGTAACCTGAAAGGCATTACAGTGTACTTATATAGTCCTTTGGGGGCACGGAAAGCAGTATATGGCTTACAAGAGGGGTCAAGGGGCACTTGCCAGTATCCTTTACATAGGTCTAGTGTAGTCATGTAATGTGCTTTACCAAGCCTTTCAATCAGTTTGTCGATTTGAGGCATTGGATAGGAATCAAAGCAGGATAAACTGTTCAGTTTTCTAAAAATCTGAACAAAACCTCAGTCCACCGTCTTTCTTAGGAACCAGAAGTATAGGACTTGATCACTCACTTTGGGAAGGTTTGATTATTCCCATCTCCAACATCGTTTCAATCTCCTTCAGTTTCTTTACCATCCTCTCAGGAACTCGGTAAGGCTTCTGTCGGATTGGAGCTTCCTCCTTCAAGATGATGTTATGGGTAAACCACTTTGGTACACCCTGGTCTTTCCTGGAAGAGAGATGGAAAAGATTGACGTACCTCGTGAGCTGTTGTTGTTGTTGTTGTTCACTTAAGTGCGAATTAAGGCCAGGATCCTCCACTGGAGGTCAAATTGGATCCATCTCTAATTCATCTTCTTCCTCCACGACTGCCCGCACCATCAGTACCACTTGGTCTTTAGGCTCAAGTCCCCTCTCCATAAACTCTCTCAACAGGTTGACATGAAGGATCTGTTTAGGTCGCTTTCTTTCAGAACACAGAATCTCATGTGTTACAGGGCCCAGTTTTCGGGTGACAACATACCACTTGGCCAACAGTTTGCATGTACCTGAAGGTAACAGTACAAGAACTTTCTGCCCAGGTTTAAAGTCTCTTCCTCTGGCATGAGTGTCGTACCATACCTTCTGTCTCTGTCTTCTGGGCATCTTGTAGATTTTCTTTGGTCAAAGTCCTGAATGTCTCCAGCTTGTCCCTCATCTGCAATACATAAGAGATGACACTGCACTGGGCTGGTTTCTCTGCGGTCCACTCCTCTTTGAGCATGTCCAGGGGGCCTCGTACTTGCCTGCCATGCAAAAGCTCAAAAGGAGAGAAACCAGTTGAACATTGGGGCACCTCTATATATGCAAACAAAAGATAAGGAATCCATTTATCCCAATCTCTACCTGTCTCAGCCAAACTTTTTGAGCATGTTTTTCAGTGTGCCATTAACACGCTTAACTAAACCATCAGTTTGCAAAGGGAAAGGGTACACTTCAGGATATCTAGTTGAATAGTCTCAAATTATCAGGGCAAATTGGTTACCTGAACTACTCTTCACTAAAGGGCCAATTATGTCCATACCAATCCGATCAAAACGGGTACCAATGATTGGTAAAGGCTGCAGATAACTTCGGTCTGTCTTACGTACAGGAGCTACAAGCTGGCACTCAGAACAGATCTTACAGTAATCTTGTATCTCCTGATACATTTTGGGCCAGAAGAATCTTTGACTAATTTGCCCATTAGTTTTCTGCTGACCTAAATGTCCAGACCAGGGGATAGTATGACCCAGATGTAAGATCATCTTACGCAGTTCAGTAGGAACAACCAGTCTGGGACTCTCTGTGTTTGCCATATACAAAAGATTGTCTTTTAGGATATACTGATCCCCACAAAATTGTGGTACACCCACAGGATTACCATCTACCTCACACTTTTTGAAACAGAGGTTGTAAGGTAACATCTGACCTCTGCAATTCCCCAAAATTATCAGGCACCCGCCAGTAAGAATCAATTAAATCAGACTTGGGACCAGGGAGACATGGTACAATATCCTGGGCCTTAACCTTTCCCCTATGTTTTTCCTGCCTTCGTTGTCTTTTAGTCTTTTTATTCTTCCCCCCAGAACCAAACAAATCTGCATGGGCACTAGGAAGGGGTTGTACCTTTGGTTTGAGATCGGGTTACCACTGCACAAGTTTTGGGTGTTGCATTGATCAGGTCAGTTAAAGAAGGAAAATCATCACCTAACACCACATCATATGCCAGGTTGTCAATCACCCCCACCCTCAGCAAAATTGCCTGTTCATCAATAACCATGGATACATCAGCAGTTGGATAGGTCTTTTCTTCCCCATGTACACATCCTAAACATACTGTATCCCCATAGTTCAACATTTCACAGTTCAGTAAATTAGATATTACCAAGGTTTGTGTACTCACCGTGTCTACAAGTGCTTGAGCAGGATGACCATTGATAGTTACTGATATGATATGTCTATAGCCGCGTTTCCACCGAAATTACCCGGAACAATTTGTACCAGGAACTTTTTTTACAGGAACTTTTTTCCCCCCAGATCTGCTACTGTCTGCGTTTCCACTGCGGTCTAAAGTACCGGGTTGATAAGGCAAATTAGCCCAGAGACGTGGGACTATGCGCAACTGGAATCATTTTTGCGCGATACTGTCTGCAAATATAACAAGTGGAGGAGATGCAAGCAGCGCTGCTTTTGGTAGTTATGTATTGTTTTAATAAAGAGGTCATTAACAAAATGGCGGAAAAGAGACGAGTACTGATACTAAAGCGTATTCTGAACGCTCGTAAAGGTAGATTTAAAATAAGACAACGTTTGTGATTATCAGCTATGATGGACATTGACCGTGCGATTGCTGAGACGAACGAGTACCATCAGACAGAAAGAGCAAGACTGATATTTACTGAACGCAGAACGAACGAACCTCGCAAAAGGTTTTTAAAAATGCCGGTTGAAATAAAATGCTGCGTGAGTTCAACCAATGGGCATGTTCAGCGCCCAAGTCCCACCCCCGAAAGTTCCCGAATTTTGAAAAAGTACTACCCCGGGAGCAGGGCCGTTTGGAGGGGGAAATATTTACCCGGAGCTTCATTTAGACCCTGGTTCCTGCGGTCGAAACACACAGAGTACCAGCCCAAAGTTTCTAGTTCCTGGGGAAAGTTCTTGCAGTGGAAACGCGGCTTACGTTTGTCAGTGGATTTCAACCGTTCACTGGATCACTCATCTCTGGGAACATAACCCAAGGTAACAAACATGTGTTTTCATAATGGGCAAAGAGATGCCTTGTGCCCAGGCTGCTGGCAGTAAAAACAGATCAGGGGCCCCTTAGCAACAGTAGAAGTTTTCTCCACTCCTCCCAGTGTCTGCTCAATGGGCTCCTCAGTTTTACCCTTACCCACAGTACCTTTGTAAGTCTGTTGCGGTTCTCGAAGTGCAGCCATATAGCCATAGTTGATTTTCTTTAACCCAAGTCCTCACATCTGGACGAAGAATCCTCAATTACTACTCAATAATGAAAGTCTCTCCTATCTGGTCCTTGGCCTTGACTTCTGGTCACATCCACCTCTTGAACAAACCTTTGATTCGATTATAGGTCTCTCTGACACTCTCACCAGATGGCACTGTGAGACTCCTGAAGCACTGGCGATAAGTCTCCTCCGTTACATTGTACTTAGCTAGTACTGCAGCCTTAATGTCCTCGTAGAAGCCGGATTGTTGTTCATCCATCCCAGGATACGCTTCCAAGGCCTTGCCTGTCAACAGAGTAACAACTCGAGCCGCCCATTTATCTGGTAGCCATCCCCATGTTCTTGCAATACGTTCGAAACGAATGGAAAACTCCCCACATCTTCCCCCTCAATGAATTCAAGAATTTGTGGTTCATGATAATGTCTATAAGGTACAGCCGGTGATTGACTTATAGCTTGTATGCTATCAACAACAGGGTGAGCTTGAGTTGAATGTATCATACCTCTTAATGGTGGTGGGAAAGTCCTTGGTGTAGGTAAGGGGTGGTGAGTATTTTGGCTGACTTGCTCTTCAAACCCCCATTCATTTATAGATTTCTGAAAAATGGTGGATTTCAAATCATGCAGTTCATCAAACAGAATTTTCTAATTTCTTTGTTTTTGTCGCATGAAATCTCATTTCCATCAGAAATTCCTGTCCCATAACAACATTGTCTTTACCATCTCGAGGAGTACTAGCTGTCCCAGTCTTGGGTCTTACCACCGGGTCAGTCTCTTTATCTTGAATATTGCATGCTTGGTGAAACATGCTTGAAATGGCTTCCTCCTGTGCGGCAGCCCCCAGCTCCAAATCAACAACCTGAGCTTCCACTGTATCCTCTTCTCCTTCTGAGAACAAAACAGGATGTCCTCTGGTAGTCCGTTGAGGACCAAAATGCCCTTTAGCAGTCATCTTACTACTTCCAGTTTTCCTCTTCTACTGCCAGTTCCCACAGAGATGTCCATCCCACTTCTGACACCATTTGTTGTAAGGAAGTCTTAGCAGTGGCTAGGCAGGCATCAAGAAAAAGTAAAAACTCTGAAGTCTCTTAAAGGTGATTTAATTTTCTTGTCAGGGCATGCTCCAAACAGTGTAACCAGGTTCCATCCACCAAAATTCCAATACAGGAATAACAAAGTACAAACAAAAGTAGAAGAGAAAACAAACAAAAGAAAATAATATTTACATGAGAAACATCAACACGTTGGCTACTGGCCCAACAGTCACACTCAATTCTCGCTCTCTCTTTGTTCAAACAATTAGACTCTTTATAGCTGAGGCTCCTCCCCTCAAATTCAAACAAACCAATGACTCGGCTATTTCACTTACAATCTACATAGTCATTGGCGATTCTATTACACGGAACGTGAAGATAGAGACACAGTAATAAAATAATTATTCAAAATTTTGTAATTATTAAAAAAAAAATTATCAGCCATTTATATCAAAACAATTCAGCGATGAATACTAATATTGCCCACCTGCGGGAGCCACAGGACAGCAAATCCTTTAAGATCACAGTTTAAAGACTATTAAATGTATTCAATAAATTGACTTGTAGTAAAAAAATAGCATACAAATTCACTATAGATTAATTAAGTTTAATAAAGCCCAATATAATACGTTTGCCAAAACGGTGACCTCCAAAATACTTAAAGACCATACTGTTACATATATGTGTTTCTGTCATGTTATTTGCTTTGGTCACATGTTCCTTTGTCTATGTTTCCCGCCACTTTCTCTGTTTCCTTGGTTACCCTCGTTAGTCTAGTTCTGTTCAGCTGTGTTTAGTTATCCTCATCTGTATCACCTGTGCCCCTCGTTAGTAAGTCATCAGTGTTTGTATTTAGTTCCCTCTTGTTCAGTCTTGCTTTGTCTGGTCTACGTTATGTTAGAGCTGTTTGGTGTTCTGGTTTAATGTGTACTTAAATAAAGCCTATCTTTGTGGAAATCCCGAATTGCCTCTTCTCTGCTGCACCAGACATCCGTAACAGTAGACCGGACCAATACAGTGAAAGGACTTCTTTAAAGATGGGCATTTTCCTGTTCCCGCTCTTTCCAGTGTCCCCAGTAGAAGACTCTTCGGCGGTGGATCGCCTGTGTGGGCTCAGGCAGGACGGTCGCCCGCTGGAGAGGTATGTGGAGAAATTTACGGAGCTTGCTTATCTGGTGAACTGGCCAGATGCACCGCTTAACGCGGTTTTTCTGATGGGCCTGGACGAGGACACTATTCATTTCCTGGAACCTGCCTGTTCCTTTTCCCTAGTTGAGACAATCAATCTGATATTGATCCTAAATTGTTCAGAGTTCAAGATTGTAGAAGAGGTTCCTAAGAATACATGTCTTCCTCGTCCAGTCCCCTCAGAGAAGCTCGCTGCCTGTTCAGTTCACTCTCAGCCAGTTTCCTCCGCATATCCCTCCAGTAGGCCTGCCGGGAAGGTCCTGCCTGTCCCCAAGCCCAGGCGGAAGAGGAGGGCTGCCGCAAAGCCCCCGTCTCAGGCCATGACAGCTGCTACCACGGCAGATTCATTGGAGCGGTGGTTGATAGACTTTGGGAGCGATCCTACCGCTCTGTGTCTCCTGGATTCCGCTCCAGACTCTCCTGTGACCGCTCCGTGTCTCCTGGATTCTGCTCCAGACTCACCTGTGACCGCTCCGTGTCTCCTGGATTCTGCTCCAGACTCTCCTGTGCTCGCTCCGGGTTTCCTGGATTCCGCTCCAGACTTTCCTGTGCCCGCTCCGTGTTTCCTGGATTCCGCTCCAGACTTTCCTGTGACCTCCAAAATACTTAAAGGGTTAGTTCACCCAAAAATGAAAATTCTGTCATTAATTACTCACCCTTATGTCGTTCGACACCCGTAAGACCTCCGTTCATATTCGAAACACAAATTAAGATATTTTTGTTGAAAGCTGATGGCTGAGAAAGGCTTCAGTTAGGCCTCCATTGGCATTCAGTACACTTATACTCCCAAGACCCATAAAAGGCACTTAAAATGTCATTACAAAGTCCATCTCACCACAGTGACTCTACAATAATCTTACGATGCGACGACAATAGTTTTTGTGCGCAAAAAAAATCAAAATAACACCTTTATCCAGCTTGTTATTGCCTTCCGCGTGTGCCTCCACGACGCATGCACGAGAATATGACGTAGCGCCGGGGCTCGGGATTCCATGAAATGCACACTCTAACCCCATTTTGAGCACTACGCCGAGACCTAAAGCACGATCAATGTAGAATCCAACAGCTGAGATTCGCGCGTCTTCCTCTGATTGTAAACAAATCACTTCTGGGTCATGTGTCCGAACGCCGGATCTGCGTCATATTCTCGCGCATGCGTCGTGGAGGCACACACAGAAGGCAGTAACAAGTTGGAAAAAGGTGTTATTTTGATTTTTTTTGCGCACAAAAACTATTGTCGTCGCATCGTAAGATTATTGTAGAGTCACTGTGGTGAGATGGACTTTGTAACGATGTTTTGAGTGCCTTTTATCCGTCTTGGGAGTATAAGTGTACTGAATGCCAATGGAGGCCTTTCTCAGCCATCAGCTTTCAACAAAAATATCTTCATTTGTGTTCCGAATATGAACAGAGGTCTTACGTGTCTCGAACGACGTGAGGGTGAGTAATTAATGACAGAATTTTCATTTTTGGGTGAACTAACCCTTTAAAGACCATACTGTTACATATATGAAGAGTTTCGTTGTGTAGATCTGAAAATTCAGCTTTTGTCCCCGTTATGATTGAATCACAGGACCGGATACCAGTAATTTGCCAAGAGATCTCTTCTTATTATTTTATATATCAGACATAGTTGAGACATTGAAAAGTTATTGTCTCATGCCAGCTGTATGTTTCTCCATTCCTCCATTTCTCTCCCCTCTCCCTTCTTCATCCTCCCCCATCCTGTCTCCCGTCTCTCATCTCTCTCATCTCATCACGTCCCGTCTCGTCTCGTCCCGTCTCGTCTGAGGCCGAACACTCAATTTGGATATTATATATACTACTAACAGAGGATCTCACTTGGAAGAGACCTCCATAGAAGGAAGAGAAACATGCGTCCTATGTTTAAAATAGAGCGTATACATCATGCTTACATCAGTTGCACAATCCACTTTCCTTATAAAGAATCAGTTTACAATACATCAGGAACAGATGCATGCTACTGTGTTCATCAGTGGAAACATGTTCTATAAGTATGCACATTCCTGTAACAGATATAGCTCATCCAAGTCTCTCCTTGGGACACAATGTTCAACACAGTCTGACTTTACATTGTACATTATACAAATAATTATGAAAAATAATAAAACATAATAATACTAAATAAAAATAACATTAAACAATAAAATTTCGATCTTCAGTCTCTCCTCTGGAACTACGAAAGTCAGTTCCACACCGTCACCCCTCCAGTGGCCATCTAGTGGAGCAATAGTGAAGAAAAGGAAAGGCAAAAGAAAGAAAAACAACAAACAGAAAACAAACAAAACAAATAACCCAAACCCATGATATGTCCCTGCATACTATGTGTCTTTTATCATCTATGTGTATGCATTTAAAATGTACCCCATACATCTAAGAAAGGAAACATTAATAAATCTTCGCCAGTACCTGAACTTATTCGGTAAATATACCTGAATTCCTTCAGTTCCTGGTTCAAAATAACAAACTAAAAGAAACGTTGATATTAAAGAATCCTATCCCTTGGGGTTGTAAATCAGTAAGCAGGTGTTGATTGTTTGTCAGTTGTGTTTTGTAAGTATAAAATCCCCTATTCCACTCTGTATTTCCCATTCTCGGTTTTATCCATATTTTGTATTGAGAATATCTTCATCTCTTATCAAAGCATGTCTTGAAACATGTCTGTTCATTATTCATTTGTTTAGAAAAGTCAACTCAGTTGTTTTGCATTAGAATGATTCCAACAATCTAAAATAACTTATGCTAAGGTTTTCTTAGTTAAAAATGTTAAATTCACTTGACCTTTGTTATCCAGAACTTCTCTTAAATCAGCAAAAGCAGTCTTCATCTTTAACCACCACCATGTCTTGGAATTATCCTGTCATGTCTTAATGATCTACAGGAGTGAAAACTATGATAGAGACATGTTAGTTCAATATCACACTTTCAGAGATTCACCATTATGCTGAATATGAAACTTCTAAACAATAATTGCACATAAGGCAACCATCTTCATGTTCCTGATATAAATTAAGAAGCTTTTCTGTTATGGTCTCCACAGGAATGAATTACAATCCCTCATGGTCTCAGCTGGTTCGTGAAAACCCATTCCCCTTATCTCTTTATGAATGATCATCTTTCCCAGGGTGTCCCCCTGGCATAGTCACACCATCCAAGGAATGTGGTTGCTGGTGATCTGGTATGGAGGAGCTCACATTTCTAGGGCAGACTACTGTAACTTCTCACAGCTCTCCCTTCAATGATGCTGTTGGCCTTACAAACATCTTCTCTCTCTCATACACATCTCACAATCACACCTCCCTTCAGGAGATGCCCAGTAGCGGCGGTAAAATCCCTGCCTTAGATTGTCCCCTTTTTGGCCAAAAGAAGATCTTATCCGTCATTGAGAAATCACCTCATGCTCACTGGTAACCACTCTTTCCATTACGGAACCTTTGACAGGCATTTTCTTCAACAGAATCAAGGAATTGCATTCAAGAGCCATCAGAACCATTTGGAATGCCTAATAGTTTCAAAACATGGAGACAGATTAATAACAGCACTATTAATAACTTAAATCAATTAGTTATTACAACCATCCGTTCAGAGTAAAGTTCTGCTTCATCTGTAACCGGAGCCATCGGCCCTGTACATGGTGAAGACAAAGATGAGACAAAGAAGTTACTGGTCATAGAGTAACTAATCCAAAATGATCACTTATATCATTTAAGGTCTGTATTTATAAGCTTGAGTGAATGAGTTTTGCTTAAAACATTTAATCACTAATTGCCATTTCTTTAACATCTCTGTGTCTATGATTTCCAACTGAAACACTGTGCTTTACTATAAATAACGTATCACTCATAGCACAGGCTCAAATAGCATTCAGCTGTCTATGAATGAGAGAAAAACCACTGAGGCAAAGTCCACAATGCCCCAGGACTGCATTTTCATAAACATTTAACATAGTTTCATTCTACTATTTTTACTCTGGCTTAACCAGAAATTGCATGTTTTTGATTGCATCTTTGTTTATATTTGTCTTTTCTCTTTTTCCTTTTTTTTATTATATATTTTTTATATATATATATATATATATATATATATATATATATATATATATATATATATATATATATATATATATATATATATATTCTATATATTAATGTATCTTGCAGATGCTTTCTTTGTTTGCAGCCATTTTGCAAATAATTTGTATATGTTTCTCTATGTGAACTAGAGAAACAGCAGGCTATCTATTTATAAGTGTGTGTGTGTGTGTGTGTGTAGAGAGAGAGAGAGAGAGGAGAGGGTATAGGGTGAATTCCAAAGGGAGGGGCTGCTCTACCTTATGAACACTTGAGAAACTCGAGGAAAGGAAAAAGAAACAGTTAAAAGTTAACTCATATATTTTCAATTGTATTTTACTTCAAAATTCAGTTTAACTCAAACAAAACCTTTATCTTTTTTTTGTTTCATTTTTTTTTTCAGTTGAATTCAGCTCAGTTTCCTCCCCAAATATTGAACAGCTTCACTGTCAAAATCAGAAGGCCAACGATTCTAGCCACTTTTATTCATAAAGGCGCCTTATACCTTTAGCGTGTTTAAACGTTTTAGGGCTTTCTAAAGCTGCGCAACCTTTAGCGCAGACCCGCCACTTTAAACCGCTTTAATCTCACAGTTCGTTGCACTTCCCCGTACTTCTTCTAAGCACGGCTCTAAGGCGAGAAGGACACTTTAGAGATTTTCCCTGCCTAAAAATAACAAAATTTAACAATAAAACAAAACTGCAGTCTCGCCGTGTTCCGACCACCTTACAGTCACAACGAACTAATTGCTAAATCGCATTACGGATTAATCTCCCGAAAATTTGACAAAATGGTCTTTTGCACAAAAGAATCCACTTTTAACCCAGCTTCATTCAATATTTTGGAGGTCCACTGATCAGAACAACTGAAGTAAATCACATCCAAATAAATTACTTAAAATGTAACTATGTCTGACACATATTCATTGGCAACACAACTGGTATTTCAAAATAACACAGATCTTTTTAGCAGTTTCAGTCACTGTCTCAACAATATATATCATCAGGCAGACTTAGAATCTTTAAGAAAAAGAAAATGTCTTACCTGATGAATTGATTGAGACAAATGTCTGAAATGCAGATCCTGTTCGTGTGACGCCAAGTTGTAGATCTGAAAATTCAGCTTTTGTCCCCGTTATGATTGAATCACAGGACCGGATACCAGTAATTTGCCAAGAGATCTCTTTTTATTATTATATATATCAGACATAGTTGAGACATTGAAAAGTTATTGTCTCATGCCAGCTGTATGTTTCTCCATTCCTCCCTTTCTCTCCCCTCTCCCTTCTTCATCCTCCCCCATCCTGTCTCCCGTCTCTCATCTCTCTCATCTCGTCACGTCCCGTCTCGTCTCGTCCCGTCTCGTCTCGTCTGAGGCCGAACACTCAATTTGGATATTATATATACTACTAACAGAGGATCTCACTTGGAAGAGACTTCCATAGAAGGAAGAGAAACATGCGTCCTATGTTTAAAATAGAGCGTATACATCATGCTTACATCAGTTGCACAATTCACTTTCCTTATAAAGAATCAGTTTACAATACATCAGGAACAGATGCATGCTACTGTGTGCATCAGTGGAAACATGTTCTATAAGTATGCACATTCCTGTAACAGATATAGCTCATCCAAGTCTCTCCTTGGGACACAATGTTCAACACAGTCTGACTTTACATTGTACATTATACAAATAATTATGAAAAATAATAAAACATAATAATACTAAATAAAAATAACATTAAACAATAAAATTTCGATCTTCAGTTGCAAAACGAGATATATCCATTTTGAGAAATGTTGGTTATTTAACATTATTATTTAAGACATCAACAGTCAAGTTCATTCAAAAAATTTTTGTACATTAAACTATTACTTGAGCTCAGTGAAGGCCAGGGACACAATATTCTTCAAATCCAGGATATTTTTTATTTAATTTTATGTCCATAAATAGTTCATAAATAAGTCAAAAACAATGCCAAAATGCAACATATTTATCTTAACATTGTCAAACATCTTAAATTGGTTAAAAAAACAATACATCATAAATAAATGGAATAGTATATACAAAGATTGATTAATAATAATAAGATTCCGAGTTTTGGCCAGAACATACACAACATAACATTTTTTTTATTTTTTTTGCAAAACGCTATATATCCACCTTAGGCTATATTCTACTACTGTAATACCAATAAGAAAAGCTAGTGAATCAATTTTATCCTGGTCCACTTTTGTAGCGTTTTTATACATTTTTGTGAAGTTGAAGGCTACATCCTCATCTGACAGTTTGTCGGCATGACACAGACCAACATTACTCGCGGTCGCACGATGACCACAATTCATCTTTGGATGTTTTCCCTCCCCTGAATGCCTTGCCCGTTTGGTCTTCTCCCTTTGACGATTTTCTTTAGATGCCTTCCTCTTTCTCCCAACAGCAGCTGGAATGACCGGCTCCAATCCGTCATCGAAATCAATAACGTTAGCTTGACTCTGAAGCTTTGATTCTCTGACTGACAGACAGCTGTTGATCAGTGACGTAGCCTACATGACGGACAGCTCGTCTACAGTATAAACAATTAAATGGTAAACGTTTTTTAGTTCGCCTATTGAATCCTCTTTTTAAAAATATGCTTTTTTGTTTTGATATTATCGTTAAATCACTGAGCAAACTCGGAGCACTTCACCGGCGGTGACTCTGTCCTCGCGTGACATCCTGAGCTCGCGCAGCATCCTGAACGTTCTATATCGCACTTTGTAAAGAAACTGGGCTGGCGGATATCGCGTTTTGTGAAAAAATACATTTTGTAGTAGGCTTAAAATGTACATTTTTAAATCTTATTAATGGCAGTGATTTCCAATAATAAAATCCAAATGTCGCGTTTTGCAACCGAACTCTTCATATGTATTTCCTGGAAAACTCCTGTGCCCGTTCCGGGTTTCCTGGATTCCGCTCCAGACTTTACTGTGCCCGATCCGTGTTTCCTGGATTCCGCTCCAGACTTTCCTGTGCCCGCTCCGTGTTCCCTTTCGAGGGAACTCGCACTGCATCGGAACGACACTTTGGGGATGCTCCCTTAGCATCAGCGAATCTGAAACCAGAATGCCAACTAGGCCAATCCGATAGGCGTGCGTGATGACGTAATCGTGACGGCATACCCGGAAGTATAAAAGGGGAGCTGGAACGTAATGGCATCAGTTATCGCTCTTCAGCATAGCGCTCTGTGTAACAAAACTGTCTGTCTATTTATTGTTGTACGTCAGTAAAAAAGTGTGTGAATGATGGAGTGTGAGAACACTAGAGAGTTTAAGCAGTGTGTGCATCCTTGCCCTCGCTACATGTCGGGCTCGGATACACACCTGCTGTGTGTGCACTGCCTGGGCGTTCAGCATGCTCGAGCGGCTCTCGAGGGAGCCGCTTGTGAGCATTACAAGAAGCTGACGCTCAGGGTGCTCCGCTCTCGGCTGGCCGTGCTCGATGAGGCCGGCCAGCCTCGTGAGCCCCGTGGATCGGTCCCGCATCCGCCGAGGCGGTGCGGCGAGGCTGGTCATGGGGCTCACGGATGGACTGTCAGCGGGACTGGGACTGCTGAGGCATCTTCCCAGTCTTTATCTGACAGTTCAGATGTTCTCCTTCCCCGTGTGGAAGCCCGCGCTGCGGCTTCTTCCCCCGGGGCGGAGGACCCGATGTGTGAGCGGTCTGATTCTGAGGAATTAGACGTGCTCAGCATCGAGTCAGTCGAAGTTATAAGCACTTCTTAAATATGCAAGATTCCATCTCGCGATTGCTGAAAAAAAAAGGCAGCGCGCAGGTTATGGGTCTGCAATTAAAGTGAACACACGTGATCGGTGTGCATGAGATACTGGTTGGCTTAACGGCGAGTCCGTATAGTACGTTAAATCAGTATTGTCTGATATGGCTGCATTTAAGTCTGAGGATTTAAATGAGATATGATCTGACTCTGAGGAGTTAGATATTCAGCCTGTCATTCAGACCATGTTTCACCGTATTGTGTGACACTGTTTGGCTTTTTTCTCGAGGGATGAAAACCAATTGTATTATGACGGCTTGAACCACGTTGCTGAGGCAACGCGGGGTCTATGAGTCCGTATAATACAAATAAAACAGTGTTGTCTGATTAATTACGGCTACATTTAATTCTAAGGAATTAAATAAAATATAATCTGACTTTGAGGAGTTAGATATTTAGCCTATCATTCAGACTATGTTTCACCTTATTGTGGCTGCATTTAATTCTGAGGAATTAAATTTAAATATTATCTGACTT
Organism: Gobio gobio; assembly: GCF_949357685.1. Classification (NCBI taxonomy): domain Eukaryota; kingdom Metazoa; phylum Chordata; class Actinopteri; order Cypriniformes; family Gobionidae; genus Gobio; species Gobio gobio. The sequence goes on from NC_137120.1 coordinate 20,986,940, forward strand.
TGAGGAGATATATTTTTTATTCAGCCTATTATTCAGATCAGGTTGCACGGGTTTGGTGATTATGATGGCATTTAATTCCGAGGAATTGAGTGTCATGTTATCCGACTTTGATAAGTTGGATACTTTAATTCTGTCACCCAAGCGTGTTTAACCCTTAATCGTCCCTTGGGGTCCAGCTGACCCCACTGGACTTTTCCTCCATTTTTTAAAAGTGTTCCCTTCATCTCAGGGCCATGAGACTCGGTGACTTTTCCTAAATAATCTATCTAAACATGCACAAAAAATCTGGGCTTGATTTGGTTGTTCTAAAGGTGTGTAAAAAAAAATGTACCGTTTAAGTCCCTCGGGGTCAGATTGACCCCACATTGAAAATGAATGGGAAAGTGTAAAAAATAAAAAAAAATCACTTTTTTTGTCAATTTTTTTTTACTAAATCCAGTATAAATCTGAAAATTTCCACATTTATATCAAGGTCTGGTCCTAGAGCATAAACACAAAGTAGAACGAACTTTCTATCTCATACACACACACGTACACACGTACACACACACAAACACACACATGTGTGTGACTGCAACAGAGAGTATTTTTATTGAAATTGGCAAATAAAATCAACAAAACTGGCATAAATCTGAAAGATTTTCATACATAAATGAAGTACTAATACTAGAGCACAAATGCAATATGGAACAAGCATGTTCACTCACACGCACACACACACAAACACAAACACAGGTGTCTGGAGCATTTTTTTGGATTTTGGCAATGAATGGGAAAATGTAAAAAATGCTTTTTTTTCACTTTGTTTGTAAAAAAAAATCAACTAAATCCAGTATAAATCTGAAAATGTCTACATTTATATCAAGATCTGGTCCTACAGCATAAACACAAAGTGGAACGAACTTTCTGTCTCATACACACACGCACACACACACACACACACACACACACACACAAACACACACACACACACGTGTGTGACTGCAACAGAGAGCATTTTTATAGAAACTGGCAAATAAAATCAACAAAACTGGCATAAATCTGAAAAAATTCCATACATAAATGAAGGACAAATACTAGAGCACAAATGCAACATGGAACAATCATGAGAAAGAGAGGGAAAAGGGCAAATAAAAGAAAGATGAAAGGCAGCTTAACTTTTGCATAACTTCCCTATGGACCTCTATAGGATAATGTGGTCATTGCACTCTCTTTCTCTTTAACTATAATTCCTAAAGTTTTTCCACAAACCTACAGATGGCGGTATTCTATCCCTAACACATAGAGCAATGTCCAAAAACTATTTATATTTATTTAAGATCATCATTCAAGTGATTTTTTCATAAAAAAATAATTTTTAATGAGCCAATTTATGACATTGTTAGGTATTTGTGCAGCAAATAGGTAAAAAACTACCAAATACCCACAAAAACACAGCATAAATGTATAGTTGAGAAGTAAATAAAAAAATGATATATAGTTTTCCATGTAAAAAAATTATATTTCCTTCTGCAATCGCTCTGTAAAAGTTTGGGGTCTATCTGACCCCAAGGGACTCAAACGTAAACCCTACTTGAGGGGCGATTAAGGGTTTACTTGTGAACTGGATATTCATCTAAGATGGAGCCCTCCTGAAGTTGATGTTGTTCTCGCCACCTTGTGGCCTGCGGGACACATCAGTTTCAGGCAATTGCTAATCGCAGTGTCCGCTCTAGTGTTGTGGCCCTGTTGAGCTGCTCCCTTAGATGAGGCCCCTGCTGGCCAGCCCCCTCTCCCGGGTAGGAGCGATCGAGGTCGTCTCCCCTGTGGAGTTTTCGGGAATCGATGCTGTGTTCCCGCCGTCTAGTACGCTTCGGGCCACATCGTTTCCCCGTGCATGCGTGCTGCACCAGCCGCCTCTAGCAAGACTTGCGGTGGTCCAGCAAACGCGTACGCACACCGAAAATCTTCCTCGATTTCGCCCTGCCGGTTAGCCGCTTCAGGGGGTCGGGGAGGAGGCTCGGTTGACACCCGAGACCGGCCTCGAGAGGCTGGTTCCCTTAGCAGATTATCTCGGCGCATGGTTATGCCTCCGAATATATCAGCTTGGGGCCTGCGACTGTAGAAAGGGGCATACAGACTGCAGTCCGGTTACCTTCCCCTGAAGTTCAGTGGGGTGGTCTGGACGGCAGTGGTCCCTGGGCAGGTTCGGGTAATGGAACAGGAAGTTCACTCCCTGTTGGTAAGGAGGCCACAGAATGTGCTCCTCCGCCAGACAGGGAGTTCGGGTTCTACAGCCAGTACTTCATAGTTCCTAAGAGGGATGGCGAGTTGCATCCAACTTTAGACCTGAGTAGGGTTGGGTACCGAAATCCGGTTCCAATATGGCACCGGTGCTTATATAATCGGTATGTACCGGACCGAATCAGAACGCAGATTTCGGTTCTTCATTTCGGTGCCAAAATTCAAACGTGCTTTCGCTTGCTTTGGCTGGCACAGAGCCAGAGACACACGCTCAGCGCTGGTCACAACTCATGACAACTATTCAGTGTTTTCAACCACATCATCTTTATTTCAGGTTTCAGACATTTAAATGATCATAAGTACTAGCAAAAAACACACACAGATGTCTATGAAAGCGGCAATGACAATCCTTTGAGATGGTTATAATTTGACTAACGTTACGTGTTTTATTCACGTCAGATACATGCACATTATATAGTAACTATATCGTTTACTCTATTCTTCTTCCAGTTCACTGGTCACTTACTTTCATGTATTTCGTGAGACGAGAATGAACTCAAGTGTTGTAAATCCGACAGATCCGATTCTGAGGCGCAAACTAACGGCGCCGCCCATTGCGCTTTATAGATCAACTAACACACATTCACTCACACATGTGAACATCAGATAGTTCGTAACACAGTTAAGAAGTTTGTGAATATTTTGAATAAAAAGAAAAAACGAAATAAACCCGATACAGCTGAGCTGTCAGCGCCATTGCGGCTGCTGTGTGTCATGTGAGAAGCATGACGTGTCGCCATGGAAACATTAAGGCGATGTGTTCTAAAATATTTAGCCAGAGAATATGATAATATTTCAAAATAAAGCTGAAGCTCGAAGCTGGTTAGTAGCAGACAAAGAATACAGACTAGGCCATCTGCTGTTATTACTGTAACTGTTATTTAGAGTTATATTAGGCTTGTTGTAGTTGGGTTAGGTGGCTTAAGTTTTACTGTGAATTTGTAAATAAGTCAATTATAATTTGTAAATAAGTAAATTGTTTTTTGTATTTATTTATATTCATACATTTAAGTATACATTAAACTTTTAATAAATGGTTCAATTTAAATAAAAAATAAATAAATAAAAAGCCATTTAATGTCATCCACCTCGTTTTGTGGCCTTTTTAAAAAAAAAAGTATCGGTTCAGGCACCGTTTAGGCACCGGAACCGTTTTAAAAGTATCGGTTTGGCACCGGAATCGAAAAAAACCCAAACGATACCCAACCCTAGACCTGAGGTACTTGAAACGTTCTCTGAGGAGATTCAGATTCAAGATGCTTAGCAATTCCTCCATTGTGATTCAGATCCACTGAGGACTGGTCTGTCACGATGGGTCTGAAGAGGACGCATACTTCCCTGTATCCATCCTTCTGTGTCACAGGAAGTTCCTGAGGTTCGCTTTTTGGGGCAAAGCGTACCAATATCGGGTTCTTCCAGGCGGCCTAGCCCTTTGAGACTCTACACGCAGTAGCGTGTTGACGCCTTCTCAGAGAACTGTGTTCCTGGGAGTCGTATGGTCTGCTGGGGCTCATTGCGGCTGCGTCCAACAGAATATCTCTTGGCCTGCTGCGTGAGACCCTTACAGTGGTAGCTGGGAATCAAGGGGTTTTCCTCGGGGGGAAAACCATTCTGTATGATCAGGGTAACGCGCAGATGCCTTCGTTCCCTAGTCATATGGAAGGAACCTTGGTTTCTGTCCCAGGGGCCAGTGTTGGGAGCGTTCTGTTGCCGGTAATCCGTTTCAACAGGCGCCTCCCTCACTGGCTGGGACGTGGTTATGGGAAGTAAACCAGGTGGCTTTCCTTGAGGGGAAATCCATTCTGTATGATCAGGGTAACGCGCAGTGGCCTTCGTTCCCTAGTCATATGGAAGAAACCTTGGTTTCTGTCCCAAGGGCCAGTGTTGGGAGCGTTCTGTTGCCGGGAATCCGTTTCAACAGACGCCTCCCTCACTGGCTGGGACGTGGTCATGGCGGCCGCTTTGCGAGAGGTCTGTGGGAGACCAGGCATTTCTCCTGGCACATCTACTGCCTGGAAATGCTGGCGGTCTACAAAGCTCTGAGGAGCTTTTTCCCGGACCTCCGCGGCCACCATGTCCTGATATGGAAGTAACCCAGGTGGCTTTCCTTGAGGGGAAATCCATTCTGTATGATCAGGGTAACGCGCAGTGGCCTTCGTTCCCTAGTCATATGGAAGAAACCTTGGTTTCTGTCCCAAAGGCCAGTGTTGGGAGCGTCCTGTTGCCGGAAATCCGTTTCAACAGACGACTCCCTCACTGGTTGGGGCACGGCAGGGGGGTTTGAGGTTGCGCCCTCTTTGCAGACTGGCGCATCACATCCTCCTGTGGTCCCAAGGGAAACTGTTGTCCATCAGGGCAATGTATGTCCAGAGGGTCCAAAATCAGGGAGCAGACATCCTGCCGAGGCAGGGGCTGAGGCCCGGGGAGTGGCGACTCCACCCAGAGGTGGTGGAGGCCATATGCAAGAGGTTCGGCCCAGTGGAAGTGGATTATTTGCGTCTCGAGAGACGTCCCACTGCCCACTGTGGTTTTTCCTCACGCATCCAGCCTCGCTGGGGTTGGATGCCATGGTTCAGACGCAGCCGAGGCTGTGTCTGTGCGCATTTCCCCCGATTGCTCTGCTTCCGGGAGTCCTGGAGAGGGTCAGGCGACAGGGGGTCAGTCTACTTCTGGTAGCACCCCGTTGGCCGACTCGAGTTTGGTTCTCGGATATCATAGCTCTGCTAACAGGTCAGCCGTGGGAGATTCCTCTGAGGAGGGATCTCCTATCTCAGGCGGCGGGTACGATATTTTACCCCCGCCCAGAGATTTGGAACCTGTGGGTCTGGCCCCTGAGGGGACCAGGTACCTAGAGGCTGGCCTATCGGCGGAGGTGATAGAGACCTTACTCAGTTCCAGGGCTCCGTCTACGAGGAGACTGTACAGCCTCAAGTGGAATGTATTTTCCACTTGGTGCAGGGAGCGTGAGGTGGACCCAGTTAACTGCCCGGTGGCTTCAGTGCTGGAGTTCCTCCAAGATCGCTTCTCTGCAGGGCTTAGAAACAGCCACGTACACTCAAGGTGTACGTGGCTGCCATTGCGGGTTTCCACACTCCTATGGGTGATGGGCCTCTGGGTAGGCACCAACTGGTTGTACAATTCCTCCGTGGGGCTCGGAGGATGAGGCCTGCGGCTCGGTCCAGAGTTCCAACCTGGGACCTGGCAGTGGTTCTCGAAGGATTGGCTGAGGCCCCCTTTGAACCATTGGAGTCGGCTGGACCAAAGGACCTGACCCTTAAGGTGGCTTTTCTCCTTGCCATTACCTCTCTCAGGAGAGTGGGAGATCTCCAGGCCTTGGCGGTAACGCCAACCTGTCTGGAGTTTGCCCCGGGAGGAGTAAAAGCCATCTTACACCCTAGGCCGGGCTACGTGCCTAAGGTGCCTTCAAGGGTGGTCAGGTCATTGGTCCTGCAGGCATTCCATCCTCCGCCTCACGTGAGGCTTCACCTACTCTGCCCGGTTAGGGCTCTTAGAGTTTATCTGGCGAAGTCTGCACAGTGGAGGAGATCGCAACAACTGTTGGTGTGTTTTGGCTCACCTAAGAAGGGATTGCCTGCGTCTACTCAGACAATCAGTAATTGGATTGTCCAGGCGATTACCATGGCCTACCAGGTGCGCAGTTTGCCTTCACCTGTGGCCGTGAGGGCTCATTCCACCAGAGGCATGGCCTCTTCGGTGGCCCTTCTTTCTGGGGTCCCCTTGCAGGATATCTGCGAGGCGGCTGGGTGGGCTACCCCACACACATTTATCAGGTTTTATAGCCTGGATCTCCCTACAACGCCTGGTGCTAGGGTGCTCCAGTCCTAGTTGTGCCCGGTATCCGGCTTCACACTAGGGCAGGTGCTACCCTTCGTTGTGGCCTAGTTGGGATTCGTTCCCCAAAGCGTCGTTCCGATGCAGTGCGAGTTCCCTCGAAAGGGAACTGCTCGAGTTATGTATATAACCCTTGTTACCTGAGAAGGGGAACGAGCACTGCATCCCGACGCCACACCTCGGCGCGCCTGGAGCGCATGCTTCAGAGCAATTACTGACGCCATTACGTTCCAGCTCCCCTTTTATACTTCCGGGTATGCCGTCACGATTACGTCATCACGCACGCCAATCGGATTGGCCTAGTTCGCATTCTGGTTTCAGATTCGCTGATGCTAAGGGAGCATCCCCAAAGCGTCGTTCCGATGCAGTGCTCGTTCCCCTTCTCAGGGAACAAGGGTTATATACATAACCAGAGCAGTTTCCTGGATTCCGCTCCAGACTCACCTGTGCCCGCTCCGTGTTTCCTGGATTCCGCTCCAGATTCACCTGTGACCGCTCTGTGTCTCCTGGATTCTGCTCCAGACTCTCCTGTGCCCGCTCCGGGTTTCCTGGATTCCGCTCCAGACTTTCCTGTGCCTGATCCGTGTTTCCTGGATTCCGTTCCAGACTCTCCTGTGCCCGCTCAGTGTCTCCTGGATTCCGCTCCATCCTTCCACGAGCCCGCTCCACTATCAAAACACGCCCAAATTCTTCACTAGTGGTTTCACACACAAAGACAAATGGCTAAAATTTAAGCAAGGGGAGCTAACAGCTTCTGAAGATTTTAAAAGTATAATCTCTGTTTTGCCTTCATTGAGGTGTAGAAAATTTCGGGACATCCAGGCCTTTACATCTGCTAGACAAGCCAACAGGGTATCCAAACCAATGTTATTTGATCCCAGGGGCAGAGAAAGGATATGCCATGTTTCCTAAAAATCAACCCTAGCATATACAAGGACAATAAAATCGGATCAAGAATAGAACCACACATAAGAGGAGCCGCATTGGAAGTAAATTCACCAATACTAACAGAGAACCTTCTACAATTCAAAAAGGATTTAAACCATTTAAGGGCATTTCCCTGAATGCCCAGTGCTCCAAATGTCAGATGAAAACAGAGTAGTCAACCGTGTCAAACGCCACACTCAAATCTAACTGCACTAACACAGCAGACTTGCCAGTGTCGAAAATCAGTAAAACATCATTTAAAACTTTTTCCAGAGCTGTTTCTGTTAAATGGTATTTCCTAAAACCTGATTGGAATGCTTCAAAAATCAGTTTTTTATTCAGAAAGCTCTGTAGTTGGTGAAACACTATTTTCTCTAAGATTTTAGACGTAAGAGAATGATTTGAGACTGGCCCAAAATTTGACACAACCGTTGGATCCAAATCTAGGGTGGCCGAGACAGCTCAACGCGCTGCAAATGAAGAAAACACATGCAAATAGAAAAAACATCTTCAGTTTGACAACACATGTGCTGCAAAAGTTCACAACACATGCAAACACAAAAACGCGTTGCAAAAAGTTCACAACACATGCAAATACAAAAACGCGCTGCAAAAAGTCCACAACACATGCAAAGACAAAAACGCGCTGCAAAAAGTCCACAACACAGGCAAATAGAGAAAAGCTGCAAATACTCACAACACATGCAAATAGAGAAAAGCTGCAAATACTCACAACACATGCAAATAGAGAAAAGCTGCAAATACTCACAACACATGCAAATAGAGAAATGTGCAGCAAGAAGTCCACAACACATGCAAATAGAGAAACGCGCAGCAAGAAGTCCACAACACATGCAAATACGCGCTGCAACACATTCCAGGCCCGGCGAACTGGCCCTTTCTGCGATGATCTGAATGATGATGATGATGATGATGATTAGGCTACTTTTAGAGTTAAATTAATATTTTAATTTGCACTACAATAATTTATAGTGCATCACATAACTGACGCGCTGTAATAAGATTAGCTAACTCCTCATAAAAAAAAAAAAAAAAAACTTGAATAACACCTATCTGTTCTCATTTCTTTTAACTAAGGCCACAAGGGAAATATTAATACATAAATTTAGGTTAAATAGTGTTATCAGAACATGTTGAAGAAGAGCTATCATCGCTGACTTTTAGTTTCACTTTCTGTAGTGAATAATTAATTGGGATTTGAGTCATAAAATCAAGTAAATTATAAAAAATATATATATTATTTATTATTAATAATTTATTAATAATATTTTTTAACACAAAATAATACCCCAAATCGTTTGTCCTGGCGCCGGGACTGGCATACCAAAACGAAAGTGTTATAAGGGAACACCAACAATTGACGTACATTAGTCTTCGGTGGGGTGCACGTGCACCTGAAAGGTGTTTGTTTGTTTATTTTAACATTCTAATCGTATGTGCATTATGAGCAGGCCTATTTGCAGCTGCGTTTGTATTTGCATGTTGTGAACTTTTGCAGCGCGTTTCTCTATTTGCATGTGTTGAGTATTTGCAGCGTTTCTCTATTTGCATGTGTTGTGGACTTTTGCAGCGCGTTTTTGTCTTTGCATGTGTTGTGGACTTTTTGCAGCGCGTTTTTTTATTTGCATGTGTTGTGGACTTTTTGCAGCGCGTTTTTGTATTTGCATGTGTTGTGAACTTTTTGCAGCGCGTTTTTGTATTTGCATGTGTTGTGAACTTTTGCAGCACGTGTTGTCAAACTGAAGATGTTTAACTTTTAAGCTTGCGTACAAAATATCTTGTAAAGCAGGCAGCTTTACAGGTTCAAATTGACTTTGTGTTAGGACAAAATGAAGGGATAGAAGAACCATAAGAAGAAGAGGAGATATTTGATCTAATATCGCTTATCTTGTCCAAATAAAAAAGAAAGAAATTTGTCACACATTGCCAGAGACTAGGTGGGGAATAGGTTGGCAGAGGGTTAACAGCAGCATTTATAGTGGAAAAAAGTGCTCTTGGATTGTGACAGATCTTTTAAATAAGGTCTGAAAAATATTTAGACATTGCTGTTTTCATCGCTTTCTGATATTGTATCAAATTGTCCCGTAGTTTTTCATATGAAACTTGCAGCTTGTCTTTTCTTCGGCCCTCCTGCAGACCTGATGAAGTGTGCGGGTATCATTGAGCCAGGGCTCAGACTTTGGTTTATGTTGTTTGGCTTTAACAGGAGCCAAAGAGTTTAAAATATTAGCAGAGATAGTATTGAACTGATTAAGATAATCCACACCACTACAATCATCACAAAGTAAAGATGATTGAGACACCTCCTTAAAAGCAGCTGAAAATTCAGTACCAGTAGTTGGTGTAATCGTACGAGCCCAGCCCTTTGTTGAACAAGTAGGGACTCTGAAAATAACAAATATTGTAATTAAGAGTTTAGAACACACGAATGACCAAAGCAAAGTCGTAATTACGAGTAAGAAGCTTGGAATTCTTGTACGCTGCAAGGGGCGTGTCGATTTGAAACATGGTGGAAACACTGATCGATAATGTAGATGCTATCATATTATATATCTGTGATTCATATGAGCATCAGGCATTGCACAGATTCAATTCATCAGCTGGACATAATTTGTGAAAACAGAACTTCTTTGCATGTACTTGTTTCCTCCCTCCATCAGATCACAAAGTCTAGTGTGACTGCACCTTTTCTCTGCTTGCTGGTGATCGTTTTGCCTCTTTCACATTTTTGCAAAATAATACACTACTGGAACAATTGGGTCAAGCATTTTTGGGAACAACAGAGAACATTTCTTGTCTCTGATGTCAAAAATTATATTGCATCTAAAGCAATTATGTTCGTGCAAGCTCACCTTCCTTGGTTTGTCTTGTCAAAGCTTTTATCTCTAAATTGCCTTCGATTTGTGCAGCTTCTTGCAGTCATTATTTTTATTTCAGTCCTCCCCTAAGTGCCGCAGCATGATGCAGTGCCACTATAATGCACTTATTATGCATCACAAAATCATCTTTGGTTTTTAGACATTCTGAAAGATTAATCAAATCTCAAATGAATTATATAAAAAACCCGCCCAGGTTTTTTCTGCTACTATACACAATTCTGTGCAATGTTGTCCTCAAGTCATGGTGGAATTATCGTTTTTATGAGATGAGTATGCCACAATAATGCTGTAATTACTTTACTAATAAGGCCGTAAAGAAACTCTTTTAGCCGCAACTTTTATATAAATGAAGCTGTGACGGAGAAAGCATGTCAGAAACATTAATCCTTTATCCATTGTATTAGTTAACAGGCTTGTGCAACAAGTATAGGAACTATGCTAGCATATCTTTACAGACCTTTATTTTTTATTTTTTTGTTAGTTCTATCAATCGTCACAAACAACCTAGCAATGCATTATTATGTGAAAGGATGGTTTCTACTCTAATTATATGTTCATGAAGTCCAGTGATGTCTTTTAAAAAAACAGTTAACATTAATGAGATGCGTTACAAAGCTAGTCAACAGTACTAGCTATTCAAAGTAATGCTTTTACATATTTCGAGAAACACATCTCATTAAAGTCTCTCAGTCTAACAGTCGTGGTGTTTCATCATCCAATAATGTCATTTATTATGCTGTTCCACATGCGTGAGACCTCCATTCATCTTCGGAACACAAATGAAGATATTTTTGTTAAAATCTGAAGGCTAATATTATAAAACGACGATCATATTTTTGGTGCACCAAAAAAAAAACCTAAATAACGACTTGCATAGTGATAACCAATTTCAAAACAATGCTTCATGAAGCTTCGGAGTGTATCTAATCAGCGAGTCAATTCAGTGGTTCGGATCGCATGTCAAACCACCAAACTGCTGAAATCACGTGACTTTGCCGCTCCGAAACCACTGAATTGATTCGCTGATTCGATACACTCCGAAGCTTCATGCAGCAGTTTTTTTAAATCGGCTATTACTATATAAGTCGTTATTTCGTTTTTTTTTGCGCACCAAAAATATTATCGTCACTTTATAATATTAATATTGAACCAATTAATATTGTGCTCACATGGACTGATTTAAATATGTTTTTAATACATTAATGGATCTTGAGACATTGTACATTGCTTTGCTCTCTGGAGGCCTCACTGAGCCTTCAGATTTCAACAAACATATCTTCATTTGTGTTCTGAGATGAACGGAGGTCTTACGGATGTGGAACGGCATGAGGGTGAGTAATAAATTACATTATTTTCATTTTTGGGTGAACTAACCCTTTAAGCTAGTAGGTGTGTTTTGCGACATGGTGGCTGGTTTCTAGCTAGTCCAAACTGTTTATTATTAGAGCTGGGACAATAAGTTGATCCATCGTGAATCAAGAAATGGTTCTGGATAGATTCTGAGATCTGAGATTTTCTGAATGCATCGCGATTCTCTCTCGAATCGATTCTGAGCTTAGTTTTTAACAGCAGACGGCACTGCATGCTTTAGAAACAGCTGTATTGCTTGTGATGCATCAATTTATTGTCCCAGCCCCATTTATTATCTGGTTCAAGCTGGTTGGCTCGCTACCATTCACCAAAAAAAAAAAACAGCTTTAGTCACTAATTAATCACCATTATGAAAATTAACCATGGTTTTACTATAGTACAACCAAGGCTTGACATTAACTTTTTTGCTTATCGGCCACTTTGGCTAGAGGTTTACTAGCCACTCAACATTTTCACTGGCCACAATTTTGACATCAATACCATGGAGAAAAACTGTTAGATAGATATTTTTAATATTATCTCATTATTTGGCAGTATATAAGGCTGCTGTCACTTTAAGACCTGAAGCACGGATCCATTTTACTGTTACACATGTTTTCTTTTTCTCACTTAAAACATAACTGACTGTGTTTACGTGAATACTGGCCACGACCGGCATTTTGACATTATTTTGTCTGTATTTGACTGTTTAAGCGCAGTAAGAAGCGGAAAATATCTCAATTTAGTACCCATAATTGGTCTACTCTGCTCTGATTGGTTATATGGCCCAATCTGTTGTGATTGGTCTACTCTGCTCTGATTAGTCAGATGGCCCAGTCTGTTGTGATTGGTCTACTCTGCTCTAATTGGTCAGATGGCCCAGTCTGTTGTGATTGGTCTACTCAGCTCTGATTGGTCAGACGGCCCAGTCTGTTGTGATTTGTCTAGTCTGCTCTAATTGGTCAGACGGCCCAGTCTGCTGTGATTGGTGTACTCTGCTCTGATTGGTCAGATGGCCCAGTCTGCTGTGATTGGTCTACTCTGCTCTGATTGGTCAGATGGCCCAGTCTGCTGTAATTGGTCTACTCTGCTCTGATTGGTCAGATGGACCAGTCTGCTGTGATTGGTCTACTCTGCTCTGATTGGTCAGATGACCCAGTCTGCTGTGATTGGTCTACTCTGCTCTGATTGGTCAGATGGCCCAGTCTGTTGTGATTGGTCTACTCAGCTCTGATTGGTCAGACGGCCCAGTCTGTTGTGATTTGTCTAGTCTGCTCTAATTGGTCAGACGGCCCAGTCTGCTGTGATTGGTGTACTCTGCTCTGATTGGTCAGATGGCCCAGTCTGCTGTGATTGGTCTACTCTGCTCTGATTGGTCAGATGGCCCAGTCTGCTGTAATTGGTCTACTCTGCTCTGATTGGTCAGATAGACCAGTCTGCTGTGTTTGGTCTACTCTGCTCTGATTGGTCAGATGACCCAGTCTGCTGTGATTGGTCTACTCTGCTCTGATTGGTCAGATGGCCCAGTCTGCTGTGATTGGTCTACTCTGCTCTGATTGGTCAGATGGCCCAGTCAGCTGTGCACTGCTCTGATTGGTCAGATGGCCCAGTCTGTTGTGGTTGGTCTACATTGCTCTGATTGGTCTGACGGCCCAGTCTGGTGTGATTGGTCTACTCTGCTCTGATTGGTCAGATAGCTCAGTCTGTTGTGGTTGGTCTACTCTGCTCTAATTGGTCAGATGGCCCAGTCTTGTTGTGATTGGTCTACTCTGCTCTAATTGGTCAGATGGACCAGTCTGCTGTGATTGGTCTACTCTGCTCTGATTGGTTAGATGGCCCACTCTGTTGTGACTGGTCTACTCTGCTCTGATTGGTCAGACGACCCAGTCTGTTGTGATTGATCTACCGTGTACAGTGCATGTCGGAAAACTAAATGACCATTACCATAACTGAACTTCAGTTCTGTTTGGAGGCTTCCTAAAGCTCAGCGATTGTACACAATGTAAAGACTGTAACGATGACGTTGATTTTATCATATCAATCCGAGTTATTCAATACGAACCTAAATCGCAAGGACGACTTGAGCAGGACATTTCTCTTTAAAACGCTACTCAGTTTGATGTACATTATGAGATGTTGCAGTTGTATTTCCTCACATCAGCATTAACAAGAGTATACAAATCCATGCGTATATTTGACATTTATTGCAGTGCGCATGCGGGAAATGTATCAATAACAGTGCATACGTTAGCCCAGCAATAACGTGAATGACTGATGTTACATTAAAGTTTTGCAAATCTTGCTCCATCCTTTATCTTTACTCAAAGTAGTAAGAACAACCGACAATCTGCATTAATAGACACAGTTTTAGGTAATAGTGGCACACGGCTGCTTAGCAGAAGTATCAGTAAGACAGTAATAATGTGAGTTAGCTGGTTAGCCAGAAACTTAAACAATATAAAACACAAAACTACGTATTTTGAACACCCGGTAGAAAATATATACGCATTTAATTAATTCAAGTGTACACACATTAGGAGTAGTGAGTAGTGAACACACAGACTACAAACTGAGAACACACACACAGCCGGAACAGTTGGCAGACATGTTTGCTGTGGTACCCAGGGAGTGATTGGGGGTTAGGTGCCTTGCTCGAAGGGCACCTCAGTCATTTCCTGTCAAAACAGAATCAAACCCGCAACCTTTGGGTTGCCAGTCTGACTCTAACCATTAGGAGACGACTGCCCATAGCAGCTGTTCATTAGTATTAGCAAGAAATTTGCTTGTTGAACTTACACTAGCAATAACATCTAACTTAAAGCACTTTGAATGTCTTACTTGCAAACCACAACATGGGAAGAATTATGAAGGGCCCAGGAAGCATAGTGAACTCCACAGAGATCCACCTAAAGAAGACGCAGCGATTCGCCGCCTAAAACTCTGAAACAACTCACGAGCAGATGTTCATTACTCTTATTTTTAGAATATATATCTACAGCAGGGTGGGTGAATTATTAATCATATTTAATGAAGTCAGAGTCATTTTAATATGGCCTGCTGAAAGCACTCTAAGATTTAATTAAGTGCTGTATTAGCTTAGAGGAGCCATATTGTCCTTCTCTGATGTTCAGATGTTGATTTGCAGAAGGATAAGCCAGAGGATTTAGATAATTAGTCTTATTTGTCATGTTCATATTGAACTCTGTGTCTCAGTAATTTTTATTGCTAATTACGGGGTAAACGGGGGGAAATATGTAACCCCTGCGCAGTTCTGTGCCACGATAAACAATTTATCATCTTATCTCTATTTTAAAACCTTGATGGCATAATAATTAGTTTATAAATTCATTGTTCCTGTATTTTTGTTGTTAAAATCCCTGTGATTATGTACTTCTCAGTAAAAAAAAAAAATAATAATAATAGTTTTGAAGCTTTTTATTAATTTATCAAAGAAGATATTAATTTTATATAATTACATAAAATGAATTAAAATATATATAAATATACACTACATCAAACGTTTGGGGTCAGTACCATTTAAAAAAAATGTATTCTTATTTTGATACCATTCAATGATATCATTAAAACATTTGTGATAAGATTAAAGAGAGAGAGAGAGAGAGAGAGAGAGAGAGAGAGAGAGAGATGTTTAACAATACTTTATTTACAAAATAAAAACAATTCACAACATCAAATACTCAATAATCAAAATTAAAATTAAAAATTCAGAAACAACTGACCCTCATCAACTGCACACAAAACATTGTTAAAACACCAAATATGATCAAAACGCCCCTCATTTTTTATAAGATTATAATATGTAAATTCTATATTTAACCTTCCAGATACCGGATTCTTAAACATTAATTCAGCATCAGTACTAATAAGTTTCAACCCTTCATTTTTCCTTGTCATCCACATTGCTAATTTTGCAGTTCCTATCAAGTAGTTTAACAAACAGGTTTTCCTTCTGATTGAGAAACGATACCTCACACCCCCAATAAAAACTGCTTCTGAGAATTCCTCATCAAATGCTTGAAACGATCTCTCAAGAAGATTAAAAAGACCTTTCAATCTTTCACATCTTAAAAACAAATGCTCCAAATTCTCTACCAACCCACAAAACCTGCACTGTTCACCCACTGCTGGATTCAGGTGTGCCACATGTCTGTCCGTAGCTATCGCCCCGTGAATAACCCTCCATTGTAGATCAGCAGTACGCTTCTCTATTGGAGGCTTATACAGGGCTCTCCACCTGTCTCTCACGAGGAAGTCTGGCTTCAACAAACCTGGCCACCTTGAGGCTTTTTGTCCTTTAAGAGAGTCCTGATGCAAAACTTTAACTGCAGAGTAATATATCGCTTTCTTCGATGCAGACTTAAAATATTCCAGCTGCAGGGTTTCAAAAGAAAGAATTGACCCCACATCTTCATGTTCCGCCTTTATAAGAGGAGAGATTTTAATTCCAGGGAATTCCGGTTCATTTCTCGTGTCTGACAAAAGTCCACTCCCAATGTACTTTCTGTAACTGCTTGGTAAGGCATTAACAATCTCATTCACCAACTTCTCTGTCAGGCGTGTTGATCGTAAGCCTGTCATTTCTTTAAGAATCTCCATGGATTTCCATCCATCTCTATTCAAGAGGTATCCCAGCTTTACAATTCCATGTCTCTGTAAGCATGCACTTACACTCACAGAAGACAAAAGTCTTGTTTGAGTCACCGGATTAAAAAACAAAGTTTCCTCTAGGACCCAATTCCCAGATTCATTTACTTCTCTCTCAACTTTAAAAACAGTTCTCCATGAATGTAACATTGTCCGGTAAAAAGGTGTCAGCTCAGACAGGCTCATCTTGTCCAGCTTCATTAAAAATAAATGTCTATCCAATCCAAGACCGCCAGTCTTTTGAAGAATCGCCTTTGCAACCTGAGTCCAGACCACGTCTTTATGGTAGAGAAGTCTCTGGGCTGCTTGGATTCTGAAAGCACCTATTCTGCTCCTCACGTCCACCAGACCTTGGCCTCCTTCATGAACAGGAAGATAAAGTGCTGCTGCACGAATCCAGTGCTCTCCGCTCCAGAAGAAATTCACGAAAGTCCTTTGTATCCTGCAGATCAATTCATCAGGTGGCTCCATTACAGCCAGTCTATGCCACAAGATAGAGGCAGCCAGATTGTTTACAACCAGAACTCTTCCTCTGTACGACAATTGTGGTAATAGACATTTCCATTTAGACAATCTAGCATTCACCTTTTCCAGCATTCCCTCCCAATTGTTATCTTTAAAGTTGTTATTTCCTAAAAAAACACCTAAAATTTTCAACCCTTCCCTTACCCACCGCAATCCACCCGGTAATTTTGGAGGTCCTGACCCTCCCCACTGACCAATAATAAGCCCTTCACTTTTTCCCCAGTTAATTTTTGCTGAAGATGCTCTCTCATATGTTCTAATATTTTCTGTTAAAATATCAACATCATTTTGGCTTGTGATAAAAATTGTGATATCGTCTGCATAGGCAGATAATGACACCCTACTATTACTATTTATACCAGGAAGTAAAATTCCATTGAGGTCTCTCCTTATCCTACACAACAAAGGCTCTATGGCAAGGCTATACAATTGGCCAGAAAGTGGGCAACCCTGTCTTATACCTCTTGATACAGGTATTGGTGCACTTAGTCCTCCACCAGCTTTAACCATCACAAAAACATTTGAATATAACAACTTAATATAAGATATAAAATTATCCTCAATTCCAAATTGTTTTAAAACCTTAAGTAGATACACATGATCAACCCGATCGAATGCTTTTTCTTGGTCCAAACAAAGAATACCCAGGTTTGAATGATTAAGTTGGTTAAAATCAATTACATCTCTTAATAAAAAAAGGTTATCCATAATTGACCTTTTTGGAATACAGTACGTCTGGTCATTTTGAACCATTACCTCTAAATAACACTTAAGCCTATTTGCTAAAACCTTTGAAAGTATTTTGTAGTCTAAACACAATAGAGAAACTGGTCTCCAATTTTTTAGAGGAATTTTTTAGAGGATCTCCTTTTTTCGGAAGCAAAGACAGTACAGCTCTCCGGCAGCTCATAGGAAGGGTTCCACTTCTGATACTTTGAATGAGTACTTCATACAGATCTTGTCCTAATAAATTCCAAAAAGCTCGGTAAAACTCAACTGGCAGTCCGTCGATTCCTGGGGAACGTCCATTTGACAACTGTTTCATTGCCTCTGTAACCTCCTGAAAAGTTAATTGACTGTCAAGTGATTTTTTCCCTTCATCATCCACCTGAGGTAAATCACTCCACAAATCAGAAGCACTCTCAGCATCACAGTTCTCAGCATCATACAGTTCTTTGTAAAAATTAACTGCCAGTGTCTTTATTTCACCAGGGTATGATGTTATAGTCCCATCTGGGCGTTGCAGGTGATATATTTGTTTTTGTTGTACACTTTTCTTTTCGAGGTTAAAAAAGAATGCTGTCGGAGCGTCCATTTCTTTAATAGAACAAATTCTCGCCCGTACCAATGCTCCCTTCACTTGCTCCTGTAATAACGAGCCAAGTTCTTTCTTTTTCCTACTCAAAAGCTCATTCTGTCCAGTTCCATTATTGTTCAAAAAAATACTTTCCAGTCTTTGAATGTCTTTTTCCAAGCTTTTTAGTGCAAAATGCATCTTTGATGTAGTATGTGAATTGTAGTCTTGACAAAAATATTCTTATATTTGCTTTGCCAACTTCCCACCACTGACAAATGTTTTCAAAAGAATCCTTCTTCAGTTTCCATTTATTCCAGAATAATTCAAAACGATCTAAAAATAAAGCATCTTGTAATAATTTTAAATAACATTAAAATGCCAAAAATAATTTGGCTTCATGGTTTTCTTCATATTTAAATCAAATAAAACCAAATGGTGATCTGAAAACCCACAAAGTGAAATAACAGCATTCATCACCTTATTATTCCATGTTTTATCAATATAAAATCTATCAAGTCTTGCACCACTAATCCTATTTTCAGATACCTTAAGCCATGTTTATTGTTTAATTCCTATATTTCTTTCTCTCCAGATGTCAATCAAATCAAGCTCTTTTATAATTTTTGACAACACCACACTTGAGTCATTATGAGGTTCTTCCCCATTCCTATCAATTGTAAAATCAACAGTGCAATTCCAGTCACCTCCAATGATAACACACACATCATCGCCAAATTTTTGAACAGCATTTTTTAGTTTCATAAAAACCTCCACCCGCTCAGGCCCACTATTTGGTGCATAAACATTTATACAAACACAGTTCCTTCAAAATCAACATGGACCAATAATACTCTTCCCTTTACAACTTCTTCTACAGCTAAAATGTTTGCATTTATATTTTTTGAAAATAATATGGCTACACCAGAACTAAAATTTGTCCCATGGCTCAGCACACATTTTCCTTCCCACCATCTATCCCATTCCACCTCATTATCTATACTAGAATTTGTCTCTTGTAAAAAAACAATATCAACCTTCTTAATTTTGAAAATTTCTGACACCATTGCCAACTTATTTCTATCCCTACCCCCATTTATATTTAAGGAGCCTGCTCTCAAAAACTCCATAAAGAAAAAAAGATATAAAGAGGACAGAAATAGAGTGAAAAAACAAAGAATAACCGACACCCTGTGTAGTTCCATCATTTTAATGAAGCATTTGCTTTACTCTTCCTTAACTTCGTTAAAATCTTCCTCAACCGAAATCTTTTCTGCTTGCTAAGAGCCTCAAAACCAACGTTTTTTTGCAACAATGTCACCGACACTATAAAATTGTCTGTATCTGGGAAAAAATCTTTTACTTCCACAGTCTTTCCAAAGGTTACATCTAAAAAGGAATTTATTTCCTGCAGTGTGTACTTGTCCTCGATGCTTTGTGAACCAAAATCTGAAATTTCAGAGAATGTATCATCTCCCATCTCAGAGTCAGAACACAATTCAACACAGTTAGATACCTCAGAATCATCAGTTTGAGCCATTTCTTTTCCTATATTTGCATCATCAGTCGTTACACTACTTTCCCCAATTTCAAATAAACCTACATCATTTTGTCCACTAGAAATCTAATTTTCATCGACATCATCCTTCTGATCATTAATGACACTGTCAATCAATTCAACATTATCAACGTTTCTTTGCCAGTTCCTCCTCCTTTACAAACACCACTACTGCCTTATTCATCCTTGAGGCTGAAGAAATGCTTTCGTAGCTGACTTGTTCTCCAACCGCGATTAACACATCTTCCACCGTCACGCCTTGTGCAGGCACACACCTGATGCCGTGACGGAGCGGAGACGCCATCTCAATGCCGCAAAAAGTTTCAATAAAGCACTTGAAAAAAACGAATACGACGCAACAGATTTACTTACAGAGAAAAACAAAACACGCGCTCCCTGTGAACACCCTCACCTCACGCACACCCCAAACTTCCCAGCATGCACCGAGAGAGAGAGAGAGAGAGAGAGAGAGAGAGAGAGAGAATTTTTTAATTTGACAATCTTTTTATTACAAAATTTTCAAACTTCATTCACAAAATCAAAATACATACATTCCACTAAAAATAAATAAATAAAATAAAATGATAATAATTAAAAAAAAAAAAATTATTATATCAACACTTCTGAAATAACAATTTCATTATCAACTAATGCACATAGCACATTATCACAGCACCACTCAATTTCAAAAACATTCAACGCACTCATTAGTTTATAAAAGTTAAACTCAATCATAAGTTGGGATTTTACCCTTAGTTCTTAGTCCCCTTTCTGTTCAATTTTCTTTCTCCTAGTTATATAGATGGCTAATTTTGCAATACCAACAATAAAATTGAGCAATTGACATTTGACTTTTTCCTTCATACTATATCTACACCCAATAATAAAATCCTGCGTTGTAAAACATACCTCAAAAGATTCAAAAAGAAGCTCTAAAAGGCTAAACAAAATAGAAAGTCTCTCACAAAACATAAAACAATGAAACACAGTCTCCCTTTCATTACAAAAAGGACAATTCTCACTTATGTTTGGGTTCAACATTGCCACAAAAGAATTAACCGCTACAGCTCCATGGAGTATCCTCCATTGAAGATCACCAACTCTTTTAGGTAATGGAGGTTTGTAAAGAACCCTCCACACTGGTTTTGTTGTTTCAGTCATTTCTAACGTGTCCCTCCATACAGTATCACTTCTGTTCTTTAACCACTTAATATTTGTCACCTTCACAATACTTCTGTACAATACTTTCCCTTTAGCTGCAAAAAAATCGAATTGCTCATCAAATTCCTTTAACAAGGGATTAATGTAGTTTGATGAAGTGAAATCGGGTACAATACTTATATCTGGGAAGAAATCTTCACAGTTTGGAAATATACATTTCTTATTGTACTCATCAAGTAAAGATCTTTCTTGTACATTCAAAGCCCCCTGCAGTTTATCTAAAAAACGATTAATGAATCGTGCAGACTTTACCTTTAAAAAGGCTGAAACTGCACCTACATCTTTAAAATCAGGACCTGCAGTATTTATGATGTGTTTCAATTGTAGAGATCCATTTCTGTACCGCAAATCTTTAAGACCTGGTATTTCTTCACCAGATACATCGAGACGTGCTCCACACACAATAGGCTCTTCAAGTAGCCAGTGCAGGGACATTAAGGGTTCCATCCATTGATGCTTAAACAGACTCCATACTTTAAAGAGACTTCGATAAAAAACAGAAACTCCTCTAAAATCAAGTTTTTTGAATCCATTAAAAACAAAGCAGTGTCCAGGCCAAGTCCACTTATTCTGTGTAAAATGCATTGAGCCACTGGTCTCCATACCAGTCTTTCAGATCCCAGCATAAACTTCTGCAAAAACTGAAGATGATAGGCAGCACATCTACTTGCCAAATGCACTAGACCTTGGCCTCCATCTTCTTTAGCAAGAAATAAGACACTTTGAGGGATCCAATGTAAACGGTCCCAAAAGAAGTCCACCATTTCTGCTTGAATTTTTGATAAAAGACCAACAGGAGGGTCAACGCATGCAAGTCTATGCCACAGGGAGGAAGCTGCCAGATTGTTGATAACAAGTGTGCGCCCCTTTAAAAGCCAATTGAGGAAGCAGCCATTTCCATTTTTTCAAACGTCCTGTTACTTTATCTGCCATTCCTTCCCAGTTCTTCTGCATGAAAGAGTCATTGCCTAAGAACACACCAAGGTATTTTAACCCATCTCTTCTCCATAATAAACCTCCAGGTAGGATGGGATTTCCTCCCTCCCAGTTCCCAAGCAATAAAGCATCACTTTTTCCCCAATTTACAATTGCTGATGAAATATCTTTAAAATCATTAACAGTTTGTTGTAACATTCGAACATCATCACTGTCATTTATAAAAACAATAACATCATCAGCATATGCAGATAAGTAAAAAGCAGTATTACACAGTGACAATGTCAAACCCTTTAACTTGCTTCGTAACATAAAAAGCAGGGGTTCTATAGCCAACACATATAATAGCCCAGACATGGCACAACCTTGCCTGACCCCTCTCTGTACCTAAAAGGGGTACACAACCCACTATTAATTTTGATCACACTCTCAATTTCACAATACATTGTTCTGATCATATCAATAAAACTAGAATGAAACCCAAATGATTTTAATATATGCCACAAATAAAGGTGTTCAACGCGATCAAAAGCCTTCTCTTGATTCAAAGAAATAAGGCCAGTATTAATACCAAAAAGCTTTGAAACCTCTATCACATCTCTGATTAGAGTTATGTTATCAAAAATTGATCTATTTGGTATACAATAAATTTGATCGTAGTGTATGATATTCCCTTTTATTCTACTTAATCTTGCAGCCAAAGTTTTAGACAGGATCGTATACTCAGAACACAAGAGAGAAATAGGCCTCCAATTTTTTATATTTTGGAGATCACCTTTTTTGGGCAATAGAGTGATAACTGCCCTTCTGCAACTTAGTGGAAGAAAACCTTTATTCAGACTTTCATCAAACACTGTTAAGAGATCTTCACCTATGATGGGCCAGAATGTTTTATAGAATTCAATGGGCAAACCATCAATTCCAGGGGATTTCCCATTTTCCATACTCATCATCGCTGAATAAAGTTCTTGTACTGTCAGAGGTAGTTTCAAACTTTCATTGCTCTCTTCATTGAGTTTTGGCAGACCTTCAAAAAAACTACTAGCAGTCATTTTTTAATTCATTAAATCAGCTGTATATAATTTTTCATAAAACTGCACAGCAACTTCTCTTATATCAGAAGTTTCAGTCACTTCCTGTCCTGTATCAGAAATCAAATAATTCATTATTCTGCTTTGAATTTTTTTTTCTTTCTCCATACTGAAGAAAAATTTGGAAGGTGCGTCCATTTGTGTAACTTTCTGGAAACGTGAGCGAACCAGCGAACCTATGCCTTAATGTCCAACAGGTTTGACAATAAAGTTTTCTTTGATGTCAGGGCTTCAATATGTTATTTTTTGCCTGTAGATGCAGACAAACTGTACAGATTGACTATCTCAGCCTCTAAACTATTCAATGATCGAGTTATTTCTCTTGTAACATTAAGAGTGTATTGCTGGCAAAAACTTTTAATTTGTATTTTCCCGCAATCCCACCACTGTTGTAGAGTGCTATATAAATACTTTTGTTGTTTAAAAAAAGCCCAGAAAAAAATAAAAGAATCTTTAAAACTTTTATCATCAATCAAAGATGTATTAAAATGCCAATAGGCACTGTTTGACTTGACATTCCTCACTAATACAGAACAAAGAACCGCACTGTGGTCTGAGAATCCTACTAGGATTAAGCTTGGTACATACTCTGCAAGAACAAAGAAATTTGTTCGTTTTCTCGAGGTGGCAAGAACAAGAGCAAAGTTCGTTCTGGCCAGGACATTCCATACTTCACGAGAAAAGCAGGTGCCGAACTTCTCCGTTTCTCCGCATTAACCCCCCTCACTTTAAAATTCTGACCAATCACACAATAGTTCTCGGACACCCACGAGAAAAAAGTTCTGCTCAGACGATGGGTCGAGAACGAGCTGCGAGAACTCCCAAACCAGGGCTCCGAGAACAAAATTACGTAATTTTGTTCTCGCAGCCCTGGGAGCAAGAACTTTTTTCCCTGTTCTTGCGGAGTATGTTGCGGCCTTTAATCTTACAAGATTTAAAAATATTATACTGGTGCTTAAAAGTGTAAAAGCGATCAAGACGTGCCAAAGAAAATGAGTTATCCTTACAATGAACCCATGTGTATTGTCTTAACTTTTTATGCATATTTCTCCAAACATCACAGAGATGCAACATGTGGTTCCAAATGATTTATGATCTACTTTATAATTCTCAGTACAATTAAAATCTCCACCTAAAACTAAGAACTCATCTGTATTTAGGTTTTTCAGAGTATTGTTGATTAAATTTAAAAACAAAACTCTTTCCACTCCACTATTACCCAGCAGGCACACAACGTCAATAGACGTTGATATTTGGTTACATTTTGCTTGTGACATCAGGTGACCAGGTGACTTCAACGTCAGCTCAACGTCTAATGCCAACGTTAATTTGACGTCCAATAGCAACATCAGCTGATGTTGATATTTAGTTGTTTTTAGGTTATGTTGTAAAGTAACCAAAATCTAACGTTGAGCCAACGTCTCAAGCCAACATCATATTGACGTCAGATTATAACATCATTAGACGTTGATCCTTTGTTGGTTTTAGGTTGTGGTATTAACTAACCAAAATCTAACGTTGAGCCAACGTCTCAAGCCAACATCATATTGACGTCAGATTCTAACATCATTAGATGTTGATCCTTTGTATGTTTTAGGTTGTGGTATTAACTAACCAAAATCTAACGTTGAGCCAACGTCTCAAGCCAACATCATATTGACGTCAGATTCTAACATCATTAGATGTTGATCCTTTGTTGGTTTTAGGTTGTGGTATTAACTAACCAAAATCTAACGTTAAGCCAACGTCTCAAGCCAACATCATATTGACGTCAGATTCTAACATCATTAGATATTGATCCTTTGTTGGTTTTAGGTTGTGGTATTAATTAACCAAAATCTAACGTTGAACCAACGTCTCAAGCCAACATCATATTGACGTCAGATTCTAACATCATTAGACGTTGATCCTTTGTATGTTTTAGGTTGTGGTATTAACTAACCAAAATCTAACGTTGAGCCAACATCTCAAGCCAACATCATATTGACGTCAGATTCTAACATCATTAGATGTTGATCCTTTGTTGGTTATAGGTTGTGGTATTAACTAACCAAAATCTAACGTTGAGCCAACATCTCAAGCCAATGTCATATTGACGTCAGATTCTAACATCATTAGATGTTGATCCTTTGTTGGTTATAGGTTGTGGTATTAACTAAACCAAAATCTAACGTTGAGCCAACGTCTCAAGCCAACATCATATTGACGTCAGATTCTAACATCATTAGATGTTGATCCTTTGTTGGTTATAGGTTGTGGTATTAACTAACCAAAATCTAACGTTGAGCCAACGTCTCAAGCCAATGTCATATTGACGTCAGATTCTAACATCATTAGATGTTGATCCTTTGTTGGTTATAGGTTGTGGTACTAACTAACCAAAATCTAACGTTGAGCCAACGTCTCAAGCCAATGTCATATTGACGTCAGATTCTAACATCATTAGACGTTGATATTTTATTAGTTTTAGGTTATGAAACTCTAACATGAACAGGAAACTCTAACATCATTAGACGCTGATATTTTGTTGGTTTTAACACATTTGTCTCATATCAGTGTTTCCCATTTCAGGAGGGGTGGTAGACCTCCCGAAACTACTAGTGTCGTGGAGCGGGTGTGTTACGGATTACGTGGTGTTGTCAGACGCGGCACGCAGTAGGCGGATGTTTGTATTGGTGCATTTCTACAGTGAGCTGAAATGACAAGAGTGAACATTTGGTAAATAAATATAAAACAACATGTATTCATCACACAACTATTTACAACACAACCAAGGAGGCTTTGCTTGAGTTGTTTCTCCGAATTTTGATATTTTAAGAAGAAAAAAAAACTAATTTAGTTTTTTTAGTATTGTCACCTTTTCTGTTCTACATTGAGCTCACACATCCGTTGTTTTAAAAAAAAAATTTTTTATAAGGACTAATTTTTCATTTAAGGATTTTTTCTACTTGCCCTGCCAAAATTTTCACTGGCCCCACCACAAAAAAGTAATAAATAAAATAAAATAAGCTCAGTATTTTTTTTGTTGTTTTTGATCCATGTAACCTTAATAAATAAGGTTATGACTCCAAAAACTACTTGCCTAACTAATATATATTTTAAATATTGTTAAAGACAATCAGTAATAAAATAAGAACAAATAATCAAATTACGAGCAACAGCACAAATCAATACAGCAGAACAAACTTACAAATGATGTAGGCTAATATATGTCTGAACTAGATTTTCAGGTACACAAATAGTACATTATTACTGCATAGTCTGCATTAAATTATATATCACTGCATATAGATATAGATTGACCCTTATTAAAAGTTATTCCGTCAAGAGTCGTGAGTGATTTTTTATTTCTGTCTTTTGTTATCTCTACGATATTTTCCACTTTCTATGTTATACGGTAGGGGGCGCTATTACACATCTCCTGAACGAGTACAACATCTCTTGATTAAAACAGGCGAAGAAGAAGAAGCAGCAGCAACAACAACAACGATTACAGATTGGTGATGTCACTGTGAAATATCCTAAACCATTGCCTTTGGTTCCATCTAATAATTGCTCAGTCAGTTGTTTGTTGTTTCTTCTCTTTTTTGTGTACATATTCACAACAGACCTAAGTAAAGGTTTAGAGATTTTTAGGTTTTAGACTTTGGAATTGCATGTTATCACTTGTGTTTCCAGAAGATAAAAACCTGGCAATCTGGGTGACCCATGACCTTCCATCTAGCACCAGAGTAGAACCAGTGTGACATCTGCATTAGATATGACGAACCTGACAAAAACTATGACAACCGGTTCATAATGTGTTAAGTATTATTAATTATTTGGACATTTAAATCCTTTTCTTTTTATATCCACAGGCTGATGACAAATGAGATAATGGCCAGTTTCAATATGAATGTAATGCAACGTCTGTCCAACGTTGGAGGTTGATATCAATCTGGTGTTGAGTTTAGAACCCAATGTCAGATAGACGTCAACATCCAACGTTGGATGGACGTTGCGTTTTGGTTGAAAATGAAAATTAGTTGACGTCAGAACCCAACGTCAGATTGACGTGAGAAACCAATGTCAGATCGATGTCAACATCCAACCTTGGACGGACGTTGCATTTTGGTTGAAAATGAAAATCGGGTTGACGTCAGAACCCAACGTCAGATAGATGTCAACATCCAACGTTGGACAGACTTTGAAATTTGGTTGAAAATAAAAATCGGGTTGACGTCAGAACCCAACGTCAATCTGATGTTGTGTTCTGACGTCAACCCGATTTTCATTTTTTTAACCAAAATGCAACGTCTGTCCGACGTTGGGGTCCAACGTCAATCTGACGTCATATTGACGTCCGGTGCCTGTTGGGTAGGAGCATAAACATTTAAAAAGACCATAACAATCTTTTCAAATGTAACAATAACTTTTAAAAAACAACCTTTTTCAATTTCCACAAATTCATATGATACTGGAGTCACATTTTTAGAAAATAAATTTGCCACACCTCCACTAATAGAGGATTTATGACTAAGGAAAAGTTGACCTCCCCATTCTCTTTTCCAGTGCACCTCATTTCTTTTATCGCTATGCGTTTCCTGTATAAACATGACATCAACAGACTTCTGATTCATAAACTCATACAACATTATCCTTTTCCGAACATCTCTAGCTCCATTTAAATTTAAAGTTCCTATTTTTAACTGACTCATTGTGTTATTTAAGTTCAACAAGAAGCTAAGAGGGAAAAGAGCTGAGATGTATATGACCAAAAACACCAAACTTGGGGATTTAAACCATTCTTCTCATCACTAAGAATTAGTTTTTTTACCTTGTTTACCAATTTCCATAAACGGTACATTTCAAGATCAGAGAAAGCCCCTTCTTTCATCAAATATCTGGTATCCTTCACAAACTGTGCACGGTTAGGAAAATAATTCTCAATCTGTACGCCTTTTAGCCCTTTCGTTTCCTGAAGAAAAGTACTAATGTCCTCAGCTTTATACAAAACAGTCACATTGTCATTTTGAGAACAAGCAGAAAACTCTGAACAAACAGAAGCACTAGAATCAGAATCATCATCATCCGAAACTATGACTTCATCATCAGCACCATCTTTTTTTACTTGTTTACTGGTTTTATCATTTCGACTTTTTTTCCTTTTAATAGGAGTTTTAAAAGTCGATCCAACTTCCATATCCAGTTTACAGACATTCAATCTCAAGTCTCCACTTATAACTTCAACACTGTCTTGTTCTACAAATACAGATACCGTATTACTCAACCCAACCGCAGTCTCTGCCGCCACGGACTCGGACTCAACCATAACACCTCCATCAACACGAGGAGAATCAGACACCGGCATCCCGCACTGCTCACTCCCGCGACCGGCTCGTCTAACGGTATATCTGCAACTGCACTAGTTTCGACCTCTAGCGAAGCGTCCGCCGGTTTCACCGCCAGCGCTCCCCGCTCTATCTGCATCAGTCTGCCCTGTGTTTTTGTTTACTTTATCAGGGCAGCTACGAATGAGGTGCCCGATCTTTCCACAACCAAAACATTTGATCGTCGTATCAGATGATGCGAAAACAGCATAATCGAAGCCGTCAATTTTAAATTTAAAAACCAGGTCAAGTTCATCTTCGCCATTCTTCAAAATCATAAACACCTGTCTCCTAAAAGACACAAGATGTTTTACTAAAGGCGACTTACACCCGAGCTGAATTTTTTTACATATCGTGACAATTCCTGCACGATAATCTCATCTTTCACAAAAGGAGGGACATTTGAAAGTATAATTTTTTTGGCCGGAGTACTCAGAGGAAACACCGGCGTGAGCGAACCTTTGATTACAACACCATTTTAAACTATTGCATTGGCCTTCTCAATCGTGCTAAAAAAAAGCACAATTGCATTATTAATTCGCGAAGCTGACACGATAGTTTCATGACCAACAACGTCTCCAACGGCCAAACAAAAACATCTTCCACGTTGGCATTAGAATCTATTTTCACCACATGATGCAGAGTTACATTTTCAAAAACCATTGTGTTTGGAGTCGTCATGCTTCCCAGCAAAGTGCTGGAAGCAGACTATCTTCACAAGGTTAAAACGAAAAAAATACTCTCAAAAATAAAAATAAAAATCACAAACAAAACATTTACAAGTAAAAAAGTTTGAAAATCACTCTTACCAGCCACAGACGGCTATCACTCTCACCCACACTCAGTACGCTCTGTAGCGTATTAGGGTTACATATATATTTAAATTAAAAATTAGCTCAATAGGGAATTGTGGGTATTAATATTTAGGGATTTATGATTAATCATAACGGGTTATAATCTAATCACCAATCTCCAAAATCACCCAAAATGGGAATACCTCACCTCGGTATTTATGCAATATAATATATATGGTTAACAACAATTTATTGTAATTAACTACAGATATATCTATATTAAATAATCACAGAATAACCCCAAGGGAGTTGATTCAAAATTCCTCTCCGTTCCGTTTAAAGAACGAGCGGAGATTCCTTATCCACTCACCAGGTCTATTCTTCCTACCCCTTTTTTTGGGAAGTTTATCCCTCTGGCCACAAAGGACAAACTTTCCGAGTTATGGCATTAATTAAAGCATTCAACGATGCTTATAAGAGCTCGTAGCTTAGATCTGACATTAAAGGGACTCGTGTTCCGTGAGCAAACAATGACAATCAAAACGTGAATATCATGGTTTTAATAAAGATTAATACTACGATTACATATGACTACATAAAGAATACATGTATTTACAGAATAGTGGAAAGTAAAGAGGAGGATGAGGGGAAGGGAAAGGAAAGGAAGGAGGGTAAGATCGTGTCCGATCCGACACCTTCCCAGACAAAACCATTGGAGCCAGCAAGAAATATCACCTTAAACAGGGGTACAATCTTTAAAACGCATCTAAATTTCGGTAGAATTGATACTTGCATGGTTTCTTGGTGTTGTGTAAAGCAAGATGCGTGCGTTGGCGTTTCTCAGAGAGTTTGCGCGCTGAAGCGTTCTCTCCGTTTGGTTCTTCCAGAGCTTCGTTGGTCCGCGGGACTTTTAAAGGTGTCGTCTTGGAGGGAAAGTTCATCTCGTCCAGCTAAGTGCGTCCGCTGACTGCGTCGCGGAGCGCGTCGATCTTCAAAGGAAACATCAGCTTGGCTGGACTGCGCCGGCTCGCAGGTCGAAAACCCGCGAGCCGCGCTGATGAGATGGGAGGAAAAGGGAATTTGTCTCGTCCGGGGTCCTTGCAAGGTGACTCGAGTTACTGTACTTTAAAGTCCAGTAACCTCCGCCCACCTTCTCTGAGATGACCAATCGTAGATGTGGATTGGAGGCGGGAAAGTTCCTTTGTTTGGACTTTTATCACTCACTGGAATGTTAATGCTGGCAAACACAACGAGTGAGGTTTTTCTCCAAAAGGGCTAAGCATATTAACGGTACATGTCATAATCATACTTTCTACATAATTGGCTAAGGCAGAGAAAGAGGAACGGATAGACACCAAACATGCTAGTTTAAATGCATGAAAGACGGTGTATCTCTTTTACAGAGCCATCTTGAGCATTTAAGATTAACATCACACAAATACATAAATATATACTTTGTGGTCAACATACATACAACAAAAGGGGTCATCACATATATTTCTGGGATGGTTTAATTAAAATAGTTCAAGCCACATGGCACAGGCTGTCTGTGTGTGTGGAGGTCAGTTCTCGGCCCCTCTGCAGGTAGTGGCCCGGGGTGTGTGTGTGTGTGTGTGTGTGTGTGTGTGTGTGTGAGATAGGGATCTTTTGAAGTTCCCCCCAGAGCCATTGTCGTAGGCCTGGCCATTCTCTGGTGGGTCGTCAGCCTGGCATTGAGGGCCATTCACCCCAGACTTATGGGTGCCGGGATCTGATTTCCCTGCAGAGCTGGGTAGCGAAAGGCATCCCTGCTGTTTCGCATCACTTTGATCCCATGAGAGAGAAACGGAGAGAGAGAGAGACAGAGAGACTCCAGACGCTACACTCCGCCCACACACTCCCAGCATGCATACGAGAGAGAGAGAGAGAGAGAGAGAGAGAGAGAGAGAGAGGAGAGAGAGAGAGGGGGAGAAATTAATAATTTTTCGTCAAGGATGCATTAAATTGATCAAAATTCACAGTGAAGACATTTATAATGTTACAAAAGATTTCTATTTCATAAATGTTATAATAAATGTAATAAGTAAATTTAATAAATGCAAATAAAAACCGTCCATTAAACTTTCTATTCAGCAAAGAATCCTGAAAAAAGTATCACCATTTCCACAAAAATATGAGGCAGCACAACTGTTTTCAACATTGATAATAATCAGAAAAATTTCCTGAGCAGCAAATCATCATATTAGAATTATTTCTGAAGGATCATCAAGATCAGTCATGAAGACTGGAGTAATGATGATGAAAATTCACCTTGTGCAGCAGATCCTTTAAGTCCTGTAAATTACGAGGTGGGCCCATCTGACCTCCATGCTCGATTGGATTGAGATCTGGGGAATTTGGAGGCCAAGTCAATACCTCAAACTCGTTGTCATGCTCCTCAAACCATTCCTGAACCATTTTTGCTTTGTGGCAGGGAGCATTATCCTGCTGAAAGAGGCCACAGCCACCAGGGAATATCGTTTCTATAAAAGGATGTACATGGTCTGCAACAATGCTTAGGTAGGTGGTATGTGTCAAAGTAACATCCACATGGATGGCAGAACCCAAGGTTTCCCAGCAGAACATTGCCCAAAACATCACACTGCCTCCCCTGGTTTGCCTTCTTCCCATTGTGCATCCTGGAGCCATGTGTTCCTCCAGACTGATCTCATGAAACAGCGTATGTATGACACGGCAATTCGCTATGCCATTTTGGCGTGCTATCAAGACACATAATCGCTTTTTTGCGTGTTTATCAACGCCGTTTCATTCTATCCCTCTACACTGCTCCTACCCCTAAACCTACCCATCACACACACAAACACACATACACACACACACTGCCCCTGCCCCTAAACCTACCCATCACAAGAAACATTCTGCATTTTTACATTTTCAAAAAAGCATAATTTAGTATGTTTATAAATCCATTTACATTCATGCGGAATCACACGGCGTTGACATACACGCGGAATCACACGGCATACACATACACGCGGAATCACACGGCGTAGACATACACGCGGATAGCTCAAAATGCGTACAGATAACACGCCATTTGGCTTTAGAAAGTGGCGTGTATGTTTATGCAAAGTCATGATGTCATGTTGGTTCCCCAGGGAAGCGAACCACCTGGTCATCCACATGATGTAAAAGAAAACATGATTCATCAGACCAGGCCACCTTCTTCCATTACTCCGAGGTCCAGTTCTGATGCTCACGTGCCCACTGTGGACCACTTTTGATAGATACTGACGACTGCAGAGCGGGAAAACCCCACAAGAGCTGCAGTTTTGGAGATGCTCTGACCCAGCCATCAAAATTTTGCCCTAGTCAAACTTGCCCATTTTTCCTGCTTCTAACACATCAACTTTGAGGACAAAATGTTCACTTGCTGCCTAATATATATATATATATATATATATATATATATATATATATATATATATATATATATATATATATATATATATATATATATATAATCATCCCTCATCTCACTTCACTTGTCAGTGCTCATAATGTTATGCCTGATCGGTGTGTGTATATATATATATATATATGAAGAGTTTCGTTGCAAAACGAGATATATCCATTTTGAGAAATGTTGGTTATTTGACATTATTATTTAAGACATCAACAGTCAAGTTCATTCACAATTTTTTGTACATTAAACTATTACTTGAGCTCAGTGAAGGCCAGGGACACAATATTCTTCAAATCCAGGATATTTTTTATTTAATTTTATGTCCATAAATAGTTCATAAATAAGTCAAAAACCATGCCAAAATGCAACATATTTATCTTAACATTGTCAAACATCTTAAATTGGTTAAAAAAACAATACATCATAAATATATGGAATAGTATATACAAAGATTGATTAATAATAATAAGATTCCGAGTTAGTTTTGGCCAGAACATACACAACATAACTTTTTTTTTTTTTTTTTGCAAAACGCTATATATCCACCTTAGGCTATATTCTACTACTGTAATACCATTAAGAAAAGCTAGTGAATCAATGTTTTGTGTGTGTGTGTGTGTGTGTGTGTGTGTGTGTGTGTGTGTGTGTGTGTGTGTGTGTGTGTGTGTGTGTGTGTGTGTGTGTGTGTGTGTGTGTGTGTGTGTGTGTCTGTCAGCATGACAGACCAACATTACTCGCAGTCGCACGATGACAACAATTAATCTTTGGATGTTTTCCCTCCCCTGAATGCCTTGCCCGTTTGGTCTTCTCCCTTTAATGATTTTCTTTAGATGCCTTCCTCTTTCTCCCAACAGCAGCTGGAATGACCGGCTCCAATCCGTCATCGAAATCCATAACGTTAGCTTGACTCTGAAGCTTTGATTCTCTAACTGACAGACAGCTGTTGATCAGTGACTTAGCCTATGTGACTGACAGCTCGCCTACAGTATAATCAATTAAATGGTAAACGTTTTTTAGTTAGCCTATTGAATCCTCTTTTTAAAAATATGCTTTTTTGTTTTGATATTATCGTTAAATCACAGAGCAAACTCGGAGCACTTCACCGGCGGTGACTCTCTCCTTGCGTGACATCCTGAGCTCGCGCAGCATCCTGGACGTTCTATATCGCACTTTGTAAAGAAACTGGGCTGGCGGATATCGCGTTTTGTGAAAAAATACATTTTGTAGTAGGCTTAAAATGTACATTTTTAAATCTTATTAATGGCAGCAATTCACACAGAGATTAAGGTACATCTAAACAGTGATTTCCAATAATAAAATCCAAATGTCAAAAAATGGCGTTTATCGCGTTTTGCAACCGAACTCTTCATATATACACTCACCTAAAGGATTATTAGGAACACCTGTTCAATTTCTCATTAATGCAATTATCTAATCAACCAATCACATGGCAGTTGCTTCAATGCATTGAGGGGTGTGGTCCTGGTCAAGACAATCTCCTGAACTCCAAACTGAATGTCAGAATGGGAAAGAAAGGTGATTTAAGCAATTTTGAGCTGGTATGGTTGTTGGTGCCAGACGGGCCAGTCTGAGTATTTCACAATCTGCTCAGTTACTGGGATTTTCACGCACAACCATTTCTAGGGTTTACAAAGAATGGTGTGAAAAGGGAAAAACATCCAGTATGCGGCAGTCCTGTGGCCGAAAATGCCTTGTTGATGCTAGAGGTCAGAGGAGAATGGGCCGACTGATTCAACCACTCGTTACAACTGAGGTATGCAGCAAAGCATTTGTGAAGCCACAACACACACAACCTTGAGGCGGATGGGCTACAACAGCAGAAGACCCCACCGGGTACCACTCATCTCCACTACAAATAGGAAAAAGAGGCTACAATTTGCACGAGCTCACCAAAATTGGACAGTTGAAGACTGGAAAAATGTTGCCTGGTCTGATGAGTCTCAATTTCTGTTGAGACATTCAGATGGTAGAGTCAGAATTTGGCGTAAACAGAATGAGATCATGGATCCATTGTTACCACTGTGCAGGCTGGTGGTGGTGGTGTAATGGTGTGGGGGATGTTTTCTTGGCACACTTTAGGCCCCTTAGTGCCAATTAGGCATTGTTTAAATGCCATGGCCTACCTGAGCATTGTTTTTGACCATGTCCATCCCTTTATGACCACAATGTACCCATCCTCTGATGGCTACTTCCAGCAGGATAATGCACCATGTCACAAAGCTCGAATCATTTCAAATTGGTTTCTTGAACATGAAAATGAGTTCACTGTACTAAAATGGCCCCCACAGTCACCAGATCTCAACCCAATAGAGCATCTTTGGGATGTGGTGGAACGGGAGTTTCGTACCCTGGATGTGCATCCCACAAATCTCCATCAACTGCAAGATGCTATCCTATCAATATGGGCCAACATTTCTAAAGAATGCTTTCAGCACCTTGTTGAATCAATGGCACGTAGAATAAAGGCAGTTCTGAAGGCGAAAGGGGTCAAACACAGTATTAGTATGGTGTTCCTAATAATCCTTTAGGTGAGTGTATATACATTGGGGAGAACAAGTATTTGATACACTGCCGATTTTTCAGGTTTTCCTACTTACAAAGCATGTAGAGGTCTGTAATTTTTATCATAGGTACACTTCAACTGTGAGAGACGGAATCTAAAAATCCAGAAAATCACATTGTATGATTTTTAAATAATTAATTTGCATGACATAAGTATTTGATACATCAGAAAAGCAGAACTTAATATTTGGTAGAGAAACCTTTGTTTGAAATTACAGAGATCATACATTTCCTGTACTTCTTGACCAGGTTTGCACACACTGCAGCAGGGATTTTGGCTCTGCACATTTTAGTTCTTCCCCACAATGACTATATGCCAGCTTTGTAACTCAGGACAACTGCAGAGCTCATAACTATCACAAAAGATATTTTATGATTTTATTATTTTCTAAGATTTCATCTCTCTTATTTTCTCTCTTACTGCTTTTGCAAAGGGTACATACAGCCATGAACTATAAATGAGTTTGTACATAAATGTGCTTTACTGAATGTACACCAGTGCTCTTGTCAGTTTAAACCTGACTCTTCTAGTTCATTTGAATTGACAGCTCAATAGCTTCGCAGTAATCACTCAACACAGAGAGAGGGAACTGTGGGATATGCTGTTGCCCCCTCATCTGTCTGTCTTTTAGAATGCGTTACGTGAAAATCTGTCTCTCTCCCACGCACTCGCACACACAGACACCTTGCAGAGGTAAAGGGCATGCTTTTGTGTTGGCAGTTTTTTATGTTTCAGAACTCAGAGGCTTTTTATCCATCGAGACCTCATGGTCTACACTGCGTTGCCATGACAACCGCTGCTCTAACAGGGTGTTGTTTGCAGCGCTCGGCTCTCATAACTGGATGTGTTCATGCACCATAGACGGCACTTAAATCAAACAAACACTATATGTGAGACCTGGAGGCCTGAGGGTTGTTCAGTATAAATTATAGACATTCCTGCATCTGGCACCATGCTGTCATTCATAACTCTCTCTGAGTATAGCACATATACATCAGAGTAATCTCTTATGGTTTTGAGGTGAACTGAATATGTGATGCTTTTATAATGATCTTTACCTGGAATATAATAAAAGGACATTTGAGGCAAGTGTCCCCTGGTATGCCGATGATGTATCCTAGTGGCAAAATCTCTTTGTAATTTAAAATATCTGAGGTTGAAAAAATAAGATGGATGGATGGATGGATGTATGGAAGAAAAAAGAAGGATTGATTAGTGTAAGGAAGGATTTAATGAAAGAAGGAATGATATTTGAATGATAGACAGACAGACGGACGGACGGACGGACGGACGGACGGACGGACGGACGGACGGACGGACGGACGGACGGACAGATAGATAGATAGATAGATAGATAGATAGATAGATAGATAGATAGATAGATAGATAGATAGATAGATAGATAGATAGATAGATAGATAGATAGATAGATAGATACGGACGGACGGACGGACGGACGGACAGATAGATAGATAGATATTCAGATAGAATGATATATAGATATTCAGATAGATAGATAGATAGATAGATAGATAGATAGATAGATAGATAGATAGATAGATAGATAGATAGATAGATAGATAGCAGAAACACACCATTGTAGAAACTCCTCACGTCCACAGAATCAGCATTTGTGAACTGATATATTTGCGTCCCCATTCTTATTCTCTAGTACTTGTCACAGGTTTTTTGATCATCTGCTCCACAGCAGCTGAGAGACATGCTGACAAGCTTCTAAGAGATGACGCAACTACTGTACAGCATACTGCGCCTGTTTAACGCTTAGCAGACAGGGATGCTCTCTGTGAAGCCTGTAAAACATAAAATGCTGAATTCTCGCTTTTATTGTCATCCCAGTATGTGTGCTGTCGAGGATCAAGCCACTATACGACAAACGCACAAACCTGAACAAGACGTGCCACACCACATGGCAGCATTCCTGCTTGCAACGGCCAACAGAATATGTGCAAAAAATGTTTTTCTTTACATAGCGCTCTTGATTGTGTGGTCAGTGGAGATACTCATCAAGACCGTCACACCCTCAATGCTCTGACTCCCTGTGGTGATAGAGACCCTGATCAATGACATCATCAACTGATGGAGGGCTTGATAGCAGGAACACATGAACCGTCACGGGAATAATTGATTGAAGGTGTGTTTTGGTCTCCTCTGTGAGGCAATTAATGAACAAGCTCACACGTTATAAAAGAGTGTGATGTTTGCTTAAAGTACACATTTGTATTGAATGTAAGCATCATGGTGGAGGCAAGTGTGAGATTGCCATGGGCTTTACTTTGTTTTGAAATGTGGTGGGCACAGTTGGGGGTGGGATTTGGTCGAGTGGTTGAAACATCACCAAAGGCTTAGCTTGTGAATGCTAATTAGGCTAGCACAAATAATTTAACTTTCTTTTTTTATTGATTTTAGAAGTCAGTAGTCCATGCAAGAAGTTTACAAACATGTTAATGCCTGGGAACTTCAAATCTGATGATCCCCTTGTGAGGGACCCCTTTCAAAAAATATAAAGGCAGCTGTATTTGTTGTCTTGCTTAAAGATCCATTTATACAGTATAGGGAAAAAATTAAGCATGACAACATGTTTTTACTAATTGGTGGATGGATGGATAGATGAATGGGTGGATTGATGGATGGATGGATGGATGGATGGGTAGACTGGTGGATGGATGGATGGATGGATGGATTGGTGGACTGATGGATGGATGGATGATGGCTGCACTTATGGATGGATGAATGGGTGGATTGGTGGATGTATGGATGAATGGATTGATAGATGGATGATGGGTGGATGGATGGATGATGGGTGGATGGATGAGTGAGTTGGTGGATCGGTGAGTGTTGATGGATTGAATGGATTTGTTGATGGATGAATGGATTGATGGATAGGTGGATTGGTTGATGGATGGATGGATGGATGGGTGCATGGGTGAGTGGCTGGATGGGAGAGTGGATGGATGGGTGAGTGAGTGGGTGGATCGATGAGTGGAGGGATGGATGGATGAATGGATGGGTAAGTGGATGGATGGGTGAGTGGATGGATGGATGGAGTACCCTGATCCAGATTGAAACCCCCATCTAATTGATCATAATTAGCTAATTTACAAGAAAATGGAAATGCAAACAACAACATTATAATTTGTATTAGCATTCCCATTCATAACAATGGCAGTTGCTTAGCTGGCGCAGGACCTCCATAAATATGTGATCAGAAATCTGCCATCATTTTTCAGTGATCTACATATTATTGATGACAAAATCAAACACTGTAATGTTATTTTTAGCATCACTGTACTACATCTCACAGTAAGTGAGCATAAGGCTAAAAAAATCACAAAGTAAAAATCATGCATATTCTTCCCTATCTGGAAATCTTTACATCAGAAAGGAGTCATATACAGTACTTTATTGCATACTGACAACTAATATAGTAACATACTGACATATTATGCATGATTGCAACATCATAACTTTCACCAAGCTCCAGCAAAAGTTTTCTGTTCTATTTAATACATGCAGTATCTACAACTCAAAGGCTCTGTCACCGAAGCCTCCGGTGTACCAATTTCTAAAAGAACTAGATTTTGACACTTTCCAAAAAGTGGTGCTCAGCCGCATAGACCTGGCTTCTATGACGCTGAGTATTGTTGCCAGGCCATTGCTATGTGGTTTCTAGGGATTTCTGGTTACCATGTATTAAAATGCTTTTGGTCAATCAGATCACAGCCGCAAGACCAAGCCGAACGCAGTGAGTGTGTTAGAGATCAGGAATGGTGAGAGAACATTATGCTTGATACGCTTTTCATCTTTAAACCAAACTTGAGTCTTCAGCCGACAAAATCCCACCTGGCTAGCGCACTTTTCAAGTAGGTGTCTTTTGTGGCTGTTTGAACACATTTGACCACATGAGCGTTTACACTACAAAAGCAATCCGGTTGAATACGGTTTTTACCTCTGGAAGTGGTGGAAAGTGGACAAGCTCAAAACGTTTTAAACCCTGTTTACACCTGAATTTAGTGCTGTCCACTTGTGATCCGATCGACCAAAATGCTTCTTAATACCAGGTGTAAACAGGGCCTAAAGCTATTATGGCTTCAGTTGGAGTGGTATTTGTTCCTTTTCATTGTATGGAAAAGTGAAGTGAAAAGTGAGTGAAGTCAGAAATTAGATATGACATTCTTGAGGTAAATATTGAATTAATTTTTAAAAAGTTTTTCTGAGGATACTTTTGTTGGCCTTTAAAAACACAACCCTAAACCCAAACTGACAGGGATGGCTAGTGTACATTGAACGGACAGTTCAGAACATTGAAGGGACAGTTTTCCTCCAGCACAGAATGCCTTACTGAATCCTTGACATTTTAAGTTAATTCTACATGAAGAACGTCAGTGGTATTTTGATGGTCCATAGCTAAGAACTGTGGAAGAAAATTATTTAACCAATGTTGGTAAATTTAAGCAATGCTCAGACACAGTGACCTTTTCTAAAGCGGCAACCTTCTGAAGCGATAAGCTGCTATTCTCTCAGGTATATTGTAATGAGGGTTGTGGAGGGAGGGTCTGTTAAGCTTTAGTCTTTATGTCATTGAAGCCGAATATGTTTCAAAGAGTCCATTGATTCAAACTAGCACTTTCTTCATGCTTTGTTCTGCTTTATAAATATTAAATAAATGGGTAACACTTTAGAATAATGGACCTAGGTAATGGAATAGGTAACTATGCAGGAAGTAGTAGTTTGTATTGTGAGAGAGTGGATTACCTGCATTTATAGCATTTTCCTTCAAGTCAGTTCTATATTTATAATAAAAAATCAGTTTGAATGTCCACTGCGATATTTTTTCCTTTTAACAGTTAAGGGGTTTTCCCATGTCCTGACACTGACAGCGCGAGTCAAAGCATTTGTCAGTTGCGTCTTGCACTGTGTTCACAACAAGTTTCAGTCCTTTCAATATAAACATCTTTGCTACTGACTGACTCACTCATAAAGACAGTCTTTGCCGCCATCTAATGGTGTAATAATGTAACTTCTGTTGCTGTTCACAGTCAGGGACAATTTTTTCCAGCGGAAGGAAGGCTTTTAGCAATTTTACTTGACGTAATAATCTTTTATAAAACTGTTAGTTCCAGTCCTTGATTCAGATTTACGATAAAACACGGCTATGACCGCCTCACCCAACGGTACTGTGCATCACTACACAACACCATTAGCAACCACTCTTAGAAACGTAAACATATTTGTTCTCATTGATATTGTTCATTTAAGCTTACTGTATTATGTAGAGTAGAGTATTGTGAGAGACAGAAAGAGAGAGGGGGGGGGGATCAAGTGAGAGAGTGCATTACCTGCATTTATAGCATTTTCCTTCAGGTCAGTCCTATATTTATAATAAAAAATCAGTTTGAATGTCCACTGCGATATCTTTTCCTTTCAACAGTTAAGGGGTTTTCCCATGTCCTGACACTGACAGCGCTAGTCAAAGCATTTGTCAGTTGCGTCTTGCTCTGTGTTCGCTACAAGTTTCAATCCTTTCAATATAAACGTCTTTGCTTCTGACTGACTCACTCATAAAGACACCCTTTGGGTGGATGGATAGATGGCTGAATGGGTGGCGTTTTGTAGAATTTGATGTTTCCTCATTCAAAGAGATAGGAGCTGCACTTGCATGCCTGAGAGGCATTTCAAAGATGGCTGCAGAGTGAAATTACTTTTCTTAAAGGGACTTTGGTAACAAACTTTATTCAAACAGGTAGATGGTAAGACTCGCTCTCTTGTTTCATGTAAACAAAGCTGCTGCCATTTTGCAATGTTTGTTTTATACACTGTAATGAATTGTAAGATAACAAACAGGTATGATTTTAAAACCTTTTAATCTCAAATCAGTATCTCTTATCCCCATCAGTGCCGCCGCTCCCATTACGCACATCACGCGCTGCGCGTAGGGTACCAAGTGCTCAGGGGGGCACCACAAGAAAATGCTCTCTCTACAATCTCTACAAGCTCTCTATAGAATAAACCCTGACGGGGTGATCAGGACCCTGATGTGAAACGTCAGCCTGGTGTTGCATCAGCCTGGAGGGGTTTCATCTGTGATAACAATTGGCAGAATGTACATTATCCCGCTTATTACACGGCTACTTGCCACATAAGTAAATAATTAGACATGAAATATTGACTTGAGTTGAAATATTTTATTAGATCTTTAAACGCAAAGCTTCCACATAGAGAGCAGTTTCTAGCAAGTGGAAAGTTCAGACTAGACTGACATTTTAATGGATACATTACAGTCATACCACTGGTTACACAGTATTTCACCACATAAATAATTATGGGAATAAGAGGTACTGATTTGAGATGAAACTGTTTTAAAATCTACCTGTTTGTTATCTTATAATCCATTACAGTGTACAAAACAATCATTGCAAAATGGCAGCAGCTGTGTTTATATGAAACATGCGAGCACGATACTGGATGACATAATTAATGACACAATATGTAAAATATTTGTATTAAAATATCCAAAAACCACTTATATATGTTATATACGTTGTTGACTTGTGTACTTACATTATCCAAATGTTTCCAAGAATGTTTAAATCCAGAGAAATAAGCTATTTTAACAAGGACACGGCCTGTGTCCATGAATCTGTCAATGACCATACCTGCGTTACCTTCGGTTTCCGTTTTTATTTTTGCAGTATAAATGGAAATGGAAACACCAAAGACACTTTAATATATTATGCGTTTTATTAGACAGATGAGCACCTGTTTGGATACATTCATCACCAGAAAACTTATTGTTATATACTGTAGCTCCACACAGTTAGTCTTATTGTTTAAATCTGGTTTTCTTTATTTACCGTGAGTACCATGTTTTACCATACCTAATATCGATCTAGCTCACTGCAGTTTGCAACAAGTGTCTCATAGTAGCCGCAAAGCAGAGAAGCATTATAACCAGGGATGTAGTGGAGGCTAAACGCACGTAAACGCCGTTTACGCACCTCCCAAAATTCGGAAATAGCGTTTACCCACGTCCAAAGTGCGTTTATCCAACCTCTAAATTGAGTTTATCCACCTCTAAATAGCCTACAGTTCCTAAGCCATTTTAAATTAAGCTTATGTCGTTTTAGTTTCATATTGTTCATTTTCATTGGTTGTTTGTTGTACAATTAGACGAAGTCTTTCATATTGCGCTGCAACTGTCAGTGTGAGTAGTGGGAAGTTCGGATCATTTTACTGACTCGGATCTTTGAGTCTCGTTCAGCAAAATGAACTAATCTTTTCTCTTTCCGTCTATGGGACTGACAGGAAGAACAAAAGACTCGGATCTCACCTGTCGATTCAGAATCAGAACCCATATGTTGCGTAATGCGCACACGCATGTCAACGCAAAATGAACGAATCACTCTCTGAGACAACTCGGTAGTCCCGAGTCATATTAAAGATTCGTTCAAAATGAACGAATCATTAATGAACGACACGCAACCAAGATTCAAACATAGATATCCGGCAATTTTTTTAGCGCCGTCAAGAAAGCAGCCCTCCTCCTAATGCCAGCAAACGGACTCGGCTTCAAGCCCAAAGTGAGTGAGCTCGGGAAAATAGTACTAAACTTTAGGTTTTTGGGGTTAATTTGGTTCACGGTTAGATTCATGCCACTGACTCAACAAGTCACCTCTTCCTTTTCCCATTAGCCAATGTAGGCCTACAAGTAAAATTCAGGATACATTATTATCAGATAAATAACTGGATGTAATTATATGCATTCTCTGGTATTTAAACCACTGAAAGTTTGTGACAACAAGCTCACTTTGCTAGTCAGCTAGCTAGTTATTGTTATCGCTACAGCCATTCGCGGGTACGGTAAATGTTTCTATGGTAATAACAGCGAGTTGGACCAATCAGAGGCGTCGCTAGGGCTGTGGGTAGTGTAGTTTTTCTTACAGACCTCTAGCTACAGAAGCAGAAACTTTCGTTTCACAACTCGTGGTCAGTCTACCTCAGATGTTTTAGACATTATGGCTGATAATCTAAATCCTTATGGAGAAAAATCAATGGGAGTTTTACTTCCTGTTTGCGTCTGTAGATTTCTCATAAATTCATCAAAAGTTTACATTCTAAATGCAATCGCAAGCGATCGCTGTCTGCACCCTGTCATCATCAACACAAAGCTCTCGCTCTTCTTCACCAAATTCATCCTTCTGTCGTTAATCTGCACCTGCCTCATTAGCAATTGGCAAAAACTGTAATCGACAACTATTTTGATAATCGATTTGTCGGCTTGAGTAATTTTTTAAGACAAAAGTAAAATTCTTTGATTCCAGCTTGTTTAATGTGAATATGTTCTAGTGTGTTCTCTCATATGTGACAGTAAACTGAGTTGTGGACAAAACGAGACATTTGAGGACGTCATCCTGGGCTTTTGGGAAACACTGATCCACATTTTTCGGACATATTATAGACCAAACAACTAATCGATTACTTGAGAAAATATTCAACAGATTAATCGACTATGAAAATAATCCCAAATCTAATCATTATGTACATGTGCATTACATTGGAACCCCTGGATATAAGCCTCCCCTCTCTATCTCTCTTAAATATTTTTGTTCTCTCTGAGAACAATAGCTATCATCAGGAAACGCTATACACCGGTAGGCAGTGGCCCACCTTACCGTGACCACGATGCGGTCACCCAGAATTTATAGTTTACCCACCTCTTTTTTTACGACTACACCTCTGATTATAACATAACTTTCAACACACACTGTAAACCCTAACTCTCAAAATACTTAATTGGTTTAACTAGGACAAACTTAATTTAAACAAATTAGTTCAATTAAAGAACTGTTATGTGTATTTAGAACTTTCTTTTTCTTTTTTAATTTACCAGCACTGACATATTTCAAGTAAACTGAACTGTTTCATTGTTTTGAGTTGTATGAACATATCCCTTAATTTAGACTAACTTAAGTTTAACTGAAACTGGGCTGGGAATTTTTATTTCCCCTTCATGGGAACTCGAGCTGCGTCACCGCTTTGGGAACGCCTCTGCGTGATTGCGTCGTGAAGCACGTATGTCATCAGTCCAATAGAGAGACGGAACATCATAGACGGATGACGTCATCGACCGGAAAGTATAAAGCATCCCCGGAAACACACGCCCACAGCTTCTGTTGTCTTCAGCAAGCACTCTGTGTCATTTGTCAAATTGTCAGCTCTG
This sequence comes from Gobio gobio, assembly GCF_949357685.1. Lineage (NCBI taxonomy): Eukaryota > Metazoa > Chordata > Actinopteri > Cypriniformes > Gobionidae > Gobio > Gobio gobio. Next base: position 21,030,972 of record NC_137120.1, read on the forward strand.
TGTTTTGTGTCTGAGTTCAGACTTTCTTGTTTTTCACAAAAAAGCATACACACTGACTTTATCAGAGAGAATGGCGAGTGAACAGCAGTTCGTTAGATGTGTTCCTCCCTGCTCATGTTACATCACGAGCGGGGATACACATCTAATGTGTGTTGTTTGCTTGGGTGAGCAGTCGCGCTCGAGGGTGCCGTTGCTGCAAGCATTGTGAGGCTTTGCCTTTGCGTGTGCTGCGATCCCGCCGGGCGCTCTTTGAGGAGGGCGTCCTGGTTCGCGCTCCCCGCGGCCCGGGTCCCGCTGTGGCTGAGGCTCAGTGGCGGCTTGAGACGTGGGGTTCGCAAATGGATCTGTCGGGTGGGTTTGAGACGGGCCCCGCCCTATCTCAGCCCTCTCCCGTCAGATCCGCGGCTGCTTCTCTGGGTTTGGGAGCCCGCGCTGCGGTTTCTCCCGCCCAGATGGCAGCCTCAGTGCTGCAGCTGTCATCCTCCGAGGAGGTTGATGTCTGCAGTATCGAGCCGGGGATTGAAGATTCGCCACTTCAATCCCCCGCGAGTGAGGAGCTTGCAGAGGTTTTGAGCAGAGCGGTGGCCAAATTACACATAGATTGGCCAGCGCAGGATATTAACCAGGAGCGTGCCACTGTAAAAAGTCGGCTCGATGAGCGCTTCCTGCCTGCCCGCTCTGCTCAGCCTCCGCAGCGGAGCCTTCCGTTCTTCACGGATCTCCACACCGAGGTGTCGAGATCGTGGAGGCGGCCCATGTCAGCGAGAGTTTTCAGTCCCCATACATCAGTGTATAGTAACATCGGGGGGCTGAAGAGGCATGGGTATGGTTCGGTGCCGAGGGTGGAAGAGACGCTTGCGAGCCATCTCTCTCCCGAATCGGCATCAACTATTAAAGCTCCGTCGCTGCCCACTAAACCGCTCAGAGTGACATCAACATTAGTGGGCAAATCATACCCGCATGTCTGCATACTATGGCTATAGTGCAGGCATACCAGGCTGATCTGCTGAGAGACCTCGGGGAAAGCGCTGAGATCGGAGCTGATGTGATCAGCGAGCTCCGATCCTCGGCAGATTTAGCCCTCCGTGCCACCAAGGAGACGGCCAGATGTATTGGCTGTTCTATGGCAGCCCTGGTGGTCACGGAGAGACATCTTTGGCTAAATCTGATCGAGTTCAAAGAGAAAGATAAGAGGTTTCTGCTTGATGCGCCGGTGTCTCCTGAGGGTCTGTTCGGTGACTCCGTTACTACAGTTACCGACAGATTCCAGGAGGCAAAGAAACAATCTGCGGCGCTCAAGCAGTTTCTCCCTCGCAAACCCCAGGCTCCGTCTGCTGCTGTGAGAGAGCAGTAGGCGCCGAGTGCAAGCTCCTCCCATCGAGTGCAGCAAAAGCAGAGCGTTGCCACCCGCGCACCCCCTCAGAAAGGGTGGGCCGGCGGGCGGCACTCTCAGGCGCAGCCTTCCAAGGGCAAGACTGATCTGAGGACAGTCATTGTTTTGCGAAAGGCTGCGTCAAAGAAGCCCTGACACCTGTGGGCTCAGGACTGTGAGGGTGATCCCTTCTGGAGGCGGACGGTGCTTACCTCATCTCATGGTACCCGTCAGCCTTCAGCACCCTCACAGGGTCATTCCACCAACCCCGCCCGAGTGCCGGGGTGTGGAGGGCCCTCGCGAGTCATCCGAGGAGGGAGGTGGCGCTGTCGGGGAGGACCTTCTCTCTCAGGCGGGCGGTGTCTTCGTACACCCTCGCCCAGAGTTGTGGAAGCTGTGGGCTTGGCCTCTGAGGGGGCCCAGCTCATAAGCTCTGGTCTCTCAGCTAAGGTTTTGGAGACCATTTTACACTCTAGAGCTCCCTCCATGAGGAAACTGTACGCTCTTAAGTGGAGACTTTTCACCGTTTGGTGTAGAGAGTGCCTGTGGGATCCAGTTAACTGCCCTGCGAGTGCGGTGCTGGAGTTCCTGCAGGAGAGATTCTCCGCTGGGCTAGCTCCCTCCACACTGAAGGTGTATGTGGCGGCCTTATCTGCTTACCACACTCCTTTGGGTGGTGTTTCTTTGGGGCGACACCCGTTAGTAACTCGTTTCCTCCGTGGAACCTTGAGGTTAAGACCTGTTGTGTGCACCAGGGTGCCAGCCTGGGACTTGGCCATTGTGCTTCAAGGCCTTTCCGAGGCTCCCTTTGAGCCTCTTGAGGATGTTTCAGAGAAGTTTCTTACTCTTAAGACTATCTTTCTGCTTGCTATTTCTTCTTTAAAAAGAATTGGAGATTTACAAGCCCTTTCGGTGGCAACCTCGTGCTTGGAATTTGCTCCCGGTATGGCCAGGGCCTTCCTGTCTCCTAGGCCGGGTTATGTTCCGAAGGTTCTCACTAATCCTGTGAGACCCATTGTACTTCAGGCTTTCTGTCCTCCGCCCTTCGTGACGTCAGACCAGGAAAGACTTAATCTGCTTTGCCCTGTTCATGCATTAGATACTTATGTCCACAGAGCTGCCCTGTGGAGGAGATCTGAACAGCTGTTTGTATGTTACGGGTCACCCTCGAGAGGGGGACCCATTTCTAATCAGAGAATGAGCAAGTGGGTGGTCGAGGCCATTTCACTTGCTTATGTGGGGCCGGGCAGCCTTCTCCTTTGGCTGTCAGGGCCCACTCTACTAGGAGTATGGCGGCCTCTCAGGCTCTTTTGGCAGGGGCTTCCCTGCAGGATGTTTGTGATGCGGTGGGATGGTCCTCACCGCTCACTTTCGTCAGGTTCTATGAACTCGATATTAACACTACTCCGGGGGCTCGCTTCCTGAGTGCACAGGCGGGCATCCAGCTCCTATGGGGGCGTGGTTAGTCTCGTTCCCAAAGCAGTGACGCAGCTCGAGTTCCCATGAAGGGGAATGTCTCGGTTACGTCTGTAACCGAAGTTCTCTGAGTAGGGAACGAGACGTCATCCTGCCATACTCCCTGTATGCCGGCGAGCTCCTTGCTTCATCCTTTTACAGAAGCTGTGGGCGTGTGTTTCCGGGGATGCTTTATACTTTCCGGTCGATGACGTCACCCGTCTATGACGTTCCGTCTCTCTATTGGACAGATGACATACGTGCTTCACGACGCAATCACGCAGAGGCGTTCCCAAAGCGGTGACGCAGCGTCTCGTTCCCTACTCAGGGAACTAAGGTTACAGACGTAACCGAGACGTTCCCAGCTTTGCCCATGGCACTCGAAAGGGTGTTTTTTTTAGGAGTAGTGATTAATGTTTTGTTGCTAATTTAGAAGAGTTTCTGTTAGGGTTTTTGGAGAGTTACCATCATGGTGACAAATGGCACATGCAGCTTGGTTTGAGAACAGGTAAGTTGCATGCTATTGTTAACATGGTAGCAAATTAGGAAGATTAAATTTTCTGAATATTAGTTTGTTATAGCTAGCAAAATATTTCTAAAATTCTCATTCTCTTTTTTGAGTTCTGACAACTTATTAGGTTTACAGTGAACTTAATAACTAATTTGATTGGCAATAACTTAAAATAAAAAAGGTTAATTAACTACATATTTTATGTTAATTGCTATCAAAATGTATGATTTAGCTAACTCAGTAAGTAAGGAGCAATTAACATGCATGAGTACTATAAGCTCAAAACTTGATAGTCCTGCTTAATTAAAATTGGGAACATCATAACAAAAAAAAAATTATGTAACTGATTACCTCAAATGTTAGCCCAACTTTTGAGTTTACAGTGCACTCAAATGTATCTAATATGATAAAACATTGCTGCATTACCACACATACGCATGAACCGAAGAAGAGTAAGCCGTTGTCTGCGGTATAAAAGCTCCACTGCTCTCGAGCCGTGTGTCACGCTCGTCTCTCATTAGGAATCACTCCAGCGGCCTCGTTCAGCCCCGCCTGCTTCATATTACTGTAACTTCAATAAATCCTTACATTAGCTCATCCATGAATATGATTTCTGCCCGAGTCCCGTCGGACTCTTTTCCACCGGCTGTAGAGGTGAAGACAACAACTCCCATGATTCCACTCCCATGATTTCGCAAAATCAAGGCGCATTCAAGCTATGCCTTTGTTTTGAACCTCTTGCAGCGAAATATTGTGAATATTGTGAATATTGTGCCTTTAAATAACTGTACACAAGTTTTAATATTTTATTAGCTCACCAAATGCAAAACTTCCACAAGTAAAAAACTTTCCTATTAAGCATATAGCACTGAGTTACTCGGATGAGCCTGTTTTTTCAGATTTTAACAGTTGTTATCGGGGAATGACATACTGCTGGATGGCACAATCAGAATCAAGTATTCCACAGAGCCATGTGAAATCTGCCCTAATTATGGACTACATTTATATAGTGCTTTTAACAGACCAATGGCCATCCAAAGCGCTTTACACATTGCCTCACATTCACCCATTCACACCGACGGTGGTGTCTGCCATGCAAGGTGCCATCCAGCTCATCGGGAGCAGCTGGGGTTAGGTGTCTAACTCATGGACACCTCGACACTTGGTCAGGTGGAACCGGGGATCGAACCACCAACCTTCCGGTTCATGTAGACAACCTACATGAACCACTGAGCCACTGCCGCCCTAGTTAGTTATTAGTCTTATAAAATCTTCAAGAGCACTTGATAATTACAGAAAGGTGTTTTGCAGCAGTATTGTAAATTGAAGAGTACGTGCGTACTGAATGCGCAACGCCAGATTTTTGTAATTGCGCATACTTTGTATGCACAGGTTGCACATGCACATTTTTATTTATTTTTGCAGTATTTACATGGGTTGTAACTCATGGCGAGAGATTGCTTAAAAATGCGCATGTCAAAAGAAGTATACTTTGCAAGGCTGTGCGTTTAATTTTGGCCTAACAGTTTCTAAAGTTTATTTTTTTATGCTGAACATAAACATTTACTACTTAACAGTTTTAGTTTTTTCTCAATTGCTTTGAAATAGAAATACGCTGTTTATCAATTTGAGATTTGTACAACATGAGTTTTGGTCGATAACACTTTATTAATTCATTATTTTGCTGTTATTGTGAGATAAAACTGTCCATTATGTAAGCCATGAAAGTACTAGGTTGTTTCTTTCATTGTCAGGTTTCACAAATGTATTTGAATGTCCCTTTATTAAGCATAGGTTATAGGTATCTGCATTCAACACTCTTTTTGAAAGCGGTAATACTATGACATTGAAGACATGGGAGCTTGACAAAACACACAAAGTTATGATGTGCATTGATAGCATGACCTTTTTCCCCTGTGAACCACAATGCCTTTCAAACTAGAGTATTCATGTTAGCTATTAAAATAACTATTAATAGGGATTAAAATGCCTTTTTTAAACCACCTGTCATGGAATAAAAGCTTTTTAACATTTATTATCAGCATTTGGCCGGCAGATCAAATCAACAAGTGTAGCTCTCTCTAAAACTTTGTTTCATAGTTAAAATTGTGAAAATACATAATTTTTACCCATGACTCATACATGACTTAAGAGTTGATACGTAGATTGTTGAGTCAGACCTTAAAAAACTGCATTCTTTGGTCACCTGGCAGCCTATGTGGACATGTTGGTCTGTCATCCTGCAACCAACTCACAATAATGCGCTTAGCAACCGATGACCCTTAAATATGCTTGCCGTAGGAGTGAAATGACAACATGCCGTAACGAAAACTACTTCAGCTAATGACACACTGAAATGCTAAGCAGTGATTTGTAATCAATCTTGGATCTCCACAAGCTGAGGTTTTCACTTCCACAACAACTGAGAGACGTAAAGTCTCTCTGAGGAATTTAAAGTAGCCATAGCTCCTAAGTCGGTATTGTTCGCAAAAGAACGTCTTGTTGTTTGCCATTGTTAACAAAGGAATTGTTCTCTGTTAACAATACAAGGCTTAGTTGGTATCAGAATTCCTGCGTGACTTGGATTCGGGACAGATTACAGATTTCTCAAACGGTGATCTGAGGAAGCTTGCGTCATTCAGAGTGTTTTCCACAAAGCTGCGTTGTGTTTCAGGTCGGCCGGGGCTGAATTGATATTTAATAGCGTTTCTGGATCTGCAGGCCTACAGTTTTCAACTTTGCGAAATTAAATCTGGACTTTTGTTCTCATATGCTTCAAGAGTAGATTAGGAAAATTGATTTGGATATCAAGTGATGTCCATTGTTGTTTATGCAATTGCTTTTCTGGCATCGATTACTAGTTTTTGCTTGGGGTGTAAACAAACTTTGAACCCATTTCTAAGGGAATGGTGGAATTCAAACGTACTTCATAACAGGATCCTTTTAAGATAATCTCTTGAGTTTTATAAAAGCTTGAGGTGATTCCTTCCAAGTTCACGTGTTCTCCTGTCTTCCGTCTAATGCTTTATTTGGTTTTCAAAGCATGTGCGAGAGCACAGAAACCGTTCCGTGGAGGTGACAATTTGCACATTTCTCAGTTAATTGCTATTTACTCACCCCAGGCTAGCCAGAGTAAAACACAAACTCCTGGCACTTTGTTTTGTTTGCTTGCCTGGCCTTATGCCGTTGTCACGAATTGATTTGTGTTTTAAAATTATGTTCAGCAAAATTCAATTATGATATGTTTATCTTCACTTGGGGTGTGATACTATAATCAATTTGAATCGTGAAACTCCTCAAATGGATGTGTCCAATTGTATTGTTGTTTGAAAGGCAACGCCGTCAGTCTTAGAGCATTTAACAAGAAATTATTTTTTTTAATATAAAATCGATTCATCTTTGGTGCCATTATGATATTTCTAAGGGCTTCAGATACTTTGATTTCATATTAAAATGCCACTGTTTATAAGCTTGAATTTTTTTTATGCTAAAATTTAATTTTATGGATTGACGTGAACCTCTGAGTCTATAATAATCCATTAATTAAAATATCAAAGTCAATTCTGCTAATGTTTAGCCCTTAGCCATGCCTGGTCTCTGATTTTAAACTAACGAAGAACATGATGTTACTCGTCTACTGCCTTTTACTTTAGTAAATGTTGGACAAATTCTGTTATAACAACCCTTATGTTCCAAATTATTCCTTTCTTCTGTGGAAAGTAATGTCCATGATTTCCATAATGGGGATGTCATAGGTTGTCATATCTATTTTGTGCTTGTATTTGATTTAAACATGTTTCCAAGTTTGGCATGTCATGTCACTGATGTCAAGCCTGGAGTGACACATATTGATACTATAATTGAATCTAATGAAATTTGAAGAGTCAATGATTTTCAGCAAATATTGAATTATTTATCTTTTCATCTCTTGAAATAAAATGCATTTTTTTTTTTAAGGGTCGACATGAAATGGAAGTTATGATAGTCTTTTCTTACCTATTCTGACGTATATCCGAGTGAAACAGCTTCTCAAACAAGAATAAATGTAGGGAGGGACTTATTTTTGTTTGTGGATGGTAGTGGTTTGTTATTGGTGGATCTCATGTGAGTGACAGGTTGCCCCGCCTTTGCCATCAGAGAAGAGATGTTGCTGCAAAAGGGAGTTACTTTGATTAAAGTTAACGGGGACACTATAAAAAAGAATTTAAAAAGAAACAAGTTACAAATTATTATTTTTTAATATGCACATGGTCACTCTTATTCGTAATATGTAAAAATATGTAGAAATGTAATAAGTAAAAAAAAACTTAAAATGATTCTTGTCTTCTTACATTCAGTTTTGAATTACATGATTCATCATGCAAATAATAGCATATTTTCAATTCAAAACGGTGAAATTTCATGAAAAAAAGTTTAATAGTTTACATCACTTGATATTACTGTCCGGCACTGAACATATCTATATTAAAACAGTTGTCAAATATTAAATACTAATACTACTACTAACATCTTACCATGCACTCTTTTGCTGTTAAAACTAGTGTCACGCTAGAATTCACACTTGTCTTCTGTGAACAGTAAGGCCAGCCTTTCTATTATTTATTTTTTATCTCAATTATTTTGACATTGACGAGCGCTGTTAGACTGCTGATTGTATACACCCTAAAAATGTAACATTTAAAACAGTCTGTCATCCTAATATCAAACAGAACAGTGTGTATGGAGAACAGCAGAGCACCATCAAGAATACAAATAATACAATTTGGCAAAATGTCTATGGTGGTTAAAGCCCTAGCGCACTGCGTCGGAACGACGCTATGGGGATATAACATCACAAGCGTGACAGGTGTCTGAAATCACTATCAAATCACGGTAATCCTATTGACCGGTGACAGTCCATGACGTCATCAACGTGCGACCCGGAAGTATATAAGGGTGCCTTGCAAACACACATACACCTTTTTCGTCTTCAGGGTCTGTCTGTCTGTAAGGATCGCTGTCAAATTACAGGTATTTAGAAAAGAAAATAAAGAGTTCTAGGAAGTCTGAACGCTTTCTGAAGTGTGCAGACCCGTGCCCAAGGTTCTTGTCACCGGGTGACACACATGAACTCTGTGTGATGTGTTTGGGTGAAGAGCATGCACAGGCAGTTCTCGATTGCCTGTGCAAATTGTGAGCGCTCCACTCTTGTCTGGCTCTCTTCTCGAGGGGAGAGAGTTTGGCATCTGGACCGCATGGCCTGGGTCCCGCTTTCGCTGAGGTGGAGCGGCGACGTGCACCCCAGATCTGGCTCTCCGGGCCACCAAGCAGACTGCTGCCGCGATCGGCCGATCGATTGCGCCGATGGTGGCAATGGCGAGGCATCTGTGGTTGATCAGGGGGTCCCAAATGGAGCTTGCGATCATCTGGAGAGGAGTGTGAACCTCTCGGATGGATCGGCGGCTGACGAGGGTGGAGGTGGAAGATGAGAGTCTTCCACCGAGCTCTGCAGCGAGTGCTCTGCTGGACGAGCAGGAGATGGCTGATGAGGGTGGTGATAGTAATCAGGAAGAGCCTGAATCCTCTCAGCCACACTGCCCCGCGTATGCTGAGTTGCTGGATGTTGTGGTGCGCGCCACGGGCAGGCTGTAGCTGCCTTGGTGGCGCGCTAGGGGAGAGATCTCTCGCGGCAGGCTGGACGATCGATTTCTCCCGGATCTTCATTCTGAGATCCAGGCGGCATGGAAGAACCCAAGAGCTCCGACTCTTACATTTACATTTACATTTATGCATTTGGCAGACGCTTTTATTCAAAGCGACTTACATTGCATTCAAGGTACACATTTTACATTTGGTCAATTCTTGCTTTCCCTGGGAATCGAACCCATGACCTTGGCGTTGCTAGCGCCATGCTCTACTGTTTGAGCTATAGGAAAGCTCTTCCGTCCAAACCGCTAAAGGTGACTTTGCGGTTCAATGGCAGAGCGTCAAGCAGTGGGCATTTTAAAGCTTATATGAAGTCTATATTATGTTCTTGGGCCGGATTCTCAAAATCTTCTTAAGACGTTAAAGGGGACCTATTATGCAAAATTCAATTTTATATTGTTTTTGAAATAAATAGGAAACAGTGTATCAAAATGAGCCATTCAGTAATGTGCTCCATTGTGATGTCACATTGCACAGGCAGTGGGTCAGGCTGGTGCTGCCCTGCACACGATGGCGGTGTTGCAGGATCAGCCTGTGTTGCAGGATGGCTGATCTGCTGGGAGACCTCGACCAGGGGGTGGGGCTGTCCCCTGAGGCAGTCGCTGAGCTGCGTGGTGGCAACGGCGAGGCATCTGTGGTTGATCCTGGCCGACATCGGGGAGAAAGAGAAGGGCTTTCTCCTTGATTCGTCGGTTTCGCCATCTGAACTTTTCGGCACCTCCGTGGAGGCGGTGGTTGGGAAGATCAGGGAGGCGAAGGCGCGCTCAGCTGCATTTAAGACATGTATTGAGGGCCGTAGGCGGGACCAGAGGGCTAGCGTCTCCTTAAGGCTCTGAGGAGACGGGATTCCCGCCAGAAGAAGGATTTGAGTGAGGTGATCCAGGACAAACGCGGTCAGCGTTCGTGATGGATCACCTCCCTTGAGGGCGTTTATATCTTAGCCCTCTCCTTCTTCCATTTTAATCTTCCATTTTATTCCCAGGTGCTTCTTACATCAGGAGTGAGGTGGGCCTATGATGAGTGGAACTATGTTCTGATGGCCCGCTTTGGCTTGGTTAGTGAGAGTGCCACTTTCAGGCATTCTAGGGCGATAGACATCGCGGTCATATGAGAACTGTGTGGTGAGTCTTCCCTCTACACACTGGTCTATTTTTGTGTGGATAGCACACAAAAGGGCTTATGTGAGGGCTTGCTTTTAGGTGGTAGGCCTCCATAAAGGTGAGTCTGGATGCTCTGTGAACAAGTTCACATAAACAGTCGGTTATGTCTGTGAACGTAAACAGCAAGTGAAGAAATTGCATGTGTATATTAGATCTGAGAATTTAAGTGACAGCAGTGTAAAATACAGTACATACTGCTGTATATGCTGTTAATATGAATTAAACAAAAGAGAATCAGAAAATCACGCATTGCTCTAGATTGAATAACTTAAGTAGCTGTAATAAGAATAATTTTTTTACTTGAATGCTGCTGTTAAATTATAAAAATGGCGGACTGTGTACAGCTCACTAAGGGGAAGAGCTAAGCTTATAGGGCAGAGTCCGTCAGCAGTCATGGGTGGGGCCTGTGCAATGTGACATCACAATGGAGCACATTACTGAATGGCTCATTTTGATACACTGTTTCCTATTTATTTCAAAAACAATATAAAATGGAATTTTGCATAATAGGTCCCCTTTAACGTCTTAAGAAGATTTTGAGAATCCGGCCCAAGAACATAATATAGACTTCATATAAGCTTTAAAATGCCCTGGCAACTGAATAGCAACAAAACCCAGAACACCTTACTAACCACATAGCAACACACTATAAATGACTCCTTGGGAACTTCTGTAGTAATGCTCTGGAAGGTGACATGCAATAATTTCATCAGAAAATGTAAGAATCTAGTTCATATTTTACTGCCCCATTTCCAGGGACATCCAATGTTAATTATAAACTTTAAACAGAAGTCAAGCTGTAAACTTGGAAGCGGAATTCCTTTGCCGTATGTAGAAGAGAAAAAACAACAACAACTTGAGTTATCAAGCTAGATGTGCACCTGGCGTACGAGCCTAAAGACATTACTGAGTGCTATTTGTGCTAATCAGAGGCTGTACATTCTTGCAGAGACAGCACTGCCGGCCCCGTCTGGGTGAAAAGACAAAGCAAAGCCGTTATCGGAAACAGTGTGAGGGAACATTACTCAGAGAGCATCGTCGTGGGCTTTCGAGACCAGCACCATCTGCTCCAGTGCCACCGCCGTAGGAAGGATAGGATGAGTCAACTCACAAGCAGGCGGGGACACCGTAACTCCTGTAGGAGCCCGCCGAAATGACAAGAGACACAGGAAAGTGGAGGTGTGCGAGATGCACTGTACGGTTGTGGCCGTGACTGCAGTTGGGTTATAATGAGGGTGTGCATTTCTTTTCTTTGTGTGAAAGTGACAGGGGTGTTATAGTGGAACGTAATGTAGGAGTTAGCATACGACCACCATTAAATTATGGTAGAAACGTGTGAATGTGTTGCATTATTCAGTAGTGGAAGTAATATATGGGAAAACACCACTTCTTATTTTTATAGTGTGCACTGGATAAATTAATGGCTTTGTCATAACTTTGACTGTAAATGCAAATGTGTGGGTTATATAAAGCGCAAGTTTCCATTCCTCGCACTGTTTAAAATGGCCTATAGTGCACTCTTAAAAATAAAGTGTAAGGTGGTGCTGATCGGTCTGGGCCGAGAGATGCCGTTCAGTCTGAACAGAGAAACTGTGATTTCCCGGAAACGAAGGACTTTCCCAAAGATTACCATTCGAACACTTCCCCAAATACACAACAGCCCCACCCGAGACACATCACACTGAGACACACACACCACACATTCACACCCTGCACAGCACCCTCTGTATAACTCACTCTCACCCACACTGAAAACTCATTCAAAATCTATGCAACGTTAAATGTATACAATGTGTAACTATGCATGTTTAGTATCATTTGAAACGTATCAGTGCGTCTGGTAAAATGGTCTCATTCTCCTAATCATAATGCAAACCTCCAAGAAGTTATGTAAGTTGATAAAAATACTATGTCTCACCAAATGGTGACCCCCCACAGATCATCTACTCAAGTGCCTCCTGTATGTAAATAAGTGCCCTCCTTTGCAGATGTCTAGAACCCATTGAAACACAGATCCTGATTGCCCATTTGTGACCCCCCTGGATGAGGGACCAACATCTAATTATAACCTCAAACACCACCATTTGTGGACTTATTGAATTATCTGGGTATTTAAGGGAAGGTGATACAAGAATCGGGGAGTCTGTATTGAGATTCCCCACACTGCTTGTGTGTAGTTTTTCATGACCAGGTAAAGATTTCAAGAATCCTTGATTCTTGAATTATTGCTTTTGTATATGATTGATTGATGCTTTTCACTCTTTGAGTTGACTTTTGATTTGATGTTTCTTACCTGGTTAATAAATCGTTATCTTTTAAACTTACTGCAACTCATTTTGTGTTATTAACTCAGTATTTCATGTTATAACCATAACAGTACGGATATATGCTCAGGTTAGTTTAACACGGACTAAAACACGGTTTTGGTGAAGCTTAAAGAGCACACCGGATTGATGTTTTAGAGCTCAGACTAACACATTGGCACTAGGTACGTATACTTGGACTGTAGAGGTTGATAGGCTAAACAAGTCTTTCCGTTTAGAACAATAGTAAATTGTTAGACCAATCTAAATAGGGCAACCTCAATTCCTGATTATTGCAATATTGTTCTAATTAACGTATACGAGGGAAACCACAGCATGAGTATAGAAAGTTATCATTAGAATTAGCAAGTTGGTCGCTTGATTCTGTGATAATGGTCATGGCCTCTGATTAGAAGCAGTTTTGCATTAATTAAGTGAATTCAGATCTAAGGGAACTGAATAAAAATATTCTGGAATGATCAACGTATTGCACGGGCGTCCAGAATATCAGTGTGTCGCCTCTGCCTTGATGACCAAGACTGACTAGTCCGTAACAGAGATCGTAAACCCGGCCGGTGCGAAACTCTAAACCGTTACTGGAATCATGAATGCTGAGTATAACATAAGATAAACCATTTAAATTAAGTATAAATCTAAAGTTAATGGTTAACAAAATCATTTAACACCTTTTAATTTCATATGTCATATGAAACAACAAGGTAAATACATATAAAAGAATGTGTTTAAATTAAACTGTTTTATTGTGTAAAAGGAAAGACAGCGATACGCAGAAACACCTGTAAAACCCTGTTATTCAGTTGGTTTCATGAAGAACTTTCCATTGCAAAAAAGGTTCTTTAGAATGTAAAAAGGTTCTTTAGATAATAAAAAAAAATGGTTCTTTTAAGAACTGTTCATTAAAAGGTTCTTTGAGGACACAAAATGGTTCTTCTATGGCATCACTGTAAACCTGATTTTAGCTGGTAAGATACCAACCACACTAGCAACAACCTAAATTCCTGGTGGCGAGTTTTGCAAGGGCAAACAGCAGTCACATTTTCTGCAGAAACTAATATTGTAGGTTGACACAGGTGGTTGTGCATCAGCCACAGTGCAACATCTTTTGAACTCGAGATGTAATGTCAAATGGAGACGTCAAATATCCCCTAATTTGACAATTGTACCAACTGCAAGGGCTCATCTCGCATGACATACTTGAATGTACCTGTCTGGCATTAGCATTGCCAAGTGCCCACCAGCTTTTTTTTTTTTAAAGTGTGGGTGGAAGAAAACTCAGCTGGCATTGGTGCGTGACTTTCTTTGACTCAAAAATGCTGTTATTGCTCATGGAAACAAGCCAGTGCTGTGCCACTATAAATAGCATGCGTCACGATTCAACACATTAGCTATGTCCCAAATGAGTACTTATTTGCTTTGACATGAGAATTCCACCATTTGGTGGAAAAGAAAAATAAAGAAAATTATGTGTAGCTAGAGATTGAAAAACGTCTGATATTTTGAAAGGAAAAGCAAAGTACTTTGTGTGTGTCTTCCCTGCTTTAATACAGTGCCCGGTAATTATTTTAATTGATTTTCCATGCTCTATTGTTAAATTCCACCTCTGATAGAGAAAAGGAGTGGGAGTAAAGATGGCGCATCTGTCTTGTCTTGTTCCTCTTTGATAGGAATTGGTTTTCATCATCCTTATTAATTATAAACTGACTCTTTCAGAGCTTAATTGATGGGTCATTCTCATTTGAACAAACAGTTTAATAAGAAAATACTTTATAAAGACAGAACATTACGCGTATACAGACAGGAGCCATCTTGGAAAACAACAAGTCGAGCCACGAACGCCGTGCTAAGCTGCGGAAATTCCTATCGACCAGCTCACTTAGCACAGCGTTTGTGGCTCAACTCGTCGTTTTCCAAGATGGCTCCTGTCTGTATACGCGTAATGTTCTGTCTTTATAAAGTATCTTCTTATTAAACTGTTTGTACACTTACAAAGTTCTCAATGCTTCGGTTTGCATGTAGGGACCCTCATTATACTACCGTGTTTGAGGCTATTTTGAGCCTTGTTAGTGGTATTAACTAGCGATTTAATTTTACTTATTCTGTGCCCCATTTACTAGCATTATAAGCTAATCTGTTTTTAAAGAAAAAACTCTACATTCGATTTTCATGAAAATGCATCTCAGAGAACGATCTACTCGGTAACCATGTGTTAATTACCCCAAGGTTCATTTTTCACCGGAGTGGTCCTTTAAATATTTGGACTGGAAACAAGAAAAAATACCAAACAAGAAGAGCATTTTTTGCAGTGTAGTCAAATCTTTTGATCATTTAAAATATAATAGGCCTTTGTTGACTACATTCCAAATAAAATAAACTACAAAAAAAATATTTCCTTTGCTCTGTTGCTCTCTGTCACATAGGCCTACCTGAAGCTCATTCGCAGGCTATTATGTTCTTTTGTCCTCTCAGGTGATATCCAGCATTATTCATTAGCTATCACGCCTCCTTGCATATTGGCTTTGTGAAGAAAAACTGTCTTACAAATTGTAAATGAATATATTGTTTTATGTGAATGAGTAGGCTCAATGATTCTCACATCAGTTTAAAGAAAAAACCCGCAAATACACCTGGAGTCAAAACTCTTGTGAACACATATCTATTGTGTGTTTTGAGGCCTTAATTTAAAAAAAAATTTTGTTGTTTTTTCAAAAACCGTGTATAAACATTTTTCTCTCAAAAATACAAGCATGTACATACATGTTGCTCACATTTTATGGTAGCCCAGTTTGTGTTGAATACAGTGTAATTACACTTTTGCCATTAATGTGTTTATAAGCAACTGAAAAAAACAAAAATGTCAGCGCATGTCAAAACTTCTAAAGGGCCCCAAAAGAGCTCAGACTCCAGCGGGTTAAGAGGTGAGTGCATCCATGCCCGCGATATCTTTCGGGCTTGGACACACACCAGCTATGTGTACACTGTCTGGGCATGCAGCACGCTAGGGCGGCTCTCGAGGGAGCCGCCTGTAGCGAGTGTGAGAGGCTGCCGCTCAGAGTGTTGCGCTCACGGCTGGCCGTCTTTGATGAGGCTCAAGCTCACAAAACCAAAATCTTCTTTTAGCTAAACCCATTTCAAACAATGTTATCTTATTATATTATTGTTACCTTATAGACTCAAGAATACATCCATTCCAGACATGGAAGACGCTCTGATTTGAAGTTACAACATATTTATTATACCAACTAAACATGTTAGAAGTACACACACATACATTTAAATAAAATAAATAAAAACATTGAGATGTCTCTTAAGGTTCGTGGTGTTTTTTCCTGTGATTTTTGTGGCCACATTTCTCCCCATCTTTTTCCACAACACCCGTTTTATTTTCCACTTCAATGTAATAAAAGTTTTTCCAATTGTCTTAATAAGAATAAATGCATATTTAATTTAATAATAGGAAAATAATATCCAAATTATTATTTAATTATTTAAATCTGTTTAAAATTAGACCCACATTATAGTTAAAATGTTTTTCTGTCTTGTATTTTATCTCAAAATAAAGAATGTAATTGTATTCCACTGTAACAAGTAGATCCACTGGAGGCAAGTGTTTTGAACCCATGTGCAGCATTTATTAACAAAACTTAAAACTAAGACTTGGCAAAACATAAAACAAAGTCATGGCATGGCTAAACAAAACTCACCAACAGCAGGTTACAACGTTAATAACAGACCAAGACACATGGCAAACATGAGGGCTTAAATACACACACTAATGACAAGACAAGTGACACCTGTGA
Organism: Gobio gobio; assembly: GCF_949357685.1. Taxonomy (NCBI): domain Eukaryota; kingdom Metazoa; phylum Chordata; class Actinopteri; order Cypriniformes; family Gobionidae; genus Gobio; species Gobio gobio. Next base: position 21,047,276 of record NC_137120.1, read on the forward strand.
ACAGTGATTAAACAATGAACCAATGACAGGACAAGACACAAGATCACATGAGGGCATGGGAGTCACATGACAAGACCAGGAAGTGCATGACAAGACTGTGAACATGACAAACTCAAACATAACCATGAACATGATAAACAAAACAGAACCAAGAACAATGAACATGGACCAACACCAAAACACCCTGTGACATCCACATGGAAATGAGCGGAAATAAGTGAATACAGCCTCTTATTCGCTTATGAGGTAATCATAATGCTGCGGTTATTTTAATATATCTAATTGCTGCCGTTATAACGGCACATTTCAAATGTCTACGTGCTTTTCTTTCTTTTTTTGAGCGGTGATGAAATATCTTGCTCTTGTAAACACTTGCCAGCATTTCAGTAATACAAGTCTAGATCTTTAAAATGCATCCAAATAACAGCGAAGCACAACCGCACGGTGCTCTGCAGTGGCCAAAAAGGATATGAACCGTGAATTCTGAAGTTATATATTATTGAAAACTCAGAGATGTGGATTCACACGGCACCAAACGACCTTGGTGTTTGTCACAGTAAGTTAGGTCATTCGGCCGGAGATTTTTACACGGGTGGTGGGAGAAAAACACTGATATTCTGGATTAAGACGACAATAAAATCACTGACTAGCCCCTGTAAACGATAAAGACACGTTACGACCACTGGACAAACAATTACCGTCCGAATAGTGCTTACGAACCCCGACTGCCCGCCCATCGTTCTCGTTCACTCACCGCTAAATCTTCTAAAATGCTGCGCGAGTGGGGCTTGAAGAGAGTGATGTGGCCTGCGTCTGCGCAGTGCGCCCTAATGCAGCCCCTGAATGAGATGCACAGAAATACTGCAAAATAATAATAAAAACGCGACTTTTCGTCTCGTCTCATTTTAGCATAGTTTTTATTTTGTGAACCACATTTAGTCTCGTTTTTACTCGTCATCGTTCCATGACTAGCATTTACGTTGCGTCTCGTCTCGTTTTCGTCACGTTATAAAGGTTCGTTGACGACGATATTTAGTCATACTTTTCGTTGACGAAAACAACACTAGCCGCGGCTTATCAGGTGCGCAATTTGCCTTCACCTATGGCCGTGATGGCTCAATCCACCAGGGGCATGGCCTCCTCAGTGGCCCTCCTTTCTAGCGTCTCGCTTCAGGAGATTTGCGAGGCAGCCGGGTGGGCCACCCCGCACACCTTCATAAGATTCTACAGTCTGCAACTCCCAGCGACGCCTGGCGCCAGAGTGCTCGCGTCCTAAGGGCGCCTGGTCTCCCAGCTTCACACTAGGACGAGCATGATTGCGGTGTGGCATAGTGGGTAGTTCGGCACTCGACGACGCAGTGCAAGTTCCCTCAAAGGGGAACGTCTCGGGTTACAACTGTAACCCTTGTTCCCCTCGAAGGGAATGAGACACTGCTTCTTGTCGCCACACCTATCACGGGCAGAGCGCTCGCTTCATCGCAAATGAGCTAATGTGTGTGTCAGCGTCGCTTTGTATCTTCCGGTTATGCCGTCATCTACTACGTCATGACGCAGCACCAATCAGGGTTAGATAGATTTAATTCATGCCTCAGACGCGCTACGCTAAGGGCGTTCCCAGAGTGTCGTCACTCGACGACGCAGTGTCTCGTTCCCTTCGCGGGGAACAAGGGTTACAGTCGTAACCCGAGACGTTTTTCTTGAAGTTTGCGCTAATTTGAAACTTTTTGAAACATGGCTTTACTTTTACTTTTTAAGTTAATTACTTTACAATAAATACACTATTATGTAGGGCTGCTCGATTATGGCAAAAATCATGGGCAAAAATCAATTATTTTGGTCAATATTTAAATCACGATTATTTAACACGATTATTGGTGGGTGATATGATCAAAGTCTTATTTCATGACATACCAGGACATTTTTTTAAAGTATATACTTTAAATTTTAAATGTCTGTGGAAGACCTCTCATACCACCTCGTATGTGGTACCATTTGAAAGCATATAATGTCTACTTTCTGGAGATCTGCATCACTTTGATTTGACCTTTTACACAAAGTAACCAGTGGTGGAAAGAGTACTGAAAAAGCATACTCAAGTAAAAGTAATGTTACTTGTCAAAAAATGTAGTCCTAGTAGAGTAAAAGTACCTGTCCTAAATACTACTCAAAGTAGGAGTAAAAAGTAGCCATTTTAAAAGTACTCACGAGTAGTGAGTATTATGCTATGAATGTTCCCTTTCGAAAGGGAACTCGCATTGCGTCAGTTGACGCTACGGAGAACGCCTCCGGCGTGACAGGTGTCTGAATCACTATCGAATCACGTCAATCCTATTGACCGGCGACAGCCTCTGAGGTCATAGACGTGCGACCAGGAAGTATATAAGGGTGCCGTGCAGAACATGATACCATCCTTTCGTCTTCAGGGACTGTTTGTCTGTTTCTACGAACATGTTAAAATAAAATAAAACATTAAAAAAAGAGGATGAAGTGCACAGAGAAGAATCGCAGCTTCAGTAAATGGGCCAGCCCGTGTCCCAGGTATCTTACACTTACTCTGTGTATACTACCTGGGGGAAGAGCATGCGCAGGAGGCTCCCTTGAGAACCTCCTGCGTGTGCTCTTCCCCCAGGCAGTATACACAGAGTAAGAATTGTGAGCGTTTACCCATCCGAACACTCTGCTCTCGCCAAGAGGGCCCAGCATCTGGGGACAGTCCCGCCCGCGCTGAGGCCGGGCGGCGACTTCTGTCCTGGGGTTCCCAGATGGACCTGGCTCATCGTCTGGAGGAAGGTGTAGTCCTTGCGGACAATCAGCCAGGTTGCGAGGGGCAGCTGTCGGGGGAGGAGTCAGATCTCTCCCCCTCCTCAGCTGGGGCTCTTCCACACGGGCAAAGGATGGCTGAAACAGGGTGGTGATGAGTCGACGGAGGTCGAACCCTCTCAGCCAGCCTGCCCCGTGTATGGGGAGCTGCTTGAGGTTATGGAACGCACTACCGACAGGCTGCAGCTGCAGTGGTGGCGCGTTAGGAGAGAACCCGCACGTGCGAATCGTCTCGACGATCGGTTTCTCTCCGGTCATAACCCTCCTGGGGGCCTTCCATTCCTCCCAGATCTTCATGAGTCCACTGCGGTGTTGCAGGCTTACCAGGCTGACTTGCTGAAGGATCTTGATCAGGGGGAGGGCCTACCCCCTGATGCGTTGGCCGGGCTCCGCCGCACCACGGATTTAGCTCTCCGGGCCACCAAACAGACAGCGGTCGCCATCGGGCGTGCAATGGCGGCTATGGTGGCCACGGAGAGACATCTGTGGCTGAACCTGACGGACATTGGGGAGAAAGAAAAGTCCTTTCTCCTCGATGCCCCGGTCTCGCCTTCTGAGCTCTTCGGCACCTCCGTCAAGGCTGTGGTGGGAAGATTCAGAGAGGCGAGGGCGCGCTCTGCGGTATTCAGATCATGTATTCCGCGGAGGCCCTGGGCCGTCGCGGTCTGAGGACCAGCGGCAGGGCCAGTGTCGCCTCTCGTGTGCCCCCTCTGTGGCGGAGCAGGGCGCAGAGGAGGCGGGACTCCCACTTCAGGAACCGGAAGGACGCTGGGGAGGAAGCTCCGAACCAGCGGCGGAGACCACGCTGGGATAAGTCTCCGCCCCCGAGGGTGTGTTAAGACTCAGTGAGTCGTCCTTTCCCTTAGTTCCTTTTTCTCCCCGGGCGCATCTTACACCAGGCCGGGCTGGGTCTGTGATGACTGGAAAAAGAAATGTTTCAGACTCTGACGGCCTGCCTGGCTTGGTCCGTGAGTGCGCCCCTCTCAGGACCATGGTAGTGGTGTATACATATTGTGAATAAAGCTTGTGGATGGAGATCATGGCGCGCCGCAGGCGAGCGGGTAAGTCCCCTATAAGAGGGACAAAATATTAATATATTTTTAGACTTATGCTTCCTGTAGAGGGCTTCGGGGATCGCTATGGATAGTTTTGAATATTTCGGTAGGGCTGTAGTTCCCCTGTTAGGTGGCTAGAACGATCATTACCCACCAGTTGCTTGGGCTCCATGGTGAGCTAGTGTTGCTAGTTGAGAGCCAGCAAGGGAAAATAAAAATATATAGAAGAGCCGTTCTGCTTGCAAAAAAAAAAAAATGGGTGAAAAGCAGTTTATATACCTCCCAAGGCCTTACAAAGGTGTGAGTAGCTCTGGGAAGGCACAGCTCATTCCTGCGGGTATGTAGCGTATTGCTAGGCGTGTATTTTTTCCTAGTTTTAAGCTGGTGACCGGTAGCCACCTCGGGTTAAGCCGGTTTGTATCCCCTTTCAGTATAAGTTTCGAGAGTGCAGGTGCAGCTCTAGTAAATGACTGGCACTTCTGCCAGAGTGCCTCGGTCTGGTTAAAAGTTGCCCTCTCGGGCCTCGGGTATAGAGCTATATTGGCCTAGGCTTTCTAGGGATTACAAAGGCGTTTGCTAAAAGCGCTGGTGCCCCGGGCCCTTCACTAAGTGAATGTAGTTTTTTAACATCCCTAATGTCAGCCTCCTCTCATGAAGAGTTTTCCAGCCAAGGCCCACCCCCTTCTCTGCGTTCTGGGGTTTTTACTAGTAATGCAGGTTGGTGCTGTGCAGAATTGATAGCGACTTAGAAAGCCATTGGTCGCGGGGCAAGGTTGAGCTACACATACAATCTCTTCGTCTTTGCACGAAAGATAGCCTAACAGAGCTAGTTTTTCTTTTTTTAGGCCAACAGCTTTTGGGAGGCCTCTTGCAAAGTCAGCCCCATGTGTATTGCAATATGTATTTACTCCGCAACAATGTCGGCTTCAAGTAGCAGAAAATTTCCCAACTGATAACCCTAGTTAGTAGTTGGATGTTACCTTTGTCAGCCAGCAGAGAAGCTACTGTCAGTCCAGGGTCATAGCAGCCAGTTTCTAAAAAGCATACCTGCCATCAGGAAGCCATCGCTGCAGGCCTGCTATAAGGTAGTAGAAGACTTGGAGACATGAGGTAGCAGGCCTCACCAGGCCTCCCCTGGGGGCACGGTTTTGGGCTTCAGCCACTTGGCAGTTTGCATGAGCTATGGGCAGGTGGTAGGCCTCACCAGGCCTCCCTGTAGGCCCGCAATCAGGCAGTAGGCCTCACTAGGCCTCTCTGAAGACTTCCCAGCAAACACGCAAGTGTGGGCTCACTGTGGGTAAGTGTGGGTTTTCTGTGGGACAGTGTGGGCAAGGGCAAACCCTTTGGGGCCCATGTGGGAAAACCCCCACGGGCCCCCAGTGGGTTAGCCCTTGCGGGGCCCATAGTGGATTTGCCCGTTTGGGCCCCAATGAGGGTTTAGTGTGGGCAACCCACAGTGGGCTTGCCCACAGAAAACCCACACGGGCCCCTAGTGGGTTAGCCCTTGCGGGGCCCATAGTGGATTTGCCCATTTGGTCCCCAATGAGGGTTTAGTGTGGGCAACCCACTGTGGGCTTGCCTACAGAAAACCCACACGGGCCCACAGTGGGTTAGCCCATGTGGGGCCCAAAACGGTTCTGCCCGTTTGGGCCCCAATGAGGGTTTAGTGTGGGCAACCCACAGTGGGCTTGCCCACAGAAAACCCACACGGGCCCCTAGTGGGTTAGCCCTTGCGGGGCCCATAGTGGATTTGCCCATTTGGTCCCCAATGAGGGTTTAGTGTGGGCAACCCACTGTGGGCTTGCCCACAGAAAACCCACACGGGCCCCCAGTGGGTTAGCCCATGCGGGGCCCAGAGTGGATTTCCCATTTGGTCCCCAATGAGGGTTTAGTGTGGGCAACCCACTGTGGGCTTGCCCACAGAAAACCCACACGGGCCCCTGGTGGGTTAGCTCTTGCGGGGCCCATAGTGGATTTGCCCATTTGGTCCCCAATGAGGGTTTAGTGTGGGCAACCCACTGTGGGCTTGCCCACAGAAAACCCACACGGGCCCCCAGTGGGTTAGCCCATGCAGGGCCCAGAGTGGATTTCCCGTTTGGGCCCCAATGAGGGTTTAGTGTGGGCAACCCCCTGTGGGCCTGCCCACAGAAAACCCACACGGGCCCCCAGTGGGTTAGCCCATGCGGGGCCCATTGCAGTTTTGCACTTTTGAGCCCCAATGAGGGTTTACTGTGGGCAACCAGTAGTTTTCCACTGTGGGGCCACCATGAGGGAACCCTCCATTACAGCTGTTCCCAGACAGACTGATCAAGTCAGAGGGACCATATTACAGTAGTTTAAACTCCATTAGACCATTAGATTTCAATAAATCACAGCACTTATATATTAATACATTCATAAATAACACTAAATTATTATAATACTATAAATTGTATCTTGTAATGCAAAACTTTCTATGAAGTCCATGATTAATTTTTTTTACTGTATTTATTAAATAATATTTAAATTAAATTAATTAAATTAAAGAAACATATTTGTCACAATAAAACAATGCAAATGATTGATCATTCACTGATTTGTTCATTATTATTGTTGGCATTCATCAGTGGTTATTTATAACATTATTTTTTATATTTTTACATGTATATTTTTATAGACATTATTTATTTTTTATTATAAAAAAACACTGATAAAATCGCTGATTAATTTTATATTTTTATATACTACATTACATTTCTGAAATGGCAAAAAAAAAAAGATAAAATAAATTACATATTAGTAATACACTAGATGGCGTCATCACGTGATCAATTCTAACCAATGAGACTGCTGGAACTGCACCGCTACTGAGCTCAGCTGTCATTCCGGATTCGACTGGTACCGCCAAACTCTGCTCTAAACAGGTAAGCTTTTAAAGTTTCCATATTAATATGTGAGTTTCCTATTATAATTAGAGAAACAGATCAAAATGGTAACAAATTAATTGATATTAAACTACACTCTCTCTCATTTTGGTGGTTTATCTGATTAATGTTAACGTTATACTCTCCTGCTGTTTAAAGTTTAAACGATAAACGGTTATAACGGTCAACTATACCATTTTCTGTTAATCTTTGAGGTAATATATACTTTAAAACTGCTTGAATTCATTACCTTGAATTGTTTTACGTCCATTTTGGTGTTAATTTGATTTATTGTTGTTTTCCAGTTGCTATTTTAGCGAACTACAAACGAGCTAACTTTAGTCATATGGCCAGGGGGCTGAGTCAGTCATGGTTGTGTTTTAAAGATTCAAAAAGCGACGTAAACGAGGATTCATGCAGCGTAAATACAATAAATACACTCTTATTAAACCTCATTACATATGATTATGCCATAATTGATAGACAAACACTGCGCGCTGACAATTCAGACGGCAAACCATATATTTACATAGCCTAACGTTACATGTGATTTGTATTTTTATAAAGTTACGGTCATATTGCTATCATGTTAACGTGACCTAAAAATAACAGATTGTACAATTATTACTTTGTACGCGTTGTGTCACACACACACACACAAGCTGGCGCGTGCACGGGGAGAGAGTGAAAGAGTGGAGAGAGGACTCATTGGCCTAACGTTAACGTTATATATTATCCGAAAACATGATTGATAACTGTCAAATGAAATCACGTGTCTGTAATATTTAATTAATTATGAAAAGATACAACTTTAGCGCAAATAAAACATTTAGGCCATGAAATAATATTCGGGCTAAATATTAATGTAATCATTTCTCTTGAATACATACAGTTCATCAGCACGTTCACTCATATTGAGCAATATTTGACTGCAATATTAATTCTTGTTTGTTTTCTCTCTTTTCCTTGTGTGTAATCAGATCATTGGTTCTGCTCTGTAAGTATTCTTCTAGTTGACACGTTCCCAGTTTTTGCATTGTAGATTTGTCATAGACGACAAACTTTCTTTGCACCATATAACTGTATTTTCATATACATATTGCTTAATAACATACTGTATTTATCAGTAAAGTGGTGTCGTACATTCTCAGATGTTGTTGTACATATTTATGAATAAAAGTTTTAAAGGTCCCATGGCATGGCATTTTTCTATTATTTTGTAATGTTTCCTGAGGTGTACTTATATTGTTAGTATGATTTTTACATCATAAAATGTCATAATTTAGAAATAAAAGGCATTTTTTCAATACTGATGTTTGCCCTGTGGCTGAATGCCCTGTTTCAAGAGGCGTGTCTGCTGTGAGACTTCAGTAAAAACGCCCACTGTTGTGATTGGCTGACATCTTTGCATTTGAAATGAGCGAAGGGGACGTGGTTTAACAATTTCTACGAGGCACGAGCAGGCACGAGCTGCTGCCAGAGAGACGGATGGACCGGAGTTCACTTCACATCAGTTCTGTCAGTCTCAGTTCAGTGAACTGTTGTAGTTACAGCATATACTTCAGGTTATTAGTCTATTTCTAGTCGGAGGGACTGTCACTCATGTCAGAAAGTTAGTAACTTTAGTAAATTATGGATCAGCGCTGACTGGAGACGCGAACCGTTTAGAACGATTCTGTCAGGACTCCTGGGTGATTTATTGTGTGTGTATGTATTTCTTACCTGTTGGTGGTGGTTCCTCACGGGTTCACTAGCTCCTCCCTCTCGTTTTGGTAATTGTTCACCTGTCGTGTCTCATCAGCTGTTTCCTTTTTAGTGCACGTTGTCCTGTCTCTCGTTGTGCGCTCATTGTCTGGGTTGGTCTCAGTCACGCTGTCCTAGTCCAAGTCGGTTGTTCTTCCTGTCTATTCTCAGTTCTTCAGGTTCGGTCGCAGGCATCTGGAGGCTCGTCTTAGCCCAGAGTTCACACACCTGTGGATACGCGAACTTGACTTCGAGTGAACTGTACTCTGGTTTCGGGTGTTACTGGTGCGCTTCGTTTTTAGGCGAGATCCAGTCTCATCCAAGTTCGGTGAGCTGCCTTTTCTATTAGGCTTTGGTTTTCCTCCTGTCCAGTATATGGACGCTATCGGCAGTCACCTGTCGAGTGAGGATTTCTTTCCGGTCTCCGACCAGAGTGGATTACATCGCTGGATGCCGTATGAGGTCGTTGTTCCTCGGACTGTGACTTTTGTGCTGTATCTGACCCTCTCTTTACTCCTCTATTAAACTTTGTGAACTTGCATCTGGCTCTGAGACTTATTCTGACAGAATGAGCGCACCAACGATGGAGTCAGCGAGTTCGGAGAGTTCGGAGTCGGTGTACGCCGCACTTCATCAACAGGGAGTGGTCATTGAACAGCATTCATCTCTGTTGAATGGAGCTTCCAGAGATTTTCGTGTACTGTCTGAACAATTTACTGAGCTCAGTACCCGGGTAGACCAGATTGTTTCCCAGGTCGGTGAGCGTTTTCCTTCTGCACCGGTTGAAAGTGCACCTGCAGACCGCGAGCCACACGCGGCGACACCCCCGTCCTTCGACGGCGACCCCAACTCATGCCGGGCTTTCTTGCAGCAATGTTCCCTTGTCTTTGCGCTTCAGCCACGGCGGTTCGCCGCTTCATCGTCTAAATTGGCGTATGTATTGACACTTCTCACCGGAAGGGCAAGACAGTGGGGAATGGCTGTATGGGGAGCTAGGGCTCCGTGCACGGCTTCGTTTGAGGCTCTCGAAACGGAGATGTTGACTTTATTTGATCGGTCGCTTCGTGGGGACATGGCAGCAGCCGTGCTAGTGAGACTACTGCAACGGACCTCTTCCATCACGGATTATGCCATCGCGTTCAAGACGCTAGCCATCACCTGCGGCTGGAATGACGCTGCATTACGGGCTCAGTTTATCGAGGGTCTCAACCCTGAGATTCAGGATGAGATCGCTGCATGGGATCCGCCGACATCTCTAGAGACGGCGATCGACCTGGCGTTGAGGATCGAGACACGCCACCGTCAACGTGACATCCGCCGGTCGTTTCATCGTTCCGCCGTTTCTGAGTCGGAGGAATTCACCGCATCTTCTCTCCAAGAGGAGGGAACCATGCAACTGGGCAAGCTTCGTCTGACCGCCACTGAAAGACATCGTCGTCTGGTCTGTGGTTTGTGCTTGTATTGCGGTAAGGCGGGGCATATTGCCGCTGCGTGTACGGTAAAGAGAGACCACCCGCCATTGACTTCGAGAGTTTCGGTGGGCGTGTCGTCATTGAAGTATCCCGTGAGCTGTACCACACTTCCAGTAATTATTAACTATAAACAGTCTTTTCATTCACAGGCGTTGCTGGATTCTGGTGCGGAGGCGAGTTTTCTGGATGCCGGGTTGGCCGAATCATGGAATATTCCTATTATTCCTCTATCTTCTTCTCTCTCCGCTTGGACTTTAAAGGGACAGCATATGGCTGTTATCACCCATCGCACTCCCCCTGTGAGTTTGTTTGTCTCTGGCAATCATCGTGAGGAGATCGAATTCTATTTATTGGAACATTCCCAATCGCTGGTCATCTTAGGGCATGATTGGTTGACCAAACATAATCCTCACGTTGATTGGCAGAACGGTGTTGTGTTATCGTGGAAGTCTTCGTGTCATGTTCCATGTCTCGGTCCTGCTCCTTCTTCTGTTGTGTGTTCTACTTTTCAGGTTCCGGATGTTGATCTCTCTGGAGTTCCGGCGGAGTACTCTGATCTGTGTCGGGTGTTCAGTAGAGCTCGGGCCGCTTCCCTGCCTCCCCACCGGTCGTATGATTGCGAAATCAAACTTCTCTCAGGCACTTCTCCGCTTAAGGGTTGCATATTTTCCCTATCTAAACCAGAGAGAGAGGCTATGGATAAGTACATTAACGAATCTCTTAATGCCGGTCTCATCCGCCGCTCCTCGTCTCCAGCTGGCGCTGGATTTTTCTTTGTCAAGAAGAAAGACGGGTCTCTTCGTCCGTGCATTGATTATAGAGGGCTGAATGACATTACTGTTAAGAATAAGTACCCCTTGCCTTTAATGTCATCAGCGTTCGAGTTATTACAGGGAGCGCACGTGTTTACCAAGTTAGATCTGCGCAACGCTTATCACTTGGTACGTATCAAAGAGGGCGATGAGTGGAAGACAGCCTTTAATACACCATCAGGGCACTGGGAATACTGCGTTCTTCCGTTCGGCCTTTGTAACGCACCGGCTGTCTTCCAAACCATGGTCAATGAAGTGCTGGGTGACATGATTAACAAGTTTGCCTTTGTGTATCTCGATGACATTCTCATCTTTTCTCCCTCTATGCAGATACACACCCAGCATGTTCGCCAGGTTTTACAACGGCTGTTAGAGAATCAGCTCTTTGTTAAGGCGGAGAAGTGCGAGTTCCACAAGGAGTCGGTTTCGTTTCTGGGTTTTGTTATAGCCGAAGGAGAGATTCGTCCCGATCCCGCTAAAGTTAAAGCGGTCGCCGATTGGCCAGTGCCCGACACTCGTAAAGAGCTTCAGCGATTTCTGGGTTTTGCCAACTTTTATCGGCGTTTCATCAGAAATTTTGGCCAGATCGCTAAACCTCTTACCGCTCTCACCTCCTCTAAAGTGGGTTTCTGCTGGAATAAGGAAGCTCAGGAAGCCTTTGATGAATTAAAGTCCCGTTTCATTTCTGCGCCTGTTCTTTCTATTCCTGATTTGGCTAAACAATTTATAGTGGAAGTGGATGCATCTGATGTCGGGGTAGGCGCCGTTTTATCTCAGCGATCTTCTGTTGACGAGAGAGTGCATCCGTGTGCTCTTTTCTCTCATCGGTTAAGCCCAGCGGAACGAAATTACGACATAGGTAATCGGGAGCTGCTGGCGGTTAGACTCGCTCTGGGTGAGTGGCGTCACTGGTTGGAGGGAACCTCGGAACCCTTTCTGGTCTGGACGGATCATAAGAATTTGGAGTATATCCGTTCAGCCAGAAGATTAACATCTAGACAGGCTCGCTGGGCACTTTTCTTTGAGCGTTTTAACTTCTCTCTCTCGTACCGGCCAGGATCTAAGAACACCAAACCTGACGCTCTCTCCCGTCTGTTCGAGGATTCCGGTGCTGAGCGGACAGAGACCATTCTCCCGGAGGGGAGAGTGGTCGGTGCCCTCGTGTGGGGAATCGAGCAGCGGGTGAGAGAGGCTGGCCGAGAGGGAGAGGTTCCGGAGAGGTGTCCGGTGGGTCGTCTATGGGTTCCTGAGCGTTTACGTTCCGATGTCATCCGGTGGGGTCACGAATCCAAGTTTGTCGGCCATGCGGGAATTCGGAGAACGTTGGCTGCCATTCGTCAACGTTTTTGGTGGTCTTCCATGACCTCAGACGTCAGACAGTTTGTATTAGCCTGTTCAGTTTGTGCTTGTAATAAAGCTTCTAATCAACCTCCCGCTGGACTGCTTGAATCTTTGCCCGTCCCCTCCCGCCCCTGGTCTCATATAGCCCTTGATTTTGTCACCGGCTTACCGGCGTCTAATGGTAACACTGTCGTTTTGACTGTGGTGGATCGTTTCTCTAAAGCGGTTCATTTTATTCCCCTACCCAAACTTCCTTCTGCCAAGGAGATGGCTCAGGTTTTGATTGAGCACGTCTTTCGGTTACACGGTATTCCGACTGATGTAGTTTCAGATAGGGGTCCTCAGTTTATCTCTCGGTTTTGGCAGGAGTTTTGTAGACAGATCGGTGCTACAGCCAGCCTGTCGTCTGGTTATCATCCGCAGTCCAACGGGCAATGTGGACGGGCTAATCAGGATCTCGGTCGAACGCTTCGCTGTCTGACGTCTAAATATCCGAACTCTTGGTGCCAACAGCTTCCTTGGGTCGAGTATTCTCATAATTCTCTTCCCGTCGCATCTACTAATTTGTCTCAGTTTGAATTGTCTATCGGTTATCAACCTCCCCTTTTCCCATCACAAGAGCCCGACGCAGCGGTTCCGTCTGCTTTAGCTTTCGTGCGCAGGTGCAAACGCACTTGGAGGAGAGCTAAGACACTTTTATTACAGAACGTCAGACGAACCAAGGCTGCGGCTGACCATCACCGGCGACCTCCACCCCGTTATGTGTGTGGACAAAGGGTATGGCTTTCTACCAAGGATCTGCCTCTCCGTGAGCCTTCTCGTAAGCTGGCTCCTCGATTCATTGGGCCATACAGTATATCTAAGGTCATTAATCCGGTAGCGGTCAAGCTTAAGTTACCTCCTAATCTTGGTCGGGTTCACCCTGTTTTTCATGTATCCAGGGTTAAACCAGTGATTTTTGCTCGGAACAATCCCCCTGTCTCTGCCCCAAGACCCCCCGCCCCTCGTCTAGTGGATGGTGCTCCTGTCTATACCGTTAGGAGGTTACTAGATTCTCGTCGTAGGGGCAAAGGTTTTCAGTATTTAGTGGACTGGGAGGGTTACGGTCCGGAGGAGAGGTGCTGGGTTCCGGCTTGGGATATACTGGATCCTGGCCTGATCGAGGACTTCCGTCGGCGACAGGGTGAGTCCGGTGCCGGCCATGGGGGGGGGGGATACTGTCAGGACTCCTGGGTGATTTATTGTGTGTGTATGTATTTCTTACCTGTTGGTGGTGGTTCCTCACGGGTTCACTAGCTCCTCCCTCTCGTTTTGGTAATTGTTCATCTGTCGTGTCTCATCAGCTGTTTCCTTTTTAGTGCACGTTGTCCTGTCTCTCGTTGTGCGCTCATTGTCTGGGTTGGTCTCAGTCACGCTGTCCTAGTCCAAGTCGGTTGTTCTTCCTGTCTATTCTCAGTTCTTCAGGTTCGGTCGCAGGCATCTGGAGGCTCGTCTTAGCCCAGAGTTCACACACCTGTGGATACGCGAACTTGACTTCGAGTGAACTGTACTCTGGTTTCGGGTGTTACTGGTGCGCTTCGTTTTTAGGCGAGATCCAGTCTCATCCAAGTTCGGTGAGCTGCCTTTTCTATTAGGCTTTGGTTTTCCTCCTGTCCAGTATATGGACGCTATCGGCAGTCACCTGTCGAGTGAGGATTTCTTTCCGGTCTCCGACCAGAGTGGATTACGTCGCTCGACGCCGTATGAGGTCGTTGTTCCTCGGACTGTGACTTTTGTGCTGTATCTGACCCTCTCTTTACTCCTCTATTAAACTTTGTAAACTTGCATCTGGCTCCGAGACTTATTCTGACAGATTCAATCCGATTTGGTGAACTGATTCGGTTCACTAAAAAGAACCGGTTCAAAAGAAAGATTGTTCGCGAACCGGACATCACTACTGTACCAGCGACGGAGCTCAGCGATTGATAACAAAGTTATTTATAGTAACTACTGAGTTATTAGAGCGCTGTCTGTCAGCGCGAGTTTATTGTGTTTGTATATGAGAGTTGTGAATAAACACGAGTCCCAGTCACACCGAGTCCGTCTTCATCATTATTACCAACTTTGTAACACATGCAAAGTACCATTACAGCTGTCGAGATGAATGAGTTACGAGTAAGTGTTGATAATAGCATTGTTTTTAGATATGTTCCTATCAAATGAAAAGCGTCAGTGACGCGCATTGCGTACACAGCGCAAACAAAGACACAACAGCATTAATCGAATGCAATCCAGTTTATTGTGGGGATAGCTGGCTAGCCTAGCCGGATACGCTCACGCTTACCCCCCTTCTGCTTAATCTCGCGCCGCGTAAGGCGCCTCCGCTGTGGGCCAGATGCAGTACTGGGGGTCGGGGATGTTGAAGGCCGACCGGCCAGTGCAGCCCGAGCTTCGGCGTGTGTGAGGTTTATCTCTAAAGATGTTACTCTGCTGATGTTGAGCAGAAACGACTGTATGCACATTTTAGAACAGATAGACGGGACGAGGACGTACAAAAACACTGACTCACAAGATAGAAAACACGAAAACACCGTTCTGTCTGGAGAGAGAGAAGCCGCTGCGTGTGCACAAATAATAAATAATTAGCTACACATCAGAAATCACTGATCACAGATCAGAAGGAACTGAAAAAAGACTTCTGTTTTCATTTGTACATCCAAACACTGAGAAACTGCCAGCATTCACTCGTTCACAAGCAATGATCTCTTGAGCGCTTGCATGGGCGTGCCAGATTCTCTGGGTGGAGGAAAGGGAGGTAACTGTTCCTGCTTGGACGTCAAACCAGGAGACTTCAGGATTGGCTAGTCTGGCCTGTCATTTTCTCAAAGGCAGAGAAAGACAGCCAGAACTCGGGTTTACACCAATCAACATTTCTATCCACTTGGGGACAATATTCATGCTAGGGGAACTCATATTAATGTTGAAAAACCTCATAAAATGAACATTTCATGCCATGGGACCTTTAAACTGGATTTATACCATTAAATGTTGTTTGTCCTCTCTCTTTCCAGTATTTATTGCCATCTGCCGTCCTGACTGCAGAATTGAGCTCCAGTCCCAGTTAAGCAGACCTGAACCGGTTGATCAAGGTCTTCAAGATCAGCAGAAACTACAGGCAGGCTGGAGCTAAACTCTACAGGTGTTGGTCCTCCATGACCAGGACTGGACACCACTGTTGTAAGTGACCGATCTAGCAGTCACTGACTACGTTTACATGGACAGCAGTAATTATTGACCTTATTCTGAATAAGACTATATTCTGATTAAGGTGTTTACATGAGTTGCTTATGAGAATATTCTGTTTATGTTCCCATTTTACATGTTATAGAACATAGCTTGATTAATGGCACGTCATTAAGTCCCCATGCCACTATGCTGTCCGACATCCAATCATAGAGCGACTTTCACAGGTCTATTAAAATTCAATGGACAGTGTGTTGGACTGTAGGACAGTGTTCCTTTATAAAAAACAGTGATTTTTATACTTTTTAATGTAATTATATATATATATATATTATATATAGCCACAGGCATTCACTGAATGACCCATATGGCTCTCAAGCCTACAGCTTCCCGACCACTGTTGTAAGCAGACAGTTTATGAATTATGAATCACAATTATGAATATGGGATTACAGATACAAACTTATTGTATTTTACAATGAGCAGAATAATTACAACAAAAAGGAAAAAATATAGAGGAGGCAGTGTCAGAATGAGCAGTCAAGCAAGACACGCACCATAGCAACACTTCATGGCAACGACATTTCAGACTGACAGATATACGTGAAAGATAAACGGGAATTTTCCGACATTTGAGCACTTTGTTACTGTTTTGTACGCGTTGTTATATTAAATTATAATTCAAATTCTGTTTTATTTGCCACAATATTATTGATGATGGTTGAGAGGGGCACTTTTGATTAATTTTTAAAAAGGGCAGGGGCTCGAGCCCCCAAAGCCCCTCCCCTCTGCGCGTGCCTGGTGTGTGTGTGTCCTCAAAATGCGACAAACTCCTACACGACGTTAGTAGTGTGATTAAGGTGTGTACATGTCTGTAATGCTCTCCGATAATGCGACTAAAATAGGCATACTCCACAAACTCCTCTTAATTCGATTTGCGTTTACTTCGAGTATGACTTTAACCGGATTAAGGTAATTGGAAATCGCTGTTTACATGGTAGTTTCTTAATCAGAGTATGGTCTTAATCAGGTTAATATCGGAGTATTGTTGTCCATGTAAACGTACTCTGTCTGGATCTCTGAATTGTCATGCTCAGAACATTAACCCTCGAGGACCACTGTCCTGCAGATTTTAGTACCAACCCTGGTCCAGCACACCTGAACAAGCTAATCAAGCTCTTTTGGTTCAGTGAATAGAAAGTCAAAAGCAGGTTAGATTGATCAGGTCTTTACATAAACTCTGCAAGATGGTGCACTTCGACGGCCAGAGTTGAGAACCCCTGAAAAATTAATACAGTTTTAATTTGTATAGATTTATGCAATATTTGACAAATCAGTTGTCTTCTCTCTTTTTCTCCTTTGTGATTGTGTGTCAACCACAGCTAAATAAACCCAAAGGCCACTCGGGCACAGGTCACTGCATCTTTTGCTGTGTAAGTACACTTTTGACTGTCACATTTTTGTCAGACACATTCTAAGTGTTTGCATTTATTTTAATAAAACTTGCATATTCATGCTGCAAGTTAAAGTCATCAATGATTTATTAATAAAGACATTAAAGGGATAGTTCTTCATGTTGTTCCAAACCTGTATTATTTACTTTTTTCTGTGGAATGCAAAATATATTTTTTGAATAATGTTTCGTCTGTTTTGTCAATACAATAAAAAGTCAATGGGATCCAATTATGTTTTTATTGTATGGACAATTTATTTATTTTTTTCAAAATATCATCTTCCACAGAAGAAATCTTGTAGGTTTGGAATGACATGAGGGTGAGTATAAAGCTTGATACATACTCCGCAAGAGCAAAGAAAAAAGTTCTCGCTTCGAGAACTATTGTGTGATTGGTCAGAAATTTAAAATGGACGTGGTTAATGCGGAGAAACGACACCTGTTCGGCACCTGATTTTCTCGTGAAGTATGGAATGTCCTGGCCATAACAAACTTTGTTCTTGTTCTTGGCACCTCGAGAAAACTAACTAATTTCTTTGTTCTTGCGGATTTTGTACCAAGCTTAAGTTGACAATTTCTTTACATTGTGTTGACAATTTTAGTATATTGTTCTCAGTTCATTATGTCCTCAATTTGTTTGCTCTCTTTATCTTTCTCTTTCTCTCTCAACAACACAGCCCACACTTTGGGCTGACCCACTATGGCCCCACATTTCATGCCGGTATCTGGACCCACAGTGGGCAACCCGCAATGGGCCCACGCGGGCCCTTAAGGGGCTTGCTGTGGGCCCACAACAGGCCCCGACGGGGGCCCATGTGGGCCAGCCCACAGTCAGCCTACACTGTGACACTACACATAACATTGTAACGGTGGCAGGCCCAAATAAACTTAAATAAACCGTCTAGGTTAACTATGCATAGTTCGGGCGCCAGACAAGCTTAATCTTGTCAAAATAAAATTTCTATTTGTTGCTTTTTCCACCGATTACAAACATAAATCAGAGTCTCACACAAAGAAAATTCATATTCCCAGTTATATATTTTCACCAAACTACCAAGGAAACAAACAAAAATAATTAACAAGTTCATTGTCTTGGTTCTTGGGTATATTTTCATAAACAATAAAAGGTAAGAAAATCACACAAAACACCAACAAAGGAAATAAAAAAATAAATAATAGAAAAAAAATTAATTAAGCACCCTTAGTTTCACACAACATTTCCTCAACAGGAGGTACTGGAAACAGAAAGGATGAAAAAGTATATAAACAGATCACCTTGGTTTCACTTCAAAAATAAATTTAAAAAAAAACAATCGTTCTTCAACATAAAAAAAAAAAAAAAAAAAATTATTTACAATGGAAACAAAAATAAATAATTAAATATATAAGACAATACAAGTTGAGGCAAGTATCTATTTGAACAGTCCCGGCAGATTCAACACCTTTCAACAGGTTCGCTGCTCAAACTGTGCAAATTAAATAATATATAAAGAAAAGCATTCAAACTGTCAGTTCATATCACAAAAAAGAAACTTTTACACGCTAAATCAAACCAAACACCAAAAAATGGGAAACAGTCTTTGGTGTGATGTGATGAATGGGCGTGCGTGAAAGTTCAGGTATGTTTGCGGGTTCGTGTAGTGTGTGTGTGTGTGTGTGTGTGTGTGTGTGTGAGGAGCGCTGAGCTCGGGCCGGCAATGGCAGGGAGGAAACAGTTTTTTTGTCGGTTGGAGTCTTTTACACTAAGAGAGTTTAAACAGGAGTTCGTTCACCTGAGCAGCTCACTCGCGCTCGTCAGCCACAAAGACTTCGTCACCCTGCAACCAGCAGCCGAGAGTACATGCCGCACTCCAAAGATCGCCCCGGAAACTCACGTCCGCTTCAGCGACCCAGACTGGCTCAAACAGCAGCGATGCGTTCAGTCTCACCAACTAGGCGGATGTCTCAGGTAATCTGTTTTCTCTCTTTCTTCTCTTTTTTTTTCCTCCTCTCGTTCCTCCTATGACTCCTTATATACACATTTCCGGTTAATTTATTTCCCTCCTCCATCCGGCCACACAGCAAAAAAAACCTCCCCTTTTTTCCTCGTACTGCCACACTCTCTCCCCCCTGGAGAAAACAACCCATGGTTGTAAGATAAAAGGTGGAAAGTGGGGATTAAAAACCCAAGAAATCTTCATCCTCACTAGCGGATTCTTGGAAAATTTCAAGGATTCGCTGTCTTTCTTGGATTTCAAACTCCTCTGATGTGGGGTAACATGGTTTCAAATTAGTCACATGCACAGTGCGAACATCTTCCCCGGTGGACTCCAATGCCACTTGATAATTCAACGGACCCTGCTGCTTTATGATCCGGTAAGGACCCTTCCATTTGGGAGCAAGTTTTGCACTGAAGTAATGTTGTGCACTGGACTGGGGGAAACTCTTTAGCCACACACGGTCCTTTTCTTTAAAGAACACCTCCCGTCTTTTTTTATTGTAGTTCCTAAGCTGTCTTTTTTGTGCTTTTTTGCAGCACTCCTTTGCCTTTGCTTGAAGCTGGACAAGATTATTGACAACATCATAGGAAGGTAGATCGGGAGATAGATTCCTACCGTGCAACAGTTTGTCCATTGGACCTTGCAATTTTCTCCCCAAGTGGAGTTCTGCGGGACTCATGCCAATGGACTACTGGACAGCTGAATTGACTGCAAATCGTAGCTCAGGTAAGTATTGATCCCACTTCTTATGGTTATCATCTACGTAAGCAGCAATCATATACTTTAGGGTCCTGTTTACTCTCTCGGTCATATTAGTTTGTGGGTGGTAGGCAGTAGTGAGTTTTTGTGAGACACTCCACTTACCACACAACTCCTTAAATACAGCAGAAAGGAACTGGGAACCTCTATCAGATAAGATAAAGTCCGGAACACCCCATCGTGTCAGAATCTCTCTCCTGAAAATCGTCGCAACGGTTTGTGCATTGGCCTTCCTCATGGGAAACAGCTCCACCCAGCGGGTGAAGTAGTCCACAAAGACAAGAAGGTACTCATTCTGTTGGGTACTGCGGGGCATTGGTCCCATAATGTCTACCCCTAACATTTCGTTGGGATGAGAGGTGCTGATTTGTTGTCATTTTCCTGCAGGTTTACGATTTTCGCTTTTGAGGGTTTGGCACTTCACACACCTTTTGACGTGATTCTTAACGTCCGCCCACATCCCCGGCCAAAAAGCCACGTCATGCAGCTTCTGGTAAGTTTTGTATCTAAACTTCTCCTTTGAAGTATCTAAACTTCTCCTCTCCAGCCACCCTACCACCTGTCCTCTCGATCCCATTCCCTCACACCTCCTTCAAGCCATCTCTCCTACTCTCCTTCCTGCACTCACACACATCATCAACACATCGCTCTGCACTGGCACTTTCCCTACCACTTTCAAGCAGGCTCGGGTAACTCCACTGCTTAAGAAACCCATTTTAAACGCATCACTCATAGATAACTACAGACCTGTCTCTCTCCTGCCATTCATAGCAAAAACTCTTGAACGAGTTGTTTTCAACCAGGTTTCATCCTTCCTCTCACATTATAACCAGCTGGACTCGAACCAATCCGGTTTCAAAAGGGGCCACTCCACAGAGACTGCACTACTGTCGGTCACCGAAGCCCTGCGGATAGCTAAAGCTGAGTCCAAATCATCAGTCCTCGTCCTCCTTGATCTATCTGCTGCCTTTGACACGGTAAATCATCAAATTCTTCTGTCCACCCTCTCATCACTGGGCATCACAGGGACTCCGCTCCATTGGTTTGAATCTTATCTCACAGGTAGGTCCTTCAAGGTTGCCTGGAGAGGAGAGGAATCCCAAGCACATCAACTGACCACGGGGGTTCCTCAGGGCTCAGTGCTTGGACCTCTCCTTTTCTCCATTTACACTACTTCATTAGGTCCCATCATACAGGCACATGGCTTCTCATATCACTGCTATGCTGATGACACTCAGCTCTACCTTTCATTCCAACCAGACGACCCCACAGTAGCTGCACGAATCTCCGGCTGTCTGGCTGACATCTCTGCATGGATGAGTAAAAATCACCTACAGCTCAACCTGGCAAAGACTGAGTTCCTCATCTTTCCCGCCAGTCCCACTATGCAACATGACTTCACCATCCAGCTAGGTGCATCCCTGATCTCCCCTTCAAAATCAGTCAGAAATCTTGGAGTTACATTTGATGACCAGTTGTCCTTCAGAGATCACATTGCTAAGACAGCTCGCTCTTGCAGGTTTGCGCTCTACAACATCAGGAAGATCAGACCGTTCCTAACAGAACACGCAACACAGCTTCTTGTCCAGGCCCTGGTTATTTCTAGACTGGACTACTGCAATGCGCTTCTGGCTGGTCTCCCCTCTTGTGCGATCCAAACACTTCGAATTATCCAGAATGCAGCGGCACGTCTGGTCTTCAACGAGCCCAAAAGGACCCACGTCACACCACTCTTCATCTCTCTGCACTGGCTACCACTCGCTGCTCGCATCAAGTTTAAGTCGCTGACGCTTGCCTACAGAGCCACCACGCACTCAGCTCCTGCATACTTTGACTCGATTCTACGTCGCCACACCCCCACCAGAAGCCTTCGTTCAACCAAGTACCAGGCTTGTGGTACCTTCACAGAGAGGCAAAAAATCCCTTTCCAGAACATTTTCATTCAACGTTCCCTGCTGGTGGAACGATCTGCCCACCGCCATCCGAAATGCGGATTCATTGACAACATTCAAAAGTCAACTAAAAACTCATCTCTTCCGTGAGCACTTAACCTCCTAAAAAAAAGAAAAAAAAAAAAGAAAAAAAAAAGTCCTTTCCTCTTTTCCTCCTCTTTCCCGCCCTACTCTAGCCTGTGCTACACTGAGAAATGTACACGGACTAAGTATTTCAGGCACTTGTTGCGCTCACTCGACTCTTCACGACCAATCGCTTATGTTACCCCCAAGTTGTAAGTCGCTTTGGATAAAAGCGTCTGCTAAATGCATAAATGTAAATGTAAATGTAAATGATTCCTCAGTTCGGCTGGTATATACGCTACATCCAGGTTGGGTGTGGATCCGGGACAAAGCATCAGGTGCTACATTCAGCCTACCCTTCCTGTATTCAACTACAAAATCAAACTTCTGCAGTCGAAGAACCCATCTGATAAGTCGGCTGGTGGTTTTTGTAGAGCTCATTACCCACTGCAGGGCTGAGTGATCGGTCACAACAGTGAAGAGTTTGGGCTCTAAATAATGCTGCCACCTTTCTAGAGCCCACACAACAGCAAGACATTCCTTCTCTGTCGCTGAGTAATTAGTTTCTGCTTTGTTTAGGGTCCTACTTGCATATGCAATCACCTGCTCTGAGCCCTGGTCCCTGCGCTGCGTCAGCACCGCACCCAGTCCTGTGTCGCTGGCGTCGGTATACACAATAAATGGACGTTCAAGGTCGGGATGTCCGAGGATGGGAGGTGAGGTAAGGCATGCTTTTAGCAGTTCAAAAGCCTGTTGACATTGGGGTGACCACTTAAATGCATGACCCTTTTTTTTCAAGGCATTAATGGGCTCTGCGATCTGTGAGAAATTTGCCACAAACCGGTGGTACCACCCGGAGAGTCCAAGGAAGCGTTGAACCTCTTTGATATTACGAGGTACAGGGTATGCACGTATGGCTTCCACCTTACTTGGGTCTGTGGAGATACCATGAATATTCACCACATGCCCAAGAAAAGTCAACTCCTGAAGACAAAACCTACTCTTCTTTAGGTTTACAGTCAACCCAGCTGTCCGCAATCGATGGAGAATTGTCTGGAGATCGAGGAAGTTCTGGTCCATGCATTGTGAGTACACTATAATATCGTCAATATAGGCAGAGCAGATGGTACCTCGCAATTCTCTCAAAACTGTCTCCATCAATCTTTGAAAGGTCGCTGGGGCATTTTTTAACCCAAAGGGCATGACTCTAAACTGATATAACCCTGATGGAGTGATGAAGGCCGTCATGGGCTTGCTATCTGGGTCCATTGTTACCTGCCAGTAGCCACTGTTAAGGTCGATGGTCGAAAAGATGGACGCACCAGAGAGGGATTCAAGAATCTCAGTGATGTTCGGGAGAGGGTATGCATCACTCTCTGTTATAGCATTAACCTTCCGGTAATCAACACAGAATCTCATTTTACCATCTTTTTTGGGAACTAGGACCACAGGTGAAGCCCAGGCCGAGTGAGATGGTTCCACGATACCTGCCTGTAGCTTCTCCTCCAGCTGCTCTCTCACAACAGCTTGCTTTGCAGGACTCATGCGATACGGTCGCTGTTTAATGGGCACTGGATGGGTGATATAGAGGTGGTGTTGGAGAACATCCGTCCGTCCTGGACGAAGGGTACACACCTCGGGATTGGACTCTATGCCGTAGGTGTTGTTTTCCATCCGGTGGTAAGTGAGCACCATTCACAGCCAGGTCAATTAACTCTTGATCATCCAAGTTGTCAAGTGGGCATGATAGCAATGGGGGTGTTGGTGGAGGAATGGAACTAAGCAGGGAGAGGCTTTGCTTGACACTCTTTTGATGTCTCTTTTCCAGGTGTGGCAGTTTCACTGCAGGTATACTGGCCTGACCTGGTTGAAAAGGGTAGTCTTCATTAGGGGCAGACTTGAATGAATATTTCCTGTCTGTCACGTTAATCTGCAGTCCACTAGAGAATATGAAGTTCAAACCTAAGATCACTGCATAGGCAAGGGATTTGGAGGTGAGGACAGCCACCCACACTGAGAAAGTCTTATCATGGAGAACAATGGGCAGACTTATCCAGCCTAATGGTACCTCTGCCACACCATTAGCTAAATAAAGAGGTCCAAGGGTCCAAGGGTGAAGTTTGACTTGCGGGTTAAGCTCTGACCAAAGGTTTTCATGGAGGAGGGTGTAACTTGCGCCTGTATCCAGTATAGCCTTTCCTCTCCAAGTGCCAATACTAATGGGTATTACTAATTGTTGTGGTACCGCAGTTGGATGATTTGGGGTATTGAGACCGGTGGTGGTACTCTCTTCCATGGTCATAGATGGCCAGGGTGAAGCTGCTGCTGACACCGCGTTGCTGGAAGGGGTAGTTGGCTGGCGAAGTGGACCACCAGACTTCAAAGGTTGGAAGAAACGCTTGTTATTGTTGGCACGATACTGATCAGATGGCTGGTTAGAAGAAGCAGACGTAAAATGTGGGCAGTTTCCAGGCGAGTGATAACCTTTACACCTCCAGCACTGTACTTGAGGCTTCTCCACGGGTTGGTTAGGGATTGGTCTTTGTGGCATGGTAGGTGGTTTTATGGCCTTACGTCCCTCATATTGGATGTGCTGCACATAATCCTTTTCCAGCTGGTGACCCAGCTTCACTAGATCTTCGACCGTGCTTACTCTGCTGCGTAGCTGGCTGGCAAGATAGGGCTTGATATTTTTAAGGATCAATTTTACCATGTCACTCTCTGTTAGGGCAGGCTTCCACCTTTTGCAGAGAGCTCTGTACGAGAATGCAAAATCCCTGATGGATTCCTTCTCTCCTTGGATCCTATTTCTGACCCGATCTGCCAGCTCATCTTCATAATCCTCCGAGAGGAAAGCTGAGAGGAAGGCGGATTCAAACTCACTCCATGTTGTTATAGAGGAACTGGCAACTTCCCACCAGTCACGGGCAGTTCCATACAGGACAGTTCGGAAAGTGGCCAGCAGGTCTGTATCAACCAAGGGATGTAGTGCTAGAAAATCTTGACAACGGGCCAGATATAGCAACGGATCTGGGTCGTCGGATGGCCTTCCAAAGGTGGGAAACGTTAATTTCAGGTGGTCACTTCTTACCCCTGTAGCAGCGGATGGAGGTGCAAGTGCAGGTACAGTCACTGAGGGTGAGGGAGGAAGGGAAGGGAGCAAAGTAGAATCAGGAGGGGATGGTAGTCTCTCCTTAAGCAGATCCACCATCTTCTTTTCTTGAGTCTTGCATTGGTCAGTCATCTCCGTCTCAAACTTCCTTAAGTTGGTACAAAGACTAGCAGTTTGACCGTTACATTGCTGTATTTCTGTTGTCAGCTGATCATGGCTTTTTTGAAAGTGCTGTTGCATGGTTTTTAGGTCTTGTTGAACTTCCAGCTGGAGCTGATCCACCATGAAGCGTACCTCAGATACAACAGTAGATTCTACTTTTTGAAGTTCACCTGATATCATGAGTTTTATGGCTTTAGTTAACTGATCAGCCTCAGACTCATCCTGTTTTCCACTCGTGGCCAATAGGGTGAGAACTTGCTGCTGGTTGTCCCTCACTTTGGTAGAGAGGTTATTAATTTGGTCACTGTGCTGAGAAGAAGCTGCTTTCAGCCCCTGGGTAAGTTCACCGACTGCTTTTGTTTGAGTTTTTACAAAATCCAGAAGTGTATCCCAATTACCTTGAACCCTTGAAGTAAGTTGGTGCATTTCTCTTCCAGGAGTTCGGAGTACACCGGGCAAATCCTGCTGGGTCACAGAGAAAGAAGAAGAAAGGTCAGGTGATGTGCATAGCTGCATGGGGCCTGGCCCCTCTTCCCAGGAAAGGGTTTGTACTGGAGTGCTAAACTGGACATGTGATTCAGGATAGCTGGTTCTAGAAGGCACTTGGGTGTATGGAACATGTGATGAAGGATGACCAGGAGTAACCTGAGGATGTGGGACAGTTGGCCATATAGGGGTTGCAACATCTGGAGGAGTTTCAATATCCACACAAGTGGACATAGGGGATGGTGTAGTGGTCATATCTGCAAATACAATGAAGTGTGCACAATGTCAAATGTAAGGTGTATGTGTGTCAGGAAACAATCAGAACATGCATAAAACAACAATATGACAATGTTGTAACAGTGTTCAATAAACAAGTTTAACCCACATACATAAATTAGACATTTCTTTCTTTAAGTATTTAAACACCCAGTCACACTTCAATTGTCCTCATTAATGGTTACCTCTCCTTAAATACAGGCTTTTCCCCCCACAGTTCAAAGGACACAGGTTACCAAATACACTTTCCTCCAAAAGATAACAAAATTGCCAATCACAGTTTGCAGCGGGTGTTTCACAAAAAAGATTTTCAGTTCAAATTTTCAATCAAAAACAAAAATTCAATGTTTTTTGTTGTTTTTTTCCAAAAAAATAAATTCAGGTCCCTGTTCGGGCGCCACTTATGTAACGGTGGCAGGCCCAAATAAACTTAAATAAACCGTCTAGGTTAACTATGCATAGTTCGGGCGCCAGACAAGCTTAATCTTGTCAAAATAAAATTTCTATTTGTTGCTTTTTCCACCGATTACAAACATAAATCAGAGTCTCACACAAAGAAAATTCATATTCCCAGTTATATATTTTCACCAAACTACCAAGGAAACAAACAAAAATAATTCACAAGTTCATTGTCATGGTTCTTGGGTATATTTTCATAAACAATAAAGGTAAGAAAATCACACAAAACACCAACAAAGGAAATAAAAAAATAAAAAAATAAATAATAGAAAAAAAATTAATTAAGCACCCTTAGTTTCACACAACATTTCCTCAACAGGAGGTACTGGAAACAGAAAGGATGAAAAAGTATATAAACAGATCACCTTGGTTTCACTTCAAAAATAAATTTAAAAAAAAACAATCGTTCTTCAACATAAAAAAAAAAAAACAATTATTTACAATGGAAACAAAAATAAATAATTAAATATATAAGACAATACAAGTTGAGGCAAGTATCTATTTGAACAGTCCCGGCAGATTCAACACCTTTCAACAGGTTCGCTGCTCAAACTGTGCAAATTAAATAATATATAAAGAAAAGCATTCAAACTGTCAGTTCATATCACAAAAAAGAAACTTTTACACGCTAAATCAAACCAAACACAAAAAAATGGGAAACAGTCTTTGGTGTGATGTGATGAATGGGCGTGCGTGAAAGTTCAGGTATGTTTGCGGGTTCGTGTAGTGTGTGTGTGTGTGTGTGTGTGTGTGAGGAGCGCTGAGCTCGGGCCGGCAATGGCAGGGAGGAAACAGTTTTTTTGTCGGTTGGAGTCTTTTACACTAAGAGAGTTTAAACAGGAGTTCGTTCACCTGAGCAGCTCACTCGCGCTCGTCAGCCACAAAGACTTCGTCACCCTGCAACCAGCAGCCGAGAGTACATGCCGCACTCCAAAGATCGCCCCGGAAACTCACGTCCGCTTCAGCGACCCAGACTGGCTCAAACAGCAGCGATGCGTTCAGTCTCACCAACTAGGCGGATGTCTCAGGTAATCTGTTTTCTCTCTTTCTTCTCTTTTTTTTTTCCTCCTCTCGTTCCTCCTATGACTCCTCCTTATATACACATTTCCGGTTAATTTATTTCCCTCCTCCATCCGGCCACACAGCAAAAAAAAACTCCCCTTTTTTCCTCGTACTGCCACAACATACAAAAAGAAAGGAAAGAGAAAAAAAAATATATATATATAGGAGAAAATAGGGACTGACGAGATGTGGGCGGAGGGTTATCTTATATTCTCTTATTATATTATCTTCTATTATTAACTTACTATCTAAAATTAATTTATCTATAAAAAGTGGTGACAATGGTAATCATTACATAGGAATTTTTAGGAAACATTTTTTTTTTTAACTAATACAATGATGGCAGTATGATGGTAGTGAGGAGTGGTGGTGGTGATGGTAATGAAGATGGTAATAAATAATTAATGGTTACTTTGCTTATGCACACACACACACACACACACACACACACACACACACACACACACACACACACACACACACACACACACACACACACACACACCTATATTTCCAACATTTTTATTTCACTTCTGGAATTATGGAATTACTAGATTGTTTCTTACTGCACTATTTTGGTCTATATGTCTGTCTGTTAAATAAAAAATAAAAAATTAAAAAATAAATAAAAAAGGAACCCCTTCAGTTGAATTGGTTGGATCCAGGCCTTTGAGCGGCCTGGGTAGGACTTCTCTAGTGTTCGGAGGTTCCTACTCAGGCTTATAGCTCGAGCTATGACCGTAGGTAATGCTGTCACTGACAGCCTTGTGTGATCAGAGCGGGGGTGGTTCAGGTATTTCACTGGAATTTGCTTGTCCTGACAGTTGTCACTGCCAGTCGGCATGCACTCCCCTCGGCATGGCAGCGTGGGTATATCGTTCCCCGTAGCGTCAACTGACGCAGTTCGAGTTCCCTTTCGAAAGGGAACGTCTCCGGTTATGTATGTAACCTCTATTCCCTGAGAAAAGGGAATGAGACGCTGTGTCTTTTTCCATGTATCGGGGCCTGCCTGCCAAACAGTCCCTTCAGACGAAAAGATGGTGTCATGTTCGGCACGGCGCCCTTATATACTTCCTGGTCACATGTCTATGAAAGAGGCTGTCGCCGGTCAATAGGATTGACGTGATTCGATAGTGATTCAGACACATGTCACCATAGCATCAACTGACGCAGCGTCTCGTTCCCTGTTGTCAGGGAACAGAGGTTACATACGTAACCGGAGACGTTATTTCACCTTATACGCTGCAAATTAAAAATGTAGCTTACTCTTTTATGGATGATTCTCAGTAAGAACGAAAAAAAACATGAGATCACTAACCCCAGATAGCAAAATTGCTGTGGCCCAGATCCGGCCCACACTTGACAATTTCATCTGGCCCACTACCCGCGTGGAATGATGGCACTTGGGCGGTCCGCTCCTGTTTGCCATATTTGGGCCACAATCAAGCCATAGCAATGCCACATGTCAGCCATGAACAAAACACATGAAGCAGAACTGGTCCACATCCGGGCAACAGTTCATTTTAATTCTGGTCCAGATCTGGCGCAGATCTAATACCTTGCTCTGGCCCACATATCGCATGGTATGATGGCACATGGGCGGTCCATTCCTGTTTGCCAGATTTGGGCCACAATTCAACCATAGCAATGCCGCATGTCAGCCATGAACAAAACACATGAAGCAGAAGTGGCCCACATCTGGTTAACTGTTCAATTTAATTCTGGCCCAGATTCGGCGCAGATCTAATATCTTACTCTGGCCTACATACCGCGTGGAATGATAGCACTTGGGCGGTCCGCTCCTGTTTGCCATATTTCGGCCACAATCAAGCCATAGCAATGGCACATGTCAGCCATGAACAAAACACATGAAGCAGAACTGGCCCACATCCGGGCAACAGTTCATTTTAATTCTGGCCCAGATCCGGCGCAGATCTAATACCTTGCTCTGGCCCACATACCGCATGGAATGATGGCACATGGGCGGTCTGCTCCTGTTTGCCAGATTTGGGCCACAATCAAGCCATAGCAATGCCACATGAAGCAGAACTGGCCCACATCCGGGCAACAGTTCATTTTAATTCTGGCCCAGATCCGGCGCAGATCTAATACCTTGCTCTGGCCCACATACCGCATGGAATGATGGCACATGGGCGGTCCCCTCCTGTTTGCCAGATTTGGGCCACAATCAAGCCATAGCAATGCCGCATGTCAGCCATGAACAAAACACATGAAGCAGAAGTGGCCCACATCTGGTTAACTGTTCAATTTAATTATGGCCCAGATCCGGCCCATGTCTAATACCTTGCTCTGGTCCACATAAACCAGAAGTGACCCTAATGTGGCCCACAGTTGGTCTTTCACACATTCCTCATGTGGCCCACATGTCAGATCTGGTCCAAAAGCAGGCCATTGCACAAGTCACCTTTCTTTGTTAATGCTTTATATATTGTTTCAAAGCAGCTTTACAGGTATAAACATGAAAATAATGATTTAATTATTCAAACAGAGTTCAATTCTGCAGTAAAGCAGCTCTAAAAAGAACATAGTGTCACTGTTCAGCTGAAGTTAGTTCAGTGTTGATTCAGTTCTGTTCAATTACTGTGTAAAGTAAATCAATAATGAAATCAGTTAAATTTGCTATAAGCAGTTCTGTAGAAAAACATCATCCAGCTTAGTTCAGTTCTCCTCCGATAGCGTCAGTGCAATCAAATCAATAATATTGTATAGACATTAGACATACCATATACATTTTGTAATTCTTGCCACCAATGTCAATATCACAAAAAACAATATCACAAAAAATTTCACAAAAAACTAGTGCAGTCTCTCTGACAGCGTGCGCATATATCAAAATGAGGTGTCTTTCACTGCTTACTGCAATTTAGCGGTTTAAAATCACTTGTTTTTTAACCACAATGCTTAAAAATTCATGCAGATGAAAAGATTTCATGACCACGCAAACAACACAGCAACGTCACATGAGTGTAACCACGATAGACACAGTCCAAAATCTCTTGATACATTTCTACCAGTTAATCGTGTCTACCAGTATATCGCCCACCCCTATTGTTGAAAATTAAGTGTCCCCAACTAAGCAAGCCGAAGGCGACAGCGGAAAGGAACCCAAAATCCATCAGGTGACAGAAATGGAGAAGAAAAAACCCTTGGGAGAAACCAGGCTCAGTCTGGGAACCTGTTCGTCTCTAGCCAACGAACATGGTGTGATTATGATTCAGGCTGCATTATAAGTCAGACTGTGGATTGGAATAATTCAGAATATTTCCGTTCCATCAGCTTGAAGATCAGGATACAACACGCCGGCATGGAGTTGAAGCTGGCCATAGGGGTCTGTGCAGAGGACTTGTCTGGTTCTTGAGGTCTTTGCTGAGGATCTGTGTTGATGGCTGTTAATAGGGGTGGTTAATCTGTCTGATTTCCCGATTCGATTCGATTACGATTATTGAAGTCCCGATTCGATTACAGTCGATTTTCGATTATTAACGATTCTCGATTAGCGATTATTGATTTTCCATTTCACAACAGTAAACGAAAATACACTACAAAGTGATTGCAGTATAAAAAAAAAGTCAGCTACTGAATTACTTAACTCTTTTATTGAGTAACAACAACTCAAAGCACTTGTAGTGTTGTGTAGTTACACAGAAATGAATACATCACATTGTGTTGTGACTCATCAAGTTGAACTAAACAATAACAAATAAATGAAAGGCTTATTTCCTTTAGGAAGTAGATCAGAACCAACATACTGTAGAAATTGGACAATTTTCTTCTAGAAAGACAACGTGTTCAGGTGGAGGAAGACTGCAGGTTGCAGTCGAAACATGTCAAGGTAAAGAAGAAGTTTTTTCTCCAAACACCTTGTCTTTCTAGAAGAAAATTGTCCAATTTAATCATTAAGAAGACAAAATGAACATTATTGAACAACTTACTGTAGCTTCAGCTTATATACTGTACTGTAGAACACAGTGACAAAATGTCAAGAGTGATGGATGCGGTGCGCGCGTGAGGGGGGCGGGAGCGCGTGGAACGCTCAAGCTCCTCTCGTTCGTTTCCTGACGTGAGAAAGACAAAAGGGGAAAAAACGACAGAAGAAAAACGGGTTCGTGTCGGAGGAGTGTCGAGGCCCGTTCGGTTCCGTGAAGCGGAGCGGCGGTGTGTTTCCAGCATCAGTCCGGCTGTGTGTGTGTGTGTGTGAGATCCGCTCATCGCGTCCTCAGGATCGCCTTAATTCCCGCGAATGTGCGCGTCGATGTGTGTCGCGCTCGCTCATCTGAAGCGCTCATAAATCTGCGGATTGAAGGCGTTTATTCGGTGTTTGTGCGCGAATCTGAGCCGTGCTAACGCGCTAATGCTAATGTTGTGCCTGAGCTCCAGAGGAGGCGAGGCGGGTGTTCCCTCAGAATCATCTCAGCATTAACGACAGATTTACATTCATCTAATGAACACACACACACACACACACACACACACACACACACACACACACGGTGGTAGTGTCAGGTTTAGATAAATAAAAAAATCGATTTTTGAAAATTTAATGATCGATTCATGCTCGTCCATAACATACTCGCGATTAATCGATAATCGATTTTTTTCACCACCCCTAGCTGTTAACAAGTTCCTCACAGGGGATCCGTCTCTAGGACTTGTCTAGTTGTCATGGTCTCTGCTGACATTTAGGGCTGTGTTGAGGTGCAGGTCCACCATCTCATCTGGATTTGGAGCAGATCTGGCTGACAATGGTAATTATATATATATTATATATATAAAAATTATGAAAACAGGTAATTTGTGTTTTTTGCTGTAAATGATAGATTATAGATACAGTACTCAAATTTCCAATTTTAGGTTATAACATGAAGTTGGCTTCCCAAACATTGATTTCAATCGTCTCTGGATTCGAATGTCTCTGATACTTTTACGTCTCTGGATGTCATTCAGCGCGATTCTGAATGTACTAAATACGACTGTCTTGGCATTTAATTTGGCTGTAGGCTGAAATTATATTCAACCCGCCAAAGTGGCTAGTGGGAGTGGCTGCCTTACCCGCCACAGCCGAAATCTACCAGGTGTTAATGTCAAGCCCTGCCTGCTACAATCCCAGAACTGCCAGATGATGTTGACAGGGGCGGGTTTGACTGCGATGAGGTGAAAGGCTCCTCTGGTTCCATCTTTTTACAGTCGAATACCGTGCAACTTTCTGCCTTAATATTGATCCCGTGCATGGTCAAGTGCTTCATTAAATTGGTGGTATTGCCGCCTTTGGTTGCAATACTCTTATTGCATATGTTGCACTTTGCTGACTCGGCATCCACTTTTATAAAGTGTAGCCACACTTTAGACCTCTTTGGCATTGTAAAACGACGCGATAGAGCACTTGAGAAAAAACAACTACACTTTTTTTTTTTCAGTTGTGTGACTGCGAGTATCTTCCGAAATCCTCCCCGTCACGTGGTGATAGACAGCCAATCGCCGGTGCTTTAGGTCCTTACATGCAAGTAGCTACAGGCTCACACAGACACAGCCGATTGGCTTTTGGAACCGACATTTGGCACGGAAAGATAAATAATTTTTCGATACTCATAGTATCTGCGTTTTTCGTTCGATACCATAAAAGTATCGCCATTCGGTGCCCAGCCCTACTCACGATTTACTGGGCACCGAATGGCGATACTTTTATGGACTGATACTATGAGTATCGAAAAATGATTTATCTTTCGGTGCCAAATTTTGGTTCCAAAAGCCAAGCGCTGTGTCTGTGTGAGCCTGTAGGCTGTAGCATACTTACAAAAGGAAAACTTTCTGTGAGACGTAAGTTGACAAACAGCGCGAGTGAATCACCACGTGCGCGCGCTCTCTCTTTCCCTCTCAAAATGCTCAAATGGCTTCACATCAGCGCATCACATCTGCACTAAAATCGAGCTGCAGAGTTTACACAGGATTTGCCACTTGCACAATCGAGGCAGTGTCGCATCGTCACTAAAGTTTATTATTTGAATTTATTTTTAAGTCTTGCCAGTGTCCAAGAGACCATGAGCGTGCACACACACACACACAGGCCATCTCACAAAAAGCTTGCGAGTACAAATTGCGCTGAAATGGTCTAATACACACAAATGTATGTACTAAATTACCGTCTTGACAAGTATGCACGTAAACCCCGTCCTGACTCGCGAGTGAACATTTGTGCAACTGCATGTAACCGTATCCGTGTTCGCTCTTTAAGTGACAGCAGTCGAATAAACTGCTGCTGTCTCTGAGTTTCTCTTTGTCTTGTGTTGTACAAAGTGTGTACAACTACTGTGTGTACAAAGTTTGAGACTGACCTAACTTGGTAGGGCTTTTTTCCCCATGTAGTCCTGGATTTACTCCAAATTATTACAAACATTAAGCAAAATAGACCGTGTAAATGACTTACGTGACCGTCTTCGTTCCTCTTTTTCCTCTATTTCTCCCTCCGTCTCGAATGCAAGATGAAGCCATCTGTTGATGTAGGATTCTACCTCTTAATCTGTTGCTCTGTGATCCTGTTGTTTCTGTAATACAACTAGTTAGTGCAGTATAATGTCCAATGTATACATAGATGAATTTCAAATTACATTATATATAAAATAATGCATAACTAACTGCAGGTTGGTAGACTGAGTAAAAGGGAATTCATGCTGGTCTATGCTTTTTTTGTTTGTTTGCTTTTTTCAGCAGAAGACAATGTGATTTCCTGCTGGATCTTCAGTTTGAAGCAGGGCTACATGCTGCCTTCATAGGACTTAACTGTAGAAGATCAGATCATTTTACTGACTTGGATCTTTAAATCTTCTTCAGCAATCACATCAGCAAAACACATCTACGCACATCACAAACTTTGATCATATTTAAAATAAATAACAAAATAATAATAATAAAAA
This sequence comes from Gobio gobio, assembly GCF_949357685.1. Classification (NCBI taxonomy): domain Eukaryota; kingdom Metazoa; phylum Chordata; class Actinopteri; order Cypriniformes; family Gobionidae; genus Gobio; species Gobio gobio. The sequence continues at coordinate 21,081,336 of NC_137120.1, forward strand.
ATATATAATCATTGCAGCCACAATAACAAATTATGAGAAAAATAAATGATGAGTTCAAGGTTCTTCAGGTAGGCCTTGTTCATATTTTTGTCACGTGATAGGTGTATAGATTAGTCCAGGGGTGTCCAAAGTCGGTCCTGGAGGGCCACTGTCCTGCAAAGTTAGCTCCAACTTGCTTCAACACACCTGTCTCGAAGTTTCTAGTATGCCTAATAAGACATTAATTAGCTGGTACAGGTGTGTTTAATTGGGGTTGGAGCTAAACTCTGCGGGAGAGTGGCCCTCCAGCAGCAGGATTGGACACCCCTGGACTAGTACATGAAACAGACAGAAATTACTATTTTATCACCATTTATTTAGCAGTTATTACGTAGGGCCTAATTATAAATAAATAAAAACACGTGACAAATGTACGTAAGAGAGAGGTGAACTAATGTTAATCAACTATGTCACGGTTACTTATAAAATAATTCAGCCAATTTCTCTGCAGAAACATTCATATTTAAAAAAAAAAAAGAGTTTGAATTGACAAAATAACATGTTTGCTAGCAATTTGCTGAGTTATCATTAGCTAACTATAATATCACATAACATGCAGTACTCCAACTCGAACCAGTTTAAATTTTTGATTTTGTTTTTGATTTTTTTTATAAATAGAGAACTTATCTCTAACAAGGTTAGCTGGAGCCTAAGGGTTTTCTAGCAAGGGAGACATTTTTTTGTCATGAATGCATAACAGAAAAGGGTTGAAAAAAGCACAACAGAAAAAAACCATTAAAATGTTCTCATAGAAGGTTGTGCTGATTTGTCATTCATTTACTCATAAATTCATTTCTCAATTAATATACTGATTGGTTATTGTTATTTATATAAAAAAGCCTAATAAATGTAAATGTCAATATTTAGCCAAAATGTAAGACGAATTAAGTATTTTATTTATAGTATTTTAGAATATCAGGGTCACTTGTTTATAAGATGACACTGCCGTACAGTTCCTTACAGTTACAGGTGAATGTGATTTCAATAAGTATGTGGATTTATAACTTTCCTGCATTCTAATCAACAAATCATATTTCAGTGACAAGTTTACTTCAAGTTTATGCTTAAATCCAGGGTTTGGTGCTGGTTATTTACCTATCATTTCTCCTTTTTAAGGATAAGTTATCGGTAAGGTTAGGGTTAGGGTTAGGGTTAGGACTATGCTTCTGGTCAGGAATTGTGTTCCAGGATGAAAAAAATATGTTGACCCAGGAATATGTCCTACTTGAAAACATGGCAAAGATTTTCACATTGTCACAACTATCCACTGGTGGCAAGTAGTTGGACCCAAATGCAGCTTTATTCCAAATTAAACATAAATCTTAACATAAATCAAAAAAAGGACTTGGCATTAACTATAACTAAACTCACCGACAGCGGGTTACAACATTCAATACTTGACAAAGACACATGGCAAACATGAGGGCTTAAATACACACACAAGCTGTGTCCCAATTCAAGGGCTGCATCCTTTGAAGGCCGTGTCCTTTGAAGTGCGCGGCCGACGCGGCCTCCAAAGGACGCACCGAGACTCGTTTACAGTGGAAGGTATAGCGGATTGCGTCACCGCGGCGCGACGAAGGCTGTCCCAATTCGTAGGTCCTTCGAAGGATCCTTCAAAATACGGCCTGCAAATGCGTCCTTCTTTTCCCATGAAATGAAGGATAGTTGGATGGATGCTTCGCAGCCTTGCCTACCCCAGAATTCATTGCGCGCCGCGACGTCACATTTTTGAAGAGAAATTGCCAGATTACACTTTTAAATGCTAGTATTGTGTTTCAATTTACTCCAGTAATCTAATGTATCTACTGATAAAAATAAAATGTTGACTAAATATGTTACCAACATACGATTTAATATAGTTTAATACATATTTAGTGGTTTTGTTTTTAGGCAGTTGAATATAACTTTAAAGTCCAGTATAAATGTTAATTTCAGTTCTCTTCAACAGCAGCTGTCAACAGTTGCTAAATATTACTAATAATGTAACGAAATGCATTTACTCTGTATTTGAGTATAATTGTGAAGTACCTCAGATTTTTATTCAACTTCATCTCAGAGGCAAATATTGTGGTTTTATGAAAAACTGACTTTTTACACATGATTATTAGATTTCGTTATTAGTTATCGTTTAAAAAAGAATCTAAAAATAAAATACACTGTCTTAAATATGTCTTCTAGATGAGGGATAGGCACCGTTGGTCTTGGAGGGCCGCTGTTCTGCAGTCAAGAGTTCAGCTCATAGAACAGTTATGCATGTTAAAATATTTTATGGTTTGATTTGAGGATGTGAGGTAATTTAATTTATTCTTCCCTCTTTCTGAAAACATATTAGCTACATGGCAGCCATCGAATAAGTCAGCACTGCAAACCTGTTGGCAGACAGTGGAAAATGCACTGATCCCAGATGATGTCCCGCTGACAGAGGCTTCACCAGGGTCTCCCTGCCCAGCTCAATAAAAGACTACATAAAAACATTTTCTTCCATCTGTTTTATGTACTGTTAATTTTAAAATGTATTTTGTTTTTCTAATCTTAAACGTTACTTATGTAAATAGTTGTAAAAAGTACTGTAAATAAAAATGTATAGAACAATTTATTGTTTCATTTACAAATTAATTGACATAAATGTACAGAATTGTTTATTTCATTTACAAATTATAACTTGCATTACAAAAATAATATGTAGAACGATAATATTTAATTTACACATTTTAATTTACAAAACCAAAATTTTAGTTCTCAACAATCTCTCAAGAAGAGAAAACAATCAGTCCATTCTCTCCCTGCTCTCCTCTGTCTGTCTCTTCATGTCCTCCCTCAGTCTCTCCATCAACTCATCCTCTCGGTCTCGTTTCCTCTTGGTGGAGTTGCTCCTCATCTTGGTCATCCTCTGCTGAACTTGGCCCTGGTGTGTCCTCAGGGATGGAGGCAATGAGGACAGTGGGGTTGTCCCAACACCTCATTCATGAAGACAAACCATGGCCAAGTTTCCCAATTCCTCACCTGTCCCAGGACACTTTCAATACTAAGGCAGAGGAAATAAACATGTCACTCAATAACAAACACAACAGCACAATACATTTCAGTAAAGATGTGTCTGTTAACTTGCATACTTTGTTTGTTTGTTTTTAAGTTGTAATTTTTTTTTTAACCTGCAAGGCAGGGGTGCAATCTTAAGAAAATTAAAAAAATATGATGCACCAGTAGCCTACAAACGTACAAAATACTCCAGAAATCATATTTATAGATACTCAAACTCTATATTATTTTTTTTGTGGGGTTTGTATAGGATAAAGCCTCCCTATAGCCTACCTACACAAGAACCTATGGAAATACTACAAATGGGTCGTACTCCAATCCACACTGGCCGAGTTTTTCGGCCCGGTAAATAAATACTCATTTGCTGCCCTCATTTTAATAAAGCTGTCATCCATAAAACTTCATCCATAAAACAAAACGAAATATTACATCAGATCACGTAACGAATAAAGCCATGCAGTGGTAACACAGAAATAAAGACCACCGGCTTTTAAAACGTTTCGTTGGTTATTTGAGTAAATGAAAAAACACAATACTTACATTTATAAGTGTATTCCTCGGCCGCGGGATGGGCAGAGGAATACACTGCGAAGGATCCACTTGTTCTGGTTGGTTCTATCCTTCGCGGCCGGGGAGAAGGACGGTGGGTAGGGTTGCCAGGTCTCTGCAACAAAAGTAGTCCAAAACTGCCAATGCGATTTTCTCCATCGAGCGGCCAAATTCTCCACTGGAGTTGTACGTTTGGGGGTGTTGGAGCGGCGAAATGGGGTAGAAACAAACCCGCGGAAATAATTTTTCACCCGCGGAAACAACTTAAAAGTAGCCTAATTCGGCTGAAAAGACGCGGACTTGGCAACACGAACGGCAGGCTGCATTTGAAGGCCCCTTCGAATTGGGACAGTCTTCGTCGCGCTGCAGTGACGCAATCGGCCTTCAAATGCGGCCTTTGAAGGATGCAGCCCCCGAATTGGGACACAGCCACAGACTAATGACAAGACAAGTGACACCTGTGAACAGTGATGAGACAATGAACCAATGACATGACAACACATGAGGGCATGGGAATCACGTGACAAGACCAGGAAGTGCACGACAAGACTGTGAACATGACAAACTCAAACATAACCATGAACATAATAAACTGAAAACAGAACCAAGAACAATGAACAATGAACATGAACCAACACCAAAACACCCTGTGACACTGTAACATCTCATAATTATCTTTAAATCAAAGATAGTTACATATCTGATTTTTGGGTGGGTTTCCCACATAACGATGATTAATTCTACTTGATAAAATAAGGCAGCCACACAACTTCTGGTTGTTTGTTCCTTTTACCTGAATTTCTTTCATTTATGGTGTGCATTTAACAACCAACTCATTATACTACAACCACAACAGTGCTAGTATCTTTCATACCCCACTTGTGCATCTGAGATCAAACATTAATCCATCTTGATCAAACTATGTATCAAGTCTTTGCATGTACAAACACTTGATGTGTAAGAGTCAAAGAAACCAGTCTTATCTGTGTTAAACACTGAAGGAGTTCAGAGGAGATATCGACTGAAGTTACTGATGTCCTTGAATCACAATGGTAGTCCGTATTGTAGAACGTCAAAGCAGTCCTCAATGCAAATCCATAGAAGAGAAGACAATTTGGTCAACTTGAGTCCTTGTCAACAGCATCAACGAAGATTCCAATTCCATCCTCAACATGATCATAGGCATCAAACATCCCATAGCCATAAACCCTTCTACAAAAAAAACAAAACAAATTAATATCTATTTAACATAATACCTGTCAACCACAGGAAATTGTACCCATTAGTTTTGTTTTATACAGAATTATTAATCAATCTACCTCTTTCATAATTAAATAAAGGTAAAACAAATAACGATACTCACAGTTGAGAATGAAGCAAAATTGCTTCTCAACAAGGGTTCCTCAAATGCAGTAGATCAGCTCAAACACTGCTACCATGCACATGGGCACACAAACCAACTCTTAATCAATTCTTCTTCTATCCATTTATCCAGGCTTACCTAAAGTTAATACTGCCCCCTACCAGGGAGGATCGCTACTACAGCTGCACTTAACTCGTAGCAGGCTGAAGACTGTTACAACACACATACAGCAACTCAAAATGTATCTCAGCCAAATATTCAAAGTTACATTCAAAGACCATAAAAACAGTTCGCAAATAGGAACTATGTTGCAAACATTTCTCAATCAGACACTCTACCTACATATAAGTCATCCGACTGTAAGAAGTTAAGAACTGTCAGTGCAACTGTGTGCAGCACAATATACACATTACACACACACAGACATTATTTTTATACTGTAAAAACTGTATATTCTAGCACCCTACAATAACCCTACCCTTCACAGAAAAAATGTAAACGTTTTTACATTTTCAAAAAGCATTATTTAGTATGATTTATAAGCCGTTTTCTTCATGGGGACCAAACACACACACACACACACACACACACACACACACACACACACACACACACACACACACACACACACACACACACACACACACACACACACACACACACACACACACACACACACACACACACACACCATTAAAATTATGTAATTTATTTATTTATTGCACAAGACAGGCCAATCCACAACTGATATAACCTTTTTCTCCAGATTAAACTGTACAGTTAAGTGTTGCATCCTATCAAACATAGCCCAATTTTTTAAAAAGTATTATGCCATATATTTCAAATGTGGGCATTTTTAGCTATACATTTAAATTAACCAGTTGCAAAGGTGCTGCATCCAAGGCAGAAGTGGTCAAGTTTTGTAATTATATTTATGGCATATTTTCCATGTCAACTGTACTGTATATTTGCCAAACGTGGCCGTAATTGTTATTTACTATTAACTTGCTTGCTGTGCCATATTAGGCTCATGCCCGAGCCAGTGCTGACTTTGCCTTAAATTTGCCAAATGTGGCCCAAATTTGGTGTAATGTATTCAGCCATATTTTTTATGCCGTATATGGGCCATTTTATGTTCCCATTCAGATTCGCAAATCATTACTGTCCCTCATCTGTGGCAAAACTGGACCAGATATGTAACATAACCATATTTGGGCCACATTTGCTGCATTATAAGTGGGCCAGTTTAGGCTCACACCCTGGTTAGCCAGTGCTGACTTTGCCGTTCATTTGCCAAATGAGGTCCAAATTTGGTGTGATGTATTTGGCCCATATTTGCTATGCCAAATGTGAGCCACTTTAGGTTCACATTCAGATTCGCCAGTCACTTACTACCTAAAGCTAAATGAAGTTTTGTGCCTCTGAAACACTTGAGGTTTGCCACAGACTTGTTCCACCGCCTAGAATGCAACTCAAAGCTTTTTCAGGCGCCTCAATACTTGAAAAAAAAAAAAAAAATGCGGAAAACTACTTTAAAAAAGGAATTTATGATCTATTCGCACAGGATTAGTATTACTTGAGGTAATTTTTACTGACATTGTCCATAATGATGACTGAGATGGTGCATTCGAACAGGACTAAAATAAATGAGAAGCTCTGGTATTAATTACTTTACCCCACCTCTCTATGTTAAACTAATCCCATCCGAATAGTGCTTAGGACTGTGAAAGTTAAAATGTTAATGCAAGTGATTTATTAAATGTTAAATGTTCAATACATGTGAGATTACATCCATAATCGATAGCATGTATAGACACATTTTTCTTCTCCTGCAGTTTACAAATTATGTACATCAAATCTGTGTTGATTTACAATGACTGACACGATTTGCTAACCAAGCTTAAAATGTACTCTGAGAAACACACATATAAAATGAGACTTCCTATAATGTCTGCCATGATTTCTTGTACCACTTACTCGCCTATTGTTACTCCTGGTTTTCTCATTTCCTGCCCTCTCCCTCTTGATTGAGGTATAAATAAATTCCTCCTGTGAGTGATGGGACCCTTTACACTGCTGTAGTCCTGCTGCTAATGGAACAATGTGTCTTTGTTGAAGCTGAGAGCTGGATGTTACTGTAGTCAACACAACCTTTCCGTCTGAAATAAAGGGAACAATGTGTGTCAGACCAAAAACACTGAGGTGGTTCATCACAGGGCTGTCTGTCATTACTGGAGAACAGGGAGAGCTGTAGCACATTTTGTCTCTTGCTATCCTCCTAAAACTTATCTGCAAACTAAGAACATTAAGATCTCTGAGCGCTAACATTTTCCTCAGGGTCTCCTCACATTTCTCTCCACATTAAAATTGATTTTACGTTTATATATTCATATAGTTTCAGTGTGAGACATCTTCACAGCTAGTTCTTAAGAGGAATCTATACATCAGTAACCTCTTCTCTGGAAGCCGTCATATGAACAGCTGAAAAGAGCTTTGAATGCCGAACACGCATAGATAAATCAATGCCAGTCTTCCTAATGTCTTCCTCATAGCCAACAGTATTGTGATGCGGCAGAACACACATTTCACCATTTCGATCTTTTGGGTCTTTCTTTGAATCACCTTGTTCCAAAAAGGCTGTATCCACCTCATTCGTGAGTTTAAGGCCCTGTTTTCGTTTTAAAATGCATTATGCCTAGTTCACACTACATGATTTTAAGCATCAGTAGATCGTTGTGCTGTTCAGACTACACGACTTTCTGTCTGTAATCTGAAGTCTTGAAGTTGTTGTGGTGTTCACACTACGTGATGTAAATTAAATAAATTATCCACAACAGGGGGTCACACAATACAAAAACTGACAACAACTCTTTATCCGGATTTTATCTGACCCCAATCACGTTTTGTCACGAAAACACATGCGAGAAGTTAAACAGGAAATGACGCGAAACATGTTTATAATGAAAATTTAGCTGCCTGCTCATGTTGTGCTTTGGCAGTGTGTACATGCCTTGCTCTCTTATTGGCTGTAGCTCGTCGTGACATATGGCACCACAGGATGTTTAGTCATTCGACAGCTCAAGATATTTAACATGCTAGATATTTGTCTGGCGTCAACGAGTCTCTTTGATACGTCGTTGAGTAGTTCACACAAAGATTGGCGATGATCACCATTTGAAGAAAAGTCACAATTTGAAGAAAAGTTTTTGTTTTTCATGAGACTTTGTGACTTCCTACTTTTTTTTTTGACATACATATTAAGGAGTGGAAATTGCTAATAATGGCTAAATCAAATAAGTGCTCCTCTTTCTTTTTAAAATAAATCGCCTACACCTTTAAACTTTTAGTTTTACAAATCATCACAATAAAAATTTGATCATATTTAGAGCTTTTAAGTACTGGAAAGAGTTTAGAGCTTTTAAGTACTGGAAAAAGTGTGAAGCTCTTGAAAGCCCTTGAAAAGTGATTGAATTTCACTCTCAAAAGGTTGCACGAACCCTGAGATGAATAATGGAAAAAAAAACAGACTATTTCTTCCACAATACCATGGGGTGTTACTACATTAAATCCATGGTGAACGTATATGATTTGTGGACTGAAACCCCTTACCTTCGTTTATGCAACAATGGTTTCTCCTCGTTTTCACATCAGCGATGTTTGATCTGATATCTGTGGTTTTTAACAGATAATTCTGCGATAAAACGCGTCCGATTAGATCTTGCAGTAGCGATGTTATTAATTCTGTGGCGAATTCAAGCGCTTTCTCACTGGATCTCCCAGAGCTTTGTGTTAGCGGTGTCACGAGATCGAGATCAGCCCGTGTATGAGCCTGCGCTGTCTATTATTGCTCCGAGCTGATAAATAGTCAACTGCGCAGCGCAGTTCAAACAAATAGCGCGGTTCCGTTATGCTTTCGTTTAGTTTGCCATTTGATGTTTCACATATGTAACAGAAATGGCAGCTCTTATCAGTTGGAAAACGTGGTGGTGCACCAGTGCGACCTCTAACAAAATTTTGTCGCACCAGCTGGCCTGGCGTCCACACTACTCCAGAGTTTTTGACCCTCGAAAATGTACTTTTGGAAACGGTTTGGTAGGAAAACTCTCGGGTTGCCTCCTGGGCTGCGTTCAGCCTGGACAAAATGTTGCAAAACTGTTCTGATGACGCAAGAGTTGCAACTATGGCAGCTGAGAAGGCCATTCTTTGTGTTCTTTTTGAATAATTTTCTGAGCCTGATGAAATTGTTAAAAATACATGTTTATAAACCGTGCTGTTTTAATGTGTTGTGGTGTTTTTAATAAGTTTTTTTATGTTGGTATGCCGGACTGATCCATCTGATTAATTGTTGCAGTGGACACTTGTTTTGACATAAGCTTGGACAAGTTTGATAAAGCAAAGACGTTGAAATGGCGACACTCACATGGCTCTTTATTGGGTTGTTGATTATCGCACACCTGGCGTCAGTTTGTTACTCACACTCAACAGCGCCTAAGAAGAAATGACTCTATACTAACATACACAAGAGAGGATCTGCTTCTGTTCCGTTCTGCTGACTACGATATGGGGTACAACAACGGTACTAAAGGCTTCACGGGATAACACGCTCCTTTGATTTAATTTTCCTCTAAACCACTAGATGGCAGTTTAGCCATCAGCACTTTCCAAAACAGCATATTTATTGAACAAAAATTAATTATTTTATTTATCAAAATAAACAGAAAATAGTTCAAACATTGCTAAAGTGATTGTTTTGAACAAGTATTAACTTTATTATGAAACATTATTAGACCTTATTAAAAACATATTATGATTTATTTTCACACAAAATCTGTTGTTCAATAATTCTTCAATACAACATTTTTTTTTTTTCTGCAATCATACACTATGGGAGTAATGCACATTTTTCTTAAGGTGTGCCTGCCGGACTGTTTGAGAGCACGGAAGGCGGACGTCGGACGACGAAAGAAAAAGTGAAAAAGAGAGCACAGAGGTGGCATCAGACTGAGTCTTCAACGACAATGATGCAGGCCTTTACCTGCAATAATCCTGAGCAACGTCAGATCGTTACAACAAAAGAAGAACTGATGCTAGAGCCTGCTTTGAGTATGGGATGCAGGTCTTGTGGTACTTACTGAAACGTGGCTTCACTCAGAGATTCCCAGCTCGTTGATAGAGGTACAAGGCTTTTGTCTAATTTGGGCAGATAGATAGGCGGTGGCATCTGTGTTTGTAAATGATCGCTGGTCCCTTACGCAACAAAAATATATTTCTCAATACTCATTTCAAAATATAAGTGACAATATATTTCATGTGTCTCCATATATTGTGAGATTTACATAGTAATATATCATATGATATATTATATAATAAAATATTATATATGTAAGTTATATATTGCAATATATGGGACAATACTGCAATTATTGCCGTTTTCATATATTGAATAAATACATATTATACTATTTAATATATTGTTATGTATATTGAAATATATCCCTCATTATATGAAATTATATATTGGAAGAGCCATTGTATACATATACTGTATAAATATATATGTAAAATTATATGTGATAATATACCTCAATGTACAAGATAATATAATCAGATTTATATGGGAACATATGTCTTAAATATATTGATTTATATTACATAATATATTATATATAATTATCATATTATATATTGTATACATGGTAAATATGAAATAATCTAATGTACAATGTCTGTCATATATTTTAAAATATAATAGATTGAATAAGACATCAATATAGTTCACAGTAACTGAATGAGGTTTATTTCAAAAGCAGCAGCTGAATGTTACGTCTGGTGACAGGAAAAAGGCAGAAGATCCAATAGCGAGTTCAACAACAGGTATTTATTATACTCAGGTTCCCAGTAGAGTTAGGACAGATCGCTGGACAAAGCACAGACGACTGAAGCAGGCAGAACGAAGCGCCACGACCAGGAACACACGAAACAGGCAGGACCCTCCAGACAAACTGCAACAATCTGACAACAAGGCTGAGTGAGACACACGTATAAATAGCCCAGGTGTTGAGTGCAGCGGGTGGAAGTGATCAAAGTGTCCAGCAATCAGAAACCACGCCTCCAACACAACCACACACACAGAAAAGGTGAGACGATCTATTCATGAACCGTGACACTGAAGGGACAGTGACCTGAGAACTGTGTGGAGGACTGAAATGTCATGTGGGGGAATGAAAAGTGGACTAAAAAAAAAAAAGTTGTAATTGCTGCTGTTGATGATAATTTAATTTATAATACTCTCATCTCCATTTTACAATATATGAATCAATACATAGCCATATATGGTCCATCCATATGGCTATATAATGTAAAATATAATGAATGTCATGCATAATTTGATTTGGACTATTGTTAATCAACCTCTCTGTAAACCTATGCATGAGCTTGCTTAACTAAAAAAAAAAAATACTTTGTTTCAATAAACATACATGCAATAATGTTATACAGTTTTGTTTGTATATCAATGTATTTTAATATATGAATCAATATATATGAATAAGTTGTCCGTCCATATATTGCTATTTATTTTCAAATATATGAGGAAGTTTCTGATACATTGAAATATATTTTCTAGTGTATTGCAATATAAATTCTAGTATATTGCAATATATTTTTGTTTCGTAAGGGGGTGTAGCCATACGACAGTTAAATACATGGTATGTAATCCAGACATCAAATTTTTATGTCTAAGTTTGAGACCTTTTTATATCCCAAGAGAGTTCGGGAACATTTTGATCTGTATTGTTTATGTCCCTCCATCGGGTAAAGCGGCCAACGCCCCTTTTTTATATTGTTAAAAAATTGTGCAGATGAACTGACTCCAGGTTGGCTCCCCATATTCCAACAATCTTTGGATACCAGTATTGTTCCCAGCCTTTGAAAAATCATACTGGTTCCAAAGATAGCTAAGCCCTTTGACAATAATGATTTCAGACCGGTCGCGCTAACTTCTGTGGTTATGAAATGTTTTGAAAAGTGCATTGTGTCTATGTTAAAAGCAGAGATTGCTAACAATTTATTAAACATTCTTATTGCAGGATATGTACCGAAAACTTTTAAGTTGGCTATTATTAAACCACTTATTAAAAAAACGCAAATTGATCCTACAGAATTAGTCAATTATAGATCAATCTCAAATCTACCCTTTCTGTCAAAAATACTTGAAAAGGCAGTGTCTTCACAATTATGTTCGTTTTTAGAAATAAATGGTATCTGTGAGGATTTCCAGTCAGGATTTAGACCGTATCATAGTACTGAGACTGCTCTCATCAGAGTTACAAATGATTTACTCTTATCATCCGATCGCGGCTGTATCTCTCTATTAGTGTTACTCGATCTTAGCGCTGCATTTGATACTATCGACCACAACATTCTTTTGAATAGACTCGAAAATTATGTAGGTAATAGTGGAATTGCTTTGTCATGGTTTAAATCATACCTATGTGACCGTTATCAGTTTGTAGCAGTAAATGAAGAGATGTCACACCGATCACAAGTTCAGTATAGAGTACCGCAAGGCTCAGTGCTAGGACCGCTGCTCTTCACCCTGTACATGCTACCACTGGGAGATATCATTAGGAAGCATGGCGTTAATTTTCATTGTTATGCTGACGATACTCCGCTCTATATTTCTTCACGCCCTGAAAAAACTTACCAATTCACAAGATTAACGGAATGCATAGCTGATATAAAATATTGGATGACCAGTAATTTCCTGCAACTCAATTCAGAAATTATTTTTTTTTTAATTATTGGACAAAAAAGCTCCACAAGTAGTAACCTAGAACACTGTCTAACACTTGATGGCTGCTCTGTCAAGTCCTTGTCGTCAGTGAGGAACCTGGGTGTGCTCTTTGATACCAATCTTTCGTTTGAAAGCCACGTTTCTAGCATCTGTAAAATTGCATTCTACCATCTTAAAAATATATGCTGTTTCACTAAACGAGGTTCGGGAGGAACATGTCAGATTATTGACACAGGTGGAGAGTACTCAGCTAATCAACAAAGAGGTATATATACGCAGCCGTCCTACCTCCATTTTGTTGACAGTTTTTTCAGCATAATGGCTCAACGAACAAGCTCCTCATCCAACGATGAAGCAGACCTCCGTAAGGATTCGCCGTTGCAATCCGTCGGCCCCAGTAACACCTGTCCGACGCCGGCTATCACAGCCGAGCCCCAGGCTTCTTCACGCGGCCGCACGCCTGCTCGAACAAGCTCACGCACGCCGAGACGACCGGGGCCAATCTTCACCACCACCTACAAGGCTTCCATCTTCCTCCCCGGCCTCCTCCTACCGCTCGGCTGTCCCGACGATCCCACCTATCGGGAAGTGGACCGTAGCGGGGTTGAGGCAAGTGCTGGGGAACGCGAACATCCAGGCGTCACGTAAAATGAACAAACAAGAATTATACAATCTTTACGTGTCTGTTCAGTCAACTAACCTCTCTCCTTAGCTCTCATCAGCCCCAAAGGCAGAGCAGAGCCCGCAGAGCTCAAAGCTCGCCCAGCCAGACACCATCATCATCCTCCAGCACAAAATCCGGCAGGTTTCACCCATCGAGCCGCCGCCGCAGGCCTTCAGCAAGCCTGGGCCACGCCCAGGATCCCTCCGGTGCAGGCCTTCTCCAACCTCCTGATGCGGCTCAGCCCTTGACCGCGGCTTTTGCGGCCGCAGGGCCGCTCGCAGCCGGGCCCAGCGGCCTCCCCACAGCTTCGCATTTTAATGCCCCCGCTGTTCATAACCCTTTTTTTTCCACAGTGGCCGCCAGCGCCAGTTGCAAACGCCAGCGCGATGATGCATCCGCTGACAGCACAGGCCCAAACATTGCATCAGTTTTACTCCACAGGTTATAACCCCACCCACTTTCAGTGGCCTGCAGCTCCAGTAGCGCAAACAAGCGCAGGCACACCTCCGCTTGCAGTACAAGCTCTCTCATCACAGTATCATCCTTCTTTTCCCTTCTATCCTCCAACAAATGTTCCTTTCCAAGCCACAGAGGGTAATCCAAGGGCTGAGCCACCGCCACCATCCGCAGCCCAGGCTTGTAATCTTCCCAGCTCTTTCATGCACTCAAAAACTCCACACACTCTCTTCTCAGCAGCTTCGATGCCCGTGCCATCCAACGCCACAGCCATGGAACCTCCACCAGTAGCCCAAAACATCCGCACTCAGATCCTTGCAGAAATTCAGGACGCTGTCTCCAGAGGCGGATCAGTTCCCAACTCCAGTACCTCGCTATTCGGAACTGATATTCCCATAAACCACCCCTTGAAACCTCTCCTCAACGCATCGTTAGACACCATTCTCCAAGCAGTTTCTCCCAGGACCCTCCAATCCTACATAACCGCTTGGAAAAATTTTAGAGCATTCCACAACTCGTATAATATGCCGTTCCCCGATTTCTCTCTCCTTTCAATCACCTCATTTATTTCTCACCTTAACACCGTAAAAAACCTCCAAGTCGGGTCTATCAAAGGGTACTTGAGTGGCATTCAGTTTTTTCACAAACTATTACACGGCGGTCCCTCGCCCGAGATAAACAATTCTCAAACCTCTCTACTGATCAAAGGGATCCAAAGATCCCAGCCCACCCGCCCTGACACAAGACAACCAATAACGATAGAAATCCTCACCAAATGCATTCACACCTTGCGTACAAGCTACCAGCCCAGAAATACCGCCCGAACACTCGACACCATGTTTATCCTAGCTTTTTTCGGTTTTCTCAGATGCTCGGAGCTCGCTAGTACATCCAAATTCGACCCAAAAATCCACCCCACCATCTCAGACTTAACAGCCATGGACGAGGAAACAATATCATACCTGATCAAACAAAGTAAGACTGACCAAACCAAAAAAGGTCATTTCATCTACATTTTCAACCTTCCATCACCAATCCAACCATACCAGTCCGTTCTGGCATACCTCCAATGGAGAAAATCTCAGGCCAAATCTCCCATGGAACCCCTGTTTACAGATGAAGTCAACAAACCCGTGACACGCTTTTGGTTTCAGAAGCACCTCAAATCCGTTCTCCAACAGGCAGGCATCTCAGCAACGAACTACTCAAGCCACTCTTTCCGCATTGGGGCGGCAACATCAGCGGCTCAAAAAGGCCTCTCCCAACAACAGATCCAAGCTCTCGGGAGATGGTCCTCAGATGCCTTTCAGAGCTACATCAGGACCAACCGGTTCCACATCAAAAAAGCTCACCAAACTCTCATTGCTTAAAAATCCTCTAGGGCATTTACTGGGGAATTTCCTCCTGTCCAGCAAACATTGAGTCTTACGTTCTTCCCGGGTTCTTTCCAGAGTCAGTGGAAAGTTTTCCACGAAGCGAGTCAGTGGAAAAGTCTCCACGCAGCGAGTCAGTGGAAAAGTCTCTACGCAGCGAGTCAGTGGAAAAGTCTCCACGCAGCGAGTCAGTGGAAAGTCTCCACGCAGCGAGTCAGTGGAAAGTCTCCACGCAGCGAGTCAGTGGAAAGTCTCCACGCAGCGAGTCAGGGGAAAGTCTCCACGCAGCGAGTCAGTGGAAACTTTCCACGCTGCCAGAAAGTGGAAAGTTTCCACACAGCCAGAAAGTGGAAAGTTTCCACGCAGCCAGAAAGTGGAAAGTTTCCACGCAGCCAGAAAGTGGAAAGTTTCCACGCAGCCAGAAAGTGGAAAGTTTCCACGCAGCCAGAAAGTGGAAAGTTCCACGCAGCCAGAAAGTGGAAAGTTTCCACGCAGCCAGAAACTGGAAAGTTTCCACGCAGCCAGAAAGTGGAAAGTTTCCACGCAGCCAGAAAGTGGAAAGTTTCCACGCTGCCAAAAAGGGGAAAGTTTCCACGCTGCCAGAAAGTGGAAAGTTTCCACGAAGCCAGAAAGTGGAAAGTTTCCACGAAGACAGAAAGTGGAAAGTTTCCACGAAGACAGAAAGTGGAAAGTTTCCACGAAGCCAGAAAGTGGAAAGTTTCCACGAAGCCAGAAAGTGGAAAGCAGCCAGAAAGTGGAAAGTCTTCCACGCAGCCAGAAAGTGGAAAGTCTTCCACGCAGCCAGAAAGTGGAAAGCCTTCCACGCAGCCAAAAAAGTGGCACGTTTCCAGGCAATAAATCAGCGCACGCAGGAAATCAGCAAAAAGTTCCCACGCAGTAAAAAGTGGCACATTTCCACGCAGTAAACCAACAGAACGTTTCCACAAAGCAGGGAAGTGGAAAGTTCCACGCAAGAAGTCAGTGGAAGTTTCCACAGAGCAAAGCAGTACGTTCCTCGCAGTGAATCAGTGAACGTTCCCACGCAGTAAGGCAGCGGAAATTTCCACACAGTGAAAAGTGGATCAGTTTCAACACAACAAGGAAGGATAAAAATTCACACAGCGAGAAGTGGGCAGTTTTCTACACAGCAAAGAAAGGTCGGTCTCCCACGTACAAGACCACACCCGGCTCTCACCAAGAACCGTGCGATTCCTGAACCAACAGGGCCGCCCATCCGTGACACAAGCCGCTCACGGGCCCTCCCGGTCAAACAACCAGGCCCCTCTCTCATGCCAGCCGCCAAGCTCGGCACTTCTTGGGGGGTAATTAGCAGGCGGCTGTCCTATGCTTACTAGCTTTTTGGGGGGTACTCTGGGTTCGGGCCGAAGTCCGAGCTCGAAGCCCTCCCCCCCGGACAGCACGCCAAATACGCAATTCAATTAACTCTCTACAAATTATATGTAAGTGTGAACTTGTGAAATGCTGTTTCACTAAACGAGGTTCGGGAGGAACATGTCAGATAATTGACACAGGTGGAGAGTACTCAGCTAATCAACAAAGAGGTATATATACGCAGCCGTCCTACCTCCATTTTGTTGACAGTTTTTTCAGCATCCCTCCACCACCCCTTCTCCACATCTTGCCCTATCTTTTAGTTCTAAACCACTTACATACGGGGGGTACTCTGGGTTCGGGCCGAAGTCCGAGCTCGAAGCCCTCCCCCCGGACAGCACGCCAAATACGCAATTCAATTAACTCTCTACAAATTATATGTAAGTGTGAACTCGTGAAATCTAAATTACGGCACATGCTCTCAATGCAAAATGCTGAACAGTTAGTTCATGTGTTCATGACCTCAAGGTTAGATTATTGTAATGCTCTACTGGGTGGTTGTCCTGCTCGCTTAATAAATAAACTCCAGCTGGTCCAAAACGCAGCAGCTCGAGTTCTTACTAGAACCAGGAAGTATGACCATATTAGCCCAGTTCTGTCAACACTGCACTGGCTGCCTATTAAACATTGCATACATTTTTAAATCTTGCTTATTACTTACAAAGCAAAAAATGGTTTAGCTCCCCAATACTTGAGCGAGCTCTTAACATATTATACTCCATCACGTCTACAGCGGTTTCAAAATTCTGGCCAGTTGATAATATCGAGAATGTCAAAATCAACTGCAGGCGGTAGATCCTTTTCCTATTTAGCACCTAAACTCTGGAACAGTCTTCCTAACATTGTACGGGAAGCAGACACTCTCTGTCAGTTTTTAAATCTAGACTAAAAACACATCTCTTTACTGTGGCACACACATAAAACACTTTTTTTTTTTTTTTAAATGATTGTTAGGCTGCATTAACTTGGTCAGCCGGAACCGGGAACACTTCCCATAACACCTGATGTACTCGTTACATCATCAGAAGAATGGCTTCTACGCTAATGATAGTCTCTCTGTTTTATCCCGAGGTTTATTGCAGTCAGCCGGATCCGGGCCGTATTCAGATCAGATGGTGGACCGGCGCCCAGAGAAGAAAAACAAATGACCCTGAAGTGTCTGCAGAGACCTTGTCAATTCCCCTGAAATTGCGTCGTCGACACGGCATCCTCAATAAACCTGTCTCCGGCGTGATGACTCCGATTGTTCTAATATTATAATTTAATAATACTTAAATCGATATGTCATCCTCAATAAACCCGTCTCCAGCGTGTTGCCTCCGATCTTTCGAATATTGCACTTTAATAATTATTTAATCAACACATCAGCCTCAATAAACCCGTCTCCGGCGTGTTGCCTCCGATCCTTTGAATATTCCAATCTATTAGGACCTCTGACCTGTAAAGTTTCCAGAATAATAATCATACACTGCTTGTTAATTAGCCAGAGGAGAACTGGCACCCCGACTGAGCCTGGTTTCTCCCAAGGTTTATTTTTGTCCATTAGGTCACCTGATGGGGTTTTGGTTTCCTTGCCTCTGTTGCCTCTGGCTTGGCTTGCTCAGTTGGGGACACTAAAATTTTTCTAAATTTTTCAACTAAATATCCAAATAAATCTAATCATTAAACTAAATTAACCATATAAACTAAATTACTCATCTAATTACTGATCTAAAGCCCACACTGTCACTGTATGATAATTAAAATGAACTGATGACATAACCGTTTTCTCCAGAATGGCTAGACGGCTGAATAAAATTATGCTGCATTATTTTCCTGTTTAACACTGTAAAGCTGCTTTGAAACAATCTTAAAAGCACTATATAAATAAAGTTGACTTGAAGTTGACTTGAATTTTGATCCTTTACAGTTTGCCTATAAACAAGGGAGGGGCACTGAGGATGCTATTAACAGCATCATGCACTTGATTCTGCAACATTTAGAGGATCACAAAGCCCTATGCTCGTTTACTTTTTATCGATTTTATCTCTGCTTTTAAAGGTCCAATGGCTTGAAAATTAAATTGTATGAGGTTTTTTAACATTAATATGAGTTCCCCTAGCCTGTATATCAGGGGTCGGCAAGTAAATTTGGCATTTCATCACATTCAAATGGCATTTCACCACTAGATGGCGGGCCAGAACATAGTCAATGCAACTAGAATTGCCTGTGACATACAGTGTCTTATGCAACTGGTAATGAGCTGTTACTCTTTTAAAAAATTGGATAAATTAAAGAGGACTTAAATAAGCCCATTACTGGTATGTTTGAGTCATGCTCTTAACAAAATATGTTTTATTTCCTCTTTCCATATTGTAACAACAATGAGTTTCGGGGAATAATTAATTCAAATGGTATAACTATTCATATTCATCTATGAATATGATTTGCTTGTTGTACAGACAATATTAACGTATAATGGAACCTTTAATCATTTAAAAGTAACCTTTATCCAAATTGATATCTTCATCAATTATCAATCTTACAAACCTTAAGGAACATTAATCTGCTTGATCAGGACAAATAATATTTCTTATGTTTGTACAATTTGTATTACTGAAGTAGTAACACAGGAAAATCAAGCTTAAATGGGTAGAAAAAATCTTACGTCTCATTGACTTCGATATTTGTGAGCAAAACGATACGGATTCAATTTAATGCAATTATTGGGTTTTAATAAAACAACTACAGAATACAAAGCTACGAGTCACACGGGGGTAAATATGCATATATATGTAGGAGAAAACAAACGATATGGTACAAACAAGGAAAAATCAAACTTAACGAATAAAATCAAAGGGAAAAGTATGATGGAAAGAGAGAATTAACGAGGGAGAGAGAGAGAGAGAGAGAGAGAGAGAGAGAAAGACAGAGAGAGAGAGAGAGAGAGAGAGAGAGACAGCTTCACCGCAATTTCACCAGAGCCCTCAAGAAATTCACAATTCCGTGAATCAGGAATAATTCAGACAACCTTTTACAAGCAGTTTGATTGTGAAATAGAATACTTGCATTATGGCTTTCTCGTGTAAGTGTCTGAGTTCGAATCGTCGGGGAAGTTCGCTAAGGAGTTGCGGGTCCAGGGAGAATTTCTTTGAAGTTTAGGAAAGTCGCTCCAGAAGTCTGCCGGTTTCTCTCTCCGTGGCGGGGATGCCAAAGGGGTCTTTCTCTCAGGGTGGCGAAGGCCGGGATGGTCTTCCTCGTTGTGGCGGAGTGCAAAGAGTTAATGATCAGCTCCTGTTCTTATAGATGGAATGGCCGACGCCCACAGAGTTGGAGGTATCCAATCACGTCCGTGGAGACAGAAGGCGCGAGTGTTCCATTGTTTTGGATACCCCTCCTCTTGGTTAATCAATAGGGTGGTAATTTTAAGCCTCTATTGCTTAGAAAGTTGGTAATTTGTGAACGAGATTCGGTACAGTCTGGTCTCTGCGATAACAGAGATACCAAGAACTGTCATTCTGCGACGTGAGCGTACAGATATACAGGATTATCACAGTTACTTGCATACAGGGTTTGATTTACATACAGTAAACATCCTAGTTATTCTAATACATTGTATAAAGACATTAAATCAACAAAATATATATATTTGAACATTATTGAGACAGTTTTTGGTCCACATGGTTCAAATAACGCGTGTGTGTGTGTGTGTGTGTGTGTGTGTGTGTGTGTGTTCATTCGTACAAAGGATGTGTGTGTGGACGTGAAGTCATGTGAATGTCTCGGGGCTATAACATTCAACGCTCCACTCTCTTGCGGAGACATTGTGGCTCCTTGGGTTGTTAATTAACTTTAGATAGCCCTATCAACACACAAAAAAGTCCTTTGTTTATGGCTGATTTGATTAGGAAAGTCATGAGTTGGTGTGTGGAGTTCCATCCTTTGACCATCCGGCCAGATGTCTGATTGAATCAGAGCATTATTGTTACAATATTGTGAATAATAAATGTGTATTTTAATTTGCTTGCAACACAATGGAGCCTAACTTATTGTAATAATTATTTGACGTAGACTACTTTTACACTCAGAATTATTTCTTGGCATCCTCATGTAGTAAACTGCCTTTTTAAAATTGTTTGAATGCTGGAGGTACGAGATTACGTCGTGTGCATTGACGTTAACATTTAAGCTAGCCGGTGAGCAGAGGTGGGTAGTAACGAATTACATTTACTTCGTTACATTAACTTGAGTAAATATTTTGGGTAACTTGTACTTTTAGAGTAGATTTAAAGATGGGTACTTTTACTCTTACTCAAGTAAATTTTTTGTGAAAAAACTGTACTTTTACTTAGTTACATTCGGTGGCGTTCCTCCGTTACTGTCAAATGGTAATAATTATATTATATATATTAAAATAAGTTCATATGACTTTCGCAAGTCTCGCGAAACGTTGGAAAGGCTGCTTCGCGAGAGGTTGCTACGGATCACCCGCTTATAATTAGCGCGCGTTTAGTCGGAAGATGATGGCCGAAGCTGAGGAAGATGTGTGTGAGCTACGGGAGGCAGATTGCCCGTGGCCTCAAGTTCAGTCTATGTTTTCACTCCAAGATGTCAAAAAGAATAGTTTCATAATGCGATGCATGTTGTGTGCACCAAAACGAACTGACATCTCTCAGCATACAAGAATTCCACCCTGAAAAGAACATGTAGCGGTAAGTGTCACAATGATGCCTATATTTGAACACTATTAACGGTCATTTGGTAACTATGGGAAATTTTCCCTTATTATAATACTATTTCACACACTGTCCGAGTGTTTTCCTCATATGCGCTCGTGTAAGCAATGACAAATCGTTTGAATCCTCCAAACAACACACGTCCACGAACAAACGTTCACATCTTCACATTTACATATCCTTTTCTTCACAAAACGAAACAAATTGAACAGCCTAATGTGACGTCTTGCATTTATACACAAATCCGGACAGAAACCTGTCTGAAGTGTAGAAAATGCATACAAATAAAAACGGTATTGTATTTTATTCCTACCTAAAGAATAGCCTATAAAAATATAAGAACAAAGTATGTTTTAAGAAGAGCTCTAGTTAGCCCAGCACACCATTAATTTACACTGTTTAACCATTAATCACACACACACACACACACACACACACACACACACACACACACACACACACACACACACACACACACACACACACACACACACACACATATATATATATATATATATATATATATATATATAAGGTTCATTAGCTTACATTAGTTAACATGAACTAATAATGAACTGCACTTATAAAGCACTTACTTATCTTTATGTTAATTTAAACATTTACTAATGCATTTTTCAAATATTGTTAACATTAGTCAATGCACTGTGAACTAACATGAATGAACCATGAACAGCTAGATTTTTATGAACTAACGTTGACAAATATTAACTAATGCTGAACAGAGGTGTTGTTCATGGTTAGTTCATCTTATAATACATTAACTAATGTTATCTAATACAACCTTATTGTAAAGTGTTACAGAGAGGTGTGTGAAAGCTCTCCAAGTAGCCTGAAATTCAGGGTTTTCGCTTCTTATCAATCAGATTGAAAGTAACTAGTAACTAACTACTTGAGTAGTTTTCTCATCGAATACTTTTTTACTCTTACTCAAGTAAATATTACGATTGCTACTTTTACTTTTACTTGAGTAAATATTTCTGTAAGTACTTGTACTTTTACTTGAGTACAGATTTTGGCTACTCTACCCACCTCTGCCGGTGAGAGAAAATGGCACTATCAAAGAGTCTAAAGAGGAAAGTTGACAGCAAAAATAGGGTATATAAAGAAGAATGGAAAGACAACTGCATTCATCCTACCTGGTTTTGTGAATGCAAAGCTCGGTGTGTCTTATCTGCAACGTAGCTGTCGCTGTTTGTAAAGAATATATCAGATCATATATAGTTCATATATCATATATAGAAGATATATCAGTTCACTGTTCGTTTTTTCATACCACACACATACTTCATGACGGCTATTTGAGAGGCATGTCTAGCGATCCATTCCACAGACTCTTTTGAAGGTCTTTCAGAAAGCTCTCAATTCATCCCAAAATAAACACATTGCTGCAAAAACATACTTTTTACTTGAAGGCAAAATCACTAAAGAAAAATTTATTATGAGCAACTGTTGTTGTATTCTGTCCGGTTCGCACCGCCCGCTCGAAGCAGTGCGCGAACCCGGGTCATTCCGCATGGAAGTCGAGCGCTCTGATAAAGAGGTTACAGGCTGAGAGGTTTACCTGCACAGCTGTCACTAGGTGGCCTTCGTTACACTATCATGACAGATCTTTTACAGAACCAGCCACTATCAAAATAATCTGGCTGCGGGCGCGGGCCAGATATTATTGCTGGCGGGCCAGTTTTGGCCCGCGGGCCACCAGTTGCTGACCACTGCTGTATATGGTCCCCAAGTGGCTAGAAATGTTGATGGGTGTAAACCAAGTTCTGGCTGTCTTTCTCTGCCTTTAAGAAAATGAGAGCTCAGACAAGCAGATCTGGAATTGTCCTGTTATGACGTCATACCAGGAAAGGTTACCTCCCCCTTCCTCTGCTTTGCCCACCCAGAGCACTCTGAGAAAATAGATTCACACAGACTTTCTTTCTAGATCGTTTAATGATCGCCGTCTTGATGCCCTAAGCGTAGTGCATCAGTGAATCAAGCCAGTGACTAAAACAATGGTTTCTGTTAGTCGCATGAAACAAATCCATTTTTTAAGTGATACAACTACAGAGAGCGATAATAGAACACTCTTTATAATGTCCGGAGCTGTCAATCACATATCGCGAGTGTATCTGCACACTTGCCCAAACTGCCGTTATAATGAATGACGCTGTTATGCAGCTCAGCGAAGCTCTTACTGTATTCATGTCGACGTTGTGTTTGCTGTTAGTTGTGGTGAAAGCATTTTGTGAGAGAAAACGCGCTGCAATGACAGAGTGGACGTGACTGGGACTGTTTATTCAGAACTCTCAGATACAAATAAGCTCACGCTAACAGCAACAACTCAGTACAATAAATGTAGCGGACCCCGTCCGAATGATGGCTAGACTTAAATGATGTTTCAGGACTTTATTGAAACCATTTATCTCCAAAAATCACCGTAAGAGCTGAACAAAAAACAAAGAAGTGCGCATAAACACATCTTACACAAACTCTCTCTCCATAGCATTATCAATAACAATACAGCGAAATACACAAAAATACTCATTCCAAATGACAGTAAACAAGCACATACACACCTATTGTTTTTTTTTTGTTTTTTTTTGGGGGGGGGGGTGGTGCTAAACAAACTGTAAACTTTAAGGCCCTGTCCACACGAACACGGGTATTTTCAAAACCGCAGCTTTTTCTATGCGGTTTGGCTGTTCGTCCACACGCAAACGCAGTATCCGGTTACTGAAACCGGACTTTTTTGAAAACTCCGGCCAGGATGAAGTTTTTTAGAAACTCCGGTTACAGCGTTGTCGTGTAGATGGTGAAACCGGAGATTTAGGCTTGTTAAGTCAAAATGTGCGCCGTTCTCTCCTTTGTTTGACGTCAGTTTGTGCGCCGTTATCGCTTTTGTTTAACGTTACATGAGTCGAGTCTATGCAATGGCGGACGTAGCTTTTAATAACTCTGCTAATAGCGCTTATCACATGTAGCCTATACAGATACATGCGCAGTAATCTCATTGTATTGCAGAACAGAGGCGCCAGAATGCAATAATACAACATAGTAAGGCAAGTGTGTGAAGCTTCAGTCCACTTGGGCCTGCCCATGTGTACAGTTACCTGTCACTGAGTCCAAAGTAAACTTGTAGAAGGGTTTCACTGAGCCCATAGCATCCCTCCGTGGATGGGACCCATGTGGAAATCAGGCAGCCAATCATAGCGCGGTTTTGCATTTTCATGTGGACAGAGATTTTTTTTAAACCGTGCTTGTGTGGACGCGATTGTTTTTAAAAAACGGAGGAGGTTATAAAAATACCCGTGTACGTGTGGACTAGGCCTAAATTTGCTTAAACCCACTGAATGATGAACCGCAAGCTCTCACAAGCGCTCCCTCTTTTTTTATATCGCTCCGTAGACTGCAACACCCGTCAAAATAAAAGTTATTTACACAGATAATACAGACCTAAAACCTATTTAATTGCACAGAAATGTCAAAAATGTACACACAAACAAATTATAAGATACATTACAATGAAGTCTGTTACAATAAAACTTCCTCCAGCTCTCCATGGTTCACTAGTGCCCAGTCAGTCTCTCTCATGCATGCAGTGCGTGCAGTGCCTCGCTAAACCACGTCCCCTCCGCAACATTTCAAATGCAAAGATGTCAGCCAATCACAACAGTGGGCATTTTCACTGAAGTCTCACAGCAGACACGCCCCTTGAAACAGGGCATTCAGCCACAGGGCAGACATCAGTATAGAAAAAATGCCTTTTATTTCTAAATTATGACATTTTTTTGATGTAAAAATCATACTAACAATATAAGTACACCTCAGGAAACTTAATAAAATAATAGAAAAATGCCATGCCATGGGACCTTTAACACTATTTAACCTCACTTACTAATTAAAAAGATGGAGCAGTTGAGTGAAAACCCATCTATCATTAAGTGGTATTTATCATTCTTAACTGAAGGGGTCATATAATGGTACATGCACTTTTACAAGTTGATTATACGGAAATGTGTGTTGGCAGTGCCTGTACACAACCATCCTATAATGATAAAAATACATCCAGTGTTTTTTTTTAATCTCCTTATATATTTTCCCCTGTCTCAAATCGAGCCGTCTGATCGTGTGACGTTACACGGTGTACGCCCCTCCTAAGATTGTTGATTGACAGCAGCGTTTCAACACAGACCCGCCCTGAGCGAGCTGTCATCAATCCGCCATTGTTGATACGCTGGAGCAGAATGGCGTCTAAGCGATTGTGGTGTTGTGTTGTTGGGTGTAATAACGAACACAGCAGTCATTTTGATGTTCCTAAATCCGAACCGCTGAAGACCCAGTGGCTGCTGAGTTTTGTTTTAGAAGGGAATATTCCCCCGATCAACGTCAATGTTTGCGCGAATCATTTCTCAGCAGTCTGCTTTATAAACGAGCGTCAGTATAAAGCAGGTTTTGCTAATAAGCTGCTCTTGAAAAAAGGATCGTGTTCCTGCTGCACCTCAGGAAGGAGTGTAACGTTTTATTAACCTTTATATTAATCTTTGCAAATCGCTTGCACGCTTCACGATGAATGAGGCTAAAGTTTACAGGGTAAATTACATTACGGCATGCTTTCTGTGTATGACGTTCTCAATATAATTCATAATCCCACGTTTATAATGAACAACGCGTTATGTTTGTTATTACAAACTGTGTACTCGGGTGATAAAGTTAACGTGGTAACACTACACTAAGCTTACTTTTGTACATGGTTTATAACGGTGTCTGTTACTGATTAAGAAGTAATGTAAAAAAAAAATCTTATAACATAACATCAATCTGTCAATGAGCTAACACATCAGTAAACACATAGCAACTACACTACTCTGTCGGTACAAAGATAGATCAAAGTGACATGACGTTAACCAACCATTCAGAAACGTCCTGTTCAAACTTCCGATGGGTTCGTCATCTGTTCCTGGTCCGACTCCGGTTCAAAATGATAAGGTTGCTCAGATGTGTCCTCAGAGACTCCCGTTGCCATTATTTCTCGAAAATATACCCTCAAATGTTGTCAAGGCAACATTCCACGTGTGTTGTGGTGTTGTGTCGGGTCGAACCGAACGCCCCACAGAGCAGAGGGGCGGGGTGAGCAAAGCTCCTTATCATTTAAAGTCACATACACTGAAATGACTCTCTGAAAACTGAGCTGGTTTTGACCAGGTAAAATGAGTGTTTTCTTACAATACTAATGAGAATTTTTAATTAAAGTATATTACAAACTTTTCATTTAGACACTAAAGAATCATATTAACTTGTACCAAAATGTCATTCTATGACCCCTTTAACTGACATAACTCTTTTTACACTTTTTTTACATGAATGTTCGAGTAAGCATTCACAAAACTATATTTTTCAATATTCAGATGACACTGCCATTTTAAGTTTACTTTATGTTAATGACAATATTGGCACCATCTACCAGTCAGAAATAAGCCAGTTTGTTGACTGGTGTGATAACAATATAATAATAAATGCAAAGTATTTCGGTGTTTATATAGTCCGCTCACTTTTATGGGAAACACAAACTGAATGTGTTTGCTCTCGTCTACACCAGAGTGTAACAATGTTCGTTTGTGTGGATGAAAGGAAGAAGACAGGGAATTCGTGAGTTTTTATTTCACTCAATGTAAACAGAATCTGGCGCCACGCGCACTCGTTCACTAAGAACACTCAAAACTTGACTCTTGTCACTATAACAACAGCTTTCTCCTGGACGACACTTGCTCTGCCAGGTCCCACGAGTCCTCAGCTTCCCTCTCTCCTGGCACACTGTTCCTGTGTGGCTTTCTCTGCGCCAATCACTGCAATCAGACACAGGTGTTTATAATCATGCACTTGACCTACTTTCTCACCGCTCGTCTCCCGACTCCCTGCCTGTGCAGACCTCGCGAAACCACGCCCCCCTCGCCAAATACCCCCACCACCCGCATCCGGCCTGCAGCTGTACTTGGTCTCTCTCTTCGAGAGCTTCCGACTCACGTACAGCATCGGCCGCTCCTCACCCTCTATCTCCTGGGACAGGACTGCACCCAACTCCTTGTCCGAGGCGTCGGTCTGCAAAAGAAAGGACAGAGAAAAGTCAGGAGAGTGTAAGAGCGGCCCGCCACACAGAGCAGCCTTTACTCGGGTGAAAGCCTGCAGGCACGACTCCGTCCACTGGTCCATATCTGGGGCCTCCTTTTTAGTGAGGTCAGTCCGGTCTTATTAATTTGGGGACGCACCTGTCCATGCCCTAAGTGGAAACCCAGATATTTGACTTCCACACGCCCAACCGCACACTTCTTTTGGTTGGCCGTCAGCCCCGCCCCCCTCAGCAAGTTCAGTACCGCCCGCACATGCTGCATATGCTGCTGCCAATCATTACTATAGATGATTATATCATCCAAGTATGCCGCGGCATATGCAGTGTGTGGCCGAAGGATTCGGTCCAGCAGTCGCTGAAAGGTGGCAGGTGCCCCGAACAGCCCGAAAGGAAGCATGACAAATTGGTGTAATCCAAACAGAGTTGTGAAAGCTGTCTTTTCTTTAGATAATGGAGTTAAGGGGATCTGCCAATATCCCTTCGTTAAATCCAGTGTCGAATAAAATCGAGCCAAACCTAGCCGATCAAGCAACTCGTCAACCCTCGGAATTGGATAAGCATCACATTTTGACACAGCATTCACCTTGCGGTAATCAACACAGAACCGAACTGAGCAGTCAGTTTTAGGTACTAAAACTATCAGGCTCGCCCAGTCGCTATGGGATTCTTCTATTACCCCCAAGTCTAGCATAGCCTCTAATTCCGTCTGAACTACTTTTTTCTTATGTTCAGGTAGATTATACGGCCGGCTGCAAACTACCACGCCCGGCTCCGTATCAATTTGGTGCCGCATGAGATTTGTTCGGCCGGGTAAGAACGAGAACACGTCTGCAAAATCTGCTTGCAACTTGGCAATGTCCGTGAGCTGAGAGGGTGCGAGGTGATCCCCACCTGGAGCCAGAGCGATCGGTTGGCATTTGCTGCTTGCTTCTGGCCTGAGATCATCCTTGTTCGATACCACTGTCGCCAGCATCACTGACTCAGCCTCATTCCATTTTTTTAAGAGATTGAGGTGGTATATCTGACGTGCCCCATTCCTATCCGCCCTCACTACCTCATAATCTGGAACATTGTCGTGTGACCTCAAACGGCCCTTGCCGCTTGGCGAGTAATTTTGAACTAGACGTGGGTAATAATACAAGCACTTTATCTCCCGGGGTAAATTCTCTTAATCTGGTTCGTCTGTTGTACAACCGGCTTTGTGTGTCCTGGGCCTGTTGCAAATTCTCCATATAGCCGCCCCAGAGTGTGGAGTTTTGCTCTCAGGTCCAGGAAATTCTTAATTTCATTCTTGCTTTCAGGCGGTCCGTCCTCCCAAGCTTCCCGCATGACGTCAAGTACCCCTCGGGGTTGCCGCCCATACAGGAGCTCGAAGGGGGAAAACCCCGTGGAGGCTTGGGGAACCTCTCTCACAGCGAACAACAGAGGTTTCAGCCATTTGTCCCAATTTTTGGTGTCTTCTTGCACAAATTTACGAATCATTGTCTGTAACGTGCAATTAAATCATTCTACCAGACCGTCTGTTTTTTGGTGATAAACGCTGGTAAGAATCGACTTAATGCCCAATAGTTCGTAAAGTTCGCTTATGGTGCGAGACATGAATGCCGTGCCTTGATCGGTGAGAATCTCTTTCGGGATTCCCACCCGGGAGATGAAACGCAACAGCGCATCCGCCACACTCTTTGCCGAAATGTTGCGGAGGGCAACTGCCTCATGTTGCATAATCTACTATGACTAATGCAAAACGGTGCCATCGTGCGGATCATTGTAATGGCCCAATGAGGTCCAAAACAATTCGTTCGAAAGGGACCTGCACAAGAGGTAGAGGGCGCAAAGGCGCTTTTGGAGCAGCCGGTGGGTTTACCAACTGACATTCACAACATGCGGCACACCATCTGCGCACAGTCTCGTGAATGCCTGGCCAAAAAAATCGGGCCGTTAAACGATTCAATGTGCCAGTTTGACCCAAATGCCCGGCCATAGGATTACAATGAGCTGCCTGGAAAAACATTTCCCGACGGCTCTTCTGTACTAATAATTGGGTTGTATCCTGTTTTGTCTGAGCATCTTACGCTCATCACGCAATCATCATTACAATCATCACGCTCGGAAAGGATTAGCCTATCCAACGCATTCCGTTCCTCTGGTCCAGCCCCAGATGGCCCCGGCTCAGCTTCCCCTAACTGCGCGACTGCACTCTCTCCCCACTCTCTTTTCTCTCAGGAGACATCCGCACAAATATATCCCAATAAATCCTTGAACACTGGCCAATTTGTCCCCAAAATCAGCGGATGTCGGAAGTGGGAACTAACCGCTACCTCCACACTATGTTTTATCCCCCGAAATTGAATTATGACTGGCACTAATGGGTACTTCACCACATCCCCATGCACACACCTTACCGTAACCAAGCGGCCATTATCCAATGCCTCAGGTTGAATTAGGCTTTGATGAATGGAGGTACCACTCATCTCCACTACACATAGGAAAAAGAGGCTACAATTTGCACGAGCTCACCAAAATTGGACAGTTGAAGACTGGAAAAATGTTGCCTGGTCTGATGAGTCTCGATTTCTGTTGAGAATTTCAGATGGTAAAGTCAGAATTTGGCGTAAACAGAATGAGAACATGGATCCATCATGCCTTGTTACCACTGTGCAGGCAGGTGGTGGTGGTGTAATGGTGTGGGGGATGTTTTCTTGGCACACTTTAGGCCCCTTAGTGTCAATTGGGCATCGTTTAAATGCCACGGCCTACCTGAGCATTGTTTCTGACCATGTCCATCCCTTTATGACCACCATGTACCCATCCTCTGATGGCTACTTCCAGCAGGATAATGCATCATGTTACAAAGTTCGAATCATTTCAAATTGGTTTCTTGAACATGACAACGAGTTCACTGTACTAAAATGGCCCCCACAGTCACCAGATCTCAACCCAATAGAGCACCTTTGGGATGTGGTGGAACGGGAGCTTCGTGCCCTGGATGTGCATCCCACAAATCTCCATCAACTGCAAGATGCTATCCTATCAATATGGGCCAACATTTCTAAAGAATGCTTTCAGCACCTTGTTGAATCAATGCCATGTAGATTTAAGGCAGTTCTGAAGGCAAAAGGGGGTCAAACACAGTATTAGTATGGTGTTCCTAATAATCCTTTAGGTGAGTGTACATATAAATTCATACTGAATCAAGATCGAAATCGATATTTGTGCCCACCGTCTCATAAGATAATGCTGATTTTAGGCATCTACGCTGTAAATCAACAGTTAGCTATTGTGGTGTGGCACATACATTATGCAGGTTGTGTATATTTTATGTAACTTATTTTGCCACACAATATATTGAGTTTTCTTTTGACTAAAATGAGGAGACTTTTAGTCGACTAAAACTTGACTAAGATACCTTGAGTTGTCTTTTGACTAAAACTAGACTAAAATGACAAGACTTTTAGTCGACTAACCAAAAAAAATATGTGAATGACTACATATGACAAAAACTAACAAGAACATTTGGCACAAGACTAAGACTAAGACTAAATAAAAAATAGATGACAAAATTAACACTAGAAAAGAGGATGAGAGAGAGAGACAGCTGGAAATGGTTCGCCGACCCCGGGGCACACCACCATCTGGTCCTCCGCCAGTCGGATGGCCGAGTCCAGCGATGTGGGGCAGTGGCACTGGACCCACTGCGCCGTTGCGCTATGAATGGCTCCAGTACCACCTGGTCGATGATGGTGTCCACGCCGCTTCCCTCGACCACCAGCCATCTGCGGCAGGGGACCGGAATCGCTGGCGGTGTTGCTCGGGGGACAGGCCGACCCACTGGAGGATGGCTTTCTTCAGGTCTTTGTAGACCAGGAGATTCTGGACCGGAAGCTGCTGCACCGTTAGATGTGCCTCCCCCGACAACAGGGGCATCCACAGGCCTCAGCAGACCTCTCGAAAAGGTCCAGGAATGCCTCAGGATTTTCATCAGAGGTACGTGAGTGGGCGGCGTTGCAGCTGTGGCTGTTCCCGCGAGCGATTGAATGATGTCCGCAAATGGCGAGGCTGACGGGGTTTGCATGATGGCAACGGTCTTCTTCTTCCTTTCTCGGTTTTCAGCACAAGTGTAACAATGTTCGTTTGTGTGGATGAAAGGAAGAAGACAGGGTCGGCGATAAGCTGGAACTTGTGGCTTTTTATTTCACTCAATATAAACAGAATCTGGCGCCATGCGCACTCGTTCACTAAGAACACTAAAAAATAGACACGTGTCACTATAACAACAGCTTTCT
Organism: Gobio gobio; assembly: GCF_949357685.1. Taxonomy (NCBI): domain Eukaryota; kingdom Metazoa; phylum Chordata; class Actinopteri; order Cypriniformes; family Gobionidae; genus Gobio; species Gobio gobio. The sequence goes on from NC_137120.1 coordinate 21,113,137, forward strand.
CCTGGACGACACTTGCTATGCCAGGTCCTCAGCTTCCCTCTCTCCCAGCACACTGTTCCTGTGTGGCTTTTAATCGGTCTCTCCGCACCAATCACTGCAATCAGACACAGGTGTTTATCATCATGCACTTGACCTACTTTCTCAGCGCTCGTCTCCCGACTCCCTCTGTCTGTGCAGAACTCGCGAAACCACGTCCCCCTCGCCACACAGAGACTGTACTTCTTACGCAGATTACGTCTTTATGGGAGAGATGAGGCTGTTTTTGGAGCAATTGAACATTCTGTCCTCAAAGTTGATGTGTTAGAAGCAGGAAAAATGGTCAAGTGTAAGGATTTGAGCGCATTTGACAAAGGCCAAATTGTGATGACTTGGTCAAAGCATCTCCAAAACTGCACCTCTTGTGGGCTGTTCCCAGTCTTCAGTGGTCAGTATCTATCAAAAGTGGTCCAAGGAAAGAACAGTGGCGATGCTCATTGATGCCTGTGTGGAGCGAAGGCTGGCCCGTGTGGTCTGATCAAACAGACAAGCTACTGTAGCTCAAATTGCTCAAGAAGTTAATGCTGGTTCTGATAGAAAGGTGTCACAATACACAGTGCATCACAGTTTGTTGCATATGGGGCTGCATAGCTGCAGACCAGGCAGGGTGCCCATGCTAACCCCTGTCCACCACCGAAACCGTCAACAGTGGGCACGTGAGCATCAGAACTGGACCACGGAGTAATGGAAGAAAGTGGCCTGGTCTGATGAATCACATTTTCTCCTACATCCCGTGGATGGCCAGGTGCTTGTGTGACGCTTACCCGGGGAATAGATGGCACCAGGATGATAGTAGTAGTTTAACTAATACATTTTAAATTAAATACTTTTTACTTTTACTTGAGTAGATTTTTAGACCGGTAATTTTACTTGTACTTCAGTAAAATTCAATTGAAGTAATAGTATTTTTACTTGTAGAATATTTTATTACTCTTTCAACCTCTGGCAGCCTTGATGTTCTTAGCTCCGGTGAGGTCAACTATTGACAAGCTTCCATGTACACAGGAGTTAATACTCATTTATGATAGGGAACATGCATATGAGGCTCAGGAAATCAATGTGCTAGCATGATTGCCATCACCATGATGGGCTGTGGGCGTCGGGGGAAGATGCCCGCCCTGCTGTGAAGAGCTACAGGGAGGTTATGGTCTGTCCAGTTCATCAGCTCATAGGTGAAGCCAACAATTCCCTGAAAATTAGAAATTGGAACCTTAACACATAGGTTATTACTCAAACTCAAAAAGCAGCCCAGATGCTGTGATAATGATGAAACCTACAAATATAATTTCAAATAGAAAAAAATAATATTAAAGGGGTCTTATGCTTTTTTACATATTCAACTTTCTTTTGTGTGTAATGTTGCTGTTTGAGCTTGAAAAAGGTCTGCAAAGTCACAAGGTCCCTCCAGCTGGAATTATTCTCTATATCAGTGTCACTGTTTCTGAACTCCTTGAAACGCCTTCATTGTAATCTTGAGTTTTCTTCAAGGAACGAACACATCACAGTATTCCTCTTTTACATAATTCCCGCCAAAGGTACATGCAAAAAATAGGGTGGAGCCTGGTTAAGTTGCGTTAGTGTTGAAACCGTTATGATTATGGTAAGAGGCATGACATTTCCCAAACACGCTCAAAGTGGTTGAACAATAACACACTGGTCCAGCTGACCAATCAAAGCACATTGTGTTTTTCGGAAGGAGGGGCTTAATAGAGGCAGGAACTATACAGAGGGTTGCGTTTCCCAAATAACAACGTACCATAGTGCGGTGAATTGTTGAAGAAATCGACTAGTCATGGCTGTTTCCCAAAACCGTATTGTCGCAAATTTGTGAATCACATCATGTCACGAATTGGAAATTATTTTTGAAATAGAGTAATCATTTATTTTAATAAATCTGTTTGATATGATTTATTGACAAGATATGGATTTATTAAGTCCACATGTCATGCAAACAAGAAACTATGCTTCTAACCAAAGGTGGGGAGCTTTCGTTCAAACCACACAACTTTGCAATGCTGTTTGCGAATGTAATCTATGGTTTCGGAAAACACGACTTGTTGAAATATGCTGATAACGATGGAATTCGAGACCATAGTTGGCTAACGATGATTTTGGGAAACGCACTCCCAGAGCTCAGACTTGGAAAAGAGGTGCTGCAAAAATGTCAAAAGTGTAAAAAAAATTGTTTTTTGAACATTCAAGCATGAAAACCTATTCTAGCAGAGCTCAAAAACTAAATCAGGACTTTGTAAACGTGCATAATAGGGTGTCTTTAACAAATCTTTCATTATTGAAGTCGATTTAACATGAAATACCATTCGTAACCCATTTCCCCCAAAAGAAACTGGATATTCAATGAGAAATAAAACAAGTAGGACATTATATTGTTTTTTCATCAGGAATCGATAATTTAATTTACTTTGGGTGCTTCTTATGTCTTATTTGTGCATCCTCACTTCCTTTCCTCATTTCCTAACTCCACCCCCCCCCCCCCCTTAGGATGTGAGGCAAGGATGCAAGGAAAGAAAATGAGGATGTAGGAATTAAGGGAAAGCTTATTTGTACATTGGAATATTGTTGATCACTCAAGTGTCACTTGGAAGCATCATAAGCTGCGCTCAAGGGATCTCTCCTCTTGTTATTAAAGTTTGGTTATTTAGGAAATTCATAAAAAATATTAATAGAGCAAGAAATATTTGAAAGATATATGGTTTATTTAAACTGCAAAGATATAATTTAAATTAAAATGATATGAAGGGGAAGGAAAATTTAAACGTGCGTGAGTTTTTTTGACACAAAAGACTTCCTCTGAAAGCTTCCTCACTCCTCGTTCCTCGCCTCCTCGTGGAACAATTAGAGAGTCGAGATATCCTTCAAAATGGCTTTCTTTGACTAGACTTTTGATTACCTACAGCGAGGCATCACAATAAGTTCTATGTTTTGGTCAGGCATTGAGGAAGGGGGATTAAATAGCTATTTTGATTTTGGAAACATTAACCGCAGCCTAGATTATGTCTAGGAAGAAGAACTCAAAAGGAACTTTTTTTTGTTTCCAGATGCAAAGCAAAAAGAAAAAAAGTTCTTAGACATCATCTAGGCTGCACAGACTACTGGTTAATGTTTCCAAAATCCAAATAGCTATTTAATTTTTAATGTATGTTTTACCTTTGCAGTTTAAATAAACCATATATCTAAAACATAATTCATTTTATGAATTTCCTAAATAACCAAACTTTAATAACAAGAGGGGGAGATCCCTTGAGCGTAGCTGATGATGCTTCGGAGTGACACACGAGTGATCAACAATATTGCATTTTGAAGAATAGTTATGTGGATAAATATTTTTTCTTTGGAATAACACTGAAAAGTCTGTAGAATTTGTTGAAAATATTATAAAAAATTCATGAATAAACGTTTTGGAAATTCAAGGTTATAAGTCAATCAAATAAACATCAAAGAAAGCATGAAAATATGTACTTGCAAAAATGACAATAGCTCAAATAATTTTTTTTTTAATGTCTCAATGTCATTCACACACTGTTGACATTCCCTAGCCCTTTAAACATAGCATAAAGCATATTCTGGCCAGCCTTGACTGTGCAGACACCACCAAACACGGTTCCCATAGAAACCAGGAAAAGGGTTTTAGGAGCCATATGTCACTGTAAAAGAGTTTTGAAATATACATTTGTTGGGCTTGAGTGTTGCAATATGCAGAAAATGGTGTGAAGGTTTATGGTAATATATGTGTGCGTGTGTGTGTGTTACAAATCATTTAGAGTACAAATAACAAATATAACACACAAACATATATATATATATTGGATGTTAGGAAATTCAATTTAAGATCTATGAGATGGATCGATTCCATAAAGCAGCAAGTACTGGCTTGACTCGTCACCCAAGTTAAAGGGTACCTCACATCATCAGCCATCAAAAATGCACTAGTCTTGCTCAAAGTTCCACTGTGGTCTCACACTGTTAGATTTGAAGCCCTGAAATCTAAAATAGCACCACAGCAAGAGCCATTGATTGGTTTCCGTGATACTCTGGCTGAGCTCAGAAAGCCGCTTCGGCCTTCCAGCAGATGTTTCACTCGCTTTTAATTTTACAACATATGTCAAGACTTGTAACATATGTCCTGTTCAAACTGACAGCGATTTTATTGCTGCAGGTCACCAGGTTCAACATCTAGTAGGCAATCATACAGTTGGATGCCCTAATGTTGGTGGTCTGTGTAACTGACTAGCTTTTGAAAATGTTTTCCCCCCAAAACATTTTTTTTTTTTTGTAATATACATGTGCTAAATATTTATCTTTCTTGTTATTTAGCTATTTTTTAATTTTATTTTTATTTATTTTTTTATTTTATTTTAGTTAGCTGGCAAGTTAACAGTTTAAAGAACTAGTTTAGCATACTGTTAGCCTGTTAGATTATGTTGTTTTCAGACTACACAATATTTTTGTCTGTCACTGTGTCAGATTTTGTGATTTTGACTCCTACATTCTTGCATCATGGACAAGAAACATGTCAGAGTACAGTAGGTACATAATCGCTTGCCATCTTTAAAGCCACAATATGTAATTTTTCAGCACTTGAGGTCACTTATTCAAAACAAAGGCGTAGCTTGATGACGCCTTGATTTCGCTGAGCTTTTATTATGCCGCAGATGACCGATTCCTCTTCTTCCACTCATGTGTATGTGGGGTAATGCAGCACTGTTTTATCATATTAGATACATTTGAGTGTGTTGAAAGTTATGTTATAATGCTACTCTGTGCATTCACTCCACAGCTTCTATGAGACTGCAGTAAGCTAGGTCGATATCAGGCATGGTAAAACATGGTACTTGCGGTAAATAAAGAAAACCAGATTAAAACAATACGACTAACTGTGTTGAGCTATAACAATCATTAGTTCCCTTTCGAAAGGGAACTCGCACTGCGTCAGAAAGACGGGGAATACCTCCAGCGTGACAGGTGTCTGAACTACTATCGAATCACGCCAATCATATTGACCGGCGACAGCCTATGTCATCAATGTGCGACCAGGAAGTATATAAGGGCACCTTGCAAACATGACACCATCTTGAGTGTGAGTGTGGCATTGACACGAGTGGAGTGTGAGACCGGCTGGAGTGTGGTTGGTTGACAACACTGGACTGTGACTGGAGCATTGATGGAGGGAAGTGACTAGTGGTAGGAATACAGAAGATTGGAGTAAAATTGCCAAATGTAAGAGAAAGAAAACTTATAATAATGAATCGGGAACTGATTGTGGAACAGAAAGGATGCAGGCACGGACAAGCAAAGAGGATTTTAAGGTACTGATGACGTTTGCAGATAGTAAAGTGATCAATCCGGTAAAACTTACGAAGGCATTAAAAAAAGCACTAGGTGATATAGTGAGTGCCAAGACTTTGAGAAATGGAAATCGTCTCGGGTTATGACTATAACCCTTGTTCCCCGAGAAGGGAACGAGACACTGCGTCATCGTGATGACACTTTGGGGAACGCCCCTTCGCGTCAAGCGTCTGAAGAAACAGTAGAATCAGCCCAATCCGATTGGTGTTGCGTGATGACGTAGTATGTGATGGCATACCCGGAAGATACAAAGAGACGTCCTGAACACAACAGAGATAGCGTTCTTGCGATGAAGCGAGCGCTCTGATAATTGGGTGGACACGAGACGCAGTGTCTCGTTCCCTTCTCGTACCCGAGACGTTCCCCTTCGAGGGAACTCGAACTGTGCCATCGTGATGACACTTTGGGGAACGAGTACCAACTATCCCGCACCAATCATACCCACCCGAGTGTGAAGCTGGAACCCAGGCACAACTAGGGGGCGAGCACTCTCGCGCCAGGCGTCTCAGGGAGATGCAGACTGTAATAACGAATGAAGGTGTGAGGGGTGGCCCACCCAGCCGCCTCGGAGATCTCTTGCATAGAGGCTCCAGAAAGGAGGGCCACCGAGGAGGCCATGCTCCTGGTAGAATGGGCCCTCACGGCTAAAGGTGAAGGCAAGTTTCGCACCCGATAAGCCATGGCTATAGCCTGGACAATCCAGTTACTGATCGTCTGCTTTAACGCAGGCAGCCCTTTCTTGGGTGAACCAAAACACACCAACAGCTGGTCTGACTTTCTCCACTGAGCAGACTTCTCCAAGTAAATCCTCAATGCCCGTACGGGGCAGAGGAGGTGAAGTCTGCTCTCTTCCGCCGTCACGTGAGGTGGAGGATGAAATGCCTGGAGAACGACTGACCGTGCCACATTAGATGGCACCTTGGGCACGTAGCCCTGACTGGGATGCAAGATGGCCTTTACCATGCCAGGGGCAAACTCCAGGCAAGTCGGCGTGATAGCCAAGGCCTGGAGGTCCCCCACTCTCCTCAGAGAAGTGATGGCAAGGAAAAAAGCCACCTTGAAGGTGAACTCCGGGGGCTCAAAGGGGGCCTCAGCCAAACCCTCGAGCACCACCGCCAGGTCCCAGGTCCCAGCCCCACGGAGGAATCGTACAACCAGATGGTGCCTTCCCAACGGCCCATCACTTAGAGGTGCGTGGAAAGCCCAAATGGCAGCCACATACGCCTTAAGTGTGGACGGGGAAAGACCGGCGGAGAAGCGGTCTTGACGGAACTCCAGCACTGAAGCCACTGGGCAGATAACTGGGTTCACCTCCCGCTCTCTACGCCAAGTGGAAAACATTCCACTTCAGGCTGTACAACCTCCTGCTGGAAGGAGCTCTGGAGCTGAGTAGGGTCTCTACGACACCCGCCGACAGGCCCTACTATTAGGTACTGGGCCCCCTCAAGGGCCAGACCCAGAGACCCCACACCTCTGGCCGGGGTATGCTTAATTCGTGCCCTCGGCCTGAGATAGCAGGTCCCTCCTCAGAGAGACCTGCCATGGGGGACCGTCCCGCAGGTAGATGATGTCGGAGAACCATACTCAAGTGGGCCACCGGGTGCTACTAAGAGAAGGCTGATGCCCTCCCGGCGGACACGCTCCAGAACTCCCGGGAGCAGAGTGATCGGGGGAAAAGCGTACAGACGTAGCCTCGGCCACATCTGTGCCATGGCATCCAGCCCCAGCAGGGCCGGATGAGTGAGGGAGAACCGCAGCGGACAGTGGGACGTCTCTTGAGACGCGAATAGATCCACTTCCACCGGGCCCAACCGCTCGCACATAGCCTCCACCACCTCGGGGTGGAGTCGCCATTCCCCGGGCCTCAGCCCCTGCCTCGACAGGATGTCTGCTCCCTAGTTTTGGTCCCCGGGGATGTACATCGCCCTGAGGGATGACAACCTCCCCTGGGACCACAGGAGAACCTGATGCGCCAGTCTGCAAAGAGGGCGCGACCTCAAGCCCCCCTGGTGGTTTAGATACGATACTGCTGACATGTTGTCGGATCGTATCAGGACATGGTGGCCGCGGAGGTCCGGGAGAAAGCTCCTCAGAGCTTTGTAGACCGCCAGCATTTCCAAGCAGTTGATGTTCCAGGAAGAACACCGGGTCTCCCACAGACCTCTGGAAAAGCGGCCTTCCATGACCGTGTCCCAACCAGTGAGGGATGCGTCTGTTGAAACGGTTTCCCGGCAACATGATGCTCCCAGCACTGGCCTCCGGGACAGGAACCAAGGTCTCTTCCATATGACGAGGGAACGAAGGCATCTGTGCGTTACCCTGATCATACAGAATGGTCTTCCCCTCAAGGAAAACCTCCCTGGTTCCCAGCCACCACTGTAGGGGTCTCGTGCAGCAGGCCAAGAGAAATTCTGTTGGACGCAGCTGCCGCAAGTCCCAGCAGTCCTAAACTGCTACACAGTGATGCCCGAATGGAGGAACCTGATAATGATACGCTTCGCCCCCGAAAGCAAACCTCAGGAATCCCCTGTGACACAGAAGGATGGAACATGGAAGTATGTGTCCTCTTTAGATCCACCGTGACAGACCAGTCCTCAGACTGGATCTGAATCACGACACTCAAGCATCTTGAATCTGAATCTCCTTGGAGAACGATCCAAGTACCTCCGATCTAAAGTTGGACGCAACTGGCCATCCTTCTTCGGAACTATGAAGTACCGGCTGTTGAACCCGGACTCCCTGACTGGCGGAGGAATACGTTCAAAGCCTCCTTAACCCACAGGGAGTGTACTTCCTGTTCCATTACCCACACCTGCTCAGGGCCGACCACAATCCAGACCGCCCCGTTAGACATTTCGGGGGAGGGAACTGAACTGTGGCCTGTAACCCCGTTCTACAGTACGCAGGGCCCATGCAGATATATTCGGAGGCATAACCATGCGCCTAGATAATCTGATAAGGGCCTCGGGTGTCAACCGAGCCTCCTCCCCGACCCCCTGAAGCGGCTAACCGGCAGGGCGAAATCGAGGAAGATTTTCGGTGTGCGTACGCGTTTGCTGGACCGCCGCAGGTCTTGCTAGAGGCGGCTGGTGCAGCACACGTGCGCTGAGAAATGATGTGGCCCGAAGCGTACTAGACGGCGGGAGCACAACATCGATTCCCAAAAGCTCCACAGGGGAGGCGACCTCGATTGCTCCTACCCGGGAGAGGGGGCCGGCCAGCAGGGGCCTCATCTAAGGGAGTAGCTCGACAGGGCCATAACCTCCAATCTTAGATGGATATCCAGACAAGTCAAACACGCTTGGGCGACAGACTGATTAAAGTATCTAACTTAACAAAGTCAGATAACATGACACTCAATTCCTCAGAATTAAATGTCATCATAATCACCCAACCCGTGCAACCTGGTCTGAATGATAGGCTGTATATCTAACTCCTCAAAGTCAGACTTTTTTTAATTCCTAAGAATTAAATGCAGCCATAATCATCAGACGATACTGTTTTATTGTATTATATACGGCTAGAAATCACACGTTGCCTCAGCAACGTGGCTCAAGCAGTCATAATGCAATTAGCCTTCATCCCTCGAGAAGAAAGCCAAACAGTATCATATTCCACAAATACGGTGAAACATGGTCTGAATGATAGGCTGAATATCTAACTCCTCAAAGTCAGATCATATTTCATTTATTTCCTCAGAATAAAACGCAGCCACAATCATCAGATGATACTGCTTTATTGTATTATATACGGCACGTAAACCACACGTTGCCTCAACAACGTGGCTCAAGCCGTTATAATACAATTGGCTTTCACCACTCGAGAAGAAAGCCAAACAGTATCACATTTCACAAATACGGTGAAACATGGTCTGAATGATAGGCTGAATGTCTAACTCCTCAAAGTCAGATCATATTTCATTTAATTCCTCAGAATTAAATGCAGCCACAATCATCAGACGATACTGTTTCATTGTATTTAAACGAACTCATAAACCACACGTTGCCTCAGCAACGTGGTTCATGCCGTAATACAACTGGCTTTCATCCCTCGAGAAAAAAGCCAAACAGGCACGAGGCTGAAACACCCGAAAGGCGCACGGCAGTACGCGTTGAGATATTTCTGAATGAAAAACAGCCCGCCCCCCCAGGAGCTGACTGCATGCCTCGCACCCACAGTATCCCTTCTCACCGTGTCACGTTGTATAACTCTAATAACAGACCCAAACCTGCGTGCCGCCTCGGCAACGTGAGGTTGAAATCTGCATTAGAAAAGGCGAGCCTCGATACGGAGCCCATCCAATTCCTCAGAATTAGACTGCTCACGCATCGGGTCCTCCACCCCGGGGGAAGAAGCCGCAGCGCGGGCTTCCACGCGGGGAAGAAGAACAATGGAGCTGTCACCGGGAAGGAGACAATGCCTTAAGCACTCTCAAGTTCCCTTGACAGACCCATCTGCGAGTCCATGATAGATCAACCGTGCTGCCTCAACAGCACGGGATCGGCCATGGAATTCGCGAGCCCTGCATGCTTGAGAAAACAACGTTGGTAAATAACAACACCAAATACTCACAGACTGGTAACACAGAGCGCTAACACTGAAGAGCAAAAAGCTATCTCTGTTGTGTTCAGGACGTCTCTTTGTATCTTCCGGGTATGCCGTCACATACTACGTCATCACGCAACACCAATCGGATTGGGCTGATTCTACTGTTTCTTCAGACGCTTGACGCGAAGGGGCGTTCCCCAAAGTGTCATCACGATGACGCAGTTCGAGTTCCCTCGAAGGGGAACTTCTAATTTTCTGTAAAGATGAAAAACAGCAGAAAGTGGCACAGGGTATAAAATCAATGGGTGGTCAGACAGTGACATGTATAATACCAAGTAAGAGAGCTTGGGTAAGGGGAGTGATCTATGGAATACCAATCGAGGTTTCCACTGATACAGTAAAGAACAACATGTCGGGGGCTAAAGTGATTGAAGCGAAAAGACTAAAATGTGTACGCAACAAAGAGAAAGTAGATAGTCTTTCTGTAATGCTTCAGTTTGATGAGGAAAGAATGCCAGAGAGAGTGCACATTGGATATGTCAGTTATGTAGTAAGAGCATATGTACCACCTATCAAAAATAGGGGCAGTCTGTAAGGGAAAACAACGATGTGCTAGATGTAGTGGTAACCATGAAAATGGGAAGTGTGAGCAAGGGACACAGCTAAAATGCTGTAACTGTGGAGGAGAACACAGTGCTGGCTATGGGGGATGTGTGGTCCATAAGAATGCTGTAAAAATTCAGAACGCCAGGATGCAAGAGGGAATATCATATGCTGAGGCAGTTAAAAAGGTGAAACAGACGGAAGTGGGTCAAGAAAATGTACAAACAGTCCAAATAAATCAATAAATGCACCATTAATGCAATCCAGAATAAATTAAGAAGTTTTAAAAGTTGGGAAAGCTGACTTCATTACTTTCTTAGCTGAGGTAATAAACTGCGCTGGACAAACTGAAAGCCGAACTGAAAGAATTTAAATCATAATCAAGGCAGCTGAGAAACATCTACAGTTTGTAGATGTTACTTTGGAACAAGTTAATGAAAAACTTAAGGGTCAAGTAATAGATTCTCAGGCAACATGTGGAGGCTCTTAATGTTTTTATTTAGTTTATTGAGTTTAATCGCAATTGGACAAGAGTTTAGGAAGGTAATAGAAGATATGGATTATAAGCCTCATGTTATATGCATACAAGAGACTTGGTTGAAAACTAATTTAGATTTTGTGATTCAAGGATATACAAGTATTAGAAGGGATAGACCGAAAGGAAATGGGGGAGGGGTGGATATATTTATTAAAAATGAAATTACATATAGGATTTTAGAAGTTGGTGTAGAATATGAATCAATTTCAGTTGAGGTATATTTAAGAGAACAGAGTGTTAAGGTAATTAACTTTTATAATCCTTGTTATAGGTTAGATAGGTTAAGTATAGAAGTGTTAGATAAGATAATTGGAATGGGTAATCAAAAAGTAATATGGTGTGGGGATTTTAATGCACACAATACTTTATGGGGAAGTGGTAATACTGATCACAATGCAAAGGTAATAGAAGTTATTTTTCGACGGATTGAATGTCCAGGTTAATTTCCGTATACAGTATGCTTCACATATCTAAATGGCCAATGAAAAGTTGTGAAATCATGTCATCTGATTGTCACGTATATCCATTTGGTGTCAAAGCTGTCAATCACGCCGCGTATCTCCCGCCCTGTGGAAGCATCTCGCCAGTCTCGCTGGTCTCGTGAAGTTTCATCGAAGCTCAGCACTGGATAGCCGAAAGTACGACATTGAAGCTCTCCACAGTTTAGTTCTAATCTAGTTCTTCACAGATTAGTTTGCTTGCTAGTATGTAAATAAACTCGGTCTCATTGATAAGATTCAAACTTTTTTTTTCTTAGTCAAACTGATCAAATTATAGCCTGTAATGCTACTGTCATGATTGTCACTAGAACATGCCTCACTCATACTGCTATCACCGCTTGCCAGAGGCTGAGAATGTCCAGCACGTATTCCTCTGTCAATATGAAATGCGACTTGGCCATTCTAATTAATGATCGGAAGAACGCGTATCGACCACTGTTACTGTAAAATATGCACGTATGTCCATTTAAACTCAATTTTGGTCAAATGTGGATTATATCATTACACTGGCAAGAATATGGTTACATGTAAAGATGCCGTACCAAGTATGACAACGCTACATTCAACTGCTTTTGAAATATGGTGTTTTTTTCACTTCCTGAAAAGTAACCGTTTTGGACATACGTGAGTTTCATCGGGCAACGACGATATGAAGATCCTACCCTTACCTGGACTGTTCTATTCAACAAAAAATATTTTACCCAATTAAACATTCTTCCTTCTACCCCTAACTGTTCTAACTTTATCAGTAATCCTTCCTTCCAAAGCATATCATAAGCTTTTTCAATATAAAAAAATATGCCTAGTACCACCTCTTTGTTAACTTGAGCCTTTCTTATATCTGTTTCTAAGCAAATGGCAGCATCTAAAGTACTTCGTCCTTTACGGAAGCCACTCTGATGTGGTGACATAATCCCTCTCCTTTCTAAAAAATTGTTCAATCTACACACAATCATATGTTCCATAATCTTACACAAATTTGATGTTAGGGCGATAGGCCTATAATTTGAAGCATTATGCTTGTTCTTAGCTGGTTTTAAAACAGGGATAATAACCCCATGTTTCCACAAAGAAGGAAGTCTCCCGGTGCGCCACACTTTATTAAAAAGACGTAATATAACACTCAAAGAGAAATCAGTTACATTTTTAATCATCGTATAACATATCTCATCCTTCCCTGGAGATGTTTGCTTGACTCTACCAACAGCTCTCTTTAATTCATGTAACGAAAAGTCCACATCAAAATGATCATTAGAAGCCTCTTTATCCATCATAATATTTGGATGCACCTTTCTACTTTGTTCTCTATTTATTTTCATTTCTTCTGACACATTATCATTACTGTGTACTTTAACAAACACCTCTGCTAGCATTTCTGCCTTTTCTACATTAGTCACAGCTATTCTATCCCCATTTTTCAGAACGGGTAGACCAAAGTTTCTTTTTAAACCCCCCATCTTTCTGATCATACCCCATACTTCACTAACATCTACTTTCTCCCCAATAGAATCACAATAACTTCTCCAGTAGTTATTTTTAGCCTCTCTCATTATCCTTCTCACGTTGGCTTGTGCTTTTTTATATATAATTAATTCATCAAATGTATACGTCTTCCTAACCTTTTTAAAAGCCTTATTCCTAGCTTGAATTGCTTTGCTACATAATTCTGTCCACCATAATTCTGTCCACCATAATTCTGCTGGATGAGAAGGGTATGGTATGTATGAATGATGGTAGAGCTACACGAATTGATGTAACCCGGGGTAGTTGCTCATCTATAGATTTAACACTGGTGTCGGAATTTTTAGCAGGGATGTGCACATGGGATGTTTTAGAGGATTCTACAATTGGAAGTGATCATTATGCCATTAGTTGTAAAATAGGCATGGATATTACAGAAATTATAGAGGATAGGATGTGTAGATGGAAATTTAAAACAGCAAATTGGGAGGCATTTAAATATATTAGTGAAGTCAAGTTTCAAGAGTTGAGTCTTAATGAGGAAGTGGAGAATGTAGAAATATATAATGAAAAATTATGTCAAGTATTATATAGTACAGCTGAACAAATTATTGGGAAAAGTAAAGGAATAAAAAGGAATAAATCAGTCCGTGGTGGACAGAATTATGTAGCAAAGCAATTCAAGCTAGGAATAAGGCTTTTAAAAAGGTTAGGAAGACGTATACATTTGATGAATTAATTATATATAAAAAACCTAGCATGATGAGGCGTCGCTTTTGCTAAACGCAGTTCCTACAGGGGACCTGCGTGTGTTCAGCCTACAGCATGGTTTACCTACCAGGGGGGATGAGAGCTCCCCTCGTTGAGGGTCGTCTATGAGCTTGCGCCCGCCTGGGCCTGATCAGATGGTCACAGGCCCCTCTTGGGGCCTCCCAGCTAGGATCAGCCCTTTGGCCTGTTCGGCCTCCTGAGCACTTCTATGAGATAAGTGCTTGGTAGATCCTAGGATCGAGCAGTTAAACTCCCCTCGCTGGCAAGGGTTAGAAAGCAATATGCTGAGTGCTGCTCTCTGGGATAACCCGTCTCTGAGATCCGGCCTGAGGTGGACACTGCCCGTCTGCAGTCCCTCAGTTTGGATGCCTCCCCGCGAGGCGCGTGTCCAGAGGCTCTGTTTTTTAACAGACAGGACAGGACCGGCCAGGCCGAAGCGTCCCACATTTGTGACGCCAGGTAAGGCCGCCCTGGTGTCATTCGGTGAAGCTTCCCGAATAGTGACTAGCTGGGGGTCCCTCGGGTCCCCTAGCCACTTACCCTTAAAGGAACCCCTTCTGTCAAATTGGTTGGTTTCAGGCCTTTGAGCGGCCGAGGTAGGACCTCATGTAGTGTATGAGGGTTCCTCCTTAGGCTTATAGCTTGGGCTATGACCGTAGGGAATGCTGTCACTGACAGCCTAGTGTGACCAGAGGGGGAGTGGTTTAGGCTTTTCAGTTGAATTTGCTTGACCTGACAGTAGTCACTGCCTGCGGGCATGCACTCCCCTCAGCATGGCGGTGTGGGTATATCGTTCCCCGTAGCGTCTTTCTGACGCAGTGCAAGTTCTCTTTCGAAAGGGAACGTCTCAGGTTACATCTGTAACCTCTGTTCCCTGAGAACAGGGAATGAGACACTGTGTCTCTTTGCCATGCTTCTGGGCTGCCTGCCAAACAGTCCCTTCAGACGATAAAGATGGTGTCATGTTTGCAAGGCGCCCTTATATACTTACTGGTTGCACATTGATGACAGAATAGGCTGTCGCCGGTCAATAGGATTGCCGTGATTCGATAGTAGTTCAGACACCTGTCACGCTGGAGGCGTTCCCCGTAGCGTCTTTCTGACGCAGTGCGAGTTCTCTTTCGAAAGGGAACGTCTCAGGTTACATCTGTAACCTCTGTTCCCTGAGAACAGGGGACGAGACACTGTGTCTCTTTGCCATGCTTCGGGGCTGCCTGCCAAACAGTCCCTTCAGACGATAAAGATGGTGTCATGTTTGCAAGGCGCCCTTATATACTTCCTGGTCGCACATTGATGACATCATAGGCTGTCGCCGGTCAATAGGATTGCCGTGATTGGATAGTAGTTCTGACACCTGTCACGCTGGAGGCGTTCCCCGTAGCGTCTTTCTGACGCAGTGTCTCGTTTTCTGTTTTCAGGGAACAGAGGTTACATACGTAACCTGAGAAGTTTTCTGTTGATGAATGTATCCAAAAGTTGCTCACCTGTCTAATAAAACACAATATATCAAAGCATCTTTGGTGCTTCCATGAATTCTACAAAATAAAACCGGAACTCGAAGGTAACGCGGGTATGATGTCATAGATAGGCGACCAGTGTTAGGAGTAATGCATTACAAAAGTAATGCATTAGAGCAGTGGTTCCCAAAGTTTTTGTAGCATGCACCCCTTTCTAGTGTTTGACACCTGTCAAGCACCCCTTTCTAGTGTTTGACACTTGTAAAGCACCTCCACCACCTTACTTTGGTTAAACATCAAATTTTTTATAGCAATAACTAAATACAGATACTCACTGTATATTAGAAAACATACACATTTCAGTTATTAAATATATATATATATATATATATATATATATATATATATATATATATATATATATATATATATATATATATATATATATATATATATATATATATACTACTGCTTTTTTATTGAGACGGATGGGCCTGCATGTTTGCACACAAATCATCAAAATGGGGGGTAATGGATGACAGTTTTACTCTCAAATCATTCTCGGCATCTAGTTTTGTTTAGTGATGCACCAAAATGAAAATTCTGGGCCGAAACCGAAACTTTAGGAAGTACTTGGCCGTAAACCGAAACTGAAGCTGAAAATTGCTTTTTTTTTTTAAACGTACACTAATATATATATATATATATATATGTATATATATATATATATATATATATATATATATATATATATATATATATATATATATATATATATGTATATATATATATATGTATATATGTATATATATATATATATATACACACACTCCCCTAAAGATTATTAGGAACACCTGTTCAATTTCTCATTAATGCAATTATCTAATCAACCAATCACATGGCAGTTGCTTCAATGCATTTAGGGGTGTGGTCCTGGTCAAGACAATCTCCTGAACTCCAAACTAAATGTCAGAATGGGAATGAAAGGTGATTTAAGCAATTTTGAGCGTGGCATGGTTGTTGGTGCCAGACGGGCCGGTCTGAGTATTTCACAATCTGCTCAGTTACTGGGATTTTAACGCACAACCATTTCTAGGGTTTACAAAGAATGGTGTGAAAAGGGAAAAACATCCAGTTTGCTGTAGCGTCTGTAGGAATTGTGGGCGCAGACACATACCATGGCGCAGACACATACCATATTTACAAAGCCCAATTCAGCTCCAGACCCCAGGAAATCGACCATCTATCACCAGAGAGACGGAGGCTCCATTCTGCCCGGAGCTACTACTTTTAAATAATAATTACTTGATTGCCTATGAACTTTTGACCAAAACTTAGACAAAGAGGACAAAAAACTCGGTGTGATCACAAGACAAAGAAACAAACCAGATCTCTGTCTTTTCAATGACCGGTAAATGAACTCCACATGACACAGCTAAAACTCCAAGCAAACTAACAGAAACTGTTACATATGAAGTGCATCAAATCATTGATTATTGGACTTGTTAGTGTGTTTACAACTGATACACGTGACTATAATGCATGTATATCACTCCAAATTCATGCAATTATTAAACTAGTGAATGAGTGGATGAAAAGGCACCGTGTTTGATATCTTTTTGTTTGTATGGGTATAATCCAACAGATGAGCTGAATGAAATCTTTATTGAATTGATCATGTCCTTATAGTAAGAAATTAGGTCTAAATTTACTCTCTGCTTAAGAGCAGGAAACTAAATTACCATAGATAACCCAATTTTATGGGAGGGGTGGAAACACAGTCACCCCTGAACCCTAATTGGCCAGAACCCATCCAGGGGATGGGCAAATATTTGAGTTTTAATCTCAGAACACGGACGTTCACAGCCAGTTCGCAGTTGTTCAGTTGGGTTGAGTCCTAGCAGTTGACCAGAGTTGAGTTCTGAACGGAGAGCTCCCAGGAGACGATCTGACGATCGTGGCAGACCAAGATCAGAGAAAATGGTTTAAACAACGATTTCATTCAGGCCATCTGCTCTTCTCTCACTTTCCTTTCTTTTAGTTTATTTTCTTTCCGTTAAGTCTCGGGTTCTGTTAAGTTTCGCCGCAAAGTTTCTCAACGAGTCTCCAACAGCGCGCTTCAACTTCAAACAACGCCCACAAGACTTCCATCCAGCCGCCAACATGCCACGTGATTGGCTTCCCAAGACGTCGATCAAAAGACACGACCAGACCTTCAGCGAATCAAAGACCCGGGAAAACCCCTCTCCAGTGGGGAAAGGGAATCCCCTGTCTGAGACGAGACACAAACGCAAGTAATACCTCTAGATTCTGAGCTGAACTGGTGCATTAGATCAAATTTAATAACCTTGGGACTTCATAATTTCTCTCTCTTAAAACTTATTCTTTTCCTCACCTTCTTCCTTTCTGCAACGTGTGTGAATGTGCGAGTGTGTGTGTTTATGTTAGATATTAGTTTGATGTGTTTTAGAGTAATCAATAAAGTTCCGTTTGTATTCAAAGATTCTTGTGTTATGTGCTTACGAATTGAATGTCTTGAACTGCCGATCTATGTTACCTGGCTGTTAAATAGTGTTTCACTATTGTTCGGATATTAATATCCGCTGCAGAGTTGATATTTACGGCCTGTTCAAATGAACGCTGGAAGAGTCATTTACTCGGCTGTAAAATAGACTCTCAAAATTCCCTATGAATTCATTAATTCATTCATTTGAGCTAAATAGACCTGTTTCCCTTTAACAGAGTCCCCTTTAAGTTCTTACATATCAACGGACGAATAAGTTAAGGTGTAAACATTAATTCTGAATTATTTATAAATTATAATGTAATTGGAGTCTTTCATTTTAATTCAATTCCCCGTTGAGTTATTATTTTATCTGACTCATAGTCGCTACAATGCGGCAGTCCTGTGGGCGAAAATGCCTTGTTGATGCTAGAGATCAGAGGAGAATGGGCCGACTGATTCAAGCTGATAGAAGAGCAACTTTGACTGAAATAACCACTCGTTACAACTGAGGTATGCAGCAAAGCATTTGTGAAGCCACAACACGCACAACCTTGAGGCGGATGGGCTACAACAGCAGAAGACCCCACCGGGTACCACTCATCTCCACTACAAATAGGAAAAAGAGGCTACAATTTGCACAAGCTCACCAAAATTGGACAGTTGAAGACTGGAAAAATGTTGCCTGGTCTGATGAGTCTCGATTTCTGTTGAGACATTCAGATGTTAGAGTCAGAATTTGGTGTAAACAGAATGAGAGCATGGATCCATCATGCCTTGTTACCACTGTGCAGGCTGGTGGTGGTGGTGTAATGGTGTGGGGGATGTTTTCTTGGCACACTTTAGGCCCCTTAGTGCCAATTGGGCATCGTTTAAATGCCACGGCCTACCTGAGCATTGTTTCTGACCATGTCCATCCCTTTATGACCACCATGTACCCATCCTCTGATGGCTACTTCCAGCAAGATAATGTATACATATATATTAGGGGTGTAACGGTTCGCGTATTCGTACCGAACGGTTCACGGGGTGAGTTCCAAATGGAATCAGTATTCCCTATTTGATCATCCCTATGTGAGCAGGACACGGGAATCAGTATTCCCTATTTGATCATCCCTATGTGAGCAGGACACGCGTGTGCCGTATGTAGCAGTTTGGAATGCACTTGGCAAAGGGAGTGGCGTAATTTCCTCATTATCTTCAGCTGGGATGTTCCCGTGACAACGCAGCGCCGGCATAAATAAATATACAATTCATATTTTTAAGAGTTATATTACTTTTTATATACAGTATTACAAAGCATATTTTTATAAACATTTTAAAATAAAAAATGTTTATTTTTATTTGCAACAGTTAGGCTAAAAAAAAGAAAATGATGCAGATAAAACTGCGACATCTGCTGCAGTGTTGCCAAGTTCATACATGTCCGCAGGTTGAAGCGACCCCAATTGTGTGATATTTAGCACCGGGAATGCGTATTTCAGCAGGAAACCCTGCCAAAAAGACATATATTTTACCCCCCATAAGAGATTTTTACCAAAAAAACCCCACTGAAATGAGACTGGGCTTGTTTTGGGCTAGTTTTGAGTAGCGATTGGGCGGGTTTTGTTGTGAATATCTGGCAACCCTGATCTGCTGACGGACACTGTGCTGCGTTGTCACCGGAACATCCCAGCTGAAGATAATGAGGAATTTACGCCGCTCCCTTTGCCAAGTGCATTCCAAACTGCTACATACTTGTTACATATTTGTTCTCATACCGCTGACATGCTTAATCTTTGATAGGCAGGCGCGTGATTACCGCCTGACCGTGAGTGAAACCTAAGTGCTTGCGCACGGATGGGAGGGGCGGGTGACATTCATTTTCGGTTTACGTTTTTGGCAGTTTTTTTTTTTTCGGCCCGAAACCGATAATGCACCGAACATTTTCGGCAGGGAAATTTCGGTGCACCCCTAGTTTTGTTTGTAATTGCCGAACCATATATGAGGGCTTGAGACTGCTGTTAGCTAAAACATCTCCAGACACTACACATTGCGGGTTCGGACTTTCTGCATCACCAATCCATGTAAACCCGAAACCAATGTAACTGTCACAGGCCATGTTTCCATTACAGATTTGCACAAAACTTCGCAATATTTTCTAAAAATCCATACAAAAATATTGAGAAATGACGGCGTTTCCATTAACTGATGTTATGCGACTAAAACAAATTTTTCCTCTCATGATAAGTCATTCCAAAAATTATGCCACGTATGTTAGGTTTATGTATATCCCAGCCACCACACGCCATTATTTTTAATGGAAAGAGATGTGTATATTATCCAAGCATTGATGGCAGGGAAAGCACCTTATACTTGAGCGGCACATATGAGGTGTTTCTGGGTGTTTCTCTTTCTTATCTGCTTCAAGGTCTTGATAAATTGTTGCATTTTATATTCTATTGTATTTTATGAGTTTAATAAAGAACTCTGTCTTGTCTTCTGTCCAAACATACCATCATATGTAAAGAAAGATCAACGTTTACGTACGCCAGGTTATTGTGACGCATTGCTGCCACATACAGAGACGAGCAAAAAGTTTGAATTTGCATGGTGATAACTCAAAAGTTTTTTTTTACCCTTTCGTTATTTTGGCTTGGAATTTCGTTTGTTGGAAATATAAACTGAATTTATAAATGCTTTTGAAATGAAAAACTTTGCGTTTAATAAACAAAATATATTTTTTTAAATGAAGATAGCATTTGGAGTGGAGTGCAAAATAATCTGTTCCCTGAGTCCACGGCCTTTGTTGTTATTGTGAGTGTACACAAATACAAGTAGACAGTTTACTGTTTATAATTATATCTTGCACTTATCTGTATGGCTAAAAATGACGGAGTCATAAAGGAAAAAATCCATCAGAAGGCTCAAACGACTTCGTCGGACAGAGGGTTAAAGAAAACGTAGCCTATTTAGTTTCATAGTTAGGCTATGTTTAAATATTATATTTTTTTTATTTCATATGTTGATTATGAAAAGTGAGCAGCATGAGTAAAGCACATAATCAGATGTGCATATGTCTGGAGACATGGATTTTGAGTACTTCACTGAATTTATGTTTTCTGGAAAGTCTTTCTTTAAAATTAATTTTGTTTTGTGTAAATTGTATTTTAATTTTGATCAATGTTTAATCAACTATTTGCCTGTATATTTAATAAATAAGAAGCAAACCAAGATTGTCGGGAATGGATTGACGTGCGTAACTGGGCTGTTTCCGCGGCCTTTGAGTAAGGCTGAAACTATAGCGTCTTTCTGTTTTAATACATTTCTTGAATATGTCTTAATTACAGTATGCCTATAGATAGTTATGACATTTGTGATCTGGTCCGTCATTACTAGGTTAAAGTTATGCCACTGTCCTTATTAGGAGAAAATATATGTTGTTTTGATGACATAAGACCCTATGTGGGAGCAATGCGTGAACGTATGTAAATTAACGCTCGCATGAGGTGGTTTTTCAGGCAATTCGAAAAAGTTTTTCGCATTTACAGGTCACCTGGTACGGTGACGCATTGTTGCCACAAACATCCTTGTCCATAAGGACAGTTATAAATGCATTGCATGTTCATCTTTAAAAAAAGGTTGATTATGAAAACAATTGTATGTGTGGCAGAAATAGACTCAATAGCCTTCTAAATTGCATTTAATTTCAAGTGCAAGACTGAATTTAAAGCTACACTGTGTAACTTTTTTAGTCTATTCTTAGCTAAAAACACTTAGTTCTTTCAAAAATATATGTGCTCATTAATGTATTTTTACTTCTTTCAAGTAATAAAGTATTCTCGTAGGTTTATAATATGCCATTGAAAATACATAAGGTAATGGGATCTAACGGTGGTCGCCATGTTGCCCCTCCATCTTGAAAGTACATTAGCCAAAGAGGGACATACCCGTAAATGTGTCTTTCGCGTTTTAACCGGTTTTAATACTCGATGGCACTGTACAAAATTCCCTCCCTCGCGCATGTGCGCGTCAACTTGTTCAGACTTGTCTGGTGCATGTGCAGAGAGTTTTCATCTCAGCAGCGTCCAGTAACAGAGTTATACAGAGTTTTCCTGGCTTGTTTATTCCTCAAAAGTCTGTTTTTCCTTGTGTGGTATTTCTGTGTGTTAATATCTCCGTAAGTAATAATAGTTATTGTCATTGTAGATGTGTTTCAGAGTGTGTCATCGCGTAATTCAGTTGATGTCACCTCAGAAGTATTTTTGTGTCAACATACAATAGCGTAATGCTCACCTATTTGAATAATCATTCAGTTATTTTGTTATCAACAATGTTTATTCGTTTATAGAAAATATTTGCTTGTAATGTATGTTGATGGAAATATGTATCAGGTCTGATCGGCATATTAACAATTGTTATACAGAGTGCACGGCAGTGCTAACGTTAAAGCGGCGCACACACTTTTGTAACCCGACACCGCTTGTTAGCAGCAGCAGCGGCAGCTCAGCTCCTTTTAATGCAGCTGCATTTAGCGCCTATATATGGTACAATAAGCTCTGGTTTACGGTTACTATATACAAATGTAACTTATAAGTATAGTTATACTGTTCTCAACTGTGTATCTTCTGTCATGTCATTATCATGTATATTTACCATCCTTATTTGTTCTCTCACAGAAACCACATTTATGTACATATCCACGCAAACCTGTTTATGCCTTGCAATTGGATGACTGAATAAACATTACTATCATCAAAGTTCACTCTGGATTAGCTGCAGTTCTTTCTAGCCGCATAATTAGGCCAGTTGAGTTCCAACCATCCCACTGCACACAGAATATCCCACAGGCACCGTGTCGAATGTGGACGAGGTCGAACTGGAAGCCATTTTAATCTTGGACTAAATCGGCCACCGTAGGAGTTGAAACGAAATCGGAATTGAGAGGAACAGAAACTAAAATTCACTGGATGGTCATATACAAGTTCACCGCTAGATGGGGGAAAATATCACACAGTGTAGCTTTAATGGTTTTTATAACACCCTGTTTGTCCGTAACATAGTTGACAAACTCTGAAGTAAAAACATGTTTTTAATTAAAAAAAAAATAAAACCAGTTCATGTTTAAGCTCTGCAGATAACAGATATGTAACACTGAATTAATAGACTATATTGAGACACTTAATGTTCCACTGAGAAAGGACAGTTCTCTTGTGCTTTTTTGCTGACATGAAATGTACCCTAAATTAGAGAATGACCCACTGTTACGAGTGTGCTCAGGCAGGAAGGCAAAGACAGGTAGTAGAATACTCAAACACCGTTTAATACTTAGACTCAAATAGAACACAGTAGCACACCATACATAACGTATACAAACGAGATCGGACAGAGACTGAAGGAATGGGAGGAACTTAAATACAAACACAGATGACAAACTAACGAGGGGCACAGGTGATACAGATGAGGGTAACTAAGGAAACAGACAAGTGGCGGGAAACTCAGACAAAGGAACATGTGATAACTGAAACCAGGAAGTACAAAAAACAACAGAGACAGACAGGAACTGTGACATAACGCCCCCCTCCCAATAGGCGCGTCCTCGCGCCGTAGAAGACACAAATAGGGAGGGAGGGTGGGCACCCTGGAGTCCTGAGGACGGGAGCACTGGGGTCTGGCTGGCTGGGGTGCCTCCAGGGTGGAGCCGTGGGCGACCATGGCGGGTCAGGAGCCGTGGGCGGCCATGGCGGTTCAGGAGCCGTGGGCGGCCATGGCGGGTCAGGAGTCTTTGGGCGCCTTGGCGGGACAGGAGTCTTTGGGCGCCTTGGCGGGACAGGAGTATTTGGGCACCTTGGCGGGACCAGAGCCCCACCCATATGTCTCCCACCCACAGGTATGTAGCCCCCCTCCCCCCCAAAAAACTTTCTTTGGGGAATTAAGGGCTGGAATGGAGGGCCTGTGGAATGGGACAGTCCTGCGAGGTGGAGCGGCCTCGTGGAAGGCTGGAGCGGCCTCGTGGAAGGCTGGAGCGGCCTCGTGGAAGGCTGGAGCGGCCTCGTCGAAGGCTGGAGCGGGCTCGTGGAAGCCAGGAGCGGAGTCCAGGAAGTCCAGAGGTGCTGGAGCGGAGTTCAGGAAGTCAAGGGGTGCTGGAGCGGAGTTCAGGAAGTCAAGGGGTGCTGGAGCGGAGTTCAGGAAGTCAAGGGGTGCTGGAGCGGAGTCCAGGAAGTTCAGGGGTGCTGGAGCGGAATACAGGAATGCTGGAGCGGAGTCCAGGAGGGCTGGAGCGGAGTCCAGGAGTGCTGGAGCGGAGTCCAGGGGGGCTGGAGCGGAGTCCAGGAGCGGAATCCAGGAGGGCTGGAGCAGAATCCAGGAGGGCTGGAGCGGAGTCCAGGAGGGCTGGAGCGGAGTCCAGGAGGGCTGGAGCGGAGTCCAGGAAACACGGAGCGGAGTCCAGGAAACACGGAGCGGTAGGATCGCTCCCAAAGTCTATCAACCGCCGCTCCAGTGAATCTGCCGTGGTAGCGGCCGTCACAACCTGAGACGGGCGCTTAGCGGCAGCTCTCCTCTTCCTCCTGGGCTTGGGGACAGGCAGGACCTTCCCGGCATGCCCACTGGAGGGATATGCAGAGGAAACTGGCTGCGGGTGAACTGACCAGGCAGCGAGCTTTTCTGAGGGGACTGGACGAGGAAGACACATATTCATAGGAACCTCTTCTATTATCTCAAACTCAGAACAATTTAGGGACAAAACCAGGTTGATTGTCTCGACTAGGGAAAAGGAACAGGCAGGTTCCAGGAACCGAATAGTGTCCTTGTCCAGGCCCATCCGAAAAACCGCATTAAGCGGCGCATCTGGCCAGTTCACCAGATAGGCTAGCTCAGAGAATTCTTCTACATACCTCTCCAGTGAGCGACCGTGCTGACGAATTCCCCAAAGGCGGTCCTCCGCTGAACCGCCTTCCTCTGGGGATTCAGGAGAGATTGGGACCAGGAGAATACCCATCCCAGAGAGGTCCTCGTGCTGTTTTGGTCCGATCTTCTGTTACGGGTGTGCTCAGGCAGGAAGGCAAAGACAGGTAGTAGAATACTCAAACACCGTTTAATACTTAGAAGACTCAAATAGAACACAGTAGCACACCATACATAACGTATACAAACGAGATCGGACAGAGACTGAAGGAATGGGAGGAACTTAAATACAAACACAGATGACTAACTAACGAGGGGCACAGGTGATACAGATGAGGGTAACTAAGGAAACAGACAAGTGGCGGGAAACTCAGACAAAGGAACATGTGATAACTGAAACCAGGGGCACGTTCAAAGCTCAAACCGGTGCGCAACGTTTTGCTACGGTTTCCGGTTGAACGTCATGTTTCCTGGAAACGGTGTGCAACGGTGTGCAACGGGTTTGAGATGCGTTTGATCTCGTTTGGTGGGTGTGTCAAAAATGTCAGCCCAATCAGCGGCAAAATGTATATAAACCACGCGGTATTAAAGAGACAGCTCACACAATGGAAGTAAAGTTATATATATATAATCAACATTATGATGTATTTATTTATATCTTTAGCTTAATTGCAAGGCAAGTTTATTTATATACCAAATTTCATATATGGTAATTAAGTGCTTGACATAAAGTGAGAAAGAAAATACAAGCTATTAAAAAAGTAAGAACTAGAAATAAAATGATTAAAGTTAGAATTGATTACCAGGAGATGAAAAAGGTTCATTAAATGGGATTGGGATGTTGTCTTTTATTCTGGACGGCAAGGGCAGTGATTGCATGTATTTTGCAGTATTTATATCGATTTCATCAGGCTCCGAAAATTCCACAGAAAAGAACACAAAGAATGGCCTTCTCGGCTGCCATAGTTACAACTCTTGCGTCAACAGAACAGGGTGTTCAACGCAGCATCGTTACCGTTTAAAAAACGTTTTGCAACGTTTTGTCGGGGCTGAACGCAGCCCAGGAATAACAAAAAACAACAAGACACAGACAGGAACTGTGACACCCACAACCTACTTTTTTTTTTCTCCACTCAAGTATGTGGTAATAACGAGATCTTATGTCGTTAAAACAAATAAAAATATATTTTCTCCTAATAAGGACAGTGGTGTAACTTTTAATGACGGACCCCGGTGCAGCCACAAATATCATAACTATCTATAGGCCTACTGTAATTAAGACATATATTCAAGAAATGTATTAAAAACAGAAAGACGCTATAGTTTGAGCCTTGGTTTGGATCTTGGTTTGCTTTTTATTTATTAAATATACAGGCAAATAGTTGATTAAACATTGATCAAAATTAAAATACAATTTATACAAAACAGAATTAATTTTAAAGAAAGACTTTATTGAAAACAAAACTCAAAGTGCTTAAAATCATATCTGACCCCACTCCATGTCTCCAGACATATGCACAACTTATGAGAAAGTTGTGAAAATTAAAAAAAAAAAAAAATTAAACATAGCTAACTATTAAACTAAATAGGCTATGTTTTCTTTAACCCTCTGTCCGACGTAGGTGTCGGCACCTTCTTATGGATTTTTTCCTTTATGACCACGGAAACAACTCACAATACTCCATCATTTTTAGCCATACAGATAAGTGCAAGACATAAACAGTAAACTGTCTACTTTTATTTTTTTTTATTTTACACTCACAAAAACAACAAAGGGCCGTTGATTCAGGGAACAGATTATTTTGCACTCCACTCCAAATGCTGTCTTCATTTAAAAAATATATTTTGTTTATTAAACGCAAAGTTTTTCATTTCAAAAGCAATTCTAAATTCAGTTTATATTTCCAACAGACAAAATTCAGAGCCAAAATAACGAAGTGGTAAAAAAACCCTTTCAATTATCACCATGCAAATTCAAACATTTTGCTCTTCTCTATATGTGGCAGCAATACATCACAATAACCTGGTGTATGTAAAAGTCGATCATTCTTTACAGATGATGGTATGTTTGGACAGAAGACGAGACAGAGTTCTTTATTAAACTCATAAAAGACAATAGAATTACAGGAATATTGGATTCTAAACAGAGAAATGCCACAATTTATCTAGACCTTGAAGCAGATAAGAAAGAGAAACACCCAGAAACACCTCACATGTGCCACTCAAGTATAAGGTGCTTTCCTTGCCATCAATGCTTGGATATCATAACACACACGTCTCCTTCCATTTAAATAATGGCGGTGGCTGGGATAGCATAAAACTAACAACATACGTCGCATCCTTTTTGGAGTTACTTATTAAGAGAGGAAAAAAAATAGCTTTAGTCGCATAACATCAATTAATGGTTACGTTTCTCTGTTTCCGCCTCTGTTCTTCACCCCATTCATTATCTTCTGAGTCCGTTCGATCAGGTTTCTCCATATATTCACAGCCATGGCCGGTGTACATCTCCACAGATGAAGCATGTGGGAAAATGGCAACCGGAATAATTCGTCCCACAAAACATCTTTATCAAACAAACACAATGATTTCTCTCATCCACCCACGATTGATTGGAATGTTATTTTTTTATTACTTGGCCCGCCCGATCGGTGGATATAAGCGCAAACCGTACACACGCGCGTGCCAAGTACGTTGCAGACTGCATGATCAAAACTTCCGGGATTGTATTTATCCTTCAAATATCAAGTCAAAAGAGTGAACAACGCACATCAAGAACCACAAAAAAAGGATTCTTCTGCCTTTGACAGCGTGCTAAGGTATGTTAGACACATACACGATCAATAGATCTATATCAAACGATCTGTAACAATGCAATACTATCACATATAAAAAACATGTTTTACTCACATTAGTGTGTTGCTTCATTCATTCATGTAATCTCATCCTGTCTGCAAATCCAGTCTCTTGTTTACAAACTAATCCGTGATCAGAAATGAAGGAACAAATGCAAATTCTTCCCCACACGAGCTGGATATTCATTAAAAATAAAATGTATCCTTGCATTCATAATATTGGAATCCGCATGAAGCATATGTGGTATGTTTAGAAATTTGATGCGGTTTAGCTCTCTCTGTAGACCTATGTCATGTTAGTGGCACGAGTCGGTGGGCGGGGCTACAGAATCAGGCGTTGTTCTTCTTCTGTTGAGGCGGTGCTTAACTACACTCTAACCCTGTCATACCCTGGCACATTCTGAGATCGATCGTTTGCTGGACCTGGTGTCAATAAAAGCTTTTCCTTGACTAACAAGGATGTTTTCAGCTCTGAAACTTACAGGATATTCTTATATTACCATGACCTTTTATATATCAAAAGCTCAAGGGAAAGTTGATTTCTCAACTTTAAGACTTTTTCAGGCGATAATGTACTTGTGTATAGCTCAAATCTGTGGTTTATTTATAAAGAGAGCGCATATTTGAATATTTTATCAGGCATTTTAGGAGTTGTGAGATCCAG
Organism: Gobio gobio; assembly: GCF_949357685.1. NCBI lineage: Eukaryota > Metazoa > Chordata > Actinopteri > Cypriniformes > Gobionidae > Gobio > Gobio gobio. Next base: position 21,141,322 of record NC_137120.1, read on the forward strand.
TCGATCAGCGGGCGCTCATCGCTCGTTAACCCCACCGAGAGTAGCCTTTGCTAGGCTAGTCCTTCTGACATTTCCTGCTGGCTCGGATGTCCTGTGGTGGTTAAACACGAGATATAATTCATTTTGTGTATATGTAACGGGCGATCTGTGGTCTCATGGATCTATAATTTGTTTCCTGGCAAATTGTTTAGGCTGAGGGCAAAGTGAAGTTTCATTACTGTATATTTTTAGGCTATTTAACTTTACGTTACCATTGTAGCCTACTAGCGCTGACTTTGAATTGTTTGCTTTATTTCTTGTATAGCTTCTTATACCTATTACTTATACTTTTATTATGGCTATTATTGATCATACATAAACTTACATTTAACAAAAAGAGACTGGGTTGTGTTTTATTTTATTGTGTCATATTTCGTTTTATTGTAGACTAAAATGTACATACAGAGATAACCGGCACCTTCTCCACTTTCAGGTCTCGCTACTTGCTTGACGTTGGTCAGCTGTCAAAAAGGCACTTGACGTAGGCCATTTTTATCAGAAAAGTTTAACTTTTTTCAACTTGAAAAGATGCGCTGAGATACAGAAAAAGACGTGGGCATTGGCGTTTAAAAGAGCGCTCATTACTTTTTTGAAAACACGGTTTACTCCATAGGATTATAATGTAAAACAGATGCTGGCAGCTTCAAAAAAGATGTCAAGTGTGAACGCAGCCTTACACTGTAAGTTGATCAGCTAATGAATACATTTGCAATATGTTCTTTCAAAATGACAAACCACCTCATATGGATTTTTATAACTCCGAATTTGCGTTTCATTTAGCAGGCTGCATACATTGAGCCGCCCATAGTAGCATACTTATGTATTCATAGTTTACACTTCACAGTTTGGTTTAAAAATGAATATCGAATCAGATACTGACCGTTCTGAAATTGTTCCGTCAGGTGACCAAAATTCAAAGTCAGCTCAACGTCTAATGCCAACGTCAATTTGATGTCCAATAACAACGTCAGCTGATGTTGATATTTAGTTGTTTTTAGGTTATGTTGTAAAGTAACCAAAATCTAACGTTGAGCCAACGTTTCAAGCCAACATCATATTGACGTCAGATTATAACATCATTAGACGTTGATCCTTTGTTGGGTTTAGGTTGTGGTATTAACTAACCAAAATCTAACGTTGAGCCAACGTCTCAAGCCAACATCATATTGACGTCAGATTCTAACATCATTAGATGTTGATCCTTTGTATGTTTAAGGTTGTGGTATTAACTAACCAAAATCTAACGTTAAGCCAACGTCTCAAGCCAACATCATATTGACGTCAGATTCTAACATCATTAGATGTTGATCCTTTGTTGGTTTTAGGTTGTGGTATTAACTAACCAAAATCTAACGTTGAACCAACGTCTCAGGCCAACATCATATTGACGTCAGATTCTAACATCATTAGACGTTGATCCTTTGTATGTTTTAGGTTGTGGTATTAACTAACCAAAATCTAACGTTAAGCCAACGTCTCAAGCCAACATCATATTGACGTCAGATTCTAACATCATTAGATGTTGATCCTTTGTTGGTTTTAGGTTGTGGTATTAACTAACCAAAATCTAACGTTAAGCCAACGTCTCAGGCCAACATCATATTGACGTCAGATTCTAACATCATTAGACGTTGATCCTTTGTATGTTTTAGGTTGTGGTATTAACTAACCAAAATCTAACGTTGAGCCAACGTCTCAAGCCAACATCATATTGACGTCAGATTCTAACATCATTAGATGTTGATCCGTTGTTGGTTATAGGTTGTGGTATTAACTAACCAAAATCTAACGTTGAGCCAACGTCTCAAGCCAACATCATATTGACGTCAGATTCTAACATCATTAGACGTTGATCCTTTGTATGTTTTAGGTTGTGGTATTAACTAACCAAAATCTAACGTTGAGCCAACGTCTCAAGCCAACATCATATTGACGTCAGATTCTAACATAATTAGATGTAGACCGTAAGGTGAAGACGTTTTTCGTTTAATCCCGTTCCCATGTATGGGGCACTAAATTATTTTCATTCCAATAAAAAGATCTATTGGTTTTGAGCGAGAAAATAAAAGTTCTCCATATGTAATCCTGCAGTTTATTTTTTTTTCAGTGTTTAAAGTCGGCAATAGTTCTACAGGAAAGACTCGGGAGAATTATATCGACAATAGTGCATTTATTAATAGCTCAACAAGCTAATAATATACAAAGTCAATTTGGCGTAGGCCCCGTCCGTAGGGATAATCCGAGGGTAACGGATCTGCAATTCCTGCCTGAAGACGAGGGCAGGGGCGCAGCCGACCCCCCGGGAGGTATGGACAGGACCACCCTGGTGGTGGTGGGGAGGATGGGGGTAATCGTCGCTTCAGTATCTACGAACTCAAACATGTGTAAGTACCGGGCTTTTATACAGTGAGCATGAGAATATAATTGGGTTAGAATGAAGGCAATAAGTGACGTAGTAATTGAGTCTTCCCAGCAGAACTTATGCTAGAGCTTTATTTCCTCCCTTGTGTAATCATATTTTGATCATGAGTGATGCGGCTTCGCGGAACATTCGTCACGTGTGTCCCGCTAGACCAATATGGTGGCTGCTTTTAGGAATGACGTTTAAATATCAGTCGAAGATGTCGTCAATATCGGGCAGCGAAGATGATGAAATTACGGCCAGACCTCCTTTTAAACTCCATAAAAAGCGGTATAAACAATGCTATATGCATCTCACGTCCATAAAGAAAGAACAAACAAAGGATTTTACACACACACGTTGGGATACGTTCAGAAACAGCGTCAAACGGTGGCTTGGCTTGCAGGGTGAGAATCAGAGAATAGCAGAAACATACAAACATTGTCTAGAAATCGAGTTTGACAATGTTCCCGAAGACGCTGGGTTTCACTCCACTTGCTACAGGCGTTTCATTGACAAAAAGCGTTTGGATGCGGCCGAGAAACGGGTCACGCAGCGTCCTGACGCTCAAGTTCAAGGCCAGTCTGTGTCATCGGCTAGTAGTACCTCAACAATTGAATGTCCGACCAAGAAACTAAGGTCCAGGACGGGCCTGCCAGCAGCTTGTGCAGGTCCTGTGCTTCCTGCCTTGTGCATAATTTGTAAGAAAACAGACAAGTACATTACTGTTGCAAGCAAACGCCATAAGGACCATCTTTCACAGGCAGAAACATTGGCAGCAGGTAAGAAAAAACAACAACAACAACACATACGTTTGAACGTTAAAGTTTAATATAATATGCAGGTTACCATGGCTAACTGTCAAATTCAATTACATTATTTATTAAATATTTATTGTACAGTCAGATTAGCATTGTTTTGCATACAGTGTCAGAACACTTAATATTGTTGGTGTTAACAGTTTTTATTTGATGGTTTTTATTTACAATTTTTATTATTATTATTAATTACAGGCCAATTACTGAAAGCTGCTGAGATTAAAGGAGACACTAGCATTCTTGTGCATATTCGAGACAAAGACTGTGTGTCTCTGGAAGTGCAATACCACAAGTCTTGTGGTAACAGTGAGTTGTTATATTGCATTATCAAATAACAATTAAAAATTTCCTCACATTATTGCACATTTCAAAAGTAAAGCCCCATCATTGCAGTATTAATTTGAAAGCAGAAAGCAAATATGAAAGCAAATTGTGATTTAATTTTAATCATTAGTCTTTTGACTAAAATGCCATTTAGTTTTAGTCATTATTTTAGTCACCTGAATTTTTGTTTTGTTTCAGTTGACTAATTCTACAGTAGATTTAGTCTCCTAAAAAGAGTTTATTTCAATTGTAATGCATTAGTTGTGCATAAGCAATACATAACCGACTGTTACTTGAATACATGTCAGAATTTTGACTGCTTTTGACTGTTGAAGCACAAAAATACACGAATTAAGCTCAATTAACCTTTTTTTATATAGTTTTTTTTTATAATTTTGTATTTCTGTTTTTGTTAGTATATCAGGTTAAGCTAAAGCTTCAAATCACTTATTTAATTTCAAGTAATTACGTTTTTTTAAGGTTTTGATATGAATGATAAAATGTTTAGTGGTTTGTGAAAGTAGAATAAACTAGAAATAATTTATTACCAATGCATTTTCTTTCTGAAGAATAAATAAAAAAAATCTTCACAAATCGCTTGGTCAATTGCTTTGGATTTTCTACTATTTCTACTATATTTTAAATAGAATGCATGGTGAAATAGTTATGGCACACTAAATAATATATATATTCCATTTTTAAAGTTTTCTTTTCAGAAATGATCCAACCTTCGATGCCAGCTACAAGATCTTCTGTGAGAGGATCATCCGCCATAGAATAATTGTAAACCAAGAGGTTGTAACGTACTGCTCTGAGACAGAAGGTAGAAGATCCAAATGCAGCTTTATTCAGAGGGTAATCCACACTCATAGTCAACAAACAGGCAAGAGGTCATAACAGGTAATCAGTCCAATACAGCAAACAAGACAGGCGAGACAGGCAAACGGGTAATCCAAGGAACAGGCAAGAAATCCAAAACCAGAGACATGAAACCAGGGAAACGCTCAGAAATGCAGTGATACAACGTACAAGACTTCACAGTTGATGATAGAGTGAACATGGTTTATATAGGCTGGGGTAATGGGGTAATGAGGTGATGAGACACAGGTGCAAACGATGAATGATGATGAGTCCGGGCACAGGATTATGGGTAATGTAGTTTGTGATGGAGTGACAGTCCGGGGTGGAGTGCCCTCAGGTGGTAATCAGGGGCACTCTCACTTGTGATTGTGACAGAGGTGCTGACAATGACGCAGCTAAGAAGGATATTTTTAAATCTTGTGAAAAAACATCAAGATCTTGATGCTTCAAACTACAGGTAATTTAAAAAACCATGAGTTTCTTTGGCAGCTTTTATGCAATATATATATTTATTAGGGGTGCAAGAAAATATCAATACACGTGAGTATCGCAATATTTTGTTTAGCAATACTGAGTGTGGCGTCATTTCGGCTTTTGTTACAGACAAGGTACAAAAAAGATTGACAAAAATGTAGCGGTGTATAAAATGTACAATGCCAATGTCAAATATTCGAAGAACACAACAAATCTGAGAGCGCACATAAGGAGGCATCATTTTGATGTACGGACAACAGATCAGCAGCAAACGGCTAACGTTAAAAGAGAGGATCCCCTTCATATCAACTCACTCTGGAGCAAGTTCACACATCAAAGTTACCATGTTCACACATCCATCAATGTGTGCAACCAAAATAACTCTGTCAGTACTTTATTTCATTTGCAAAGATATGTGTCCTCTCAGTGTCGTAGAGAACGAAGGCTTCCATCATATGCTGAAAACTTTGGAGCCCCGCTACACAATATCATCCTGCCGACAGATTACGGACAATGCTGTGCCTAACTTGTACAAGGAAGTAAAAATGAGCATACTAGAATCTCTTTTGTACCTTGTCTGTAACGAAAGCCGAAATGACACCACACTTCGGTTTTTGTACACAGAATCGGGAGCTGGAACTATTTTCACCCCCCATTACTAGCAGCGAACTATATTAACGCTAACATTAATGATGTGCCATTATGCTAGTACTATTTTTGTTCAGATCAAAATGTTAGGACACTGCATGTTACAATTGTAAACTGAAACTAAACCTTTAAAGCAGGGTCTATAAATATATATGGTCTTATAGCTTACATTTTATACATTTAATATAACTAAAGAATCCTGCAAGCACTTTATTTTTCACCCTTTACTTGTAATGCACAAAACGTTTTTTTTTTTGCTAAGGTTTGTATTTGGTGGTGTGTTCTTTATGACAGCTTTCCTAAAATTGTATCATATAACTAAAATAAGAAATATTCCAATATATCGCCTTGCTTACAGTATCGCAATTTATCATATCACAACCCCTGTATCGTGCTGCGTATCGTTCATATCACCATATTCTTAGCCCTAATATGTATAATAATGATAATCATATTTTATAATGTGTAGAAGCTGACACAGTGTATGTTAACTTATTTGTTTTCAGTGTTAATATATCTATATTTATACCGTTGTGATAATTTTTCACTGTATCTTTGTTTCAGGCAGGATAAATTAAAGAGGAGGTTGACCCGTGATTTCCCCCAGCTGATGTTTCACGCCCCTAGCAAGCGGAACATCAGTGAGCTGGTTTTTGTTGAGACACTGTCTGCAGATAAGCTAATAGACAGGCTACCTCATCCATCAGGTACAGAAACAACTGAGTCAACTGAGGTAACTAGCCAAAGTGACGGTGAAAACATGGCAAGTACAGTGGCTGGTCCGCAAAGACCAATTTCAATGGCCTCTGTCAATGCTACAGAGGACACAAGGACACTTTATAGTGCGGCATTGATATTAAAGATGCTTCTATGTGACTCTCCCGGTATGACATGCCCGTGGCCACCCACGTCAGATGATTTAAATGTGAGCGAAGCAAAATCTGTTGTGCCACTCGAACTGTACAATCTGATTTCCTGGATTATTGGTGCAACTGAGGAACCAACACTGGCCCATTATGTTGATATTCCAGATGATTTGAACCTTAAAGTAATATCTATTTGTCAAGACATTGTGTATCTTGCATCTAAGGGACGGAGGCAGACCCCTAAATCATTGTGTCTTGGTCTAACTGTTCGCCATTTAACAGGTTCATCTCAAATTGTGTCACTTCTAAATAGACTAGGACATTGTGCTTCATGGGACACAGTTGTTAGTCTAGACACTAGCCTTGCCCAAATACAACTAGTAGAGGGCAGAGACAAAATACCACAGGGATTTTCAAAGAAGGTTCCTACAATACTTGTGTGGGACAATATTGACTTTGGGGAGGAGACACTGTCAGGTCGTGGAACCACCCACCACACAAATGGGATTATGCTGCAAAGTTCTGTAGTTGAAACTGTGTCAACAACAAACAGACAACCATTACAGAAGGGAGTTTCCTCATTCAAAGCACCCCCTAGCATCCCTGTTGAACAGTACCATCAGTCTAAAAGACAAGGACCACAGAACTTGTTCCATCATGAAACTATTCCATTACAGACAGACACATACAAATTGAACACTGTGTCTGCTGCACAAACTGAACTGGCATATGTTTTTGTAAAGTCCATTGATTCTGAAAGATGCACAATACCAAGATGGACAGGTTTCCATACATTGCTTCAAGGTGATGGCACTCTGCAAAAGTCAGCACTATATTATCTTCCAGTCATTGAGGCTTCACCTACAGAGATGTCAACAGTCAACATAATTCTGAAGCGAAGTGTCCAAATTGCTGATCAGCTAGAACTGGATCATATAGTGTTAGTTTTTGACCAAGCTATATATGCCAAAGCTCAGCAAATCCGCTGGAAAGATGATGATTTTACTCAGCGTCTAGTGATTAGACTAGGTGAGTTTCACACATGCATGTCCTACCTGGGCATTCTAGGAAAAAGGTTTGGAGATGCAGGACTGCAAGACCTACTCATTGAGTCCGAAGTTGTTGCCCCAGGATCCATCAATGGAGTGATCAGTGGTCATCACTACAACCGCAGCATGAGGGCACACAAACTTCTGTATGAGAGTCTGCAACGCATCAGACTTCTCACCTTCTTAGACTCTTTGCCACCAGAGGAGAGAGATGAGTGTATGGATGTTATCAATGAGCTCAGATGTGCATTCCAGGACAGAACAATGGATGCTCTGTGCGCAAATGAGAAATTTGACAAAATGTGTTCAAAATATGAAGACTTTGTTAAAAAAAGAAGTGCAGAAAACCCAACATTTGCCTTCTGGAGTTCATACATTGACATGGTACAGATACTCCTTCTGTTTGTGAGAGCAACACGATAATCGGACTGGCAGCTTCACTTGTCAACAGTGCGCTTGATGATGGCATGGTTTTTTGCATACGATCGTGTCAATTATGCAAGGTATTTACCTTCATACTGGCTGGAAATGGTCAATTTGCCCCTCACACATCCTTCTTGCCACAGTGAGCTCTGTGTTAAAGGCCAGTGAACTGTCCAACGCCAAAGTGTCCATGGGTTTGCCTCGATTGCTTGTGACCAGGCCATTAAGCAAACATGCAACAGAGATTTCAAGACAAAGGGTGGTTGGACAGGGCTTACACAGAATCGAGCTGCAGTATATTGCTGGATATTGTCGCAACATGAAAGGGCAGCCATAGCAAGACAATGTGAGGCAATGTCAGGTAAATCTTTTGATATAAGGAAACGAAAAGACCTTGACAGCACACAAATTCATGCTGATGAAAAAGATGTGACCAGAATCATTTCCACCCTAGATTCCATGCTGAATCCTTTTGACACACACCAAGATGGCATTGTGTGTCTTAGCTCTGGGACAGTCGCAGCTGAAGAAATCATGAGGGATTTGCTCACAGCTTCGGAAAAGGGGGAAAACGCTGTCAAAGAGTTTATGGACCATAGACTGTTATCACCATCAGTTGACATATTTGCTCCCATCAAAACACATAAACTAAAGACCTTCAGTGATCAAGCAAAGACAAAGAAGAAATCTGCAGCAGGCAATGAAGTGATTCTGCGTGCTGACAAGAAGCTATTCTCCAGACTACTCGTCATAGGTCAAAGTAGAAAGATAGACCTGCGGGAAATTCTGTCCTACTCCTTGGGAACTGTGTCATATCCTTTAGCTAGTGCTGATGGTTCACTTGCTAAAACAAACAAATCAGATCTTATGGATCTATTGGAAACCAAAGGTGGAGACTGTTTAGTTGACAAAGTTCCGGCAGACGGAGCTATTCTCTTTGATGGCATCGCAGTCATTCAAGCCATTCGGTCCAGACCAAGTACCTTTGGAGAGCTCGCCGACACCATTCTGCAGTACATAGTCAAGCTTGCTCTGAAGCACAACTGTACACGGATAGACTTTGTGATTGACCAGTATCCAGAAATGAGTATTAAAAATCTAGAATGGTCACGTAGAGCTGCTGGTGGTACACAACTGGTGAAAATTTATGGACTGAATCAGAATACACCAACACAATGGAAAAAGTTTGGAGCAAACAAAGAGGCACTGGCAGAATTCCTCTATGTTGCGTGGAAAGATGCTGAGCTTACCGCTGTGGGCAAGGACTTGAGCTTGTACATAGCACATGGAGACCTGTGTCACTAAGTGACTGTAATGGAGGGTTTACAAACTCTCAGTGCTGTTGAAGATCTGACATGTGATCATGAGGAATGTGACACTAGGGTGTTTTTACATGCACAACATGCTGCACAGGAACATCGAACTGTAGTCATCAAGAGCCCTGATACTGATGTGGCAGTGATTGCTTTAACTCTGCAGCCAGACTTACCATGTAGGTTGTATTTTTTCACTGGGGTTGGCAACAAAACAAGGATAATTGATTTAGCTAAGGTGGCATACGCTCTTGGCACCAGTGTGTGTTTGGCACTCATTGGGATCCATACCTTCTCAGGCTGTGACTCTACAAGCGCCTTTTATGGCAAAGGCAAAAGAAAGACATTTTCTGTTGCTTGTGAGAAAGAGGAATACCTGGCTGCATTAAAAAATTTGGGTAGCAGTTTTAACCTGGGCCAGTCTACCTTTGAACTACTTTGCAAATATGTGTGCCACCTGTATGGCCAGTCATCTGCTGAAAATGTGAACGATGCAAGATACAAAGCATTCTGCATGGCATCATCAGCTTTTATCAGAACTATCCATGCGCCCAACAAGTGACGCCCTGTACCAACATTGCCAAAGGGCAAACTACCAAGCAGCCATAATGAGACATTCTCTGAAAGGTTTAATGTGCGCCCCTTCACCCGTTGGCTATGGATGGCACCTTGAGGATGGGGAGTTAACAGTGACCTGGATGACTAGAAATCCTGCCCCTGAAAGTGTGTTGCAGGTAGTCCACTGCAGGTGCAAGCAAGGCAAATGTGAGACCGGAAGATGTTCCTGTATGTCTGCAAGACTGTCTTGTACTGATTTATGTCGGTGCCAAAATTGTTCAAATGTTTCACAGGAAACAGAGGAAAGAGCTACATGGGATGATGGCTCTGATGATGATGATAGTGATAGGGATGATACTGATGAGTAAAGACATGCTGTCATATTTTAGGCTGATTTTGAGCTGTAATGAATCTATTGTGAAATTTTGCAAAATTAAGGGGGCAGGGAAGCATTTTGAGTAATTTCAGCAAACTTGGGCCAAAGTGTGCTGCTTTTTTTTTACTTTCTGTGATTAAGTAGTACCTACTGAAATTTGTGATGTATACAACATCACAGTTTTGCTACATTTAAAATGTGTATGTTTAATTTTGCTTGGTACCAATCTGTTAAGTTGAAGAGTATTTTCTACAAATTTGCCATATTTCATGGTCTACATTCAAACTTGAGTATAGTAATGCACCAATGTCAGTCTCAAATGTTAAGGTACATGTATAAATGTCAGTTTGAGATATATTTTGTGTTGCTAAAATGAATAAAAATACAGATACAAGCAAAACCAGCAGTATAAGATTTTCGGGGGGGGTTGGTTATAGGTTGTGGGGGAGGATTTCGGGGGGGATTTTTTGTTGGTTATAGGTTGTGGTATTAACTAACCAAAATCTAGCGTTGAGCCGACGTCTCAAGCCAATGTCATATTGACGTCAGATTCTAACATCATTAGACGTTGATATTTTATTAGTTTTAGGTTGTGAAACTCTAACATGAACAGGAAACTCTAACATCATTAGACGCTGATATTTTGTTGGTTTTAACACATTTGTCTCATACCAGTGTTTCCCATTTCAGGGGGGGTGGTAGACCTCCCGAAACTACTAGTGTCGCGGAGCGGGTGTGTTACGGATTACGTGGTGTTGTCAGACGCGGCAGTAGGCGGATATGTTTGTATTGGTGCATTTCTACAGTGAGCTGAAATGACAAGAGTGAACATTTGGTAAATAAATATAAAAAAACATTTATTCATCACACAACTATTTACAACACAACCAAGGAGGCTTTGCTTGAGTTGTTTCTCCGGATTTTGTTGTTTTTAAGAAAGGAAAAAAAAACTAATTTTGTCTGTTTAGTATTGTCACCTTTTCCATTCTACATGGAGCTCACGGGTCCGTTGTTTTAAAAAACATTTTTTTTTTTAGGATTCATTTTTCATATAATGATTTTTTTCTACTTGCCTGCCAAAATTTTCACTGGCCCCACCACAAAAAAAGTAATAAATAAAATAAAATAAGCCCAATATTGTTTTTGTTGTATTTGATCCATGTAACCTTAATAAATAAGGTTATGACTCCAAAAACTACTTGCCTAACTAATATATATTTTAAGTATTGTTAAAGTCAATCAGTAATAAAATAAGAACAAATAATCAAATTACAAGCAACAGCACAAATCAATACAGCAGAACAAACATACAAATGATGTAGGCTAATATAGGTCTAAACTCAATTTTCAGGTACACAAATAGTAAATTATTACTGCATAGTCTGCATTAAATTAAATATCACTGCATATAGATATAGATTGACCCTAATTAAAAGTTATTCCGTCAAGAGTAGTGAGTGATTTTTTTTTTCTGTCTTTTTTTTATCTCTACGATATTTTCCACTTTCCATGTTATACGGTAGGGGGCGCTATTACACATCTCCTGAACGAGTACAGCATCTCTTGATTAAAACAGGCGAAGAAGAAGAAGCAGCAGAAACAACAACGATTATAGACTGGTGATATCACTGTGAAATATCCTAAACCATTGCTTTTGGTTTCATCTAATAATTGCTCAGTCAGTTGTTTGTTGTTTCTTCTCTTTTTTGTGTACATATTCACAACAGACCTAAGTAAAGGTTTAGAGATTTTTAGATTTTAGATTTTGGAATTGCATGTTATCACTTGCCAGAAGATAAAAACCTAGCAATCTGGGTGACCCATGACCTTCCATCTAGCACCAGAGTAGAACCAGTGTGACATCTGCATTAGATTAGACGAACCTGACAAAAACTATGACAACCGGTTCACAATGTGTTAAGTATTATTAATTATTTGGACATTTAAATCCTTTTCTATTTATATCCACAGGCTGATGACAAATGAGATAATGGCCAGTTTCAATATGAATGTAATGCAACGTCTGTCTAACGTTGGAGGTTGATATCAATCTGCTGTTGAGTTTAGAACCCAATGTCAGATTGACGTCAACATCCATCGTTGGACGGACGTTGCATTTTGGTTGAAAATGAAAATCGGGTTGACATCAGAACCCAAAGTTAGGTTGACGTCAGAACCCAACATCAGATAGATGTCAACATCCAACGTTGGACGGATGTTACATTTTAGTTGAAAATGAAAATCAGGTTGACGTCAGAACCCAACGTCAGATTGACGTCAACATCCAACGTTGGACGGACGTTGCATTTTGGTTGAAAATGAAAATCGGGTTGACGTCAGAACCCAACATTAGATTGACGTCAGAACCCAAGGTCAGATAGATGTCAACATCCAACGTTGGACGGATGTTACATTTTAGTTGAAAATTAAAATCAGGTTGACGTCAGAACCCAACGTCAGATTGACGTCAACATCCAACGTTGGACGGACGTTGCATTTTGGTTGAAAATGAAAATCGGGTTGACGTCAGAACCCAACGTCAGATTGACGTCAACATCCAACGTTGGACGGACGTTGCATTTTGGTTGAAAATGAAAATCGGGTTGACGTCAGAACCCAACGTTAGGTTGACGTCAGAACCCAACGTCAGATAGATGTCAACATCCAACGTTGGACGGATGTTACATTTAAGTTGAAAATGAAAATCAGGTTGACGTCAGAACCCAACGTCAGATTGACGTCAACATCCAACGTTGGACGGACGTTGCATTTTGGTTGAAAATGAAAATCGGGTTGACGTCAGAACCCAACGTCAGATTGACGTCAACATCCAACGTTGGACAGACGTTGCAATTTGGTTGAAAATAAAAATCGGGTTGACGTCAGAACCCAACGTCAATCTGATGTTGTGTTCTGACGTCAACCCGAATTTCATTTTCAACCAAAATGCAACGTCTGTCCGACGTTGGGGTCCAATGTCAATCTGACGTCATATTGACGTCCGGTGCCTGCTGGGTAAGAGCACTCATTTTTCTAACATTTCTAAGCTTCGTTGAGTGGATAGACACGGCGCCATCATGTCGCAAATTGTCGCTATAGCAACTGACAACTCTCACTGAAATTTAATTGGTTCCGGTTGCTTTGTTGCTGCCATTGTAAACGGGGCTTAATAACACATTTAAAAGGACATGCTGTGCAATCTTTCTCCAGTGCAACTGTATTGACTTCAGCTCTGGCACTGATCTCATTGTTTGTTTGTTTTTATCAATAGTTGACATTAGTGTTTAGCTGTATCGTCTTCCTTTTTCTTCGGGGAACCAAGGCTGAATTCACGCTCCCTTCCTCTCCAGTTAATCAGAGGGGGCAGGCGCAGTTCGAGCTGAACCACCGTTAAAGGTCAACCTCAGCCTTGGGACTGAGACACCAGCAGTTTGGAGAGGGATGCAGTTGATTTGGCTGCTTTAATTTGCTGCAGATCAAGAGCTCAGCGCAAACTGAAACACTGTTTCCTAGCATGGTATATCACCATCTGGGTTTTGTTGTACATGTAAACAAACGCTCACTATAAAAACAAGAACATGCAAGACATCTTTGCACATGTTTTTTCATATTTCATATTTATTAAGGAAAGAGAGTATAACGAGCTAATTTGAATTTGTAGAAAGCCAAGTTTTCTATGTAGCGTATATTATAGCTTTCTCTGAAGTGTATTGCTTTTAGCTTAGCTGATATGTTTGTATAGTAGTAACTTACTACTATAGTAAGTACTACTAGTAAGCAGTTTAGCAAGCTAGCTTACCTATACACTACTGCATTTAAATGTTTTTCATATGAACGTGCATTAATTACGCCTGACTTATAGCCTGTTAGAAATAGCTTGCAGTTAAATAGCAAGATACTTTGTAGTATAAATAACTCTCTTCTCTGAAGGGTAGCAGTCAGCTTAGCTAATATTTGTTTCTGAAGTCATTAGCAGATTTCACATGAACTGTGGACTCTACAGTGGTCACCAGCCCAGTCACAGGTGCACTACATTTCCCACCATCCCTCCTGGCTTCCACCTGAACACACTCAATAGACTCTATGCACAAACGCTGCTTACGTATTTCCGGTAGAATCTCAGACAGCGACTCCACTTACTGTACGTATAGCGCAGAGTGTACTAGCAACAGAGCTATTTCTTGACGTATATTGCAAATAAAAATAATTATGCAAGCATTTTCTAGATAATTATCGTTATAAATATAACATAATTAATTTAATTATTTACATTATATAATAATTATTTACATTAACGGTGGCAGACGGGAGTTTTGCAGTAGGACTAACATGTCTCATTACTGGCAAGGGGCTATTACTCACCTTATTATAGTAGAATATCTACTTTGTTTCAGCACAACGACCTTAATAAAAGCATGGTCAAAATATTGATGAGTAAACACTAGTGACAGACTGCATTTATTCATTCGCAGGTTTTATTTCCTTGGCTATTCCTCAGTGCATTAACACTCTTGAAAACACACTCCCAGCCTGAACTTTTCCAAATGCAGAATCCACCAATAAATCGTCACTGAACATCTCGATTGTGATGGCGTTGGTAAAGTCATAATACAGCTCGGCCACTTGGAGGACTGAGAGGTCAGGCAGCTCGCTGGAGACACATCTGTAAAGAGTACTCCTGAAATAATAATAAAATAAAAGTATTAAGCAAAGTAAATTCCTTAGTTTTTAATCTGTAGTCTGAAATTGTGTATTTTACATTATATTCATCTTCCTTATTATGAGTTTGAATTATTTTACATAATTGGATGTCATGCAATGTTTTTAATGCAGTTAGAAAAAAATATGCTCATAATACTCTCAAATGCCGCTTAATTACAGGCAAATACTGCTCTGAGTCTGTAATAATAAAATTAAAAATGTAAATTTTTGACACTGGTAGCAGGACACTCCATTTGTTATATTTAAGCCTGATCTCATACAGTATAGGTATTTTATCAACTATGAGTTAAGCAATTGTGGAGTTTATGTAAAGTAATATATTGATTAATTTACTGATTATAGTAGATCAATTCAGCAGTCAAATGTTTCTGAATAATGACTGTTGTTCACTGAAATGCTGTATTATTCACATTACATACATACGGTTGTGTTCTGTCGAATCTATAATCTTTCCGACTAAGCCAATACAAATTTGAACAAAGTGTGCATGCATTTATTTATGCATTTTATTTATTTATTTAATCAATTACATTTTATTTGCATTATTTTAAAAGGATTTGATAATTCACTTAAACTTACTATTGTAACTGCTGTGGGACAGTAATACAGGCCAGCAGTCATTTAACAGTCTGTGATTAAATTAAACTATGACAAAAGTAATGAATTATTATTTTCTTTTAAACATAGCCAGCCATTTACTGCAATGAGTATTATACCTAAATTTCAAAACTTAAGCTCTACTACGAACCTTATTACGGAATAGTTTCACAATCCCTGTCTTTGTACAGAAACCTCAAAAATGGCTGTATAAAATTTGCATTTAATTCAGACTTAAAGTAATATTTGTATCCTCCTATTTTTAAACTATGTGGCTTCTGCCTTCCTCACTGACCTGAAACATTACCCTCATGCTTATCACCTGATTCTGGTTAGAAACTGAGAAATTATATATATTATAGTTAATATTCATAGTTCAAAAATTATATATGTAGCATAAACAAGCACATTAGTCAAAAGGAATACAATATACACAAACATGTTAACTAGATAGATGAAAACAAATGACAAATAGACCAGTATGAATGGTCAGAAACTGGGACTAAGATAGAATCGCTAGTTGCATATAGCACGAGAATACTCACCCTCAAATTGTCGAAGGTAATTCGAAACGTCTTCTTGCTGTTAGGAGTGACAGCTGACTACCTCTTATGTGCGAAAACGGCTTCCGGCATTGTGCCGGATGTTAGTGGGCGATCTGAGACAAAACGCGGAAGTGATCGTGCATAGAGTCTATTGCCAGAGTTCTGATCACCCACAGCTGTAACCAGTGATGGGAATAACGACGTTATAGATAAACGGCGTTACTAACAGAGTTATTTTTTTCAGTAACGAGTAATCAAACTAATTACTGTTTCTCCCGTTACAACGGCGTTAGCATTACTGAGAAAAAAACGCGGCTTACTATAATTAAGCTCACTGAAGCGGTTTCATTCCAAACAGGCTCTCTGTCAGTCAGACCTGCAACGGTTTTTTTTATCTGGTTGGTTGGTGTGTGTGTGCGGGAGTGCATGCCATGCATGTTGGGGGGTGGGTGAGGTGGTACACATAACTGATGATGATTGGTGGGTGGGAGACAAGGTTGAGGTTGATAGGTTGAGTTCACACACACACACACACACACACCTATGACGCACACGCATATGCACAGTCAGACAGCGATGGCAAGTCCAACGACTTCAAAGTTAGCTTTCGCAAAGTGGAAGTATAAACGCTACTTTTCCCTCGTTGAGGTGAAAGGTAAGAATGTTTATGTATCGTGCAACTTATGCCCAGGAAGAAAGAGTCTCTCCACATCGGTGGCAAGTAATTCTAATCTAATGAAGCACCTCACATCATCACATGCCGCCATAAAATTAGTGGCTAAAAACCCAGGTGATAACGCTCCACTACCAAAGGAGTTGTACTGATAATATTTACACAATATTTACACTATAGTAGGCCTACTGATAATATTTACAATAATGTATTGAATTTGATAGGTGTCTCTCACATTGTCCCACAGCAACATTACAATAGTGTACATTAATGTACAATGTTTTATAATAATTTATTCTATTTAGTGTCCAATTCATTAATTTAACATATTTAATATGGGGGGCATCCCAAAAAAAAAGTAACTCAGTAGTTACTTTCCCTGGTAATTAGTTACTTTTATAATGATGTAACTCAGTTACTAACTCAGTTACTATTTGTAAGAAGTAACTAGTAACTATGACTAATTACTTTTTTAAAGTAACGTGCCCAACACTGGCTGTAGCTAACAGAGGGTATGCACGTGACGTCACAGTCGAGTGACTGCGGTTATGCCCAATGAGTGGCAAAAAGACTGAGAGGCAGCATTGGTTTTCAGCGTGAATGCTGTGAATTATGTGGTCTAAGATCTGTTATCTTCATAATAATAGCATATTGGCAATAGATAGTGCATATCTGTACTCATCAAATTATTCAATTTTCAATGTGTTTTCACTTCAGTGAGTAATGCAGCTAATCACAGACAAGTTTGTTGTTTTCTAATATAATGGAACTTTGTGAGATTGCGTTCATTGAATGAGTGAGAGCTTTTAGTGATTATTAAAAGGGATCGCTCTTTAAGCACTTTCTTGGCGATATAAAACAATTATTAATAGGCTTATAATATATTCAGAATTTGAATAAAACTTGTTTTCCATTCTTGACAAGTGGCCTTGACTTGACATACACACTCTCGAAATTCTGATGACTGACAGGAATAAATGTGTAATTATGTATCGAAATCAGGCTCATGTCAGGAAACATGATTCCTGGCTGCATGTCAATATACGGGATCACGGGATCTTTGTGTGGCGCACTTATAAGCAAGAGATTTAGAAACCACAATAAATTTATACCAGACTACGCCACCCTGGTGAAAAACCAGGGAAATACCTTAACGGAGGACACACAGGTAAGTATTACTCACTGAGGGCAAAGACTTAAACCAGTGAGACCAGGGTCACAATCCAAAATATATTTTATTGTATTTAAAACATCACAATTATTCTTAAAATCACATGGTATAAAACATTTCTCTTCAGAGCCAGGTTTCTCAGGGACAAGGCAGGCCGGGCGCAATCGAGAGGTCATCCAACCCTCCCTCACTCACCCCAAACCAGACGGCAAAGCACTGCAAGAAAATCGTGTCAGTGTAAATCACACACACTGTGACATGCGTGCCTCTAGATCACGACAACCGGCCTCCCCTGCTCCACCACGAATACACTGGCTCCTGGAGACACACACAAAAGATGGTCAATGGATTAAAGAACACTTATACCATAACAAACACACAATAACATACACAAGGGTGTCACGTCAAGAGCACTCCAGCCTCCTCACAAGTGCGGCTAACGAGGAGCAGTGCTTAGTTGGCCGGACAGAATCCAACGCCACACATAAATGGATTATGATGCAAACTAAACCACGAATTAGTCTGAAATAATGTTCAAGGAAAATCACTAGACATAATAACTACTAGTGGAAGTTCACACGCTGTAGTTACAAAATAAATCCCACACAGTGAGACAAAACAACTGTAACCCCAAAAAAACTAAAGAAACTATAAGGAATCAAAACCATAAACCAAATAAGCAAAACAGCAGCGGCATCTCCTTAACGTCCTCCAACCAGATAGAGTTTACAGATGAGGAAGTTCCCTTTAAGTCATAAAACACTAAATATTAGACTCGATCTATAACAGCTGAAATAAGGGAACACGCTACTTACAATTTTAGATGACGTCACTCACGCGCTCCGTGTATGGTTACTCACAATGCGCGCAGACCAATCTGCCAGTCAACACTCACACACCGTTAGCAGTAAATCACCTTCCCTTTAACCAAACAGGACACATTAACTCTATGAAATCCCCAAGGAAAATGGGAAAGAGATACTTACGTTTAGATGAGCAGATAAACACCGCCCAAAATGCCCGATATATGGGTACTCAATCCGCCGCAGTTCAGTCCGCCAGCCAGCACACACACATTTGCTATGTTAGCTGAGACTGCATACAGCCACCATTCAAATGCCTACACCACCAGTAATGCTACAAATCAAACTATAAATAACACAGATTACAAGAGAGCGATCCACACCATTACAACACACCTATAGCCTTAACATACCTGGAGATAACCTGGAGTGGGACAGGAAATGCCAGGGGGGAGAAAGCCCGGAATCAGCAAGCCACGTAAACAGATGCCAAAATAAAGGTCTTTAAATACTCGCGCTGCTCTCCCCTCATTGGTCCTCTCCCCATCCTCTAATAAACAGGCTCCTTTACCCTGCCACATTTGGTACGTTGTAAGGAGGAACACTATATCGAGTCCAACTTTAGTTTAAACATGCAGCAGCTCTTCTGCCACTCGGTCTCGGCTGAGGGGGCGTGTTCTGGTGGGAAGGTTACGTCAATACATACCCTCTATCCACACTCAGAACTCGTTATATAAGTAGCCCCTGTTCAGTTTAATGTTGTCTGATTCTGTAAGAGTGGACTCCTGCAGATGGTTCAATCTGCAGGGTTGCCAGAAGACTAAAGAAACGTTATCAGAAAGATGGAAGAAAACTATACATTTCTCGTCGATTTCCACCCACTGCAACTTATACCAACGACGGAGATAAGCGCAGTTACAATAGAAAAATATTTGGGAGAGCGTTGCTATAAGGTGACTTTATTGTATTGCAATAGGGAGCACTTCAAAGTCAATTCCAAATCAAAACTAGTTAGCACAGTATTAATAATAGAAAGGATTTAATGACAAAATCTGGTTATGGTTACACTTACAATAGTTTCAAAATGGATGTATGAGATGATAAACTTATACCATTAATCGTACACAGCATAAATAAAATGTTTACCTGAGGGATAGATAGAGAGAGAGAGAGAGATAGAGAGAGAGAGAGAGAGAGAAAGAGAGAGAGAGAGAAGAAGAGAGTAAAGAAGAGGAGCCCCAATGACCTCAAGAGCCAGAGAGTAAGAGACCCAGAGAAAAAGAGAGAGAAAGCCACAGTTCCAATCTTCTTTTATCTATTCCTTGACCATGTGACTGAAACCAAATGTATTTCTTTCAAACTGACCAAGCAGACCAAACTCGAACATGACATTCAAACTGACCAATCAGACCAAACTCGAACATGACATTCAAACTGACCGATCAGACCAAACTTCCCCCACTGTAAAGGTGGGACCCCATGTGGCCTACAGGCCTGTCTTTTGTCTTCCAGATGGCCCTTCTGATAAGCAAATGGGGGGTTGACAACAGTAAAGAAAATTTCTTTGTTGGATTTCAAATATCAAATATCTGTGATTATTTTCAATTCCTTCAATTCCATATAAGATTATAGACCTGTTGTTCCTTGATAATATTTTCCCTGTTGCTTTGGATGTTTGTAACCCTGAAGTGGATGACCCTGAAGTGTCTGCAGAGACCGTGTCAATTAGACTCC
The DNA here is from genome assembly GCF_949357685.1 of Gobio gobio. Taxonomy (NCBI): domain Eukaryota; kingdom Metazoa; phylum Chordata; class Actinopteri; order Cypriniformes; family Gobionidae; genus Gobio; species Gobio gobio. Next base: position 21,161,717 of record NC_137120.1, read on the forward strand.
CCCTGGAATTGCCTCATCGATATCTCATCCTCAATAAACCCGTCTCCGGCGTGTTGCCTCCGATCCTTCGAATATTGCACTTTAATAATTGTTTCATCAATATGGCATCCTCAATAAACCCGTCTCCACCGTGATAACTCCGATATTTCGATTATTCCTATTTAATAATTATTTAATCAACACATCATCCTCAATAAACCCGTCTCCAGCGTGCTGCCTCCGATCTTTCGAATATTCCGATCTAATATGACCTCTGACCTGTAAAGTTGCCAGAATAATAATCATACGCTGTTTGTTAATTGGCCAGAGGAGAACTGGCACCACAACTGAGCCTGGTTTCTCCCAAGGTAAATTTTTCTCCATTAGGTCACCTGATGGGGTTTTGGTTTCCTTGTCGCAGTTGCCTCTGGCTTGGCTTGCTCAGTTGGGGACACTATATTTTTAAACTAAAAATCCAAATAAATCTAATTATTAAACTAAATTAACCATATAAACTAAATTACTGATCTAATTACTGATCTAAAGCCCACATTGTCACTGTATGATAATTGAAATGAACTGATGACATCACCGTTTTCTTAAGAATGGCTATACGGCTGAATAAAATTCTGTTGCATTATTTTCCTGTTTTACACTGTGAAGCAGCTTTGAAACAATCTGCATTGTTAAAAGCGCTATATAAATAAAGTTGACTTGACTTGATTTTGTCTCCTGCGTTTGTGGATTACCTGTCTGTGTAACTATTTCCAAGGACTTACCTGAGACTTTTCCTGCATTTTCCTGCTCGCTGCAAGTTGAGTTGTTTTCGTTCTTAGATTCTCTGAAGCCGTATTTCAGTTCTTTTGTTTTTCACATTGTGCTTGATGTTGGATTTCCAGACCCATGCTTGCTCATGCAAGTTGTGAGCTACCAGTTTATTAATGTTTCTTTTTTTAATGTGATTTATGTGATAATGTGATGAAACACTCGAAGTGTGAATTCTGAATGTGTCTTGTGTTTAATGAATAAACTCACGCATTTGAGTCTATATACTTCTCTGTTTTTTTTCTAAATCATTACAGAAGATTGATTAGTTGGCTATCAAAATTTGAGTTGCTTGGATCTTTTTCAAATAATCATGTTAGGTTTTAAAGTACAGCTCACTGTCCGAGGCTGCATAGTTCTGATCTGAAGAAAGATGCGAGACAGTATGAATGATAGAATACAAGATACAGAGGCTGAACCTGACATGATCGTGACAGTACATTTTTAAGTGAGTGCTTGAGTGTAGCAAGATAGCCTACTACTTTCATGTAGCTTTGTTACTAGCTTTCTCTAAACACAAGTTTTCAGCTTAGAATAGCTAATATTTTTGTAGTGGCCAACTAGAAGCATTTTTAAATGGCTTACCCGACACTAAATATAAATGCATATTGAGGCGCACAGTGCGCAGAAGTCGCCAACTTTCTGCAGAGTCAATAGCTACAGACCTCCAAACTTCATGTGGCCTTCAGATTAGCTTAAGAACAGTGCATAGAGAGCTTCATGGAATGGGTTTCCATGGCCGAGCAGTTGCATCCAAGCCTTAAATCACTAAGTGCAATGCAAAGCGTTGGAAGCAGTGGTGTAAAGCACACCGCCACTGGACTCTAGAGCAGTTGAGACGTGTTCTATGGAGTGACGGATCACGCTTCTCTGTCTGGCAAACCGATGGACGAGTCTAGGTTTGGCGGTTGCCAGGAGAATGGTACTTGCCTGACTGCATTGTGCCAAGTTTAAACTTTGGTGGAGGGGGGATTATGGTTTGGGGTTGTTTTTCAGGAGTTGGGCTTGGCCCCTTAGTTCCAGTGAAAGGAACTCTTAATGCTCAAGCATACCAAGACATTTTGGACAATTTCATGCTCCCAACTTAGTGGGAACAGTTTAGTGATGGCCCCTTCCTGTTCCAACATGACTGCACACCAGTGCACAAAGCAAGGTCCATAAAGACATAGATGAGCGAGTTTGGTTTGGAGGGAGTTGACTGACCTGTACAGAGTCCTGTCCTCAACCCGATAGAACACCTTTGGGATGAATTAGAGCGGAGACTGCGAGCCAGGTCTTGTCATCCAACATCAGTGCCTGACCTCACAAATGTTCTTCTAGAAGAATGAGACTTGATCCGGATAATCAGGTGCAGCGCGATGAACCGACAGCTCCGCCCAGCATACACCCGCCATGGCTAGCTAGCTCGGCTACCTCCGATCACGGCTTCCGCTACTTCTCTCCCGCTCTGTCAGACGGGTCTCCGGACTCGTTTCTCACTTAGTCTCTCGGCTCACAAACATCACGAGTCCGCGGTCCTCTTCTCTGAGCCTCTCGTTCAGTTTCATTGGCTGTACTCGCTCTTTCTAGCGTTGTCCTTCCTTCTCAGCGTGCCAGCATCCCGTGCTCCACACAGGTCCAGCGGGGAGAAAAAAACAAACAAACAAAAACCAGCACTTTCTCTCACGTCTCTCCCCAGGTCACGTGTATACACGTGTTATGTGCCTGCAGCCAAACACTATTGACTATATAGCGTGAATACCCAAATTAACAATAAATATGGTAACATAAAAACAGTAAGAATAAAGTAATAAAAGGCTAACTGCATAAAACCTCTGGTAATATTATTAAGCTAAATAATTTAAAGATTAAACTTTTGTTTTAATCACTGTCATGAAATACAATTACCAAATATTGATCTCCTTTTAATTATGTAAAATGATTTGAAATTTACTTATTTAGAAATCAGGTGTCCCCTATTATTTATTTAAAGTAAATAAACATTTACTTTTTTAATAGTCATGTGGCTCATTTTTGAGAGTAAGAGGGATTAATCATAACCCACCCTGTTCCCATTACACTAACCCTAACACCCAAGTTTACCACTGGGCTACACCCTCCCCCTTCTAGATGATTTTGATTCCCTCATCAAAATAAACCTTAGAGGACTCTAATAGTTTTAAAGTCAAGGGTAGAGGCCAGATTATAACAAGTGAAACACAACGCCATGGGGTGGCACCAGAGAGTTTGACATAGACTGCTTCTGGAGTCTCCGTAGAGTCCACTTCCCACCAACACTCCATGGCTTAGGACTGTCACAGGGTATTCACAGGGCTTGCCAAGTTCATCGTAGCTCAGCTTGACCACTGGATGGGTGACTCTTTTTGAACGCTCAACTTGTTCAATCTCAGCTTGAGTGTCCGGATAGGGGTTGACGTCTGCTCCCTCTTCTAGAACGTTGACATCTGCATCAGCGTTGGGAGGCAGGTTTGGAAGATCATTGACCACTGGCTCTATCTCAGCCGGGTCTTGAGCTTGTCTTTCAGGTTCGATGACGATTGGCTTGGGTTGTTTTGTGGACAGTTCTGGATATGTCAGCAACTTGTTCCAGTCGAACTCAATGGGTCTTGGCAGGTATACTTCGTCGTACTATGATTCTGAGGACACGTCTTCATCGTGGTTGTTTGTCTGTACCAGTTCTTTTGTTGATGCTCTGGTCACAGGTCTTTGTTGTGGCCCCACTTCCCTTTCGTCAACAGGGATTCTCACAAGGTAATCAATGGGTAACAGGTGATTACGATGAATAGTCTTTTCTGCTCCCATGTTGGCAAAACCTTGGGTCTGGTTCAAGTGACAGAAAATCGATACAGACGAGGTCTAGAGGGCCTTGGCTGGTGATCTGTTTTAAGGGAGCAGCTCTCTGAGGAAGGGCTTTGCGAGTGATGCATCTGCCGCAGTTCTTGATATACTGCTCAACCTCAACTCCCATCTTCGGCCAATAGAACTGGGTTCTGATAAGTTTGATGGTCTTGTCCCTGCCCAAGTGACCAGACTCGTCGTGCAGAGATCTCAGGACCATGGGGACATACTCTCTGGGCAGTAGCAGCTGCTTTACCTCAGTTCCATTTTTCTCAACCTTTCTGTAGAGCAGATTGTTTTGAAAGAACAGCTTGCTTGCTTCTTTGTTCAACAGGACAGAAGTTGGATTGTCAGGGCTGGGGAAACACTCTCGTATACCATCAGGTGACACTCCGAGTGACTCAGCAATGGTTATGGGCTCTGTCGGAGTTTCACAGCACTTGATCTGCTTACACAGAGCTTGAACACTTTCAGTTGGTACGCTTTGCCAGCCTTCTTCTGTGGTTGGAAAAGGGTTGCGTGACAGGGCATCGGCATCGATGTTGCAGCTGCCAGGCCTGTACTGGCCCATGGAAGCTGCCATCAATGTGAAGTATGTAAGGTTTGGTGGGGTCAGAGAATGCCAGCACAGGTGCGTTTGTGAGGCAGTGGATGATCTTTTGGAATGCCTCTAAACAAGACGGGTCCCACCGGTCACCAAAAGGCTCACTGATTTTGTAGTAGGTATTGTCTGATGAAGAGGTAGACTTTCGCTTTGGGTGGGAGGATACCCTTTGCACAGCTCTGTAAGTGGTCGGACGATGATGGAGTCGTTTTTTCATAAACCTGTGGTAGTAGCCGCAGAACCCCAGGAATGACTGCACAGAAGGAAGGTCAGTTGGCTACTTCCACCGTGTCACTGCTTCAATTTTGTCTGGGTCTGTGGCAATACCATGCTCAGAGACGATGTGCCATACATACAAAGTTGACCATTCTTTTTACGTGCAAGGACAATCGGTGAAGCATATGGACTTCTTGATTCTTTTATGATCCCAGCCGCCAACAAACCTTGTAGGTGACGCCGAAGATCATCCAAATCAGCAGGGGCAATATGTCGAGATCTCTCTCTGAAGGGTGTTATCGTTCAGGTGGATGTGATGTTCTACCCCTTTAGCCAAACCGACATCCCACTCTTCAATAGAGAACACATGGGAGTGTTTGGCAAGCTTTTTACTCAGCGTCTCTTTCCACTCTTTGCTGATGGGGGACTGATGTCAAACAGAGAGGGATCCATAGCTGAAACGGATTCGACTTTAGGGTTTGGTGCATCTGTTTCAATATCAGTAACATGAAGGTGAGCGACCACGATGCACCTGGGAATGGCAGTTTGCTTTACAGACTCATTACGCAGGAGCACCAGGAAGTTGTTTGGATCTAGCATCTTGTAGAACAACACAGTTGGCTGGACAAGTACAACTGGAGGAAGAGCAGGTGAGTGGGCTCGTTCAATGATGAGTATGCTGTCTCCGATGTCTTGTTTTTCTTTAACTTTACAGATAGCAACGTATTCAGGGCCAGGAGGGATGCTGAGAGGACCTGGCCCAGACCACTTAACTTCAGCCAAAGGTAAGTCTTTGTTGTATTTTGTGGTTGTCACTGCAGGAACGGGTAAGTGTTTTTTCTCTTGAACTTGGATTTTGACTGAGTTGACATTCTCTGTGTCTTCTTTCTGTGTTCTGGACCTGAAAGGCTGAACCCCCCTGACGTTTGTGCCGATCCGGACAGGTATAGTCTCGGAGCAACGTGGATCAGGGCACACCAGGGCCAGGACAGTAACAGACTTGACTTTGTTGGACTTAGACTTTTTTGGCAGCTCCAACTCAACTTGGATGTAACCTTTGTACGATTAACTGCTCTCGGACTCCCTTAGGCCCCATATGGCTAGACCGGTCACAGAGTCTAACTGGATGTGTAACAGGTGTTTGGCATACCAGCTGTCGAAGATGATGGTAACTTGAGAGCCACTGTCCATCAGCGCGGTGCAGGGGTTGCCATTGATCCTGACTTGAGCAGTGGAAGGCGGTCCTACGAGTCCCTTGGGCAAGCTGTTGGTCTGTACATTTACCGAGCTTCTCTTGACACTTGCATTTGTGGTCTTGGTTCTTGTTTTGTAATCAGATTTGTGGTTCTGCTTGGACTTTCTTTGAGCTTGCAGCAGTTTCTGGATAACTTTGGGATAGTTCTCGGAAGAGGCACACTTGTTGGCAAAATGCCGTCTTCACAGCACCGATAGCAGAAAAAATCACTTGGGTCTCTGGCTGTTGAAGGTCTTTGCTGTCAGGGTCTTGACTGGGTCTCTTGTGGGAAGGGCTCAGTAGCAGGACTGTACTTGGGCTTGACTGACATGACAGAGACTTGCTTTCGGAGCTTGACAACTTCTTTTTTTAAAGCTTGAACGTTCTTGTCTTCTGAATTCTCTGCCGCCGGAGTGACTGAAAGCAGTGTGCTCATCGAAATGTGACTTGACATGGCAGTGGGGGCAGAGAGTTCAAATACTTGTGCTCTGAGTTGGTGTATTTCGGCTTTCAACTCTTTTAACTCTGTGTCAGAGGTCACAGTAGCACTTTTGGAGTAGACGGCTTTGGGTGGATGGAATCTGCAATGTGAAGCTTCATGCTCCTCCTCTAGGCGTATCTCATTCAGCATCTCGAGAAAAGTGGGAGGACTGTCTCTGCGGTCTCTCAATATGAGATTTAGTATCATAATGTCAGATCTGATGGCCCCTTTAATGAGTTGGTCAAGACGTGCTTTGTCTGCCGCCGATGACTGGAGTCCACCCTTTTGGACAACTTTATTCAGGACTCTCTCAAGGCGTCTCAGGAACTCAGAGAGTTTCTCGTTGGGGTGTTGACACAACATTCTGAAGGCAAAGTAAAGTTCTTCACCGCTCTCTGGGTTGCCAAAGGTGGTCTCGAGAATGTCAACGTAGTCCATAGAGGTTGCAGATGGGTTGTTGAAACGGACAGCTTGGAGGATCTCGAGTGCACGACGCTTTACACTTTCCATTATTCTCATTTTCTTTTCTCTTTCACGGCGATCATATTCTTCAATCATAAGTCTGGCTTGTTCAACCCAGTTTTCCAACTGTTCTTCTCCTGGGGGTGTGGGCATGACCCCTGAGAAGGTACGTAGTCTTCTGTAAAGGCTGTTGTCACCGTGTGTGGGCTTGCTTGTCATTTGCAGGAAATCACCAACTGCTCGAATGATAGCTTCAGGAGTGGACGCTTGTAGTGGGGAAAAAAGACTGGAATCTGGTAGCGGCACATTTTGACCATCACCGGCTGCCTGAGCTTGGGGTTCTTCCTCCTGCTCAGAAGGTCCAAAGATTCTCCATGTCATAGCAGACCCCTCGGGAACAACATCAAGAGGAATAGCATCTGTATTCACATTCTCCCTGCACTCACATAGCACGATTAAACTTTGAGACTGTAGGTCACACATTCTTCCTCTCACTTTGGCTCTCCCAAGTGCTTTGACAGTCTGCAGCGTTTCTTCAGTGAAACCAACTTTAGTTTCCGGAGATACATCTTTAATCAGCAAGGCTTTCACTGGGTCTATGCCTTCTCCAACACACCAGTTCTTCAACTGAGCCATCCCCACTTGTCAGGACTAAATTTGGTAGGTTTTAGTTATATTTTAACACAGATAAAGCTTAATTAGCGTTTTCTTGACTTAGAATGCTTAGTAGAACTCTACTTTTGCAGTTTTAAAGTTTTCACAATAGGTACTCTTTAATATGGTTTTACATGTAGGTTAATAGCTAGCCAGCTTTTGGTTCTAAACTACTTTTTAAACAAACTATTTAAATCTCTGGGTCAAACTAAAGTTAGAGCTGATTTAAAACTACTTTTGAACTAAATTATTCCCAGCGGTGCCTCCATTTTATTTATGTAGCACCCGTACAACCACTCTATGTGTTACTTACGTGAGAATGGGGGGTGCTTGGGTTTGGTGTAGTTCAGGTGGATACCACGAAGGTGCACCTAATAAGTTTCTAATGAGCTGTAAAACCTTTTGACATAAAACTATTTAAAAATAATAATGAGACCCAGAGATGGTTGGTATTAAAAAAAGATTAAAAAAAATAGGGCAAAGCCCTTGTTTAATTGAATAAAAGATTTTGGTAAATAAAATATAAAAGCTTCCCCTAAAACACAATATTAACGAATATACAAAAATAAATAACCAAAAGATTCCCCAAACACTTAAATAAAAGCCCCTTTAAATTTAGCTAGAAACCCCAATAGTTTCAATCACACTTGTTACACCAGAATAAGTGGTCTAAAAGTCCCCCTCCCTTAGCTCTTTCCCAACAATTGAGAATACACAAATAACTTTACCATAAACAAAAAAACGCGTGTCCTGTAACAAGTATTAGCAAATGCAGCGGTGGGCCCTCTCACACACACATGCACACATGTTCCAGTTTACTCACGGTAACGATTTGAACAGTAAAACAGTTGCAGGCCTGTTTTGGTCTTGCAAAACGTTGAGTGTGCTGAATGGACACTTGCAAACATTGAGAGCGTGGAAAGACTTTGGTCCAGATACTCAGGTGCGGCGCGATGAACCGACAGCTCCACCCAGCATACGCCCGCCGTAGCTAGCTAGCTCAGCTACCTCCGATCACGGCGTCTGCTACTTCTCTCCCGCTGTGTCAGACGGGTCTCCGTCCTCGTTTCTCACTCAGTCTCTGGCTCAAAAACATCACGAGTCCGTGGTCCTATTCTCTGAGCCTCCTACTCAGTTTCATTGGCTGTACTCGCTCTTTCTAGCGTTTTCCTTCCTTCTCAGCGTGCCAACGTCCCGTGCTCCACACGGGTCCAGCGGGGAGAAAAAAACAAACAAACAAAAACTTCCAGCACTTTCTCTCACATCTCTCCCCAGGTCATGTGTATACACGTCTTGCGTGCCTGCAGCCAAACACTATCGACTATACAGCGTGAATACCCAAATGAACAATAAAAATGATAACATAAAAACAGTAAGAATAAAGTAATAAAAGGCTAACTGCATAAAACCTCTGGTAATATTATTAAGCTAAATAATATAAACTTTAAACTTTAGCTTTAATCACTGTCATGAAATAAAATTACCAAATATTGATCTCCTTTTAATTTTGTAATATTAATTGAAATTTACTTATTTAGAAATCAGGTGTCCCCTATTATTTATTTAAAGTAAATAAACGTTTACTTTTTTAATAGTCATGTGGTTCATTTTTGAGAGTAAGAGGGATTCATCATAACCCACACTGTTCCCATTACACTATAATACCCAAGTTTACCACTGGGCTACATCAAGTAGCTTGAATGTACATGGCAATGTAGTTTTAATAGCTGCTCTTTCTGAAGGGTTGCAGTCATCTTAGCTAATTTGTGGTGTTAGTACCTTAGCTAGCTAGCAACATTTTAGTAGCTTATTTAACACACATTTATATACAGTTTATCAAGTAAACTTGTGTCACATTACAGATTACTTTTTATATTTTAGTTTGAAGGGTTAGTTCACCCAAAAATGAAAATTCTGTCATTAATTACTCATCCTCATGTGTTTCCAAACCCGTAAGACCTTCGTTCATCTTTGGAACAACAAATTAGAGCTTTCTGACCCCTCCATTAACAGCAACTTAATTAACACTTTCAAGGGTGAGAAAAGGTAGTAAAGACATCAATAAAATAGTCCATGTGACTCCAGTGGTTCAACCTTAATTTTATGAATCAATGAGAATACTTTTTGCACAAAAACAAACAAACAGAAAAGTAGTTATTTATGATAGATGATTCATAAAATTAAGGTTGAACCACTGGAGTCACATGGACTATTTTATTGATTCAACAATTTTGTTCTAGCTTGTGTCAGTCTCAAACGCAGTTTCCGTTGTAAATACAGCACACGCATGCATCGTGGTGCTCACGTGAATAGCATTGGCTGCTGTAACTCGATAGCGCTGCACGGAACTGCGTAGGAGACTGATGCAGACTAAAATGAAATTGTTAAATAAAGTTGTTGTTTTTTTTGCCCAAAGCGTATTCTCGTCACTTCATAAAATTAAGGTTGAACCACTGGAGTCAAATGGACTATTTTAACAACCTTTCTTTTTTACTACCAAGGTTTTTACTACCTTTCTGGGCCTTGAAAGTGATTAAATAGCTGTCTATGGAGGGCCCTGAGAGCTCTTGGATTTATCAAAAATATCTTAATTTGTGTTCCGAAAAAGGTCTTACGGGCTTGGAACGACATGAGGGTGAGTAATTAATGACATAATTTTCATTTTTGGGTGAACTATGCCTTTAAGTAGCTTCCATGAAGTATAACTAGCTGCTTTCTCTGAAGAGTAGCTTTCAGCTTGGCATAGCTAATATTTTTGTAGAGTAGTTAGTTTAGCTAGCAACAGTTTGAGTAGCTTTTTATCTGTACCAAACACACTCTCGTGGCAGTTTATAACTACATTGTTGGCTAATTAGTCCGGGAGTTGATTTGAACCATGGGGAATAATTTGCATAGATGGATGGTTATGGTTTGCTATTGGTCAATCTCATGTGAGTGACAGGTTGTCCCGCCCTTACGTTATTAAACACATCATTAGAGTGTGACAAGCAGGGTGAGCGAGAGCCGTGAGAGATCCGAGATCCGAAGTGATGCGCAGCTTGCGCTCATCATCAATCACGCACCGGCCTCGCACCACTCTCTCATGGCTCTCGCTCACCCTGCTTGTCACACTCTGATTTTTGGATCACACGTCACTTAAGGTGTGGTTATGAGTACATCAGATGACCACCTTCCCCATTTCTTAGTTTGGGACAGTGGTCAAGGTCTTTTACCTTGGCTCTATGAGAACACTCCAAACAGGACGCGGTTCAATCATTTTAGATTTAATGTAAAGTGGGGAGTGTTGGTCAGCTGATTTATCTGAAAGATTGGTAAGATTTCTAACATGTAGAGCCTTTTCTGTATTATCAGCACAAGTAAGACACAATTGTAATAAAATAGATTTTATTAACAAAAGATAAACAAGAATAACTAACACAGCTACTAAATGAATACAATGAATGATAAAGGAATAAAGTGCATAAGATACATAAAATACATGTGATTAAGTTGAGTGTGGCTATGGAAGAGTTGCGTTAACTTATGGAAAGATAAACTGTTGTTTCTTTGAAACTAAGGTGAAGAACCTTATTATGCATCAAACAAATAATGAAAGATAATTTGTAATTAACTAGCATCAGTTAAATTACCTCTCATGTAAATTAGAAAATCATATACTGATAATATACAACAATGCCAAGGTTTCTGGAAAGAGGTTTGGTTAAGGGATATTTACGTTCCACTTGGTTGAGTAAGCCGTCCGATGGAGGTGACTTCTTCCACTGGTTGTGCTGGGTGACAATGCAGTGGGAAAGGAGCTGGAATCTGTTTCAACAGTCTTGAACACGAAGATCTGTGGGATGCTGATCTCCTGGAGCACCAAAGGGTCCTAAAATCTGGAACACGCAGATGAGGCCCTGAAGTAGGTGCAGAAGGTCCTTAATCTGGAACACGCAGACGAAGGAACCTCGAAGTAAAGGTTTGCTCTCCTGAGCTTAACCTTGTTGCAAATGTCTCTGTGTGTCTTCTGACTCTGTGGGTCAGACACTCAGGACTTGGTCAATCCGCTTTTGTCTCTCTGGCATGGAGACTCGGAACGTGCTGTTGTCGTCTCGCTGGACTAGATCTCTGAACGTAGTGGTTGTTAATGTCTCTTTCCTCACAGGCTGGAGGCTCAAAACATGGTCGTATCTGTTGCTGCCTCACAAGCTGTAGATTCAGATCCTTGGATCTTTTGTTGTCTCTCTGGATGAACCAGAGGCTCAGAACTTGGTTGCTCTGTCACAGTCTCATCCTCGCAGGAAAAACTCAGAACTTGGTGAACTGTTTGTCTCTCTCAAGGAGAAACTCAGAACATTACGGTGTATCTGTTATGTCTCTCTTGAAGGGAGACTCAGAACAAGGTGTGTCAGTTTTAAGGGTACCTTTATCCTTTTCCGAATAGAAGGAGATTGCAATTTGGCGCTTCTCCATTCCAGTGTTGCGATTGGCTGCTGGCATAAGAGGGGGTCCACAGTGAGGCTCACCCTCCTTTCTCCTTTGGAACTCATTTGCATACTGTACACAGTTAAAAGTCTTTAAAGTGTCTTTAAAGTTTACCAATGCATTTCTCACTTTCCAAACCACCATCAGAATACCCTTGGCAATATTCTGAACAAATAGAAACCAAACATGATGGAAAAAGATTTAAATGTCATGCATTCATTGATTTGTTCATTAACAGCTGAATCTGTGTAAGATTACAAATAGCTGTCACTGAGAACACTTATTTCTCTGAATAAGTATGAAATCGATGTGTGTAGCTTACATAAGTCTTAAGTTTTCCTAACATAGTTATGAATGGATTTGGATGTGTTCTTTCTTTCACCCACTACTGCTAAGGTCCTGTGGAACTTTTATGGCAGTCATAGACCAGGACACTAGGGATTTGGGTGAAGGGCAGAAACTGCATGTGGACCAATTAGTTGTCTTGTCCTTCCTGGGCTTGGTACAAGAGTTCTTCTTATTGCCCTCTAAGAGGTGTCTGGCTGTTGTCATAGCATCTTTATCTGATGGCGTTGGACAGTTTGTTTGTGTCAGTCTACCACGATCCAATCAAAATGTAGCAAACCTTTGTCCACTGTTATGGACAGAGAGTGGCCCGGCCATAAACTGGGCACTGGAATGTGCTGTCCACTACATATCATTAATATATATATATATATATATATATATATATATATATATATATATATATATATATATATATATATATATATATATATATATATATATATATATATTAATAGGTGTCATTGGTTTCATAAGACTTTCAAATACACATTACCAAGTAAAGCTGTATATGCTGTTTAAGATATCACAAGTTGTTTATGCGTATTTCCAGAAATCATCTTTGCCGTCAGCTTGGCTCAGATGTAATGCATCCACATATTTATGCTGAATCCTCTGAGACATAACACATTAAGCATTGCTCAGGACAGCAGCTCCATTATTACATTTTAAATACTGACATTTCAGTCATTTATGTTTACAGTTCTGCTTGAAGTGCATGTCGTCCTCGGTTGAAGCAGCATTATTGTTTGAAACGCAATATAACCTGACTGCACTCTCCAAATGTCACCTACAAATTGGTGAGGTAACATGTAAGCCATTGTAGAGCTTATTTCCATGACCTGCACATGTTATACTGTATGTGCATGTTTATATGTTGGTGAAGGTCATAGAAAGCTCTTGCTTACAATTTTCAATCACTGAAACACAATAGAATCCATTCTGATGGCACAATGCCTCTGTTGAATGATAATTTAAAATCTTTTATGACAATTTGTTAGGAAGCAGATGTACTTATAAATGAACAAAATTAATTGCAATTTAAAAGAGAGGACATAATTGAATACAAATGTAAATGGCGAACCCTGAATATCTAAGCAGGTTTGTGACTAAAAAGTAATTTTTTGTGTGTGTCAAAATGTCGTTTCCCTCCCAAGAGGTATCTGAGGGGATTTGTACCCAGCAATACTAAGCACAAAGTACACATGCCATCTGTAGTTCTGTAGATTGCCTAAATGTTTTACATGGCCTTGGACTAATTTGGGTTTTTTTTTCTGTCTTGCGATGTAAATTTGAAATATTTCTCCATTTCAAAGTTCCAGTGACGCAGGTTTGGATGGTCCCTGAATCCCTGGTTTTTATGATGCAGGAAAGGCTTAAACAATTAAGTATTTAACAGGAAACATCAGTACAAGGCTAGCTCGTGTGGAAGCTATGAAAGTTTTATGTTGTTCGACTGAAACCAATGCTATTATCTGAAATGGTTGTTCGTACTTATGAGCAGATTACTATTTATAGCTCAGTAACTTTGACAATGTGAAGCCAATGAAATTATGAACAAAGTGTTTGTTTAACAGACAGACAGACTGATAGACGAACTGATAGACGGATAGATGGACTGATAGACAGATGGACGGACAGACAGACAGACGGACGGATGGACTGATACATGGAGGGACTGATAGACGTACTGACAGACTGATTGATGGACGGATAGATGGAAGGACTGATAGATGGATGGACAGACTAATAGATGGACTTATAGATGGACGGACTGATAGATGAATTGATAGGCCGATAGATGGACTGATAGACGGACAGACAGACTGACAGACGGACGGACTGATAGTCGGATGGACGGACTGATAGATGGACAGAGTGATAGATGGATGGACGGACTGATAGATGGACTGATAGACGGACAGACTGACAGACGGACGGACTGAAAGTCGGACGGATGGACTGATAGACGGACAGACTGATAGATGGATGGACGGACTGAGAGACGGACGGACTGATAGATGGACTGATTGACGAACGGATGGATGGACGGACTGACAGACTGATAGATGGACAGATGGACTAACTGACAGACGGACGGACTGATAGTCAGAGGGACAGACGGATGGACTGATAGATGGAAGTACGGACGAACTGATAGATGGATAAATGGATGGACGGACTGATAGCTGGACAGACTGATTAATTGATAGGCGGATAGATGGACAGATAGACGGACTGACAGAAAGTGAAAGTTGAAAACATGAAAGTTTTATGTTGTTCGACTGAAACCAATGCTATTATCTGAAATGGTTGTTCGTACTTATGAGCAGATTACTATTTATAGCTCAGTAACTTTGACAATGTGAAGCCAATTAAATTTTGAACAAAGTGTTTGTTTAACAGACAGACAGACAGACAGACTGATAGACAAACTGATAGACGGATAGATGGACTGATAGACAGATGGACGGACAGACAGACGGATGGACTGATACATGCAGGGACTGATAGACATACTGACAGACTGATTGATGGACGGATAGATGGAAGGACTGATAGATGGATGGACAGACTAATAGATGGACTTATAGATGGACGGACTGATAGATGAATTGATAGGCCGATAGATGGACTGATAGACGGACAGACAGACTGACAGACGGACGGACTGATAGTCGGATGGACGGACTGATAGATGGACAGAGTGATAGATGGATGGACGGACTGATAGATGGACTGATAGACGGACAGACTGACAGACGGACGGACTGATAGTCGGACGGATGGACTGATAGACGGACAGACTGATAGATGGACTGATAGACGAACGGATGGATGGACGGACTGACAGACTGATAGATGGATAGATGGACTAACTGACAGTCGGACGGACTGATAGTCAGAGGGACAGACGGATGGACTGATAGATGGAAGTACGGACGAACTGATAGATGGATAAATGGATGGACGGACTGATAGCTGGACAGACTGATTAATTGATAGGCGGATAGATGGACAGATAGACGGACTGACAGAAAGTGAAAGTTGAAAACATGAAAGTTTTATGTTGTTCGACTGAAACCAATGCTATTATCTGAAATGGTTGTTCGTACTTATGAGCAGATTACTTTTTATAGCTCAGTAACTTTGACAATGTGAAGCCAATGAAATTTTGAACAAAGTGTTTGTTTAACAGACAGACAGACAGACAGACTGATAGACAAACTGATAGACGGATAGATGGACTGATAGACAGATGGACGGACAGACAGACAGACGGACGGATGGACTGATACATGCAGGGACTGATAGACATACTGACAGACTGATTGATGGACGGATAGATGGAAGGACTGATAGATGGACAGAAAGATAGATGGATGGACAGACTAATAGATGGACTGATAGATGGACGGACTGATAGATTAATTGATAGGCCGATAGATGGACTGATAGACGGACAGAAAGACTGACAGACGGACGGACTGATAGTCGGATGGACGGACTGATAGATGGACAGAGTGATAGATGGATGGACGGACTGATAGACGGACTGATAGATGAATTGAAAGGCCGATAGATGGACTGATAGACGGGCAGACAGACTGACAGATGGACGGACTGATAGTCGGATAGACGGACTGATAGATGGACAGAGTGATAGATGGATGGACGGACTGATAGATGGACTAATAGACGGACAGACTGATAGAAGAACTGATAGGCCGATAGATGGACTGATAGACCGACGAACAGACTGACAGACGGACGGACTGATAGTCGGACGGATGGACTGATAGACGGACAGACTGATAGATGGATGGACGGACTGAGAGACGGACGGACTGATAGATGGACTGATAGACGAACGGATGGACGGACGGACGGACAGACTGATAGATGGACGGATGGACTAACTGACAGACGGACAGACTGATAGTCAGAGGGATGGACGGATGGACTGATAGATGGATGTACGGACGAACTGATAGACGAATGGATGGACAGACTGATAGCTGGACAGACTGATTAATTGATAGGCGGATAGATGGACAGATAGACGGACTGACAGAAAGTGAAAGTTGAAAACATGAAAGTTTTATGTTGTTTGACTGAAACCAATGCTATTATCTGAAATGGTTGTTCGTACTTATGAGCAGATTACTATTTATAGCTCAGTAACTTTGACAATGTGAAGCCAATGAAATTTTGAACAAAGTGTTTGTTTAACAGACAGACAGACAGACAGACTGATAGACAAACTGATAGACGGATAGATGGACTGATAGACAGATGGACGGACAGACAGACAGACGGACGGATGGACTGATACATGCAGGGACTGATAGACATACTGACAGACTGATTGATGGATGGATAGATGGAAGGACTGATAGATGGACAGAAAGATAGATGGATGGACAGACTAATAGATGGACTGATAGATGGACGGACTGATAGATTAATTGATAGGCCGATAGATGGACTGATAGACGGACAGAAAGACTGACAGACGGACGGACTGATAGATGGACAGAGTGATAGATGGATGGACGGACTGATAGACGGACTGATAGATGGACGGACTGATAGATGAATTGAAAGGCCGATAGATGGACTGATAGACGGGCAGACAGACTGACAGATGGACGGACTGATAGTCGGATAGACGGACTGATAGATGGACAGAGTGATAGATGGATGGACGGACTGATAGATGGACTGATAGACGGACAGACTGATAGAAGAACTGATAGGCCGATAGATGGACTGATAGACCGACGAACAGACTGACAGACGGACGGACTGATAGTCGGACGGATGGACTGATAGACGGACAGACTGATAGATGGATGGACGGACTGAGAGACGGACGGACTGATAGATGGACTGATAGACGAACGGATGGACGGACGGACAGACTGATAGATGGACGGATGGACTAACTGACAGACGGACGGACTGATAGTCAGAGGGATGGACGGATGGACTGATAGATGGATGTACGGACGAACTGATAGACGAATGGATGGACGGACTGATAGCTGGACAGACTGATTAATTGATAGGCGGATAGATGGACGGATAGACGGACTGACAGAAAGTGAAAGTTGAAAACATGAAAGTTTTATGTTGTTTGACTGAAACCAATGCTATTATCTGAAATGGTTGTTCGTACTTATGAGCAGATTACTATTTATAGCTCAGTAACTTTGACAATGTGAAGCCAATGAAATTATGAAGTGTTTGTTTAACAGACAGACAGACAGACTGACTGATAGACGAACTGATAGACGGATAGATGGACTGATAGACAGATGGACGGACAGACAGACAGACAGACGGATGGACTGATACATGGAGGGACTGATAGACGTACTGACAGACTGATTGATGGACGGATAGATGGAAGGACTGATAGATGGACAGACTGATAGATGGATGGACAGACTAATAGATGGACTGATAGACAGATGGACGGACAGACAGACAGACAGACAGACGGATGGACTGATACATGGAGGGACTGATAGACGTACTGACAGACTGATTGATGGACGGATAAATGGACAGACTGACAGACGGACGGACTGATAGTCGGATGGACGGACTGATAGATGGACAGAGTGATAGATGGATGGACGACTGATAGATGGACTGATAGACGGACAGACTGATAGAAGAACTGATAGGCCGATAGATGGACTGATAGACCGACGAACAGACTGACAGACGGACGGACTGATAGTCGTACAGAAGGACTGATAGACGGACAGACTGATAGATGGATGGACGGACTGATAGATGGACTGAGAGATGGATGGACTGATAGATGGACTGATAGACGAACGGACGGACGGACGGACAGACTGATAGATGGACGGATGGACTGACTGACAGACGGACGGACTGATAGATGGACTGATAGACGAACGGACGGACAGACTGATAGATGGACGGATGGACTGACTGAAAGACGGACGGACTGATAGTCAGAGGGACAGATGGATGGACTGATAGATGGATGGACGGACGACCTGATAGACAGATAGATGGATGGACGGACTGATAGCTGGACAGACTGATTAATTGATAGGTGGATAGATGGACGGATAGACGGACTGACAGATGGACGGACTGATGGATGGATGGACGGACTGACGGAGGGATGGACTGACGGATGGACGGACTGACAAACGGACAGCCTGATAGTCGGACGGACAGACCAAGAGACGGATAGTTGGACAGACTGATGGATGAACAGACTGACGGAGGGATGGACTGACGGATGGACGGACTGACAAACGGACAGACTGATAGTCGGACGGACAGACTAAGAGACGGATAGTTGGACAGACTGATAGACGGACGGATAGATGGATGGACTGAGAGACAGACTGATAGATGGACGGACTGATAGACAGACAGACTGAAAGATGGATGGACAGACTGATAGATGAACGGACTGATAGACAAATTGATAGGCGGATAGATGGACTGATAGACGGACGGACAGACTGATAGATGGACTGACTGACAGACGGCCGATAGTCGGACGGACAGACTGATAGACGGATGGACGGGTGGACAGACTGATGGATGGATAGATGGATGGACGGACTGATAGCTGGATGGACGGATAGATGGACGAACGGACTGATAGATGGATGGACAGACTGATAGATGGACTGATAGATGGACTAATAGATGGACGGATAGACTGATAGATGGATGGAAGGACGGACGGATCGATGGACTGATAGATGGATTAATAGATGAACTGATAGATGGACAGACGTACTGATAGATGGACTGATAGATGGACTAATAGATGGACTGATAGATGGACAGACGTACTGACAGATGGACTAATAGATGGACGGATAGATGGACTGATAGATGGACAGACGTACTGACAGATGGATGGACAGACTGATAGATGAATGGAAGGACGGACGGATAGATGGACAGACGGACTGATAGATGGACGGAAGGACGGACTGATCAATTGACTGATAGATGGACTAATAGATGGACTGATAGATGGACAGACGTACTGACGGACTGATAGATGGACGGATAGATGGACTGATAGATGGACGGAAGGACGGACTGATCAATGGACTGATAGATGGACTAATAGATGGACTGATAGATGGACGGATAGATGGACTGATAGATGGACCACTGCAAATATTCACAACACATGCAAATACAAAAACGCACTGCAAATACTCACAACTAGACATGTGCCGGTATACGGTAATACGATATACCGCAATAATGAACATGCACAATATTGTTATCGTGGGCACTTCAAAATACAGTGAATAATTATTTCTTACGAATTATTCAGATTTTTAGAATGCATTTTAAGAATACTTTACCTATCAACCATTTAAAATGAATAATACGTCAAAGAGGAACGTGCACTGATGTAAACAAACCCACCGTGCATGAGCCGAGCACATGGCAGAACGAGTCAAGGAGACGCACATTCACTCTCTGACAGCAGAGGGCACTGATGGAACAGCAGAAATGCAGCCGTTTCCCCGGTAACCCTCGTAAACAAAACAATATGGTGCTCATCACATAACCAAATACTAAATACTTAAAGACTTAAGGCTATTCATTTTCAAACTTAAACATTTTATATTTTAATCTGGACTAAATTACATGCCCTAGATATTGTTTGAATATGTTCTGATTGTTGTTCAGTCACACTCTTTACAATAAGGCTCTATTATTTAACATTAGTTAATTCATTAACAAACTGACAATGAAAAATACTTCTAAAGCATTTATTAATCTTAGTTAAATGTAAATTTCAGCATTTAATAACACATTATCAAAATCAAAAGTTGTAACTTTATTATTTAATGGACCTGAGCTAACACTAACTAACAGTTGCTTTTTTTAACTAACATTATCAAAGAAGAATAACTGTTCAAATTTAGCTATGCGCTCTGTGTTAATGTTAATGCATTAACTAGTGAGACTTGTAAAGTGTTACCTATTGTTCTTTATAATTCTTTAGCACTTGAATCTGTTTTAAATATTTGTTTACTTTATACAGTTTTGTGTATTGCTTTATTGTATTTAAATGTTTGGTTCTTTTTGTTATAAGAAAGTTATTATATGTTGTAGTATGTGTAGTATGACCACTCTTTTTGCAATGAATTTCAATATCTTGATAATACCGTATACCGTGATAAAAGCTTCAGCAATTAATCGTGACATGAAAATTTGATACCGGCACATGCCTATTCACAACACATGCAAATATAAAAACGCGCTGCAAAAGTCCACAACACATGCAAATACAAAAACACGCTGCAAATACTCACACACATGAAAATACAAAAACGTGCTGCAAAAGTCCACAACACATGCAAATACAAAAACGTGCTGCAAATATTATTTTGTGTAAAAAAAATATTAATAATTTATTAATAATAAAAAATAATATATTCTTTATAATTAACCTGATTTTATGTCTCAAATCCCAGTCAATTATTCACTGCAGAAAGTGAAATTAAAAACGGGTTAACCTTAATTTATTTCTTAATATTTCCCTTGTGGCCTGTAGTTAAAGGTCCCATGGCGTGGATTTTTTAAAATTATTTTATAATGTTTCTTGAGGTGTACTTATATTGTTAGTATGATTTTTACATCATAAAATGTCGTAATTTAGAAATAAAAGGAATTTTTCTATTCTGATATTAGCCCTCTGGCTTGAATGCTCTGTTTCAAGGGGCGTGTCTGCTGTGAGACTTCAGGGAAAATGCCCACTGTTGTGATTGGCTGACATCTTTGCATTTGAAATGAGTATTAGATTATGTGGCGGAGGGGGCGTGGTTTAGCGAGGTCTGCAAGCACGCTGCCAGAGAGAGACGGACTGGGCACTTGTTGACCAGAAAGACGAGACCTGGAGGAAGATTGCTGAGAAAAGTTATTGTACTGAGTTGTTGAGAGCGCTGTGAGCGTGAGTTTATTTTGTTTGTATCTGAGAGTTCTGAATAAAGACGAGTCCCAGTCACGCCGACCACGTCATCACCCTCCTTATTCTACAAACTTTTTAACATGTGAAACCCCTTTTTTTACCCTTACAGCTCTCGAGATGAAGGAATCGTGAAAGTGTTGATTATAGCTTTATTTTTAGATCTTTTCCTATCACGTGAAAAGCTGCAGTGATGAGCATTGAGTACAGACAGTCTGTTGATCGCATGAATGCAGTGATCTTTGCAGCGCGTTTTCTCTCACTAAATGCTTTGACCACAACTAACAGCAAACACGACATTGACAGGAATACATTAAGAGCTTTGCGCAGCATAACAGCGTCATTCATTTTAACGGCAGTTTGGGCAAGTGTGCAGATATACTCGCGACGTGTGATTGACAGATCCGAGCATTATAAAGAGAGTGTTCTTTGATTGCTAATCTAGCGTGTAATCACAATATAAATAACAGATTTGTTTCATGCTACTAAGAGAAACGATGTGAAGTTGATCGTTTAGTCACTGGCTTGATTCACGGATGCATAAACAGTATTAAACGATTTAGAAAGAAAGTCTGTGGGAACTTGATGTAAATGATTAGCTACACATCAGAAATCACTGATCACAGATCAGGCATTAATGAACACTGTTACTCACTGTTTGTGGCTGTGCTGTCGAATCCATATGGTAAAAATTCTGTTTGTAAAGCCTGTGCTGACATCGCGACTGATAAACTGAATCCATTTTCTCCAAATTCTCTGGGCGGGCAAAGCAGAGGAAGGGGAGTCAACCTTTCCTGTTATGACGGCATAACAGGGAAGATTCCAGATCGGCTCATCTGAGCTCTCATTTTCTCAAAGGCAGAGCAGAACTCGGTTTACACCTATCAAAATTTCTGGGGACCATATACAGGCTAGGGGAACTCATATTAATGTTTAAAAAACTCATAAAATGAAATTTTTAATGCCATGGGATCTTTTAAAAAAAAAATTTCGAAGAGATGTAGTTGTTAAAAAGTTTTCTTTTTGTTTTGTTTTTAAATGAGGAGTTAGCTAATCTTATTACAGCGTGTCAGTGATGCGCTATAAATGGTTAAATTATTAATTTAATTCTAAAAGTAGCCTAATCATCATCATCATCATCATTCAGATCATCGCAGAAGGGGCTTGAGATCACCTGGGCTTGGTATGTGCTATTTACAGCGCGTATTTGCATGTGTTGTGGACTTTTGAAGCGCAATTTTGTATTTGGATGTGTTGTGAACTTTTGCAGCACATTTCTGTATTTGCATGTGTTGTGAACTTTTGCAGCGCGTTGTTGTATTTGCATGTGTTGTGGACTTTTGCAGCACGTTTCTCTATATGCATGTGTTGTGAACTTTTGCAGCGCATGTGTTGTCAAACTGATGAAGATGTTCCCTTTCAGAATTGGGATCACTTCAGAGAGCCCCTATCAGCTTCGAGATAGAGAGAACAGGCCAATGGGCCATTGGCGTGCAAGATTTACATCTCGCGTTCCACCCCGCGGAAGCGAGAACAGCGCACTGTTGTCATTCACTTCGGAGCCGAATAGGCGTTTGTGCGAAGAGAAAGATGAAATTTGTAAACTTCTCAGCAGAGAGATCATCAGAGGACGAGAGGATGCTCGTGTTGGCGATTCAGTTCGCCCGGTGTCCCCCCAAGTTCAGGGGTATTCACTTTACCTCCGTGGCGAAGGCGGATGCCCCTGTGCTACGGGCGGAGATAGCAGTCCTGGTGGCGAAGGACGTGATAGAGCCGGTCCCTCCAGCCAATATGAAGTCCGGGTTCTACAGCCCGTGCTTCATTGTACCTAAGAAAAGTGGCGGGTTACGACCGATCTTGGACCTGCGATTCTTGAATCGGTCCCTTCACAGGCTACCGTTCAGAATGCTAACCCAGAAACGCATCTTCAGGAGCATCCGTCCCCAGGATTGGTTTGCAGCGATCAACCTGAAGGACGCGTACTTTCATGTCTTGATTCTCCCTCGACACAGGCCGTTCCTACAGTTTGCGTTCGAGGGACGGGCATATCAGTACAGAGCCCTACCCTTCGGGCTGTCCCTGTCGCCCTGTGTCTTCACGAAAGTCGCGGAGGCGGCCATTGCTCCCATGAGAGAGCGTGGTGTTCGCATCCTCAACTATCTCGACGACTGGCTGATCCTTGCCCAGTCGCGAGAGCAGTTGTGCGAACACAGGGACATGGTGCTCCGGCACCTCAGCCAGTTGGGGCTTCGGGTCACCTGGGAGAAGAGCAAACTCTGCCATCTTTTCTCAGGATGGAGCTGGATTTGGTCGTCCTGACAGCGCGCCTCACAGGAGCGCGTCCAGATGGTGTTGAACTGCTTGAATTCGTTCAAATGCAGGACAGCGGTACCACTGAAACACTTTACATTTACATTTACATTTATGCATTTAGCAGACGCTTTTATCCAAAGCGACTTACAACTTGGGGGTACAATAAGCGATTGGTCGTGAAGAGTCGAGTGAGCGCAACAAGTGCCTGAAATACTTGGTCCGTGTACATTTCTCAGTGTTGCACAGGCTAGAGTAGGGCGGGAAAGAGGAGGAAAAGAGGAAAGGAAAGTTTTTTTTTTTTTTTTGGGAGTGATGATCGGCTCACAAGTGAAGAAGAAATTGTTCGCGTTTGTGCCGTTCCGAATTGTGGCAACAGAATGCAAAAATACAAGAATTAAGATTTTCATCGTCTTCATTTTCATGACCTCGAGATTCTGGTCTACGAAGTGACTACGAAGCTGGTTAATGAACATAAAAATGTTGCCTGGTACATCTAATAAACACTTTTACCTGTAACAACATTCTTGACTTCTAGGACCTGGAATGAAGTTTTGCCATTGAGGCCTGTCCAATTCATTTTGCAGGCCAAGTCGTTCTGAAGAAGCATCTTCATGACCCTCCACACAGTGTCCTTGAGGGTCACGCCCCCAGCAAGGCCCAGTGTCAGCACCTGGAATAATAAACAAAAGTTTTGCAAATATGAATGTTCATTGCGGAGAAAAAAACAGTTCAGGAAAAAATCTGGTCCAAATACTAATGATAAAAGTAATTACCAAGTCCTTTCTCTTCTCTGGCTTTGTCTTAATGTCGCGGTCCAGCACCAAAAGAGCCTCAGCATCCCTCAATGGCAGGAAACTTCCGTCCATGTGGTGTCTATGTGCTGTAGGCGTAGAAGAGAGATCCTGAACAATCCGCAGCAGATTTCTTTGCATTTCACACATCACCTCCTGCTTGGCAATGATCTCTCGTAGTAATGCTGAAACCAGAACATTTTAAAAACTGTTCAGTCCTTGCCAGCTATAACATAGAAATGTATTGTAAATGGAAATAGAGCATAAGGTCTCACCAGAGTGCAGGTCCGTCTCAGAAGCAGCATGATGGGCAAGATGGAATGGCTCAGGATTTCCATGGTGACGAGACGGCTGAGAGGCAAGATGGAATGGCTCAGGAGTTCCATGGTGGCGAGACGGCTGAGAGGCAAGATGGAATGGCTCAGGAGTTCCATGGTGGCGAGACGTTTGAGGGGCAAGATGGTAGGATGGCTCAGGAGTTCCATGGTGGCGAGACGATTGAGGGGCAAGATGGTAGGACGACTCAGGAGGTCCAAGGGCGTGAAACGGCTGCAGAGAGGCAAGTTGACTAGCTGGCGGAGACATTTCATCTAATGAGGAAATGGCGTCACGCAGCAGTGACGACAGAGGGGGAATGGAGGGCACCTTAGGGAGGACTGGTTTGCGCTTCACAGGCTCCTCATCAGACTCCTCCTGACTCGAGAGGATGTGCTGGTTTGGTCTTTGAAGAGAGAAAAATAACTAAAATTGTTTACAACCCTACAGTCATGTAAGGCCCGTTTTCACTGCCTACTAGGAAGAGACCCATCTATGAATGAAACTATAAAACTGAGGTTTTAAAGTAAATGAAATCCCAGTTACGGCTTCCCACCAACTACCCCACATACATTTTTTTTTCAGTGCTACTTACAGAAATTTGGCAACTTAAATGCTTAAATCTTTTTACATGCCTTAGTTTAAAGACAAACATTATGTAGACAAACTGAGCAATATCTGAGTGCAACACACATTAGCCTGGATTCAGCAGATTTGCGACATACCTGTTTTTTCTTTTTTCTGGCCTCCCCTCCTCTGCTTCTGACTGGAGGTCTGTGTCATCTTCTGCCCGGGGAAGTTTCAACCTTGCCTCCCTAAAGCTATCTGTCAAGAATGGGAACCAAGTGAAAAACAAAGCTTTACCCAAACCGGTATTGGTGTTGTGAGATTAGATCATGATTGTTATATATTAAATCATTTGGTGCTTGTAATGTCTGCATCCCAGTGTAAACTTTACATTACAAAAAACAAATAAATACACTTAATGACACCAGTCATAAACATAAAAGTGTCATTAATGTTTATGATGTGCGCCATGCTAATAAGGCTCACTCTTATGTCGACACCTTCAAATAAAGTGTTACCGTTACATTTAAATTTTAAGAAATACATAAAAAAAGGTGGCTTGATTTAGTCTTGAACCATGAACAATGGATTAAAGTGAACAATCACTTTGTAAAGAACCCTGATGTCATAACTTGTCCAGGTCTCCTTAGGCATCTCACAGTTCTTGATGGCCTTCAACATGGTATCGAGTTTGTAGTTAGGCCATTTACAGACATCTCCTTCTACCCACACACCTGGCACCACCTCCACCTCATTTGTCTTAATGAAGCTCACAATGCAATACACTGAGGGTTGGGGTTGGGGGGGAATTTTAAGTTATTTTCAACGTAAAAGGGGAAAGACAACAAAACTGCCCTGTTCCCCAAGTGAAGTTACTAAATGTAATTTCGGGAGGAAGTACGCCCATCTAATCTTCCAATTAATACCAAGGTATAAAGCCAGCAGCTTACCTCTTCCCATTGTTAGTTCTTGCAGCATTTGACCCGCCCAAACCGCATCATGACTGACTTCCAAGAAATCGAATTGTTTCCCTCCGACGACGAACTTTCTAACGTGCCAGAAACACCTGCACACGTTTCTCCCAACAGTTTGGATCCTCCTTCACTGCACATTTTACCTGTTGATCGTCCAGGTCGCCGGTCTCTCCGCTCCACAAACCAGCATAAAAAACCTCGCTCAAGGAGACCTCTTTCTCCTCCTCCATCTAGATCATCACGGGGCTCGGCTAATCCTCGCCGTGATTCATCTCGTCCTTCAACATCATCATCATCATCATCATCAGCAGCAGCAGCAGCAGCATCACCATCATCTGCAGCAAGCCCTTCAGTCCCTCCTGTCCAGAAATGGACCGTCAACTCGCTCAGGCAAGCGTTATCCAACGCAGGTATCCATTTCTCCCGGAAGAATTCAAAAGCGCAACTTCACGATCTGCTCGTGCGCTCTCATCAAAACACCCAGCGTCCTCCAAGCACCACGCAAGCCTCAACGCATGCAAACGTACGATCCATACTGTTCGCCTCCAACCCGCTACAGTTTCAGCCGACAGCCGCAGCTGCCACAGCTTCCTGTGGTACTATGACAATAAATCTGAAAACCACAAATTCCAAATCAAATCGCACACTCACCATGGCTGAATTTTGTATCGCTTTCGGTAGATATACAGAAATTATTTGTTCTGTCTTCCCCTCTAGATGAAAGGAGTTGAATGACTTTTTAACTATCATTGCAGAACTGTCACACTTTCGGCGGTACCCATTTCTTCACTTATTACAGGCTTTTTTCAGCCAAATGCACAGCTAGAGTCACCCAGTGGAATCAATGTCCTTATTGGGGAGCTCATGACTTGGAGCTATACAATAAGGTTTTTCTGGGCTGCCGTAGTGTCTCTTGCGTCTTGCGTCCTTCCTCGTGCCCCCTCTTTAATTCCGGCCCTTCAAGCAATATGAGCACCAATTCTGGCACCCCTCAATTCGTCAATTCCACATCTTACGTACCACAGTCCAGGGGCGACTCAACTTCAGGTTCACTTCAGGCAGACAAGTATGCAATAATTTCAATCAGTTTGGTTGTACAAGCAGGGCTCTGAACCGGTTCAAGGAACGAAAACGAAAACCGGAAACGAACGAAATTTTAAGAGGAACAAAAACGAAAACGAAATCAAAATCAATTTGAATCGTTCTGAACAGAAATGTTAATTTGAAATGACCATTAACCAGTTAATAACGTTCTTTTATCGTTCTTTTAATATTTTAATTTGGCAGTGACCAATCATGAATTGAGTAGTACAGCATGTGACGTTGACGGATCAAGCGTGAGTGAAATGCACCCGCGCACCACCAGTCATCTATGAATCTACTGGTACGCAAGTCAGTATGAGCGCGCATTTTCATGCCTCAAGTACATTTCTTTGCCCGCTGAGGTCTACAATGAAAGTGCAGGTATTGCATTCTTTTCGAACGTTTAAATAAGCAGTACGGACTTTAAGCTCAAATAGTCTGATTTAGGCTAGTTTATGGATTCCGTTTAAGCCTATCCAAGTAGGCTACTAGCATCTATCAAACATTTTTTCTATAGTCTTTCAGATTGCCAATACAGGACAGGTCAATGTTTTCTATATAGACGGTTGATGCTTCGTATTAAATGGTATGTTATATTGCATTAAATGATCAAGCTTTATTAGCTGACTGAATTTGATAATGCAAGGACGTGTTGCGCAGTGTTTGCTTTGAAATTAACAATTGACGGTGCATTAAAAGAGCAATGGTTATCCAGTTTATTTATTCTTTATTCATGCAATTTTTAAAACAAGTCGTGTTGAAAAAAAGTTATGTGCAAAGAATGCTATCACTCTTCTGAAAAGAATTAGGCATAAGAGGGCCACTTTCGATTGTCTAACGCTCCATTAAAACAGGTCCGCTGTTTATGCTTTGTAATTAATGCATGTATGTCTGTTGTGGTTTTAAAAATGTTATGAAATAAATATTCAAGTTTAATTACCATGCGTTATATTATTATTGAGTGAAAAATAAGTATATTTATACATATTTGTTTAAAGTATAGGCTAAATTAAAATAATGTTATTAACCGGTATTTTTTCAAAACAAACCGTTTTCGGAACAGTAATGTTTATGGAGGAACGGTAAAACGTAAACGCTATAATATCGATTCTGCTCGGAGTGAACCGATTTATATTTTTTTCCGTTTTTAAGCCCTGTGTACTAGACAACACTGCAAATATCTACATGTGTGTAATTTCTGTGGTGGAGCTCATGCTCGCTCCGTATGCCCTGTCTATTGCTCCTCAGCAAACTCCAATAAAGAATTGCGAAAGTATCTGTCTTCTCCCATCATTGTCTCCTCTCTAGCCCATGAACTGTCAAATCACCCAGACAAAAACTTCACACAATATCTTCTCAAAGGTTTAAAGGAAGGTTTTAATCCCGGTTTGGAAAGCCTCCCTACCAGTAGCCTTATCTGCAAAAACCTTCAGTCGGCAAACGCTGAACCTGAAGCAGTTGACACCTTAATAGCCAAAGAGCTAGAGTCTGGATTCATGATTGGCCCCTTTGATTCCCCGTCTTTCAAAGTATTTCGGATAAGTCCTATCGGTGTAGCCACAAGGAAATTTTCAGGGAAAAAACGCATGATCATAGATCTCTCGACTCCCCACAACAATACTCATCCGAGTATAAACAGCCTCATCCCGCTAGAAGAATTCTCCTTGTGCTACCATAACATAGACCAAGCCATTCACCTAATCAAAAATGCTGGTTACGGAGCCTGGTTAGCAAAAGTTGACATCACATCAGCATTTAAAGTCATGCCCATACATCCAGACTTTTGGCACCTTTTTGGCATTCAATGGAGAGGAAAATTCTTTTTTGCAGTACTTTTAACTTTTGGCGGCAAAAGTAGTCCAAAAATTTTTGACATGCTGTCAGAAGCGCTTTGCTGGATCCTGCAAAACAACCATGCAGTCCCTTACCTGGTGCATCTTCTGGACGACTTTCTCACTGTTTCCCCCAGCTCTTTTCCTCCAGCAGCTCACCTTTCTACCGTTCTGAGTATTTTTTCTGAATTAGGAGTTCCACTCTCTTCAGAGAAGACACTGGGCCCTACAACATCTCTAGAGTTCCTCGGAATTAACCTTGACTCTGTTAAATTCCAAGCCTCCCTTCCCAAAGACAAAATCGACAGGATAATCTCCATCTCCTCCAATCTGCTCGAAGCACCTCAGTGCAGCAAACGAGATTTGCTATCCCTGCTAGGCCACTTAAACTACGCCATGCGTATAGTGCCTCAAGGACGCCCTTTCATCTCCCACTTGCTGTCTCTTGCATCATCCATTCAGGAATTGGATAACACCACATCTCTAACCCCATCTTGCCTCGCCGACCTGAATCTATGGATCATGTTTCTTAAACAATGGAACGGCCTTACCTTCTTTTACGATGACTTTCAATCTCAACCTTGTGATCTCCCGCTGTTTACAGATGCCGCTCCCTCAGTAGGCTTTGGAGGATTCTACAAGACTCATTGGTTCGCTTCAACCTGGCCTCCTGAGCTCTCCATGTTAAACCAACATTTTGCATCCTCAGCTCTTTTTGAGCTTTATCCCATCGTCATAGCTGCATATTTGTGGGGTCACGAATGGTCTTTTAAAAACATAGAATTCCACTGTGATAATCTAGCCACTGTACACTGCATCAACAAAGGCCGTTCAAATTCCCCTGAAATCATGCCCCTCTTGAGACGCCTCACCTGGTTATCTGCCTGTAAACAATTCATCTTCAAAGCTGTCCATATTCCAGGCCACCAAAACCAAATTGCTGACGCACTCTCTCGCTTTCTCTTTCAGAAATTCAGAGAAATTCACATCTCAGTGGCATTCAATTTTTCGTCAAACTAATCTACGGCCATCCATGTCCTGCCATAACAAACCCCCAGATCACACTCCTAATCAAAGGAATTTAAAAAACCAACCCTACTCATCCTGATTCCAGGCAACCTCTAACCATTGATCTTTTAGCTAAATGTCTGACCTTCCTCCGCTCTGGTCACATGCCCCCAGAAACGGCAAGAACTCTAGACACTATGTTTACCCTGGCCTTTTTTGGATTCCTCAGAGTGTCTGAATTCACAACCAATTCTAAATTCAACCCAGCCATCCATCCAACCTTCTCCGACCTCCAAGTTTTAGACAAGGACACTATCCGTTTCCTGATCAAACACAGCAAAACTGATCAATTAAAAAACGGTCATTTCATCCATATCTTCAATCTCCCGACACCCATCCAGCCATATCAATCTCTTTCCTTCTTCCTTGCACACAGGGAGGCTCAAATCTCCTCTCAGCTCGACCCACTTTTCATTGATGAGAACAACCTTCCTGTCACCAGGCATTGGTTCCATAAAAAGCTTAAACACATCCTCACCCACTCTGGTATCCAAGCTCACTTGTTTTCATCTCACTCCTTTCGTATTGGAGCATCCACAACCGCAGCCCAAAAAGGTCTGCCAGACCATCAAATCAAACTACTGGGACGGTGGTCCTCAGACGCCTTTCAGTCTTACATTCGATCTGACCTCAGCCTCATCAAACAAGCCCATCTAAATCTCACTTCTCTTTAAGATAGCTGCCCTTCGAAACTCAATCAAACTTGTGCCTGTAAACCTTGTTTTATCGATGCTGCTGTGTCATGCTCCACTTTACTTGATACTACTGCTGGCTTAAGACTGCCGCTGCAGTGCCCGCCAATTTGAGACTGCCGCTGCAGTGCCCCGCCAATTTGAGACTGCCGCTGCAGTGCCCGCCAATTGAGACTGCCGCTGCAGTGCCCCACCAATTTGAGACTGCCGCTGCAGTGCCCCGCCAATTGAGACTGCCGCTGCAGTGCCCCGCCAATTCGAGACTGCCGCTGCAGTGCCCCGCCAATTCGAGACTGCCGCTGCAGTGCCCCGCCAATTAGAGACTGCAGCTGCAGTGCCCTGCCAATTCGAGACTGCCGCTGCAGTGCCCTGCCAATTCGAGACTGCTGCTGCAGTGCCCTGCCAATTCGAGACTGCCGCTGCAGTGCCCCACTCTATCCCATTCAGTCGCTGCAACACCTCAGCTGTTTTATAAACTGCCACGGCAGTTATCTGCCTACCTCAATGCTGCTGCAGTGCCATTTTCCATTCCATCTTTTTCCAATTTTGGGGGGTTCTGGACTATTGAAATAATTATGCAGATTCTTAAGTAATCATGAGCTGTTCCAATTCCCATAATTCGTGCTTGCTGTCTATTTATGCATTTATGTTTTTGGGGGGCAATCGGAGCTCGGGTAGAATATCCTCTCCGAGCCCCTCTATAGCAGACAGCAAGCCAAATCCGTTTACCACTTTTACCAAGATTATATGGGCACACAAACTCGTGAAGTGAAGTTACTAAATGTAATTTCGGGAGGAAGTACGCCCATCTAATCTTCCAATTAATACCAAGGTATAAAGCCAGCAGCTTACCTCTTCCCGTTGTTAGTTCTTGCAGCATCCCTCCTCCTCCCCGGCTCCTCCCTTTTGAATAATTTTGCCTGTTATAGGGGGGCAATCGGAGCTCGGGTAGAATATCCTCTCCGAGCCCCTCTATAGCAGACAGCAAGCCAAATCCGTTTACCACTTTTACCAAGATTATATGGGCACACAAACTCGTGAAATGTCACCCTGAAATATTTTAATACGTCATTTGACACTACAAAAACTCCTACTTCTTGAGAATCAACTGGATAATGAAAGAATGTCTCCATCTTTGCAAATTCACGGTAGATGATGTACTCCTGGGGCCTGTACCATGATGGTAGTTTAACAAACTCAGGGTTACAGGATTAGTTTTGAGTTGACAAAACCAAACCAATCTATTCAGGCTTTGTTGGTCCCATGATGCTGATCATCAGCTTTCTCTGTCAACTCAGGCTTTGATCCTGAGTTTAGGAGTTTAGCTGTGACATCAGTAGTGAACAGCCAATCACATGCTGTGGATCAGTGAAACTGAGATTAATTTCTCTCTTCTGCAGAATATTACATGATTGAAAAATAATAAGAATTTAAACAAATAGACAGGAAGAAAAGAGCTGTTTATGAAAGAGGATAACTTAAAGAAATATATTATACGTCAATGCAAGTAAAAGTTATGAAGTTAGTTTAGTTGATATATAGAGAGAATTGAACATTTAAGATCACATGTAGTCATTTTTTTAGCTTTATTTATTGATTTTAAAGCTTATTTGTATGACCTTTATATAGGCTATTAATATTAATTTTAACTAAGTGCCTATTAATGATTGATTAACTAAAATATATAAGGGTATAATTACATAAATTATATCTAAATCATTCAAAAGTATTATTATTATAAATAAGCATTGTTAAAAGCCAGACGCGTTAGTCTTTAAAAACCATTTGCTATAGTGACCTTTAATTTGGATAGAAACAGAGGGAGTGAATTTATTGCATCAGAGGCGTGTCACTTTGCTCACAGCTGATTGGTCCAATTTCAGTTTGAGATTTCTTATCCAGAACATAACCTGCCCTGGAGCAGGTTAGCCGTGGAGAGTAAGTTACTACGGAGATGAACACGGCTAAAAGTCAAACCACTTTAATGGTACCTAAAACCCAAGATTGGCACAAACTAAGCTTAAACATATCTGGCTAGCCAGCTAAACCGGCTTCATGGTATAGGCCCCTGGTCTTTATAGACAATAATATTTTCCACCAAAGCAACAATCTGATTGATTCCAACACAATTGTCTCCTTCTGTAATTCTGACGTGCACATCATTCACTACCAGTTCTCTGAATTGTAGAACATCCCCTTCAAACAAGTCTGGTACAGGCCCATTTCTATGCTCCATATTTACTTGCATTTTTGGCCACTTAACTTCAACGCTATGTTTTTGGTTGTGAACTTCAGACACTCTACGGATCACCTGAGTTAGAGGGCTGTGTGGTTTCCTGATAATTTTTTTTAATGTACACAGGTAATTTTCAAATGGAAACCCAGATATCACATCTAAATGACCATGAATCTTTACATCATCACTAAGATGAATCAACCCATGTATATTGTAGA
Organism: Gobio gobio; assembly: GCF_949357685.1. Lineage (NCBI taxonomy): Eukaryota > Metazoa > Chordata > Actinopteri > Cypriniformes > Gobionidae > Gobio > Gobio gobio. Next base: position 21,194,912 of record NC_137120.1, read on the forward strand.
CAACAAACTCAGGACCATACAATTTACTGAAGTGCTCCACAAATGACACAAGTAACCTTTTCGCAAATCCATTCAGAGCTGAACAAAGGCGGGTATTGGCTAAAATCGAGATGGCAACTGACAGCAGCATTAAGTTGTTATACATTTCCTCAGGTAACATACCCCTTAGAACAAGAGGACCGGTGTACAGAAGGAACTGCCTGAGTTCAGTTGCCTTCCACCTTAGTCTTTCTGCCAGACTCCTTGGCTTCCTAGCAAATTCAACTGGCACAAATGCCTTCAAACTTACCAGCTTTTCAGAGATCTCCTGCATGTCACGACCCGAACGACGACACCAAAGAGGGCCAGAACTGCCAAACCACAAATCTAAGAGCCTCCTCATTACTCCCAAACAAACCAAATGCATATAATCGTGAGGAAACTGACTGACCATACCGATACCCGTTTCAAGTAGAGGGGATACTGCTGTGTGATGTTCCTCATCTGTGCCCCTCGCAAATGACTCATCAGTCCTATCAGCAGCACTTACCTCTGGGAATGTCATGCGGTGACGAGCATAAACACCTGGCTGTAAACACTTATCACATCCTGCATAACCTGAATGGCCTTTCACCTGTTTGATAAAGGCTCTAGCAGGAGCATCACAAATGACCGAACTTACATTCAGAAACAAGGTTTTTGAGCCAATGACAAATCCCTCTCTCAGCATTGTCAATTCTTGAACAAGGGCACCAAGATACTCTTGCAATGAAGTGGGTTTAGTCTCACCCCAGAACAAAGCAATTAACAGTGGCCTGCTGGAAACATAATCTTTGTGAGAAATTTCATCATCCTCCTCCTCATTATCTTCAGAGACCTCATCCTCACTCACCACCTCAGTGTCCACAACTTCACCAAAGTCACTACTTACCATCTCATTGTGCTCTATGACACCTGTGCAAAGACTTCTTTGTACCTCTAAAATTCTGTCATTTGTCCCTTTTATGGCTCGCTTGCGCATGTTACTCCACTGGGACCGCTCCATTGTGAACTGGGGAAAACCAAACAAAGACATTTGTTAACGCTACTGATTTATTTAGAGAGAAAAGAGAGGAGAAAGCACTTTGTATGCATGTCTTGAACAGTGTATGTCCCAAGTAGTCTAGGCTGTACTGTAGGGTAAACCTTAGTCACATAAAAAACAACTCCCCTGCTCATTTGATTTATTTGTATTGAAAATTTTCAAATTTCATTAAACATACGCTGAACGAGGCATACAATGTTACACTAGCCAAATAAAACAGCCCCATTCAAAAATACTTAGAAAAGGTAATGAAAAATATTTCATGTTGAAGCCTGCAGCTTATTGATAATTTAATTGCATGTAAAAATCTGTCAGGCTCAATTGTGGAATAAGATAGAAACCATGCAATGAACACAGGAATGGGACATTTTTTGTTGGTGAGAGTCTAAAAACAAAAACATCCAGACTTCGACGCAATTGGATAACACTATGACTGTCATCAGTTTAGCTATCTTATACCGCCTATATCAGATACACCGATATGATTGGCTCCCCGCGATACAAGTGGCAAAAGTAGTGTGCATCATTACTCATTGCCAGAGTGTCTCGCAGAGACAATTAAAATTGTGCTCTTGCGAGAACTTTGGAGTTTCCAGGGTACAAGAAGGCTGTGGTATATCGATTTTCAAAAAATGCGAACTCATAGCTGCCAACTTTTGAGTTTTGCTTGGAGTGAGATTTTGTTGTTGGGATATAAAAAAAAATAATCTTGAATCACAATAAGTGTTTTGTGATCAAACGTCAAAACGTTTTAGCTTCTAAACTGAATTGTATTAGGTTTAGTGACAACATGTTACAATTTTTGCTACGTTTTTTATTATTGCTTGAAACAAATTTCAGGATTTCAATTCAGTTAAATTCTTGTGATTTGATGTAATATTGACTAATTTGGATAATATTAGGTACACAAGATAGCCCTGATAGCAATAGACTCCGGGGCAGATCCGCCTTCAGGTCGCCAGGTCCGCTGCTCAATTTGTCCATACGCACAGAATTTGCCCCGCCTCCACAAAGCGCACTGTCAACTCGCGGACTCACAACAGACGCTGGGCGGATTCTCTGAGCGAAAACACGCCTTTTTAAAACTGTCATCTCCTCACAGTGGAAACGCCAGAGCCGGTCGGTAAACACGGGACACGGTAAGAATAGTTAAAATATGCTTTATTTGTACATGTACGTAGCCAGTAACATACCTGTTTATTGTTTTGCTTTGTGTTTTTAATTCTGAAATGATCGATTCGTGGCAAACCAAGTTAGCTCTTCATCACATTGTCATTAGCAGATTTGAGTAAAAATTAATCTGGTAACATAAATAACTTGCAGAAAAAAGCTATTTGGACGGAATTTCTTTATCTCTCTGGGAGGTGGGGTGATTTAATTAGCATTCTGAGCGCATATTTTCACCCCTTTCCAGTAAAATAGCAGACGCTAGCTAATGTTAATGTTAAGTTAGGCCCAACGTTAAAGGATAACTAAACCCCTGCTCAGAGCTTAACTCCACCCACTGGCAAATTTAGAAAAATGCTGGAAAAGTGGGCAGAGCCCAGCGGAGACAGAGGGGACGAACCGAGGGTGGGGCTGAGCGGAGGGCGTGCACCTGAGACCCGCAGGGACAGATTGATTGACAGCTGTCAGACTCGCGAGTCGCAGAGATGGAGAATGACTAGAGTGACGCCAGCTTTGCAACAGAGCGGTCATTCTCCTACCTTCACCTGAATTGGAGGAGGGTGAATTGTCTGTAGAGTCAGACACAGACCCAGAGCCTTATCAATGCGAGCCGCTGGCTCAAACTGCGTTAACTCCCGATGCAGACGATGCCAGTGAAGCAGCAGCGCAAGAGAACCGACCTAATCTATGAACAGTCAAATCCTTATACTAAATGCCACTAAAAATAGATCAGATATCTGATATACATACGATGTATTTTCATTCAAATTAACGTAACTGAATCAGCGCAGCAGCGCAGGACCAATAAGTTCAGACCTAAAAGCCTATTATAAACAGATTTTCTCAAATAAGTTAGACTATATACGCCAGCACATTACAGTATTGTTATTCGTCACCGCGTCCGCGGCAACCACTTGCGTGTCAGGGTTTGAAAGCGCGTCTCATGTATGAAACTTATCTGTACACATGACAGGCGGCAATAATATCGCAAGAAAAGCCTGACGTGTACTGACAACTGCATTATTTAACCGCATTTTCTTCAATACAATGTTAAAGCAAGTGTCATGTCAGTTTCATTCATAATGTTTCTACTTCATGTAACATGACAGTTCATACTGGAGTGAAGTCGTTCTCATCATGTGATTGGGGGAAACATTTCTGAGGGCGTGGTAAGCTCGTGCCAGGGGCGCGGATAGTGAGCCGTTGGAAGTGCCATCCTACGTCACGATGTACCACAACGTCCAATAGGAAAATTCAACTGCAGTAGCCACCGTTCAACCTTAAGAGGGCAGCACTTTGGCGGTTTTACACCATATTTTATAGAATTAAAACACTTTATACTCAAATGTCAAAACATTTACTCGAATCAATGAACAGCATTAATAAAGCCCCAGTATTACAGATCATTAACTAAAAAAGTTGGTTTAGGGTTTAGTTACCCTTTAACTTTACCGGCTTTTTTCACTGAACTAACGTTACTGGTTGTTTACATTTTTGACAATTCTCCACCTCCCCATGTTAATGTTGTTTCAGATTATTAATTCATATTATTAAATTATAAGATACTGTGTGTGTGTGTGTGTGTGTGTGTGTGTGTGTGTGTGTGTGTGTGTGTGTGTGTGTGTGTGTGTGTGTGTGTGCGTGCGTGCGTGCGTGCGTGCGTGCGTGTGTGCGTGTGTGTGTGTGGGCATGTTTTTTTGAAATATCAGGAAACAAATGTGTATAATGACATGGGTATGACGTAGGTATTACAAAAAGAGGGTGAAATATGAGGACGTTCCCCATGTCCTCACTTTTCAAAATGCTTATAAATCACACAGAACAAGGTTTTTTTCACATAAAGTAAACTGCACAGTCTCCTGTGAGGGTTAGGTTTAGGGGCAGGGGCAGTGTAAGGGGATAGAAAATACGGTTTGTACGGTATAAAAACCATTACGCCTATGGAATGTCCTCACATTTCACAAAAACAAACGTGTGTGTGTGTGTGTGTGTGTGTGTGTGTGTGTGTGTGTGTGTGTGTGTGTGTGTGTGTGTGTGTGTGTGTGTGTGTGTGTGTGTGTTATTTTGCAGCTTACAGCTCATTCAAGGGCCACCAGTCTGTTTTTGGAGTATTTAATCTTTTCCCAAACATCTGAGTAAAGTAAGTTTAAATACTGTTTTAATACCATTTATATGCGTTGACATGCACATTCGTAAACAAATTATATTAAATAAACCAAAGACTATAGATATAGAAATTATTCAGATGATTCACTCCCATTACTATGAATGGGAGAAACAGCAACGTGCAATATGGCAGAACACGTCCTGTAAAAAAGTTAAAGAGCCAATCGCTGCTTGTTAAAGTCATTGCATCACTGCAGCAGCCGTTAGAAAGGGATAGTTCACCAAAAAATGTAAATCCTGTCATTAATTCCTCATGTTGTCCCAAACCCATCAGACCTTTGTTCATCTTCTGACACAAATGAAGATATTTTTGATGAAATCCGAGAGCTCTCTGTCCCCTCCATAGATAGCAATTTAATGAACACTTTCAAAGGCCAGAAAGTAAGCAAAGACGTTGTTAAAATGGTCCATGTGACTCCAGTGGTTCAGCCTTAATGTTGTCAAGTGACGAGAATATTTTTGTGCGCAAAACAGAAATTACTACTTTATTTAACAACTTTGTTCTAGCCTGTGTCAGACTCCTACGGATTTTCTGTTGGTCAGCTCCTGCTTCATCACACGCATGCGTTGTGGTGCTCACGTGAACAGCATTGGCTGCCATAGAAAGCTGTACTATTTACAACGTAAACTACGTAGGAGACTGACACAGGCTAGAACGAAATTGCTGAAATAGTCATTTTAGTTTGTTTTTTGCGTACTAAAGTATTCACGTGGCTTCATAATATTAAGGCTGAACCATGGAGTCACATTAACTATTTTAACAATATCTTTACTAACTTTCTGGGGCTTAAAAGTGTGTTCATTAAATTGCTGGCTATAGAGGGGTCAGAAAGCTCTCAGGTTTAATCAGAAATATCTTCATTTGTGTTCTGAAGATGAATGAAGATCTGATGGGTTTGGAACGACTTGAGGGTGAGGAATTAATGACAGAATCGTAATTTTTGGGTCAACCATCACATGCTCATTAATTAAGTTCTTAACATGGTGGATATGGGTTTGTCTTTGAGCATGAAGAAGTTTTGTGTGTGCAGCATAGAACATTGTAGCCAGAGCTACTTCTCTACCGCAAGACGCATGCAGTTTTGTTTATTAACCGCTAGAGAGCCGAAAGTAACATAGTGTACCTATAAATGTCAGATTGTACACTTTTGTTTTAAAGGCAGTGGCTATTTGTATACAGGTAGCTCCAATGTGATTGCATGTAATTTTATGAAAATCTGCTTGTGTATTACAGGTGCTGTGAGAGAGAGCCATGTATCCCGTGCCTCCACTGGTGACATTATAAAACATGTAATACGGTGGTGGTTCAGCCTGGCAGCAGATAAGCTCAAGGAGCCGTCCCACTGCCAGCACCCAACAGTAGCGTTTCAGGGTTTCACTGTTAACTTCTGTGTTGTGAAATGTTCATTTAAAAACAGTTAAAATAAAATCAAGGTTTTAAATAAATTATGTTTTATGTATTTTATTATTTTTTTTCTCTTCATCAATCTTCAAAAAATGTAAGCATTAATTGTTTAAAGTTGTTTCTTGAGCAACCTTTTAAAAAAGTGTTATTTTTCCTTAAATAAAAAAAAAATTGTACTGTAATGTGCTCAAATAATAAAACTATAAAAATAATTAATTACAGACTTGTTTTTTACATTTATAGTCTGTATAAATTACTTTTTTTTACAGTTTTATTGGCTAAATAGGATTAATTATGATTTTCAAGTTTTGAATGATTAAATCATGTTTTATTAATAAAAGCAGATATTAAATATTCAAGCTTTTATAGAGCAATCCAGTCTATCTAACGTTGGTCCATTATATTTTAAATATTTCCGTGTAGCTAGTTTTTGCCAGAATACTAGTTTTGAATGAGGATCTGAAATGTATCCAGACCGAATGACCCACTTAATAAACGGGTCCAGATCGGATCCGCGGCGGATCAGCTGCTTTATAAACGGGTCCAGATCAGAGCCGCGGCGGATGAGCAGCTTTATCAGCGGATACGGGGCGGATCTGCCCAGGATCTGGTCTGGATCCGTAATCCTTATCTGTTCCGGATCCGCTGCGCTGTGCAAGTGGACTCCGTTCCGGACCCGTTTTGCGGATCCGTTCCGGAGCTTGTGATACCTCCGGGGCGGATCCGTTCCGGAGTCCGTTTGCTATCTGGGAGGCATTAATTTTTCTCAAGAAAAAAAATCTCACCTAGTGCCTTATCAGCTGGTAGTATTACAAATAATCCAAATTAAATATAAAGTTATTATAATAAACTTAAATTAAAAACGTTTAAAAAGAAAAAGAAAAAAAAAAGCCCAAAACTAAATGGAAAACATGTCAAACTCAAATTTAGAATAAGGCTGGCGCATCCCTCATGTACACTAGTAGGCAGAATGAAGCGGGAAAATGCCTCTTGCATTCTTTCGTTGACCACCAGACAGAACGACAGGCACCATCTTGACCACGCCATGCGGAGTAAAAAGAAGTAGTGGATTTTATACAGATTTCTTCAAACAAATTGAATACTCTAAAAATGTGCATATGCCATTATAATACCAAAAAACTGCCCATCCATACGCCATATGCAATTTTCTCATCAAATTCCTGTCATCTAAAGCCCTATTCGGACGTGATTAGTTTAACATGGGGAGGTGGGGGTAAAGTAATAATTACCAGAGGTTCTCTGTGATTTTACTCCACTAGGGGTGTAGCTTCTTCCTGGGTGCTGGCTCGTGGCGCCTCGCTGACAGATATTTGTAGAGCTGCGAGCTGGGCGACACCTAACACGTTCACTAGATTCTATAGCCTCCGTGTAGAGTCGGTATCTTCCTGTGTGCTCACTTCCCATAGTCAGTAACCCTGAAGTGCCTGTTCTAGTGTCGGCTTGCTGTGCCACTCCCTTCCCCACGGAACTGATACGTGCGCTTATTTGCTCCAGTCGCGTTCCCCAGATCGGCGAACCCTGACGAGTACAGGCGGTACAGACGGGGTCTGAGGGGCTCTTCGCGGGGCGCTGGAAGTGGTAGTAACTGTGGCGTTTTCCAAAGGGATCCCAATTCGTCGATGACGTCCGACATAAGTCGAACATGACCGACTGAAAAGGAACGTCTCGGTTACATATGGTCACCCTCGTTCCCTGAAGGAGGGAAAGGAAACGTACGTCCCGTCGCCACAGTTGCTGTACCATCACTGCATGGCCGAGTCACTAGTTTGGCTCCTCAGTGAATTTCAGTGAACTCAGTGAGTCTTTCTCTTCGCACAAACGCCTATTCGGCTACAAAGTGAATGAAAACAGTGCGCTGCTCTCGCTTCCGGTTTATACCCGCAGCGTGGGGTGGAGCGCGAGATGCAAATCTCGCACACCAATGGCCCATTGACCTGTTCTCTATATCTCAAGGCTGATAGGGGCTCTCTGAAGTGATCCCCAATTCATTGGTGACGTCCAACGTACGTCTCCGTTCCCTCCTTCAGGGAACGAGGGTTACCATACGTAACTGAGACGTTTTCTTTATTTGGTGGTGTTTTTTCTATTTGCATGTGTTTTCTTCACTTGCAGAGCGTTGAGCTCTCACAGCCACCAAATGTATTGCTCGTATAAATAGCATTGTTCTACAACATACAATAAAAGTTTTTGATTTGATTTTTATGCTTTTAGAACACAACCAGTTTATTTGTACAGTATATCTGAGGATAGATTGCAACGTGAGGGATGACATCTCTCTGTTATTCTATCCTTTGCATTACAGATGAGCATCACAGATGGTGAAATCTACATCAAGCTCTCATAACCAGACTGCATAATGCAGAGATGCTGAAGAGAAGCCGTCCGTTGCTTTAGGGGGCAGTATTAAGCCTTTCTCCATTCTTACAGATTTGTTTGATTTGTACACTAATGAATTATGCTGTCAAGACCACGGCCAGCTGTTTCCTGTAAGCAATGTTTTCCTTTTGCCTGCCATATTATGCTTTATCATACTCATAATTACGGTGGCCCAGTAGTGCACAACACAACGAAATTTAAAAAGCATACATAAGTTCACAACACAACGAAATAAATCCACAACACAACGGAATGAAACCACAACACAACGAAATCAAGCCACAACACAACGAAGTCAAGCCGCAACACAAAGAAAAATCCACAACACAACGAAATCAAGCCACAACACAACGAAAAATCCACAACACAACGAAAAGTCCACAACACAACGGAAATGCTCCCAACCACTAGGGGACTCTCGGAGTGCGCTAAAGTTAGTTTTTCTTGCATTGTTCTATATAGATTCGCCAATCTTACAAATATTTAAACACTACGATCAGTTTTAAGTGTGCAGTTGTATATCGACATGAAATATCAATTAAAAATCACTTACGTGCATAATAGCTGCATATTTATACTCGAGAACGCTTTGACCCGCTGCCTCGGCGCTAAGGGAGCGTCTGCCAATTCCACCAAGTTGAAATAATTTGTATGAATTAAATTAACTTTTTTTTTTTTTTTTTTCAAATCCAATGTTGTGTTGTGCATTATTAAGTCAATTTTACCAATACAATCAAGCTGTGGAATTTTAACATGTCTGTTTTTAAATGTTAAAAAGTAATTTTAATTCATACAAATTATACATTTCAACCAATTGGTGGAATTGGCAGACGTTGCCTTAGCGCCGTGGTATCGGGTCAAAGCATTCTCGAGCATAAATATGCAGCTATAATGCATGTAGGTGATGTGATTTAAAATTAATATTTCATATAGATAAACAATGGTTAGCCTACATACTGTTGAAACTAATTGTGGTATTGATTTCTTTGTAAGATTGCCAACTCTATAGAACAGTGGCAACTTTACAGCGCTCCGAGTGCCCCCGAGTGGTTGGGAGCATTTCCGTTGTGTTGTGGCTATTTCGTTGTGTTGTGGATTTTTCGTTGTGTTGTGGCTTGATTTCGTTGTGTTGTGGATTTTTCTTTGTGTTGTGGCTTGATTTCGTTGTGTTGTGGTTTCATTCCGTTGTGTTGTGGATTTATTTTGTTGTGTTGTGAACTTATGTATGCTTTTTAAATTTCGTTGTGTTGTGCACTACTGGGCCACCGTACATAATATATGTTTTTTTCTGCTATTCGGCTAAACTACACTGAGACAAAAAATGGTTGTTGACCTTTCAGTCTACAGTCAGTCTAGACCTTACAGTCTAATTCATCGGATGTAGGTGACTTGTGGGCAACTAGTTTGGATGTTTATTGAAGATTTTAGGGTTTGGCTTTAATCGAACAACATTGCTTTTAACAAAAATAGTTTTATTAATGTTTATTCTGTTTCTACATGATGCAAGTTTCTTGATATTGTGGTTTGGAGGCACATGTAGAGGCAGTGCAAAATGTTGCATGTAAAGTCTGAGGTACTAAGTGTAGGTTTAGGTGTTATGGTGTGATAGTGGTTCAATGTTGATGTTAGGGGTAGGTTTGGGGTTAGTGGCATTCTAATTTCTTCTGATTCCAGTGGTAAGTTTAGAGAGAGGTTTAGGACTGTGTGCATTTGTTGATCCAGGACCAACACAAGATGTTGATCCAGCAACGTGTCCTAGTTGACAAAATCAGTCCCCGGTGTAGGATTTCTGTGACTGTAACGTGTCAAACAAGACTCGCTTGCTTGTGGTCCTTCCAGTCTCAAATGCCCCTGACATTTAGGTGTCTGCAGGGAATGGATAAATACCACAGAGCAAATACTTTATCAGAGGTTGAGCTGCCTGAACTGTACACAACATTTTCCCGTAACTAGCAGATACTGATCTCTCCTGGTTTCACGGGAGTAGGAACCAGACCTTTCGGCATGTAACTTTAAGGGTCACTGCCTCCACCGGTGGTGTGAATCCTGTGAAAGGTGCATGGGGGGTTCTCTAAAGGTTGATGGATGTTTTATATAAACCACCTTTTAGAAGACAGTGAACTTATCTAGACTGGAGAGTGGGTAGAATTATGCATAGTTGTGTTAGTGAGGGCTTTATTGAAGGATGATATGTCTGGGATTGATGCTTTTTTAATATACACTACACAAAATGTAAGTTTATTACTCAGTATGTATCTAAACATTCTTTAATCAAGATACGTTTACTTTAGAAGCAAAATTACATAAGATACTAAGGGCCCTATTTTAAGGATCAGAGCGCATGGTGCACTTATAGCGTGTCCAAATCCACTTTTGCTAGTTTAACGACTGAAAAAACGGCTTGCGCGGCAGTTGCATGGTCCAAAAGGGTTGTACATAGTCTCTTAATGAGTCATGGGTGTGTTTTAGGCATAACGTGCAATAAACCAATCAGAGTCTCATCTTGCATTCCCTTTAAAAGCCAGTTGCGCTTGCATAATGGCGGATTAACAATTTACATGCAAGCGGAAAGACTAAACGCCTCTCCAGAGAGAATAATTTGATTTTTAATATTTAAAATGTTTGTGTGCTGCTGTATGTTGTTTACCCGCCTATAGGAACATATTACTAACGTGCCCTTTAAATAACACAAAAAAGACTTTAGACCAGGTTTTTGTTGGTCAATGGCACAGTCGTTTTCAGTTTCTCAAAATAGCAACGCGCCAACAATGCGGCTGAACACACCTCATTTTCAGACCAGCACACCCATGGGTGAACAGATGGGTACAAGCTTTTTAATTTGCTTTTTAAACAATGTGGCACTGGACGTGAAAATGATAACTATGTCGGGCTGAAACTAGCAAAAAACACTTGTGTTGTGCCTGCCGTTGCATTGCGCCGGGTGTATGATAGGGCCCTACGAGTTAATATCAAAATTTTTCCGACCACAGTGGCAAAAATTCTGTCTTGTTTTAAGCAAAAGCTCACTTAATTTTGATACATTTTTCAGAAACAAAACTTACTGTATCTTATGTCATTTTTCTTCTCAAGTAAATGTATCTTGATTTAAGTGTTTTGATATTTGTACTGGAAAACAAGGCCAAAATAATGAGGAAGAAAAAAAACTATTTTTGCACACAGGTAGACATAACTTAGGCTCTGGCATTAAGAAGCATTTTCCTCGATCGAATCACACGTAGACAATGCTAAATACAGGTGTAAACGGGGTCTAAAGCGTGTAGAGCTTGTCCACTTTCAACCACTTCCAGAGGTAGTTGAAAACGCATAAATGATTCATGTGGTCAAATGTGTTCACACAGCCAGAAAAGACCGCCTACTGACCTAATGCGTAAACATTATGGGAAGCGCACTAGCCAGATGGGATTTAAACTTTGTTGGCTGAAAACCCAAGTTTGGTTTGAGGAGGAAAAATGTACCAAGCATGATGTACGCTCACCATTCCTGATTTCTAACACACACTCACAGTGTTCATCGTGGTCTTGCGACTCATACATTTACCCACCCATTGACCCTCTCCTCGAAGAAATCAGGACGGAAGTGGTTTAAAGGGACAAAAGCGACAGAATTAAAACACCAGGTGAAAACGGGAATGTGTCTCCCTTGTCTACTTGTGATCTGATCGACCAAAACGCATCTTAAAACCAGGTGTAAACAGGGCCTATTTATAGTTGGAATCACTTTTAGAACGATTCTTTCCAGCTGATAAACAATAAAAACATTGACAGCCAATCAGAATCCATCCTGCTTCATAAAGCTCAAGCATTTAATGTGGCAGACGACAAAACTGCAGTGCATGCTTAGAATAAACAGAATGATATTGTGTGTTGGTGTGGATGCTATTATAGATAATTTTCTTGGTGTGAACGGGGTCATAACACTTACTCCTAAACCTAACCATACCACAAAATCATCAGGAGTAAATGTGAAAACAATGTGTAGTTACACAGTAAATCCATAGTTTTGTAGGTCACCTTCACTTTTTTTATTTATATCGCACTTTTTACAATGCAGATTGTTTCAAAGCAACTTCACAGTGTTAACAGGAAAATAATGCAACAGGATTTGATTAGGCTGTAGCCACTCTGGAGAAAACAGTAATGTTATCGTCAAGCTCAGCAGTTCTCATATAGAGTCAATGCGGGCAGATCAGTAATATAGTTGAATATTTCGTGTATTTATGTTAATACATATAGTTAAGGCCAACTAATATAAAGTTTGACAACATTTTAAGGAATTGTTGGTTCATTACTGACGTGAATATGGTTTGAAAAGTATGATTATGTGTACACAAAATTACAATTCTGTCATCATTTACCCTTGTGTTGTTCCAAAAATGATGAACACTCTGTAGAACACAAAAGGGGATCTGTCTATTTTTCTTCACGAGACAATGAAAGTGAATGGTTATCAGGGGCTGTCAAGCTCCAAAAATGACAAAAAATAGCAAAGTAATCCACACTATGTCTATATGTCCATATAGTCTTTTAAAGTTATTTGATAGCTTTGTGTGAGTTTTATTTTAAGCCACTGAAAAGAAAATCTAACTAAATTCTTGCAAAAAACAATCCATATATACAAATCACTACTGTTTCCAGCTGAAATGAACAGGAAAACACCAACAACATTGTTATGATTAAAAAAACAGGATTATCAATTAATAAAGACACATTTTTATGCAGTTCCTTGGACAATACTAAGGAAACTTGTTTCTGCCATAGAATAAAACATTTTAAAAGGTAATTGTGACTTTATCTCACAATTGTGAGTATCTCAGAATTGCGAGATATGAATGCGCAATGGCTGCATCGTTATAAAGTCAGAATTGCGTGATTTAAAATCAGAATTGCAAGAAAAAAAGTCAGAATTGCATGATATAAAGTGCAATTGCGAGTTATAAAGTCAGAATTGTGTTATAAAGTCAGAATTGCGAGATACAAAGTCAGAATTGTGATATAAAGAGTCGCAATTATCTTTTTAATTTTTTTTATTCCGTGGCGGAAACAAGCTTCCATACAATGCTGTTATGAACAGTGTTGGGGAAAGTTACTTTTAAAAGTAATGCGTTATAATATTGTGTTACTCCCTAAAAAATTGACAGTGCCGGGGTTTAGTGAGGTCTGTGACAGGAAAGAGAGTCAGGAGACAAGTAAGCCGTAAGTCGGTCAAGTGCAAATAATGAACACCTGGAGATCAAAAGCATAGTGTAGAGGTGGCCGTTAATCCGCACCTCAGGCATTTTCCTGGCGGCTCATTGTAATCCCATGGCTGGACATTTGGGACCGGGAACAACATTAAATCGTCTCATGGCCCATTTCTTTTGGCATTCACGAGAATGTGCGCAGGTGGTGCACGTCTTGTCGTGAATGTCAGCTGGTAAATCCACCGGCCGCTCCAAAAGCGCCATTGCGCCCTCTTCCATTGATGCAGGTCCCCTTCTGTTACGGCTGCGAATGAGAGACATGAGGATCCAATAGCGATATAGTAAATACTCATTTATTTCAGTATGACTGAGACAGTACTTCGAACAAAGTCACAAAAAGAAGCAAAGGAGACAGGTCAGGCAGATCCTAGCAGAGCGGCAGGTGCAGGCAAGCAAACCCAGGCAGATCGGTGCAGGCAGAACAATCCCAGACTGGCAGCAAAGCAGGGACGCAGCGGGCAACACGGCACAGCGGAATCCAGGAACCGGAATGGAGATCACACAGAGGGAACAGGAAACACACGCTGACGAACACACACAAGGGAAGCCTGAAACGATATGACAATGAGAGTGGGTGAGAGACCTGCATATAAAGCCTGGTGATTGAGTGCAGCAGGTGGAGGTGATGAGCACCGTAATCAGTGACCACGCCTCCACACAACCTCACATGCACAGAGAAAAGGAGACAATAAATTAATGAACCGTGACAGTTTCGAAAGAATTGGGATGGACCTAATCGGGCCATTAGAATGATCTGCACGGGGGCATCGCTTTGCATTAGTGATAGTGGACTATGCAACACGATACCCGGAGGCAGTAGCACTCCGTAACATTTCGGCGAAAAGTGTTGTGGACGCTCTGTTTTGTTTAATCACCCGTGTGGGGATCCCGAAGGAGATCCTCACAGATCAGGGCACTGCGTTTATGTCACGTACTTTTCGCGAACTATGAATTATTGGGCATTAAATCGATTCATACCAGCGTCTATCACCCACAAATGGACGGACTGGTACAGCGATTTAACCGCACGTTGAAAACCACGATTTGTAAGTTTGTCCACAAAGACGCCAAAAATTGGGATAAATGGTTAGAACCCCTCTTATTCGCTGTGCGCGAGGTCCAGCAAGCCTCCACATGGTTTTCCCCCTTCAATCTACTTTACGGACGTCAATCACGCGGGGTGCTAGACGTCCTGAAGGAAACTTGGGAGGAGGGACCTTCTAAATTAAATGAAATTCAGTATGTCCTGGACCTGAGAACAAAACTCCACACTTTGGGGTTGCTTTCAATGGAGAACAGGCTCAGGACAAACAGACCCGGCTGTATAACAGGGGTGCTAAACTGCGAGAATTTACACCGGGAGAGAAAGTCCTTGTATTGCTGCCCACATCAAGCTCTTAATTACTGGCAAAGTGGCAAAGACCCTTTGAGGTTACACAGCGAGTCGGGGATCTCAATTATGAGGTGTTGCGCACGGACAGGGGCAGGGCACGTCAAATTTACCACTTAACCTCCTTAAAAAATGGAGCGAGGCGGACCCTTGGGACAGAGGAAGATCTCGGGCTAGAAGTGACTGCTAACACAAAATCTATCGCTCTGGCCCCAGGAGGAGATCACCTTTCACCCTCTCAGCTCACTGATGTGGCCAAGTTGCAAGCAGATTTTGCGGACATGCCGGGCATGGTAGTTTGCAGCCGGCCGCATCGTCTTCCTGAACACAAGAAAAAAGTGGTTCAGGACGAGTTAGAAGCAATGCTTGAAACGGGCGTAATAGAAGAGTCACACAGTGATTGGGCCAGCCCGATAGTTTTAGTGCCTAAAACAGACAGCTCGGTGTGTTTCTGTGTGGATTACCGCAAAGTAAATGCTGTGTCGAAATTCGACGCGTATCCAATGCAGAGGATTGACGAATTGCTTGATCGGCTAGGCACCGCTCGATTTTATTCAACACTGGATTTGACGAAAGGATACTGGCAGATCCCTTTATCACCTTTTCCAAAGAAAAAACAGGTTTCACAACGCCGTTTGGGTTGCACCAATTTGTCACGCTTCCTTTTGGGTTGTTCAGGGCTCTGGCCACATTTCAGCGTCTCATGGACCGTATTTTACGGCCCCATGCTGCATATGTCACTGCCTATCTGGATGAGATTGTCATTTATAGCAATGACTGGCAGCGACAAATGGAGCATGTCAGGGCAGTCCTGAGAGCGCTGAGGGTGGCTGGACTGACGGCCAACCCAAAGAAGTGTGCAGTTGGGCATGTGGAGGTCGGGTGTGTGGCATACTGTGGGGTTTCAGTCAGGGCCTTCACTAACGATCAACACACCCCACGCCGCTGCCGTAACAACACCATACACACACACACACACACACACCGATACATATACAATACAATCATGCACTGTATGCACTACTGTTACGAACCCCGCTTTCAAATTGCTCGTTGGGAAGGGGGCAAGCAACATAAAAGGACATGTGAGGCAAAAAGGCAATTTAACTATTTATTGATACCACTGCACTCACGTCTTACTGTTTAGGCAACTGGTGAAATGAATCAAAATCAACTCACTGACATAAATACTCTTAAACAAACAAACAAAAACACAGAACAACAAAAATATCAAAAGAGACACAGATAAGCACAGCTTGTCAGCTAACGTTACTGGTTTGACATCAGGATGCACATAAAGCTCGCGCAGCCCGTCATCCGCAGCGGCCATAGCTTATTTCACATAGATCGCTCACAACCCGCGAAAAGTTAAAACGGCAGATGACATCAGCGGGGGGTAGCGCCGACACATCACTGGGCCTTTGGGGCACTGATGACCCACGTCAGTCAAAGTTATGATCCAATGGAAAATGGCAGCTTCAACTGAAGGCTTGCTATTCTACTTGTGCTGGTCCACGGAGCTGTGATGCGTTTAGATGATGAAAATACAGCTCAGCCTCACAAAAATAACCACATTCTTTCTGGAAATACAATTGTAGCGTACTGAAATAGAGAGTAATTAAATTCTCTGAAAAAGAGTGTCTAGCTATCGGGCCGTCCTCACCCTCCGATATTACCTCCTGGGGCAGGAATTCACCCTCTGTTCGGACCACGCTCCCCTGCAGTGGCTACACCGCATGAAGGATACCAGCGCGCGGATCACCCTTTGGTATCTAGCTTTACAGCCTTTTAAGTTCAAGGTGATCCACAGGCCGGGGGCGCAGATGGTGGTGGCCGACTTCCTCTCCAGGGAGGAGACAAGTAAGCCGTAAGTGGGTCAAGTGCAAATAATGAACACCTATGTCTTGTTCCAGTAATTGACTTGGAGAGACCGGATATAATGCTGCATTCCAGACGACCCGTAAGCCGTGTTTTTCCAACCTTCTACCCATGAAAGTGCACTGGAACGGCAGTCAAACCCGTGACTTCCCATCCGTGAACTCGTACTAGATCGATGTACTCCCAGTTATGAGATCTGACATCACAGAGCTCTCGAAACAACAACAACAGCCCTGTACGGATGAGGTGTTTATGAAACAAATATACAATTAACGTTAAATATAAGGTAAAACAGCTTCTCTTGTTGTATGCGCCATTTTTCCCCTCTGTTCCCTCAAATAAGCAAGTAAGCACCTTTGGCTATAGAAATGATTGTAAATTTAGTATAAGCCTCATACGGTCCGCCATGCTTTGTTTACATCTAGCTACCACACGATTCCTTGCACTCAGGCAGTTTGGCGTGACTTTGCCTGGAACGCTACAAAGTCATGAGTCGGTGTTTGAAGTTGTAACTTACGGGCTCAAAAACCTGCCAGGAACGCAGCATAAGCCACCAGAAAGAGAGCTTCCAGGAGAGAGACGGACAGGAGACTCGGGGACATACACACAAGGAGAGGAGAGCAACTGGATTGTGATTGACAACTTTTGATTTATTTTGTGAAACGCCTGTGGGCGTGTGCTGTGTTAAGAGAGTGTGTGAAACAATAATAAAAGCCACCCGATTCTCCATTAAGCCAACCCTGCCTTCTCCCTTCCTTACTCATATCGAACATTGTTACAGTAACTAATTGCATTACTTAGTTACTTTTTATTGAAAGTAATTTTTTTAAAAAGTTAAAAAAAAGTACTTTTTTTTAATAAAAACAAAAAAGTTATATTTTTGGAAAATGTAAAGGCCCTTTCACACCAAAAGTGAAATGAATAAGCCTCAGGTTGAAGGAAATGCAAATTCACACCTATACAGAAAGATTCACACCTGTGATGTGGAGAGAGTCTCGTGACGGTGAAACACGAGTCATGATAAAAGAGCTCAAAGACATGTAGAAGCAAGCTAAAATGGCATGGTTGCTTCAGCGAATGCGATTTTATCTCACATTTGTTTGTTTTTTTAGACACTATCGGTAGGTTTAAAGGGGTGGTAAAACACATTCTTTTGAAGGCTTGACTGTGTTTGTGGGGTGCACTGTAACGTGTTCATGCTTCGTTTTAAAAAAAAATTGCCTTATTTTTCATATATTTGACCTTTATTCTACACTGCTCTGTCCCTCCTTGTAAAACGGTCTGATGCTTTCCGGGATGTATGAAGCCAGTCCCTCAAAAATACGCAGTGGGCTCGGATTGGTTAGCTGGCCCAGTGTGTTGTGATTCGCTAAACGCCTAGTGCACGTATGTCGGAAACGTCACGCCCCTTACCGGAGGCTGTGCTTTGGTCAGTGTTAGAAACAACGGCGTCAATAAAACCATATGAGCCCGAATCAGACCCAGAACATTTGAGTGAAGATGATCGAGCAGAACCTGTTCAGTCCTCAAGAGTAAAGACTGCGGATCTATAATCGCTACTGAATGGCACTTTAACTTTTGTATTTTTAGAACGATTATAGCCAAATATCTGTCGCAAGAACTGACCCAAAACAAACACTAAGCACTGGCTTTAACTAGTAAGTTAGCCAAATCACACACAGAACCATGTTTAGCATGCCTGTAGATAAACAATACATAAAAGCTCTAATCAAAGAATCATTTACACTAATGTCAGGTTCGCTGTTGAGATTTTAACGTTAGTGTTTGTAATGTTAGGTGTTCGTCGGATAACGTTAAGTATGAATGAGCATTTAACAGACTGGTTTGCAGAACAGCGTTGTCATCTGTTTACTTCCTTGCTACAACCTATTACAGGAAAACACATCGATGAAAAATAAATCAGACTTACAGGTTGTGGCCCGTGAACAGCTTCTGTTTGTAAATCCAGCTTTCAGGACAAGCCGTTGTGCATATCCTGTATTGAACTCGCAAAGTTTGTGGAAGTTTGTGTTGTCCTCCGTGAAATGTGCAGCGCGCGCGTCGTGCATCCACGCACCGGCAGTGTTTTTTTCACGCAGCTGACGTTGTGCAAATCTGGCATTGAAATCGCGAAGACGGTGGATGTTTTCCTCTGTTAGATGTGCTGCAGGGAGCCCTGCGCGCGCCTGATTCCCCGCTGACTCAAACACACGTGCATATAACATGTTTTATGTTTTACTGCAACGCACCCCCGTCCCAAGGAAGGCTGAACAGAGCAAGTACCCCAGACCTGCAATCCGGATGAAAATAACAGCGTTTCCTCAGCATCGCGGCAACAACACTCCAGCCTACTATACCACAACAGCGCCGCGATACAAAATGGCCTCACCCCCCCTTATTTAATATTCTCGGAGGAGGGGTTTATGTAAATATTGAGCCTGTTGATGTCACCAACCCTGGAGGAATGTGTGTAGTCGCCTACTGGCCGTTTGCTGTAGTTCTTAGAAACTGATTTCTTTAAAAGCAAATATCTCCCTTTGCTTTAAACTTTGAACGTTGTAACTTTGCAGATGTTGTTTATGCTCAAGCAGCAACATTACACGTTAGCTAAAGTTAGAATAGTGAAATCGTGGTTTACCACCCCTTTAATGTAAGTGGTACTTCATTTTCAAACACGATAGAGCATTAATCTTTTAGCGCCACTCCCCACACATATAATTTCTGAACTGCTGTGATGTGTACAAGCACCAACGTCATAAATAGTTTCCACATACAAATTCATCTATTTCAGAGAAAATTAAACATGGTTTTAGCACCACACACTGCATATTCCAATTTGAAAGTACAGCAAAACGTGCAAAAAGCTAAATGATATTATAGAACAGAACATTTACAGAAATGCTGCCACAGGCTTGAGTTGCAAAAATGTGTATGAAAAAGATTAGACCCTAACCCTCTCTCACATTAATTCTGCATGTTTTGCACCTAAATTAATACATGAAAATTGAAGCTTTTCGCCATTCTCATTAACCCCCCTTTTTTAAGCACGTAGTGATTTTTTTTAAACAAATAGCTGCAATTATCATTGAGAATGAGAGAACTGAAATAAAGTTTTTACTTTATTTTCAAAATGAAATGGAACACATTTTTCCCACTTTATTTAATTTTAATCTGCATAATTTCTTTAAAAACCTATTAATGTGTGAAAATGCTACAGCCATTAACTTGTTTTTTAGGCCTTTTTTCTTTTGTAACCAGCAACTTATCATTTAGAGAAGTTTGTGAAACCCACCTAGTCACTTTGTGCAGACATAATGAATATGAATGAACCATAATGATCATGTAAAATATGCTTCATGCACACACACACGAACTGTGGCATATTGCAGCGCTTTATGGTCTCAGAGATGCTGCAATCTGAGGATTGTGGATGATATGTGACTGTATGTATATGAAAGCTGAAGATTGATTAGATGTTGCAGTCTTTCCAATGTATTTCAGTTCGTGAAACATCATTTATGATATTTAAGAACTGCAGGGGAATAAATATAGTTAGACATAAAACACAGAATCTTGGTAAGCATATGCTCTGGTAAGAAATTAGTCATGTACATTTGAATACATATAGTCATGCATATTCCACACAGCCGCACAGATAATGACGGTATATTGAATGTAGCTCAGTTTTTCTAAGGGGCTAGGTTTCTTAATTGAGCCAGTCATGGTCTCAGTGTGCATTCACTGTATAGTCATGCGACTCGCTTGATCAAATTTGCTTCCCCAGTTCTTGACTCGATAATGGAATATCGAAGGCCTAATCCGATTGATGGTGATCCATCAACGTCAACGTCAGACACAGGACGCCACACTTATTTGAGCGGACGGCGGGTTTCCAAGCAGACCTCGTAGGCCTCAATTTGGCTTGCGGATAAATAAATAAACACAACGGCACTTGTCTGGAAAAGAACAGATTGTCGAACAGCTGGTGCCAATGAGCAGAATCATAAAAGCATGTAAATGCTTCGTAACGGAAAAATGGTAAATACTCTTTGCTTTCCTGAAACCAACTTCCTCTTATGCCAGTTCTGGAATTTACACCTGGGTCTGCCAGAGCTTATTTAAGACCTCAAGGAATAAAAAATGCAGATTTGTAGGTGTTAGTCAATGCCTGTTATTTGTAGTCAGCTGCAGTATATTCAAGTGTTATTTAATTACTATTATTATTTATTCATATTTTGAAATAGCTTTTTTTTTTTTTCAGTTTTCTATTTAATTTTAGTTTAAGTTTTTGTAATTTTGTTGTGTTTTTGTCATTTCTATTAGTTAAATTCTATTCAGCTTTATTGTATTTGTATTACGTAATTTAGTAGTTTTAGAACTTAAATTTATTTTATATCACGGGGCTCGAAATAACTTTTTTACTTGGTAGCACTGGTGCAAAAATTTAGGAGCACCACAACTAAATTGTTTATATATTATTATATAATGTTTAAGTGTGTGTGTGTGTGTGTGTGCGTGTGCAATATTCTCACCAGTGTTTTAAAAAATTTTTGCAAAGTTTTGTAGGGGCTGAACGCAGCCCTGGATTCACACATTATCAAATTTTCATGCATCTGCAGCGTTTCTGACAACAGAGAAAAACTGAATAATATATTATAAATAAAAAGCATAAAATACTTAGCCTAAATAATTAATAGGCTACATTAAGACAAAACGAAAAACTACTAATTCCGATTGAATCTTAAAAAGAACCGGCATTCTTTTTCTCGTCAGACAAATTTTTTTCGTCAAATAAAAATAGCTGTCTATTTGCTCGCTCAGCGCTGCTGGCTCAACCCAGAATGCCCTTTGAGACATGCTGGCTCGAAAATATGTTTTTTTTTTTTACTCAACTTGTTCATTTAAGCCAGGAGTCGGGAACCTTTTTGGACCAAAGTGCCATTTTTCATTTTTGGTTAAAGCATTTAAGCATCAAGAGCCACAGTAAAATATATATACAATTATTATTTAAACTTTTTTTTTTACTTTTTTTCCCCCCAATAACATTTCAACAGTAGTATAACTAAACACAAACAAATATGCAGCAAACAGTAAATAAGTTGCAATATGGAATTAATTGTGCAGGGCTTTCACTTTGAGGTCCAGTTATAAATTTGTGTGTGTGCACGCACACAGTGGTTACATCTACTGTGTTTATGTGAATACTCGACTTGGCAAAATTCTTACTTTTGGTAAAGGGTTAAAGCATCCCTAATCTTAATTTCTTCTTGACAATTTGCTTGCAACCAGAGCAGTCTTCTTTTGGTTTCTTTTTGTTTGGTTGGCAGGTGATAAATAGTCTATTTCCCGGTTTTTGGCTTTGTTTGAAGTGCAAAAAACTACACAGTAGTTTTATGACTTTTTTGTGGTTGCTGCTAAATAGACACACTGGATATTTCTCCCCATGTTCTTAGGAATGAATAATGATGAAAAGTCCTTGGTTTTCCACCACTTGAGGGCGTGGCCTACTTTCCGACTACATCAATAAACCCCGCCCTCAAGCCTGATTGACAGTTGACTGTGTTAGGCATCGGAAATGCAAACGCAAAGGGGATTGCGATTCCATTTGAATTTTGTGCAGGTTGTGGCAGGACACGGAGGAAATCAAATAGCAAATAGATGATTTTCTATTGCTATTTCAAAATGGCAGGGTCATAAAGACATTGGAAATGCAATTGCAAACAGACTTTGCTCTTCCATTTTAAATTTGGCAGTCGTTGTGTGTTCGCGTAAACAAAAATGCAAATGGCAATGCACGTCCACAAATTGAAAACGCAATTGCAAATACAATTTGCAATTCCTTTTGAAAATTGTCCGCGATATCCTTCCATACATATGTTTCATATACTAGTATACAGTGCTGGTCATATAATTAGAATATCATCAAAAAGTTGATTTATTTCACTAATTCCATTCAAAAAGTGAAACTATTGTCTTTCCGCGGTTGAAACACTGATTGAGCGATTACACGACATATAATACATTTCAGTAAGTTGTAATGTATCCTCAACATACCTTAAGAGATATTAATTTATGTTTATTCTTTAGGAAGAGATGATCACGTTCACTCGCACGCCGCGCCTCTCAGTTCAAAATGCTCACGCTGCGTATGACGACATTGCACACCAGTTACGCTCATCAGACGTTTGCTGATAATTTACTCACCCCCATGTCATCCAAGATGTTTATGTCTTTATTTCTTCAGTCGAAAAGAAATTAAGGTTTTTGATGAAAGCATTCCAGGATTTTTCTCCATATAATGGACTTCAATGGGCTCCCAAACGGTTCAAGGTCCAAATGACAGTTTCAGTGCAGCTTCAAAGGGCTTTAAACGATACCAGACGATGAATAAGGGTCTTATCTAACAAAACGATCGGTCATTTAAAAAAAAAAAAAAGTTTAAGTTTTATAAGCACAAATGCTCGCCACAAATGCATGTGCGTTCTTGACGTCACATAATATGCAAATATTAACACATACTAAGTCAAACTCTGTTTACAACAAAGGGAGTTAAAAGGTAAAACAACGATGTCGGACGATTTTGAACTTCAAGAAGAAGATGAGATAAAGTCAAGCGTGACTGTGGCAAGCAGCGAGGCGAGGGACTGTGAGAGCGGGCCGGTGGCGAGTGGTAATGAGCGCCAGCAGCGCGACATACCGGTCTCATGTCACGGAGGAGCGACGACAGTGCAAGCGGAGAGAGGACCAGGCCTGGAATTTACGTTGTGTTTTGTTTACGTTTTATTATGTGTGCGTGCGCAGTAGTCGTCCGTGAGGGGCTGCCGCTTTAACTTTCAGTTTGTGTTTATTTTGATTTAAACTTGTTGAACGTTCGCCGGTTCCTGCCTCCTTCTTCCCTGAACATACAAGTCCGTTAGAGTGACCTTTTCAATATTATATATATATGTTTCCAACCACTGGACAGGAACCAAGAACAATACGAGTAAACATACAATAAAAAAAGCTGTATTTGTGACATGTGGTAAAATGTTTGCCACATTTCATTGCAACATGTGGTACAAGTAACAACAGTGCTGTATTTGTGACGTGGTAACATGTGATCCACATGTAAAAGCCATTACAACATGTGGAAACATTTCCCACATGTGCTTCACATGTTGGTAACATGTTTGCAAAATGTGCCACATGTTTTCCACATGTGCCAAATTTTGTTGCAACATGTGGTGACATGTTTTCCACATGTGATCACATGTGAAATTCATGTGGTTTTTCTGTAAGGGTAACCAAAGCTATAAGTTGTGAAATCAAGCATATCTCATTCTTAATGTTTTTTTAGTAAGCGTACGTTCTAGCATAGCATATAGCTACCCGATTAGCTTAGTTTATACACCATGGTTGCACGTACCCTACATTTTAAAAGCCCCGCTTTAATGTTTATACAATTTTTAAACAATCCTGTTGTATTTATTTAGTGGACCTGTTCTGTATATTAGTGTTTTTTATCCTTTATTATTTACATTATAGGTACATTACTATTTTATGTTTTTGTATTGGTAATATTACTTAGTTTATCAATTTAAATAATTTACAATATGTTTGTGTTTTGTGTATGTTTGTGTCATTTTGATTAGGCATTACCACGTTGGTGTCAGGGTCCTGCCCTGTCAGTCTTGTCTGTCTTGTGTCTGTTCAATGTTTCTTTGTTTGTCTTGTGTCTGACCACATGGTTCTGTCTTTGTTTGTGTTGGCCATGTGCTCCTCTCGTCCCACCTCCTTGTTTCCCTTTACCACGCCCCCTTGTTTAGTCCTCGTCTAGTCCTTGTTTGATTAATTGTGTTCACCTGATCCTCATGTGCTCTTCCCTTTTATATTGAGCTCATTTCCCTCTTGTCCTTGCTGGTTCGTTGTGTGCTTTTGTTGTATGCCTCGTGTCTAGCTAACCTTGTCCTGGTGATAGTATTTTATCTCGTCTAGTATAGTTTTTGGTTACTTTTTCCCTATCCTTATTTTCTCTCTCTAGTTTCCTGCAACGTTACAGATTTAGTTTCTAGTTCCAGTTATTTATTTTTAGTTTTTATTTATTTTGCCTTTTCTCTCTTTTGATAAATCTTTCTTCTGTTTTGGATTCTAGTTACTTTGTTGGCATTTATTCCTATTCTTAGTTTTTGCTTTTTGCTCATGTTTGTTTCTCTTGTTGTCTCGTCTTGAGTCTTGTGTGTTGTCTTGTGGTGTTTCCCGTCCTGCATCCTGTTCCACCCTGGTCACCCTGGACTCTCCTGGCCTGGCAACCAGTCTGGTTTCACAGCAAGTCACATCACCTACTGTCAAGCCTGGTTCCTCGAGCTGCTGCCTCGTCTCCATCATTGGCCATCCCATCCCTGCTGTCTCTACCCTGACCAGCCACTTCTCCCATTGTGTCCTGCCCCTATTGTTTGGACTTTGTTCCTGTCTCACCAGTCTTGTCCTGTGTCAAATATTGTTAATAAATTTCACCCCCTGCTCATTCTGCATCTGGGTCCTCACTCTCAGTATCCTGACAGTTGGGTCCTAAGCGGACACTATTTCACAGGAGGACATGATTTCTCATGACACCGGAGCACAGTGAAGGTGATGTGTAATATTCAGTTCCTGTGAAAAACTGTTCCAGTGGGTGGAGTATACATGAATGTTCCTGATATTTCCCTTGTTGTGGGTGTGGCAAACGAATGGAACTAAAAATACTAGTGCACGCTCCTCAAATCACAGCTCGTTTCATGGATTATTTTGAAAAGACAATGAAGTTACAATGTTAAGCATTAACTGCAATAGTTCACATTTTCAAAACAATGAGTAGTTTGTGTGATATGATAAATCGTCTGAGTTGTTTTGCCAGATTGATTTACAGGCATTCAGATAACGTTAGGTAAGGACACAGAGCAAACAATGAGCGAATAACCTACGCTCGTCTAGGCTAACACAGTTTATTATTAATTGTTTGTGCCCTAATACAATTTTAAAAAGCTAGCCTGGTGTGAATCATCCTCATTTTCTTGTTAATTATATAGCCAGTGTTGGTGTTAAAGGGTTACTTCAGAGATTAGCATTAAGCTTTGTGTCAGTAGAAACCCGGTAGTACATTCAAATTATCGTACTTTCCCCCCTCATGTCCCCCTGAGACGAGAGAATTATGCTTTTTTTTTCTGGAAAAAATCCTCTGATGATGCAAATATATATAAAAAATAATATTTACAGATATTTATTTAAATGTTTTACAGGTTGTAGTATGTTGTTTCACTGACGAACGTACTAAAATAAACACGCATGCTTAAATGGATGTTTGGGTCGTTTATATTTTTTTAATTATCAAAATGTATGCCATTTAATCATATATATATATATATATATATATATATCTTAAACTTTCACATTTTCATTATTTTCATTCAGTGTCAGCAATTTAATCAAACATTTAATCAAATTTAACTGCTTATTTGCTGAAATAATTCAACTGTTGTTATAAGTATAGCCTAAAGCACCAATGTGTTTCATACATCATAACTATTTCTCGATTGTCTTTTGCAACCGACATGTGCAGTTGAACCTGCGTGATGTCAGTGTGACTTAGGCTGAAAATTGGTCTATATTAACCAACCTAAAGTCTGCTTTAAAGTTAAAAGCTTAAAGATTATGTTTAACTGGTTATATGATAGAACGGTGAACCGGCCACTGTATCAGCTCACAGCAGGCTCATACTGTGCAGTAATTAGTGAACGTTTTGTGGAGAAATGAAAACAGGTCGCACCTCAACAATTATTTGCACTTGCACAAATGCTCCCAAATATATTTTGAGGTCACAA
The DNA here is from genome assembly GCF_949357685.1 of Gobio gobio. NCBI lineage: Eukaryota > Metazoa > Chordata > Actinopteri > Cypriniformes > Gobionidae > Gobio > Gobio gobio. The sequence goes on from NC_137120.1 coordinate 21,221,474, forward strand.
AGATTAAATTTCGGCGCATATGCGACCAAAATAGTCGCAGTTTCAAGCCTTTTATCAGTTAGATGCCAAGGCAACATTACATTTTATTTCAAATCTTAAGTTTTTCATAAAACATTTGATTTTTGATTTTTTTTACAAAACATTTACGAATCCTTGCAGTTTAATTACTTAAAAATGCAAAAAATTACTTAATTCACCCTTTCATAAGTGTGCTAGGAATAAAATGTAATTGTTTATATCATATCCTGAAAAAAAAAACTTAAAATGTAATTCTCTGCTTACTCAAACACATTTGTCTGCCAAATCAAAGTCATGTTGACCAACACGCAGAAAAAAAAAGGAAATTCTATCATAGAGATAAATAAGGTCTATATGTCTTTGAAAATATACTTCAACCTCTTTATGATAAGACAGGGTTAGTTCAGGCAGTACATTGTCATTGTTAGAGGTTGTATTAATAGCTAATATCCAAAGGTGATGCGTGACACGCAATTAACAGTAATACAAGACTTTAATAAACACAGAGCAGAAGATTACAACACAATCTACATTACATTAGGTAGGAGGAGCCAGGGCGTAGACAGGAGGCACTAGAGAAGAGAGGGGAGGAGCATGAGTATCACCCAGAACCATGACAGGATGAAGGTCTACGGAGGAACCAATGGAGGGAGGAGTCATGGTGGAACCAGGGAGACTTAGGTGGAGACATGGAAGTGGAGACCCAGGGGGAGCCAAAGAGCCAAGGGCCCAGGACAACATAGAAGGCCATGGTGGAGCCACAGGCAGCCGTGACTGAGGTGGCAGGGTGGGCTTGGCAGAACGGGGCGGAGGACAATAGTTGAACCGGAGGGAAGGAAGAGCCAGAGGGGTGGAGGGTCAATGCGCAGCTGCTGACTCGTGGACGACGATGGACCAAGGCGGAGCCAGAGGGGAAAAGGAGCCTGGTAGAGCCTGATGAATGACACATTGGAGCTGAGGGAGTGTTGAGCTAAGGTGAAGCCAATGGGTTTGAGGCCCGAGATGAAGTCCAGGGCTTAGAGGCTTGAGGTGGAGATGAGGGATCCATGAGCCAAAGTGGAGCTGATGATTGGAAAGCCCCAGGCAGATCTGTGCAGCTGAGTGGAACCATTGGAGGAGCCGAGGGGCTGAATCAGATTACTGAGATTTAGAACTGGATGGGACCAGTATTAAATCGGTCGAGCTACAGCTTTCATTGCACAACCTCAGCTTCGGGAGTGTGGGTGGGGCTCCAATTCATGCTGTGATGGACTCTGTTACCAGCTACAGACTCGGTTTTGGACTTGGGGGCTCTGGGACGGAAACAGCCTCTGGCGATAGCTCTGGCTTGATCTTCAGGGCAGCCTCGGTTCCGATTCAGTGGTGGGCTCTGCCTCTTGCTCTGTCTGGGTCAGGATTGAGGCTGGCGAGGTCCTCCTCAGGGCAGAAAGTGAAAGGTCAGTTGCATTAATAGTTAAAAATCTAAAGATGATGCGTGACAGAATAAATTATAATACAAGACTTTAATAAGCAGAGAGAAGAGGATTACAACACAATCCACACAACGTGAACACAAGTCAATTAACTGAAGACACCAATGGCTTATATACACAAGGATGGCAACGAAACAGGGAAAAGGTGAGAACTGAGAAATTACCTGGGGTCTTTAAGTTTGCCACAATCATCTCAAATGCATTGGCTAAACCTCATAAACCACTTATGATTTTAAAATTTCATGCAAGTTTACAAGCATTTTATCCATGCAAAGTAATTAAATGCGTGTTGGAGTATAAGGCCAGGCTATTTACCTGCTGCCCCGCGGTGGAGTTTCACTTAATTACTTAAACGCTGACGAACGGCAGCTATTCTCACAGATGTTGTTGTATTGTTCAATTACTCTCCAAATTCTGTGCTTTTTGCTAGGGGCGTAAAACTTGAGGTTTTCATTAAATCAAATGAATACAGTGATTTTGCCAAAGCTACACACACATAAACAATCTCCCAGGCCCCTCAGGAAAGATTGCGGGGGATTCAAAGGCTCACGCACGAGTAAGATGGATTTGGGGATTTTCTTCATAGATACAGGCAAAGAAAAGAGTTTGGCAATTTGTTACTTGTACACGCTTTTCAATCATGGATAAGAAAGCAAGTGTTAGTGGTGTATTACAACAGTGCGGACAGCTGAGATTACAGTGGAGATTACACTGCTCGTCAAATCACACTAGATAAGGAAAGGTAATTCACAGGTATAAGAAGAGAATTTTAAGGCACTGTTGAACCAAAATTAAGATAGTGTCGAAATTTTAAACGGCAACCCAAATATATTCCCTGTTTTGTTATCTCACATTTATATGTTTCACCAGCACTTAGCAGCTCTGTAAGGAAAAGACCTTTGTAGTTTGTTGGACCATGTAGACATGGTCCATATGATCTGCTGAAGTTAAAACCGAGCATCAGAATGGGGAAGAAAGATGATTTAAATAAGTTTGAATGTGGTGTGTTGGTGCAAGACGAGCTGGTCGGAGTATTTCAGAAACGTCTTTGTTTCCGGGCTGTTTGTCTGTTTTGTTTAAAATTATGTCTTGCACACTTATAAATGGACTTCAAATTCAACTTGCCAATTAATTTTTGCGATTCTCACTGGTGAGCAGGGGTGGTGTGCCCCACTATGCCACTTGTTGTGGTGTTTCATCAGGCCTATCTAAACCCACCGGCCTGCCTACCTGGTGGTGTTTGTGGTGTGAATGCTGCGGACAGAATGTCTGCATCCCTGATGGGTGTATTTTGTGGCGTGGTGGACGTCGTTGCCGAGTTCTCCCGCTTGGCTTTTGGGCTCTGTGGTGGATGTTGAGTCATCGAGTATTCCCGTTTGCCACTCAAGGTCCTGCAGTTTGCACTCATTTTGCGTTCGAGGTGCAGTTTGACGTGGGTTGCTTGGTGTGCCACTCCATGAGGGACTACTTTGGTTGCTGCATTTTTACTCTACTGCTTCTGCTGCTAGTGTTGTTGTCAAGACCACCTAAACTGAGACCAAGTTGAGACCAAGACTAGAGTGCGTTGAGACCAAGACCAAGACTTTGTGGGGTTAAGACCAAGACAATACCAAGGGTGTATTCACACCAGGAAAGTCCGCTAGTTCATTTGCTTTGGTCCAGACCAAATACAATGTTGATTTTTTTTGTTTGGTGCGGTTTGCTTTCATACTGCCTTTTTTGCACGTTGTAGCAATTATGGACGCAGACATATAGATGAGTTAATCTTCCAATGATTCGATCAAATTAACATCCTTTTCAACAAAGCACAATTCAGCTCCAGGAAGTCATCATCATTACGAGGGAGATGGGGGCTTGATTCTGCCCGGAGCTACTAGTTCTGACTTCATATGGACTCGCCACCAAACTCAGTTAAAGGAGGACAAAGGGCTCGTGGTTGTCACAAGACAAAGAAACAACCAGACCTCTGTCTTTGCAATGACCGGTAAATGAACTCCACGACACAGCTAAAACTCCAAGCAAGCTCACAGAAACTGTCACATATGGAGTACATCAAATCACGGATTATTGGACTTTTTCATTTCAAATAGCCTTCGACATAGCTTGTTAGTGTGTTTACAACTAATACACGTTAGTTAGACTATTAGGCATGTATATTACTCACAATTCATGCAATTATGAAACTATTGAATGAGTGGATGAAAAAGCATTGTGTTTGATACCGGTGTGTTCGTATGGGTATAATCCAACAGATGAGCTGAATGAAATCTTTATAGAATTGATCATGTCCTTATAGTAAGAAATTAGGTCTAAATTTACTCTCTGCAGCAGGAAACTAAATTCTATAGATAACCCAATTTTGTGGGAGGGGTGGAGACACAGTCACCCCTGAAGCCTAATTGGCCAGAACCCATCCAGGGGATGGGCAAATGTTTGAGTTTAATCTCAGAACACGAACGAAAAGTTCTGTCTACAGTTCTGTCTACAGTTCTGTCTACAGTTCTGTACAGTTCAGACCAGAAGCAGTGCAGAGTTCAGCTCAAGTTCGGTTCCAGTTCGGTTAGAGCTGGTTCGCGGCCTGTTCGCAGTTCAGAGATGATCTAAGTCCTAGCAGTTTGACCAGAGTGAGTTCTGAACGGAGCTCCCAGGAGACGGTCTGACTATCGTGACAGACCAACATCAGAGAAAATGGGTTAACAACGATTTCATTCAGGCCATCTGCTTTTCTCTCACTTTCCTTTCTTTTACTTAAAGTTTATTTTATTTCCGTTAAGTCTCGGGTTCTGTTAAGTTTCGCCGCAAAAGTCTCTCAACAACGTGTTTCTAACAGCGCGCTCCAACTTCAAACAACGCCCACAAGACTTTCATCCAGCCGCCAACACGCCACGTGGTTGGCTTCCCCAGACGTCGACCAGACCTTCAGCAAATCAAAGATCCGGGAAAATCCCTGTACAGCCAGAAAAAGGGAATCCCCCTTGTCAGACGACACGCGAAACACAAACGCAAGTAACGCCTTTTTGATCCCAAGCTGAACTGGTGCATTAGATCAAATGTAATAACCCTGCCTAAGAAACGATAGGAGGTTAAATTACTGATCAATGGTTTCTTCAGGTCATGTTTCATAAATGCATAGATTGCTTAGGATTTCATAATTTCTCTCTCTTAGAACTTATTCTTTCCTCACCTTCTTCCTTTCTGCAACGTGTGAATGTGCGAGCGTGTGTGTTTATGTTAGATATTAGTTTGATGTGTTAGATTAATCAATAAAGTTCCGTTTGTATTCAAAGATAACTGTTCTTGTGTTATGTGCTTATCAATTTAATGTCTTGAACTGCCGATCTAAGTTACCTGGCTGTTAAATAGTGTTTCACTATTATTCGGATATTAATATCCGCTGCAGAGTTGATATTTACGGCCCGTTCAAATGAACGCTAGAAGAGTCATTTGCTCGGCTGTAAAATAGACTCTCATAATTCCCTATGAATTCATTAAATTCATTCATTTGAACTAAATATACATGTTTCCCTTTAACAGAGCCCCCTTTAAGTTCTTACATATCGGCGGACGAATAAGTTAAGGGGTAAACATTAATTCTGAATTATTTATAATATATAGTGTCATTCGAGTCTTTCATTTTAAATCAGTTCCCCGTTGAGTTATTATTTTATCTGACTAGGGTTGGGAATCGTGAGAAATTTTCCGGTTCCGGTTCCGGTTTCGGTTCCGCCTAACGATTCCGGTTCCGATTCCGGTTCCATTAAAATTATTACACAAATAGTGGTAAAGGAAAAAGGCACAATACGCAACTCAAACAATCCATTTTGTGTTTATTACTTGCTCTAAAATTAATTTACAGGTTGGCAATGTCAAAAAAGTCCTGTACTGTACATATATTACAGTATTAATTAAGCCATTCTTGCAACACATTGTTTTTCAAATGAACACCTCTGAAATTGTCTTATTACATTTTATCTCTCTGTCTCTGAATAAAACCAAGTTATAAATTATATTTATTAGTTATATTTATTAATTAGTTGTATATTAATTTAATAGTAATTCAGTTATTCAGTGAACTTGTAAATAATAAATTGCAATTCAGCATTACAAAGGTAATTGTGCCTAAACGCTTACCTAAACCATGGTGACTCAACGGTTGACATACATACATTATACATTATACATTATATATATATATATATATATATATATATATATATATATATATATATATATATATATATATATATATATATAGGCCTTACACTATAAATCTGGTATAAGCCCTGAGGCACTCTGTGCTGTAGCAAATGTTTTGTCAAATTGCTAGTGCAGCCTCCTTTGCATGTTATTAACTTTTCACATTTTGCTTCATTATCATTCATTCTTTGGAAATGAATCCATACTTGTGACTTTCTCTTCGCCATGCTGGTGGTCAACGAGAAAATATCTGACGCAAAACCGTAAATGTGTAGCGCGAGGGCTTTCAGTGCTGAACTGCGTTGCACTCCTGGAAGCGGCAGGACACGTAATTAATATTCATGATGAGGGGAGCCAGGGTTGCCAGGTTTTCACAACAAAACCCGCATAATTGCACAATCGCTTCAACCCGCGGACATAAAACACAGCCCGCGGCAACAGTGGAAAACGGGAAGCGGGAAAACCACGGACTTGGCAACACTGGCTGTCACTCGCTATGAAAGGATACGCTTCCAGCAGCGCTTCGCACACACATTGCACCAGAACCGTTTTCGGAACCGAAACTTAGGAATTTCGCGCGGTTCTGGTATTTTTCAAAAATCAGTTTCGGTTCTGAATAAGAACCGGTTCTCGGTTCCCAACCCTATATCTGACTCATAGTCGCTACAACGTGAACCAAAATTTGTAAACAAAATCACGTGTGCTAAGGTAATTCATTTATTGGACAGAAATTCTAAAGCTGGGAAAAGCAGGAAGTGCAAAAACTGGCTAATCATGGATATCTTTCGTAGTGCTTTTATTTTTTCTTTTACTGATTTGGTGTTATCAACGCAACATTAAGAAACTTATGAGCATCAAATGATAAAATGTAATCTATATCAGGGATTCTCACCTGGTGTAGGCTGCATTATATATATATATATATATATATAAATGTGTATGTATTTATTTTGTAAAGCAAATTTATTTACACAAACACACACACACAAACACACGAGTACTGTACCACTTTACTTAATATGCATATGAATTGTACGAATATGACGAATATACCGATTTCTTGTCATGGTGATCGGCCGATAACGATCCCGATTCCAATGCTTCACTGATTTGTAAGCTTTTTGATCACTGTTAACCTTTTTTCAGATAAAAACAATACTATAGATGTTGCCTTTATTATATTTTTGTTACATTTTTATGGTAATTATGTAATGTAATGTAACTATTGTTTTAACAGGGTACTAAATAATCACAAAGATTATTCATTATTCAGTGAACATTTTAATATGCCTTTAAAATTAGGTTTCTGCATAACACTATGCATATCAGGACACTTAATAGGGATGGGCGATATGGCCCAAAAAATCATATCTCTGTATTTTTTGGTTGAAGGGCGATACACGGTATACATCCCGGTATTTTCTACGTTTTTCTATTTGGATAAAAAAAATCTGTATTTATTTTAATAATATTTTAATTTCACATCCTGCCCAATGATGTCCTAACAAACAATGAAGGCTCCAAAAAAATACAGTGAATGTAATGTAGGCATGTATTAATAATTTCGTTTTTTAATTCACTAAACTAAAAATGAAAATAAAAACAAAAGCATATTAGCCTATATTTGATTACCCCATTACAATGGTCACTTTCATAAAAATATACATACTTGTAGGTTTACAATACCACATATGGCACATTTATTGTCCAACATTAAAGGGTAACTTCAGTGATTTAGCATTAGGCTTTGTATCAGTAGAAACCCGGTAGTATATTCAAATTATGGTAATTTCCCCGCTCATATCTCCCTGAGACGAGAGAATTATGCATTTTATTTCTGGGAAAAATCAAAGGATTTTTTGGCCAGAGCCTCAAGACTACAGCCACTAGATGGAGCTGTTCCGCATGTTATCAATCCGCCCATAGGGGAGAGATCTCACGCACAGAATGTAAGACACAGACGGCCGCACGGACATTCATAACGGAGCAATGCAGAGCAAAGCGAGTGTTTCAACTTTTCAATGAATTCCTGTTATAGTTTAGCTTCCATATGCAATCAGAAAACGTGCCAGACTGGCGCTTAACGTTACCTCAGCTCTGCTCAGCTCTTAAGCTGGGCATACACTGTGCGATTTTCGTCCGATTTCGAGCCGAATTCTGACTCGTGCGACTCTTTTTTGGGTCGGGACGATTTTCAGCTTTATCGTGCGTCGTTCCCTTTCGAAAGGGAACTCGCACTGCGTCAGCTTCTGCTTACGCTACGGGGAACGCCTCCAGCGTGTCTGGTGCCTGAAATCACTATCAAAAAACGTCAATCCTATTGACCGGCGACAGCCTATGATGTCATCAAGGCGCGACCAGGAAGTATATAAGGGCGCCTTGCCAACATGACAGTATCTTTTCGTCTTCAGGGACTGTTTTGCCTGTCTTCACGTGAAACGTCTACAAGAAGGATAACAATGAAGTGTGTTGAGAATGTGTAGCTTGCGCTTTGGATACACACACACTTTGTGTTTACTGCCTGGGAGAAGAGCACGCACGAGAGGTTTGCGAACCTCTTGTGAAAGTATTTACGAGCGTTGTCTTCTGGAAACGCCCCACTCTCGGCGGGACCTCTTCTCGAGGGGAGAGGTTTTTGCATCTGGGAACGGCCACGCTCGAGCTGAGGCTGAGCGGCGTCTAAACAAACCAAATGCGCTTCCCAGATGGATCTGGCTCGTCGCTTGGAGACAGTTATGTTCTCGAGGATGATCCGGATCGCGAGAGGCTCGAACAGAGGATGGGTGAGTCAGTTAAAGATGCTAAAGCTCTTCAAACCATCCTGTCCCATGTACGGGGAGTTGCTGGAGGTCAGGGAACGCGCTGCTGGTAGACTGCAGCTGCCTTTGCGGCGCGTGAGGAGAGAGGCTGAGCGTCCAAACAGTTTGGACGATCGGTTTCTCTCCGCCCATGACCTCCCAACTCCTGGGAGTCTTCCATTCCTTCCAGGTCTCCATCAGCAGATCTCGAGGGGATGGAAGAAACCATACTCAGCCCTGCATCTGTCGACATCGGCGAGCTAAATTTCGCTGATGTCGAGGGATTGCCTGGCTGGGTATGTGTCGGGGCTGCCCGTGGACGAGATGTTATGTTTATCTCGCCTCTGGGCAGCCTGCGACACTGTGGCTCCCACCCTGCCGGTCTAATGCCTGAATGGCAGGGCGTACATGTCAGTGGGTCACGCTGCGGCGGCTTTGCACACCACAGCTGTGTTGCAGGCGTACCAGGCAGACCTGCTGAGGGACCTCGATCAGGGGGAGGGACCCCCTGAGGCGGAAGTCGAGTCGCGCCAGACCGCGGTTTTTCGCTCTCCGGGCCACCGTACAGATTGCGCCGATGGTGGCGACGGTGGCCATGGAGAGACATCTGTGACAAAGGCGTGCTCGGCAGCATTTAGAACATGCATCCCGCTAAGGTCCGGGACCGTGCCCAGGCAGTCGGGTGTCCCCGGCCCGTTCCAGTCTGAGGGCTGGAGACAGGAACAGCAAGCCAGCGTCGCCTCTCGAGCGCCCCGCCGCGGAGGACTGGGGCGCAGGGGAGGCGGGACACCCGCAACAGGAAGAGGAAGGAAGCCGGGGCTGGTAACCGGAACCAGCGCAGGCAGCGGACTCCGCCCTCGAGGACGCGGAGAGGAACGCTGCCTTTTTCCCTTCCTCTGGCTTTCCCCCGGGCGCTTTACATCAGGCCGGTGGGCCTATGATGAGCAGAAAATGTAAGACTCTGCCGGCCCGCCTGGTTTGTTTGTTAAATGCGCCCCCCTCAGGATGGCGGGCGGATACTAGCTCGATGGCTGGGTTGAAGCACCGTGAGGAGCGATTGGTAAGTCCCCCTCTATGAGGGCGAAACATTTTCAAAACTATGTTTTTCAGGACTTTTTGACCGTCGCTCCCCTGAGGGGTTGCTTGGGGAGATTTTGGATCATCGAGGGATTTCGCAGGGCCTGCAGCTCCCTGTGAGTAAGCTAAGAACGATCTTCTTTGCAATATTATGTGGTTGTGTGTGTATGCCTCACTTTTGCTAGTTGAGTCTTGCTGCCTCTCCGTGTTATTTTTCCCACTATGTGGGTGATTAATTCGCGCTCTTGCCCGAGGGCTTGTAGTGTAGAGGGCTAGCTGTGTTTTCCTAGCGTAAAAGTGGGAAGTAGCTGAAGACGGGGTACGCGCTAATGCGCGAGCTGTAGTAAGATCTGCGCCCAGCTCTGCGGGGCTTTGGGAAAAGGGGTTCGGGGCCTCAATGTGTAATATTAGAGGTGATAATATTTCTTTCCCGAGCCCTGAGTAGATCTAGTGCGTTCTTATGTCGCACTACTTGGCCTAGGCTTTGTCAAGGATGGGGGCGTTCCCTTTTAATGAAGGTTGTTCGCCCCTGGCCTGTCTTCTGATATAAGAACATGGCGTGGTTTATGCATCCTTGTTTCAGCCTCCTCTTGTTACAGAGTCGTCCGGCCAAGGCCCGCCCCCTTCTCTGCGTTCTGGGGTTACGAGTAACGCAGTCGGGGTGTTGCAGCAGACAGCGACTTTGCCAGTGGTCGTGGGGCGAAGCGTCTTTCGCTGGTTTGCGATCAGACTTTATCTGCCATTTCCGCCTTTCAGAGCTTGGTGGCCGCCATCTTTTGGCGGCCCCCGGCCTCTTCCTGGAGGATGTTTGGCCGGTGGGTTCTATATTTTCTAAAAGAAAAGGTATTGTTTCACCCTTGCTCTATGTCTCTGCTCCACCTCCTTTAGGGCTCGGGTTGAACTAAACATCGGATAAACCTCTGTGGAGGTTCTGGTCGGATGCTCCCCTGAGGCCCGAGCATTGCCAATGGCTGACGCCCTCGTACTTATGGTAGGCCGCTGCATGGAAAGTAAGACAGCCGCCCTGAGGCAGGTGATGTAAGTTGTACTCCCCTCGCTTTAGAGGGTCTTTGTTTAAGCACTTTCGCTGAGTACACTGCTGTTGGCAATGTGATTAGGTCCATGTTTGTAGCCGCTGCCCGAGAGACTGCGCCGTCCAGGGGGCCCTAGGACACGGCGAAGCGGTTGTCCCTAGCTGCCTCTGGGATGGAGCCAGCCCCAGGTGCGGGCGTAGGAGCCAGCTGGTTATTAGTAGCCAGCTTGGGCAGTCTGGGCAGCTGGACTTCAGGACAGGTAGTAGGCGTCAACCGGCCTCCCTGCAAGGAAGTCTCGACGCCATGGCCCACGAGTGGGCCTTGGAGGATCTTCTCCACTGGTGTCGACGTCAGCAGTAACCTCATAGTCTCCCTGGGGATGAGTTCCCAGGTGAGATCTGGATTTCCAGGCGTCAGCAGCAGACATCTGCCGCCAGCCCAGGCGCAGCAGCCAGCCTTCGTTGAGGCCGCCCTGAGGGGTAGGCTCTCGGTTTGGGTAACCTTCGCTCAGGTGGAGGCCCGAGTGGCCTCCCTGAGGGCCTGCTGTGGTCAGCAGGCGCTGCCTGGTCTCCCCCGAGGGGGCACCTCTGGCATTAAGTCCCTCGATGGCTGGTAGTAGGCACTGGATGGCTAGCATGAGTGCTGGCCTCCCTGAGTGCAGCCGCTGAGGCGGTGACCATGAAGTGCTATGAGTAGCACATTCTGGCTATGGGCGGCACGCTCTGCTATCAGGTGGAGGCATTGCGCCTCCCTGAAATCGTTCCCCGGTCCCCAGGTTCGGTAATGGATCGTAGCATGGGATGCTATCAGGCAAGCTGCACGGGGCTTCCCTGAGGGGATTCGCTTGGAGTAGTAGGCCTACGTGGCCTCCTCTGAGGGCACGCTCTGGTGAGCATGAAGGGCCGTGAGCGGCACGTTCTGCTGTCAGATGGTAGGCATGGTACCTCCCTGAGAGCGAGCTCCCGGTCCCCAGCCGCTGTGGTGAGCATGAAGTGCTACGAGTAGCACGTTCAGCTAGGCTGTGAGTGCCCGATATCTTTGCAGTTGGTAGGCACGCTTGGCCTCCCTGATGAAGCGAGTCCCTGGTCTTCCCAGCTACCTCGAGGGCTAGCACGACTGCGATCAGGTTTCAGGCCCGTATGGCCTTCCTGAGGGCGAGCTCCGCTGTTGGACACGTGAGCAGTCGGCAAGGGTTACCAGGTGGAGGCTCCTCTCGGCCTCCATGGGGAACGAGTTCCCCTGGCGGGAACGCACAACTGGCTTTACGCTGACAGCTAGTGGTCACCCGCTATCAGGCGCCGGTCTCTGGCCGTTCGCGAGACCTGGAGGCGGTGTTCTTACCCTAGCACGACGAGACGTTACTGCTGCTATGCGGTCCCCACGGGAGGGGACTTTCATAGTTTGCCTACTGCATGGCTACCTACCAGGCAGGCTTATGAGCTCCTCTCGAATGAGGGTCTACTATGAGCTTACGGCCGCTTGGCGCTGGTTAAGGGTTGTAGGCCCCTCGGGGCCTCCCTGGCATAATCAGCCTCTAAGGCCTCTGGCCTCCTAAGCACGTTTTAAAGTAGGTGCTTGGTAGATCCGAGGATCGAGCGGCTAAACTCCCCTCGCTAGCAAGGGTTATATAGCACTTCGCTGAGAGCTGCTCTCCAGGATAACCCGTCTCTGAGATCCGGCTAGTGGATGTTACTGCCTTTCTTGCAGCACCCTAGCGGGATGCCTCTTCGGAGGCGAGTACCAGAGGCTCTGTACTGTACAGACAGGGTTGACCGTATTACGTGTCCCATAACAGACTGGGTCACCTGGTCAGGTCTCCCTGGTGGCATTCGGTGAGAACCTCCCGAATAGTGACTGGCATAGGGTTCCCTCGTAGTTCCCTTGCCACGTTCCCTTAAAGGAACCCCTTCTAAGTCGAATGGGTGGTTCCAGGCCTTCGAGCAGGGCCTGGGAAGGACCTCATGTGTGTGAAGGTTCCTTCTTGGGCGATAGCTTGGGCTATGACCATAGGGAGCGCTGTCACTGACAGCCTAATGTGACTAGAAGGGGAGTGGTTCAGGCATTTCAGTAGAATTTGCTTGTCTTGCATGCACTCCCGTCGGCATGGCGTAGTGGGTATATCGTTCCCCGTAGCGTAAGCAGAAGCTGACGCAGTGCGAGTTCCCTTTCGAAAGGGAACGTCTCAGGTTACAAATGTAACCTTTGTTCCCTGAGAACAGGGAACGAGACACTGCGTCGCTTTGCCATGCCGCAGGGCCTGCCTGCCGAAAACAGTCCCTTCAGACGATTAGATACTGTCATGTTGGCAAGGCGCCCTTATATACTTCCTGGTCGCGCCTTGATGACATCATAGGCTGTCGCCGGTCAATAGGATTGACGTTTTTTGATAGTGATTTCAGGCACCAGTCACGCTGGAGGCGTTCCCCGTAGCGTAAGCAGAAGCTGACGCAGTGTCTCGTTCCCTGTTCTCAGGGAACAAAGGTTACATTTGTAACCTGAGACGTTTGTCGTGAGATGTTCGTGCAGTGTACAGGGGGAAACAAGAGGCGACAAACCTCTCCCAATCGGCAATCGGATGGTCGGATGAATTTCTGGCATGTCAGAAATTCTGGTCGCTCCTCGTGAGGTTATTAAACAGCTGAAGCAGAGCTACGAACTGATTGCCCTATTTCTCAGCACTGCGCAAAAGAAGTTGAACCATTTCATCTTTAATGCAGCAAGAAAGAAAACGAAAAGAGGGAGATCTTTAAGTTCTGTAGGTAGTTATCAAATAGCAGAAATTTAGCAAACTGTTGCTTGCCTCCAGTTCATGTTGTAAAATGGATAATCTAAGACGCTCAAACCATTGTGTTTAGCCTATCAGTGCCTCTTTTATTCTTTTAACTTTGAATATTAATTTACTTGTTTTACTTTCACAAATTATTTTATTTACTATTATTTAATATTTACTTAATTTTATTATCATGGGAAAAATGTGAACCGTTGTCCATCATTTGACAAAAAAAAAGAATGACAAAATATCACGGCGCAATATAGATTTTTTTTCTTTTCGTTTTAAATCATGAAGGCGAGTCAGTGGATATCACGCGAAAGTCTGTGAAAGTGAAAGTAAAATCTGACGAGCTTTCGGCGCATATTCTCACAGAGACAAGATTCATCTTCTTTAAAATATGCTGATATGCCTATAACTGTCTTAATTTATATCCTTAATATTTTCTCTTGTGGCCCATATTGTGAAACAAATTAGAAGAGAAGTATAGGCCCATTTCGTGTTAAACAAGTTGTTTTTTAAATAAAGCTGCTCTTACTTTCTGATAATATTATTGCAGTGTTATGACATAATAGACTGATAATCATTTTAATTATAGGCCTATAATTCCTTGTTTAATTGGGCAAAATGTATTTAAATAATGAGGAGTAATTAAGCTAATCTATCTATTCTTTTATTATGCAGCGTATCGGTTATGCATTGATGCGTTATAAAATTAGCGCAGGGCAATAAATGTAATATCAATTTAATAATAAAAGTAGGCCTACCCTAATAATAATGTTCATTTATATACATAAATTGTAAATGCTAAATGCTCTTGATATCGATAGCTGATGCATTTGATAGGCTATCTCTATAAGCTAGGCTATTATAGGTTTTTACACCGCATATTCAGTGCATATTCACTCGTATAGTGTGAGCAGACAAGTCGCGTTCGACGATCGGACCGCACAGTGTGAGCACATAAACCGCGAGCTTTGGCTTTACATCGCATGCGATCTACTCGTACAGTGTGAGTAGGTAACCTTGCTGAAATCGCACAGAAATCGCAGTGTATGCCCAGCTTTAGTGATGAATGAAATCGGACACTGCTGTGTCTGTGCCCTGACTTTCGTTCGGCGAAATTGAAAAGACACTTTATTGAAAAGACACGTTCACTTTTTAATTGTAGTGTTTATTCTCTAACTGAACGAAAAGATTGTATTACTATGAAGATCAAAACGACGGTGTACGGAGTGGCCTCATAGGGCAGCGAAGCAAGTGCATTCTGTGAGTTGTTGTCTTTCATCCACATGAGACAAAAATACATTTTCTGTCTTTTCTCAGGCTAGAAGGCATCAAAATCAAAAATAATTTCACATTACTACTACATAAATTACCCAGTTTAGATACAAAGCTAATAGCTAAATCACTGAAGTAACCGTTTAAATATTTTAGAAATATGTATATTGTAGGTTTAAAATTCCACATATGGCACATTTATTGTCCAACATTAAATATTTTAGAAATATGTATACTTTAGTCAGAATTATTGCGTTCCTATTCTATTCCACTCCGTCTGTTTGGCGCGCGTGCACACGGCGGCGCTCATTAGCGGAAGCCTGAATTTTAGCGGAGATTAACATGCAGAAAACTTGCACTCCCCGGACAGCAAAATGGACATATTTGCATGACTTTCTAACATTTACAGATGGAGAATATACCTGTGAAATGTAAGTTATGCACTGAGGAAAGCACCACATTTCAAACGCATTAAACACTGCAAGTATGTTAGGCTATCTGTCTGTCAGCACAAGTAGCCTAACGTTATCTCTCAGAGCATCTGACAGGACAAGCTACTTTAAACTATACGTGTTAACCATCATACCAGTTATTTTAAAGCCCTAAATATAAAGCATGTGTCATGTTTAGTACAAATTGTATCATGCACTTTCCCTGCATCTGCTCATTCTGCGTACTCCGCTTCAGACGCGTTCATATCAAACTACTGTATATCAATACTTCCGAACGGCGTTCACATGGAACCTTTCTCGACTTCAGCCTTCAAAGCTCTCGTTTGAATATTTGCTGCTACCTACCCCACGCGTCATGTACATCAGCCAAGTTTAGTGAGTACCGATCAAGAAAATATGATTATCGGCCGATACCGATCTCCGGCCGATCGAACGGAGCATCCCTAACGAATACTGATGAACAAATATAAGATATGAATAGCAGTCCCAACCTAGTTTTTGTTAACACAATAATGTAGCTGCCTCACTAATTCAAAAATATACAAAATAACTCAAGTGAAAATAAAGTGGCATTTTGGGGTTATGGAAAAATTACCATGGTGAATACCAACATGAACTGTTAATGAAACATGAAAATTGCTCCTGATGAACAGAATGAACATCATACCTGCATGTAAATCCTTCCCAGCTAACACAAGTCGTACCAGTAATGTGGTTTGTTTATACTTTACTTTTATTTCATGACTTCCACATTTACAATGTAACGTTATATGCTCGTAGTTTCTCTTGCGCTGTATATTTGAAGTGATATATACACACCCGCATTTGCGCGTGCAATAGAGTGCAAGAGTGTGCACTACAAGCACAGTATAACGGCTGTTAGGACAGGAGGAGAGGAAAGTTCGGTTTTCTGAGGTAAGAGAGACTTTTTATTTTGTAACAAGCTCCGAAAATAACGTTAGAATAATGACACTGACTTATGTGCGCCTACCATGGCATGCTGACAGTGGCACTGCGCAGAAGATGGATTAGGTACCAGAGTTCGTTTGGAACCGGACCGAGACCACCTCTTCAGCTGGTTGTTTGGTCCACACCCAAGTGCGATTGATCTATTCACACCTGCCCAAAAGTTCCGCACCAAGGGGGGAAACAAACTTGAGTTAGATTCAAATGAACCAAACAAGACAGGTGTGAATACACCTCAAGACTTTGTGGGGTTGAGACCAAGACTAGTGTGTTTTAAGACCAAGACAAGACCAAGACTTTATGGGGTTGAGACCAAGACAATGCAGCATCTCGTTCCGCACAGTCAAGTAACCCCAAGTGTTCCCTTTCAAAAGCTACACTCAATGCTGCATAAGCATATGCAAATGGGAACGAGAATACCCACGCCGCCGTGCTTGATGGTGCCTGGACCCCTTACGGTTGTGTAGATGTGCACAAGAACGCAAAAAGCCTCAGGCATTAGCCTGTGATGTCGACTCAAGGACATGAGATCCCGGAGTGGCATGAGCATCCAAGCTATAAAACCTTATGAATGTGTGCGGGGAGGACCAACCTGCCGCATCACAAACACTTTGTAAAGGAGCACCCCTTGCTAATGCAGTAGAAGAGGCGACTCCCCTGGTGGAGTGAGCCCTTAACCCTATAGGCGAAGCTTGACCGCGCGCCTCATAGGCAAGAGCAATAGCATCCCTGACCCAATGTGACATTGTTTGTTTGGTGGCGGCAGAACCTCTGTTACGGCCCATAACAAACAAACAACTGCTCCGACTTACGCCACTGGCTAGTGCGGTGGACGTAGGCCTGAAGAGCACGGACTGGACAAAGTCTATGAAATCTCTCCTGATCCGGCGTTTCGAACGGCAGAGGGCAGAAGGTTTCAAGAGTGACAGGATGTACAGAGGGGGTCTCAACCAGACCCTCGAGGACTAAAGCTAAGTCCCATGAAGGGATCTTGGTTCTAACAGGTGGCCTCAACCGCCTAGCCCCACGAATGAAGCGAGCGAGCAGAGGATGTCTCCCGAGCAGCACCCCATCCACCAAGGCGTGGCAAGCCGAAAGTGCGGCCACATAAACCCTGAGAGTGGAGGGGCAGGTGCCTGATGACAACTTTTCTTGCAGAAAATCCAGAACTGAAGTAACCTGGCAGTTGACTGAATCTAAATTATGTGTCATACACCACCTTTCAAAGACACCCCATTTATTAGCATAAACTTTCCTAGTGGAGGAAGCCCTAGCACTTAGAATGGTCTCAATAACTGCAGGCGAAAGCCCCGTGTCCCTCAGTTGGTGCCCTTCAGGGGCCAAACATGAAGGTTCCACAGGTCGGGCCTGGGATGGAATATCGTGCCCTCTGCCTGAGACAGATGGTCCCTCCTCGCCGGAATCGCCCAAGGCGAGCCGTTGAGGAGAGACACTATCTCCGAGAACCACACTCTGTTCGGCCAACGCGGCACTATCAATAAGAGGCAAGACCCTTGCTGGTGAACCCTGGCTAGAACTTCTGGGAGCAGAGCAACTGGATGGAAGGCATACAGGCGCATTCTGGGCCATGTATGAACCATTGCATCCAGACCCAGCGGGGCTGGGTGATCGAGAGAGAAGTAAAGGGGACATTGCGCCGTCTGATAAGAGGCGAAGAGGTCCACTTCCACTCTGTAAAACTTGGTCCAGATCTGTTTGACTACTTCTGGGTGGAGTTTCCATTCCCCCGCATGTAATCTCTGTCTGGACAGTAAGTCCGCGCCCACATTCAACTGCCCCGGAATGTACACTGCTCTAAGTGACAGGAGCTTGTCCTGGGCCCAGGGAAAATCTGTCTCGCTATCTTGTTTAGATCGCGTGAGCGCAGACCTCCCTGGTGATTTATGTATGAGACTGCCGCTGTGTTGTCCACCCGCACTAGGACATGACAGCCCCTCAAATGGGGGAGAAAGTACTTCAGGGCCAGAAATATAGCCATCAGCTCGAGGCAATTGATGTACCAAACACGCTGATGACCCTCCCATTCCCCTTGAGCTGGACGACCACTCAAGACCGCACCCCAGCCTGTCAGGGAAGCGTCCGTCGTTAGCAGTTTGCGACGACAAGGTACGCCTAGCGTGGGATCCAAGGTAAGAAACCAGGGTCTGAGCCACATAGTTAGTGTGCGAAGCCCGCGGCGTGTCACCTTTATTAGCCTCTGGGGGTTGGCCCTTGGATGAAACCCCCTGGCCCTGAGCCACAACTGGAACGGTCTCATGTAGGCCTTTCGCGATAGTCAATAAATCAATTAATCGCACAATAAAAAAATTGAGCTCGATAATTTTTCCGGCCGCGATAATCCGTTTTTATATCCATTTTTACAGAGCGTTAAATTATATGGTCACGCTCTAAGACATGTAAATGCTTCTAAGCACGACAAGACACAAGAGAATGCGCTGTATGTCAATGTCCTGTCTGTGTGGCTGCGTCTCATGTCAGCTATCGAGGGACACTCTGACACACACACACACACACACACATTCACTCGACGCGCGTCAGTCTCCTGCTCACATAGAGTTCTCTTTTGCTCATGAACAAACAATAACAACAACAACAGAGAGAATGTTGAGTATTCTCATATTAGGAGTCTTAAATTTGTTAAATAACGTCTTAAATGAACTTAAAGAGTTGTGAGGAAATGAAATGCGCGGGACAGCGCTTGAGATCTGCATCATGTTCGGCAACGGCTGTTCTTAAAGTGACAGGAGCACTGATGATGCCTGTCATTAATGTTCATCAAATAACAATGGGAACAGAGAAAATTGTAGCTTTAATGATGATTAATTAGGGGTGTGATGAGATCTCGTGCCACAAGATCTCGCGAGACTAAGCTGTGACGAGATTTCTTGTCGAGGTGAAAAGCTGTCTCGTGTCATAATGTCATGACGGAGTGTGATTGTGAAGTTAGGATAGAATAGGACAACACTACGTTTACATTACGCATCCATATTTATCAGTATCCTATTTAATTCAGGTGGATAACAGTCGCTTCAATTCCATCAGCTCACCCAACACGAGCAGTTTTGAGTCGTGCTCGCAGCAATGATCACGTGACGAGCGACATTGAGTCTGTTATGAGTGTGCGTTACGTGTGTTAGTGGAGCGCTCGCATTGTACGAGTGTGTGTTACATGTTAGTGGACTCGACCGTGGTGAGTTTATATTTTAAAATGCGCGTTCAGCACCACCACTCCCTATTCCCAGAGTACGCACGATCGCGACATTCAAAGTGAAAATTAATGGAACATTCAGGCAACGTAACACAAAATCCATCTGAAATGAATTATTTATTTAGGTTATATTACTCAAATCTTTACTCTTCAGACCAAAATGCATCATTGGAAGAGGCAGAATGTTTTCTGAGGGGTGTCTCCTTGCCTCAGGTATCATCAACACAATCAGAGCAATTAGAACAACCTTTATCCACTCAGGACATCACAAAAGCACTTCACCGACTACCAAATAACAAATCACCTGGTCCAGACGGTTTCCCAGCAGAATTTTACAGACAGTTCTGGCCATTGATATCACCTATACTCTTGAAAGTTATTTGTGAAATTTATGAAACAGGAAAGATACCTCAACATATATATATGAATATGGCTTACATTACTCTTATTCCAAAACCAAACAAGGATCATACTCAATGTTCTAACTACCATCCAATCTCATTAATTAATGTAGATTTAAAAATCATTAGCAAAGCATTGGCAGGTAGGCTGGAATCCGTGATACCAACCTTGATACACCCCGATCAGACTGGCTTTATAAAAGGGAGACACTCCTCAGAGAATACTAGAAGGTTAATAAATATAGTTGATTTCTATAACAATCCATCTAACACACATAAACCACCATTTATAATTGTATCTTTGGATGCAGAAAAGGCCTTTGATAGGGTAGAATGGTCCTTTCTCTTCACTGCACTCAGTCACTTCGGTTTTAGATCATATATCATCAGCTGGATTAAAACACTCTATAATACACCAACAGCATCTGTCATAACTAATGGTATTATATCAAATCGATTTCAATTAAAAAGAGGTACCCGTCAAGGCTGCCCACTCTCACTGCTACTTTTTGCACTCTTCATTGAACCCCTAGCAGCTGCAATAAGACAATCACACAACATATCTGGAATCCAATCAAATCTTCAACATCATAAAATAAGTTTATATGCAGACGACATACTTTTATATATCACAAATCCGTCTTCGTCACTTCTGTCAGCCCATAATCTGATAAATGATTTTAGCAAAATATCAGGATACTCTATTAACTGCTCAAAATCCGAGATTCTACCTATTTTCAAATCTAATTGGGATGCTGAGCTAGAGACTTACCCATTAAAACGTACTGCCAAAACAATCAAATACCTTGGAATTCATATTTCTCCTAATCTAAAAGATTTGTTTAAGCTCAACCATGTCCCCTTATTACAAGATATACAAAGTAGCTTGGAAAGATGGAACAATTTGCCCATATCCCTAATTGGCCGTATATCATCTGTAAAAATGAATATACTTCCAAAAATTAATTATCTTTTCTCCATGATCCCGGTAACTCCACCACCGGGCTGGTTCTCCACTTTAAATAGTACAATATCCAAGTTTTACTGGAAAAAGAAAAAAGCTAGCATAAAACTATCCACTCTTCAAAGGTCAAAGAAGTTTGGAGGACTTGGAGCACCCAACTTCTATCTTTACTTTATTTCTCAACAGCTAACTTACATCTACCACTGGATACACAACTCAAATCTCCCATGGTTAAATACTTAAAATGATCAGGTTCAACCATTAGACATAAAGCTCCTACCATTAATAGACAAATCAATAAAATCTCTCCCGGGTTACAAAAAACAGTAAGACTATTAATACCACCATGAATGCCTGGTGGAAGGTACATGATCTACTACATTGTAATTTTGAACCATCTGCCAACACACCAATATGGCATAACCCAATGTTTTTAATTAATAATAAAAGTTTTCATTTTTCCACATGGAGCCAAAGAGGAGTAACCAGCCTGGGCCACTTATACAATGAAGGCCTGTTCATGACCTTTGATCTTATTCAATCAAAATACAAGTTACCCGATCAAAATTACTTTCAATATATACAGTTAAAAGAGGTCATACGAAAATCAATTGGCCCTGGTAGTCTGAAAAATTGTAACTCTCCTATATACCAAACTATTAAATCTTTAAAACCAATTAAAATACTATCACAAATATATAAATTTTTATAGTCAACAGAAAATAATATAGTCTTACCAATGCAAAAGTGGGCTAATGACATAGGTACTGATCAAAATATCAACTGGCAAGAAGTTTGCAATAATATTTATTCTATGTCTTGTAATACCAGAATCCAATTGATTCAATATAAGATTATACATAGAACACACATAACAACATACAAACTGCACCGCATGGGATATAATACAAATAACAATTGTACACACTGCCCAGCCTCCACTGATGATTATTGTCATGCATTCTGGCAGTGTCCACTTGTCCAGACATTCTGGTCGGAGGTCATGAACAGGCTCTCAGATATCCTTGGGCTCAGCATGCCAGTTTGTCCCATACTAGCTCTGCTGGGAGACATGTCTACATTACAGATTTCTAACCATTTCAAACCATTTATATTAATCTCACTGACTGCAGCAAAGAAACAAATTCTACTTAATTGGAAAGACAGAACGGAACTCTCAATAAATCAATGGTTCAAATTATTGTTAGTACACTCAAATTTGGAGCAATTAACTGCACTTGCACATAATATTGACACATTCAAACAAACTTTGTCCCCTCTTTCTCAATACTTAAAACTGGAGAACTGATTCCTCTTTTTTTATAAACTGTCATAAACTATGAGAAATGTGCCCTTCTTTATAACTTATAGCTCAGGCTATATCCTGTCACCCAGTGCCGATCACTCTTCATATCCTAGTTGAAATGTTACTGCACTTAAATGTATCTCTTATTATTATTATTATTATTTAATTTCTCTTCCCCCCCACCCTCTATCTACTATTATTATTATTATTATTATTATTATTATGTATTTATTTATTTTTCATAATTTAATTTGTATTATCTTTCCAATGTGATAGTATTTGATATTTGGTACAAATTATAACAAACTATTAACAGATAAATAACAGATAAAAAAGTATTACTTACTATACTGTTCTACAATTATTTAGATTAGGTCTATACCGTTTATATATTATATGTTTCATATGTTGTACTTTTATTTTTATTTTTATTTTATATAATTGTTATTGCTATTATTGTTAGTGGTGGTAGCTGTATAGCTTAATATTTTTATTAATACAGAATAAGTTGTCCTCCCATTGTCTTTATTGATAATCTGAATCAAAAATGTTATATATATAAACAATTATAATTTATACTCTCGATAAGCTGTCTGGGTCTGGCGGCGACTCTAGTGCTGTCGGTGGGTGTGACTGGCGGGTCTTTTCGGCATGGGCATCTCTGGTTCGGTTGTAGGTTTGCCTGGTCCCTCCCTTCTGGGTTGGATGTGGTGTCTCTGGCCGGGGAGCCGACTAGGGTACACCATGGTTTCAACCACAGATTAAAAAAAAAAAAAAAAAAAAAGGGGCAACCAAATGATTCTATCTCCCAGGTCACAGCCAAACCAGGTGAGCTTGGTTTGTAGGTGCCTGTCGTGGTGCCCCTGCATCCCTGGTGGAGGAAGATGCAGCAGAGCACAGAAGGTCAACTGCTGGTATAGGAGTTGGGTTCTGCCGGTGTCGGGGAGGCAGGCCAGGCTGATAAGAGGTGAGAATGGCATCTGTGTTGGGGGGCCTGTTGGTTATGCTCGCCGTCGGTGGGGCAGTGGCTCTCAGACCCAGAGAGTGATATATATATCCAAAAACTATTAAAAAAATAAAATAATAAATTGATTAATCATTATTATTATTATTATTATTATTAATAATAATAATCCTATTGTTATTTTGTATTGCTGTTATTGTTATTATTACTACTAATACTGCTGCTGCAACTACCATTGCTACTATTATTATTACTATTATTATAACTACTTTTACTACAATTATTATTATTTGGATTGTTTTAAATTGTTTCGAAATTGATTTCTCAGTCAGTAACCCCATATTCATAAAAATAATTCAATAAATAAATAGTGAAGTCACTAATAACAACTCACACTAAATTAACCTACTGCCTAAACTTATAAAGTACCTGTATAAAATATATTATCTATACATCTATATATTGTGCTGTTTTTCTTTCTTATTATTTGTATGTATATATATATATATGCATATATATATTAAAAAATATATATATATTTGGTTTTTTTTGTTTGTTTGTTTTCTCCCCCAAACTGTGTGTATATGTGTGTGCCTTGTCTCTTACTTTGTATAAGCAGCTGTGTGGTGTTAATAAAAAAAACTAAACATTTTTAATAAACGCCAGCGCGCATTCAAACACGATTTCAATACGTTACCGCTGTTTGAAAGCGGATCCTTGACGCGAATATCTCCCAATATAAAAGCTATCCCGTTGTAAGGATCTCTTAGCTCTGTATCATGCTTGAAGATAAATTTGGTCTCTATTTGCACTTTGAATATTGAGTACTTTGATTATGGTTATTGTTTGCACTTAATATCTATGATCAGTTTGTAGGAAGGAGTTCAGTTAGGAGGTCAAAAGAAGCTCATGTACAGTTCTAAGGTCTGAAGAGACAATCATACAGGAAAGAAGTCAGTTGAGTTTTTGCCAAAACCTTAACAGTGCTTGAGTATTGTTGTCTTTCACTGCATATGATAATTCATACTCAGAAAGTAGAACTGAAATGACATTCATTACAAGATGATGAGTTAAAACACTTCAAAAAAAAAAAAAAAAAAAAAAAAAAAAAAAAGATGGCGCCGCCGTGCTCGGTCGCCGTTCAGGTCGCTCCGCTAAGACTTTGCTTTTATTTATTATTCTACTCTCTTTTACTCTCTATTTTTTCCAACGGATCATCTGCTTTGATCTGTTACGACAGCAAAACACTTCTGGAAATTGGTTACCGCTACACTGACCTGTTTCAGGACACTTTCTCCAATCTTCCATCTGAGATTCGCCGGGACGCCGAGTTGAACAATGGCCACTCGAGTCGACGGCGAAGATTCAAAAAACACCGCGGGAAACGCGCTGGGATCCGCAACAGACTGAGAAAAAGAGCATTCAGTCCTCCTCTCCCGAGCATTTTGCTCGCAAATGTCCAATCCTTGGAGAATAAGATGGACGATCTTAGAGCCAGGATAAGTTTTCAACGGGACATGAGAGACTGCAACATCTATTGTCTGTCCGAAACATGGCTCACGCCAGCGGTCCCGGATACAGCCGTGACGCCGTCCGAGAACTTCTCTGTTTTTCGGATGGACAGAACAGCCGAGGCCGGGAAATCTAAAGGCGGTGGAGTGTGTTTCATGATAAACAAGAAATGGTGCGATCCTAGGAACATCTCCATTCTTTCGCGATCCTGCTCGCCTCACTTGGAACATTTAACTCTCATGTGCCGGCCTTTCTACCTGCCGAGGGAGTTTTCCTCGGTCATCACCACTGCCGTTTATATTCCACCACAAGCAGACACGGGGCTGGCTTTATCTGCCCTCCATGATGTGACCAGCGGCTTCATAAACAAACACCCCGACGCTGCTTTCATCGTCGCGGGTGATTTTAACAAAGCAAACCTAAAGAAAGTATTGCCAAACTTTCACCAGCATGTCTCCTGTCCCACACGAGGAGCAAACACACTGGATCATTGCTACTCTCCGTTTAAGAACGCCTACAAAGCTCGTTCACAGCCAGCTTTTGGCAAATCGGACCATGCCGCCATTTTCCTCACACCGGAATATAAACAAAGGCTCGTTCAAGAGCCCCCGGTGAGGAGGGAAGTCAAACGCTGGTCATCCCATTCAGAGATCACGCTACAGGCAGCTCTTGATGACGTCGACTGGGACATGTTCCGCGCGAGTTCTGAGGACGTCAGCGAGTTCACAGAAGTGGCGCTCTGCTTTATTAACACACTGACAGAGCAAGCCACACAAACAATAACTATAACGTCCTTCCCTAATCAGAAACCGTGGGTGGACAGTTCAATTCGCACTGCAGTAAACTCGCGCACCACCGCTTACAATGCCGGTCTCCTAACGGGGGATATGAGGGAGTACAAAGCTTCATGTTACGCCCTCCGGCGCGCCGTTAAAGCCGCAAAACTCCGCTATAAAGACCGAGTGGAATCTCATTTCCAACTCAACGACTCCCGGCGGATGTGGCAGGGACTGAGAACCATCTGTGCTTTTGGAACTAAATCCTCTGCAGAGGTGAGAGCTGATCCGTTACTGGTGAACGAGTTAAACTCTTTCTACGCTCGCTTTGATGGTAATCGCGGCAGCGCGACTCCGGCGAGTGACGCGTCAGAGAGAGTCCCTCAGAGCAGCAACGGTCACGTGATCTCTGTCTCGGAGGACGAGGTTCGGAGGGCACTCAAACGTGTGGATGTCAGGAAAGCTGCTGGGCCGGATGGTATTTCAGGTCGTGTTCTGCGGTCCTGTGCTGATCAGCTCGCAGGGCTCTTTACATCCATATTCAACGAGTCCCTTGCTACATCTGTTGTCCCCACCTCCTTCAAACGATCCTCCATCATCCCTGTACCTAAGATCAGTAAACCCTCTTGCCTAAATGACTATCGTCCAGTGGCTCTCACATCTTTAGTCATGAAGGTCTTTGAGAGACTCATTAAAAACAACATTTGCTCCTCCATTCCTGACACTTTGGACCCTCTTCAGTTTGCCTATCGTCCCAATAGATCGACTGAAGATGCCATTTCTCACGTCCTTCACTCCTGCCTCACTCACATCGACAGCAAAAGTGGGAACTATGTCAGGCTGCTATTTATTGACTATAGCTCAGCCTTTAACACCATAGTTCCCATTAAGCTAACACACAAACTCCTGGATCTAGGCCTGAATTCTTCTCTCTGCCTCTGGATTGAAGATTTCCTCACTGGCAGACCCCAGGCGGTGAGAGTAGGCCAGTTCACCTCCACCTCCATCACCCTGAGTGTTGGAGCTCCACAGGGCTGTGTGCTGAGTCCCCTGCTCTACTCTCTCTACACCCATGACTGTTTGTCCACACACAGCTCCACCTCGATCATCAAGTTTGCTGATGATACTGTTGTCCTGGGTCTCATCTCCAACAACAATGAGACGGCATACTTGGACGAAGTGGAGCAACTGACATCATGGTGCCAGGACAACTGTCTCTCTCTGAATGTTAACAAGACCAAAGAACTGATTGTGGACTTCAGGAAGAGACAGCATCGGTCATACTCCCCTCTCATGATCAGCGGGACACCGGTAGAGAGAGTGAGCAGCTTCAAATACCTGGGTGTGAACATCTCCGAGGATCTGACCTGGACTACACACATCCAGACACAGGTGAAAAAAGCCAGGCAAAGACTGTACCACCTGCGCCAGCTGAGGAAATTCAGGGTTTCACCAGCCATCCTGAAAACTTTCTATCGAGGGGCGATAGAAAGTGTCCTGACTCAGTGCATCACAGCGTGGTACGGGAACAGCACCAGTCACGACTGCAAAGCCCTGCAAAGAGTGGTGCGCTTATCCGAGCGCATCTCAGGCTCAGCTCTCCCGTCTCTGCAGGACATCTTCACCAAACGCTGCAGAGGTAGAGCTACTAAAATCATCAGAGACATTAATCACCCTGCAAACTCTCACTTCACCCTGCTGCCATCTGGTAAGCGCTTCCGTAGCCTGATGGCAAAGACTGAAAGACTCAGGAGGAGTTTCTTCCCCCAGGCCATCAGACTCCTGAACTCAGTCACGTGACTCACTTCACCCCCGCACACGCATAAACATACGGTCTTTCAACATTAACATCCACATACTGCAATTGCACTGCACTTTACGTCCCTATTGTTACTGCGTAACAACCTGTAATAAACCTTGCACATTATACTTCTTTATATATACATATTATATATTTTATGTTAACCACTTATTTTTAAGTCTACAGTTTATCTCACTTATCATATCCACATATTTTTTATATTTTTATTTTTATCTTATTTCCTATTTTTATCTTTTACTTGATTTATTTATAATTCTACTTATGTTAATACTTTTTATTCTAATTTTATTCTATTTCTATTTAATTTCTTGTAACTGTTATTTGCACTGTCCATGGAGCGGACCTGTTTACATTTCACTGCCAGTTGTATATTGTGTATATAACTGTGTATGTGACAAATAAAACTCTTGAATCTTGAATCTTGAATCTTGAATCTTGAATCTCTTGAATCTTGAATCTTGAATCTTGAAAATGCACCTGTAAACAATTTTTCTAGTCCTGTATTTCGTCTTTGAGGATTTCTTAAAAATACTATGTCAAAATCTCATCTCGTCTCATCGTGAACCCACTCTCGTATCTCGTCTCGTCTCGTGAGATAAGGGTCTCGCCACACCCCTATGATTAATCTATATTTAATTTATTATTTATTTATATACTATGTCTAACAGGGGAGGCCACAGGTAAATATAACCATTTATTATAATTAATTTATGTAAAGATTGTTTTAAGTTCACTTAAATTAAGTTTTTTTTTTAAGCCTAATAAATGTTAAATGTACATTTTGCGAAATTCAACACGACAGCGATCAACTTGAGCTAAGCATATTGAGTATTTATCATCTCTACTAATGGTTCGCTAAGTGTATAACATTGTAACTTTATGCTAAGTAATGTTATGTTAGCTATATTAGGCAGCTACGTGTGCTAGTGAGACATGCTTCATGAAAACATAAACCAAAAAAATGTATAATCAAAATGAAAGATTACCTGTCCAGCAGAAATACAGCCTCTTGAACTCAAATCAAACGGGTGCGCCAGGGTTGCCAGGTTTTCACAACAAAATCCGCCCAATTGCTACTCAAAACTAGACCAAAACAAGCCCAATCGTGTTTCTCCGGTAAAAATCGCGTTTGGGGGGTAAAATATGTCTTTTTGGTAGGGCTGCCTGCTAAAATTCGCAAATCCCGGGGCAAAATATCACATAATTGGGGTCGCTTCAACCCGCGGACATGAAAAACAGCCCGCGGCAACAGTGTTTGAAGTAGCCCGACTTGGCAACACTGGGGTGCGCGCATGTGGGCAGATCCTGTAGCAAAAGGGATGGTAGCCATGTTAGCGAGAGAGAGTGACAGTCGCCCAAGCCAATCACTTGTTTCGGCCCGAACGAAAATGAGCGGTGTTTATTGCAGATTAAAAAGTATAGAGTCACTCGATTTTTATACTCTCTTTTTCAGAGTAATTAAATTTTAATTATGTATTGACATATAAAGAAAGTTTAAACACATTTGGACAAAAGTGTTTTAGATCATTCTTACCTACCCTACCTTTAATTGCCATTTGCTATGTAGTGACCTTTAATTTGGAGTAGAAACAGGGGGAGTGACTTTATTGCATCAGAGGTGTGTCACTTTGCTCACAGGTGATTGGTCCAATTTCAGTTTGATCTCTTATCCAGAACATAACCTGCCCTGGAGCAGGTTAGCTGTGGAGCGTAAATTACTATGGAGATGAACACTGCTAAAAGCCAAACCATTTTAATGGTACCCAAAACCCAGGATTAGCACAAACTAAGATTAAACATATCTGGCTAACCTGCTAAACTGGCTTCATGGTATAGGCCCCAGGTTTATTTTCTTGTGACCAGATTTGTCATTAAGCTTCCTATCGAGAACATAACCCTCTTTTAAAATGGATAACTGAATTATTCAGCATGTTGGTAATGTGACACTAGTTTCCAACAGTTCTGAAATATTCATGCACACTTTTGATATGAAAAATAATATTTATTTATTATTTTTTTAACAACCTAAGCCACAAATCAAGGAATGCATTCAACAGCATTTGAACCGATAGTTTATTTTTTAAAACACCATTACTCATTCAATGAACAGTCTCTTTTAACAAAAAAGATTACATTATTTATGGAAAATATTTTTTCAGTGGGGAACAGAATTAATATAAAGTGGTTAAAAAGCCCTTGGGCAAACATGCACAGAATTTTACTCTAACCCAGCAGGCACACAACGTCATAAGACGTTGAAAACGTCATAAGTTGATATTTGGTTACATTTTGGTTGTGACGTCAGGTGACCAAAATTCAAAGTCAGCTCAACGTCTAATGCCAACGTTAATTTGACGTCCAATACCAACGTCAGCTGATGTTGATATTTAGTTGTTTTAGGTTATGTTGTAAAGTAAGCAAAATCTAACGTTGCGCCAACGTCTCAAGCCAACATCATATTGACGTCAGATTATAACATCATTAGACGTTGATCCTTTGTTGGTTTTAGGTTGTGGTATTAACTAACCAAAATCTAACGTTGAGTTGAGCCAACGTCTCAAGCCAACATCATATTGACGTCAGATTCTAACATCATTAGATGTTGATCCTTTGTTGGTTTTAGGTTGTGGTATTAACTAACCAAAATCTAACGTTGAACCAACGTCTCAAGCCAACATCATATTGACGTCAGATTCTAACATCATTAGATGTTGATCCTTTGTATGTTTTAGGTTGTGGTATTAACTAACCAAAATCTAACGTTAAGCCAACGTCTCAAGCCAACATCATATTGACGTCAGATTCTAACATCATTAGATGTTGATCCTTTGTTGGTTTTAGGTTGTGGTATTAACTAACCAAAATCTAACGTTGAACCAACGTCTCAAGCCAACATCATATTGACGTCAGATTATAACATCATTAGACGTTGATCCTTTGTATGTTTTAGGTTGTGGTATTAACTAACCAAAATCTAACGTTGAGCCAACGTCTCAAGCCAACATCATATTGACGTCAGATTCTAACATCATTAGATGTTGATCCTTTGTTGGTTTTAGGTTGTGGTATTAACTAACCAAAATCTAACGTTGAACCAACGTCTCAAGCCAACATCATATTGACGTCAGATTCTAACATCATTAGATGTTGATCCTTTGTATGTTTTAGGTTGTGGTATTAACTAACCAAAATCTAACGTTAAGCCAACGTCTCAAGCCAACATCATATTGACGTCAGATTCTAACATCATTAGATGTTGATCCTTTGTTGGTTTTAGGTTGTGGTATTAACTAACCAAAATCTAACGTTGAACCAACGTCTCAAGCCAACATCATATTGACGTCAGATTATAACATCATTAGACGTTGATCCTTTGTATGTTTTAGGTTGTGGTATTAACTAACCAAAATCTAACGTTGAGCCAACGTCTCAAGCCAACATCATATTGACGTCAGATTCTAACATCATTAGATGTTGATCCTTTGTTGGTTATAGGTTTGTGTTATTAACTAACCAAAATCTAATGTTGAGCCAACGTCTCAAGCCAACATCATATTGACATCAGATTGTAACATCATTAGATGTTGATCCTTTGTATGTTTTAGGTTGTGGTATTAACTAACCAAAATCTATCGTTGAGCCAACGTCTCAAGCCAACATCATATTGACGTCAGATTCTAACATCATTAGATGTTGATCCTTTGTATGTTTTAGGTTGTGGTATTAACTAACCAAAATCTAACGTTAAGCCAACGTCTCAAGCCAACATCATATTGACGTCAGATTCTAACATCATTAGATGTTGATCCTTTGTTGGTTTTAGGTTGTGGTATTAACTAACCAAAATCTAACGTTGAACCAACGTCTCAAGCCAACATCAAATTGACGTCAGATTCTAACATCATTAGACGTTGATCCTTTGTATGTTTTAGGTTGTGGTATTAACTAACCAAAATCTAACGTTGAGCCAACGTCTCAAGCCAACATCATATTGACGTCAGATTCTAACATCATTAGATGTTGATCCTTTGTTGGTTATAGGTTGTGGTATTAACTAACCAAAATCTAACGTTGAGCCAACGTCTCAAGCCAACATCATATTGACGTCAGATTCTAACATCATTAGATGTTGATCCTTTGTTGGTTATAAGTTGTGGTATTAACTAACCAAAATCTAACGTTGAGCCAACGTCTCAAGCCAATGTCATATTGACGTCAGATTCTAACATCATTAGACGTTGATATTTTATTGGCTTTAACACATTTGTCTCATATCAGTGTTTCCCATTTCAGGGGGGGGTGGTAGACCTCCCGAAACTACTAGTGTCGCGGAGCGGGTGTGTTACGGATTACGTGGTGTTGTCAGACGCGGCACGCAGTAGGCGGATATTTGTATTGGTGCATTTCTACAGTGAGCTGAAATGACAAGCGTGAACATTTGGTAAATAAATATAAAAAAACATTTATTCATCACACA
Source organism: Gobio gobio (assembly GCF_949357685.1). Taxonomy (NCBI): domain Eukaryota; kingdom Metazoa; phylum Chordata; class Actinopteri; order Cypriniformes; family Gobionidae; genus Gobio; species Gobio gobio. The sequence continues at coordinate 21,252,990 of NC_137120.1, forward strand.
ACTATTTACAACACAACCAAGGAGGCTTTGCTTGAGTTGTTTCTCCGGATTTTGTTGTTTTTAAGAAAGAAAAATAAAATAATTTTGTCTGTTTAGTATTGTCACCTTTTCTGTTCTACATTGAGCTCACACGTCCGTTGTTTTTAAAAAACATTTTTTTATAAGGACTCATTTTTCATATAAGGATTTTTTTCTACTGGCCCCACCACAAAAAAAGTAATAAATACAATAAAATAAGCCCAGTATTGTTTTTGATCCATGTAACCTTAAAGCTACATTGTGTTTGTAGTGTAGTGTAGTTTGTAGAATCTGGTTTGCGTGGATATGTACATAAATGTGGTTTCTGTGAGAGAACAAATAAGGATGGTAAATATACATACACAGTTAAGAACTGTATAACTATACTTATAAGTTACATTTGTATAATGTAACCGTAAACCAGAGCTTATTGTACCATATATAGGCGCTAAATGCAGCTGCATTAAAAGAAGCTGAGCTGCCGCTGCTGCTACTAACAAGCGGTGTCCGGTTACAAAAGTGTGTGCGCCACTTTAACGTTAGCACTGCAGTGCGCTCTGTATAACAATTGTTAATATGCCGATCAGACCTGATACATATTTCCATCAACATACATTACAAGCAAATATTTTCTAAAAACGAATAAACATTGTTGATAACAAAATTACTGAATGATTATTCAAATAGGTGAGCATTACGCTATTGTATGTTGACACAAAAATACTTCTGAGGTGACATCAACTGAATTACAAGATGACACTCTGAAACACATCTACAATGACAATAACTATTATTACTTACGGAGTTATTAACGCACAGAAATACCACACAAGGAAAAACAGACTTTTGAGGAATAAACAAGCCAGGAAAACTCTGTATAACTCTGTTTCTGGACGCTGCTGAGATGAAAACTCTCTGCACATGCACCAGACAAGTCTGAACAAGTTGACGCACATGCGCGAGGCAGATAATTTTGTACAGTGCCATCGAGTATTAAAACCGGTTAAAACGCGAAAGGCGAAGCTTGAATTTACGGGTATGTCCCTCTTTGGCTAATGTACCTTCAAGATGGAGGGGCAACATGGCGACCACCGTTAGATCCCATTACCTTATGTATTTTCAATGGCATATTATAAACTTACGAGAATACTTTATTACTTGAAAGAAGTAAATATACATTAATGAGCACATATATTTTTGAAAGAACTAAGTGTTTTTAGCTAAGAATAGACTAAAAAAGTTACACAGTGTAGCTTTAATAAATAAGGTTATGACTCCAAAAACTACTTGCCTAACTAATATATATTTTAAATATTGTTAAAGACAATCAGTAATAAAATAAGAACAAATAATCAAATTACGAGCAACAGCACAAATCAATACAGCAGAACAAACATACAAATGATGTAGGCTAATATAGGTCTAAACTAGATTTTCAGGTACACAAATAGTAAATTATTACTGCATAGTCTGCATTAAATTATATATCACTGCATATAGATTTAGATTGACCCTTATTAAAAGATATTCCGTCAAGAGTCGTGAGTGATTTTTTTTTCTATCTTTTGTTATCTCTACGATATTTTCCACTTTCCATGTTATACGGTAGGGGGCACTATTACACATCTCCTGAACGAGTACAGCATCTCTTGATTAAAACAGGCGAAGAAGAAGAAGCAGCAGCAACAACAACGATTACAGACTGGTGATATCACTGTGAAATATCCTAAATCATTGCTTTTGGTTCCATCTAATAATTGCTCAGTCAGTTGTTTGTTGTTTCTTCTCTTTTTTGTGTACATATTCACAACAGACCTAAGTAAAGGTTTAGAGATTTTTAGGTTTTAGATTTTGGAATTGCATGTTATCACTTTTGTTGCCAGAAGATAAAAACCTGGCAATCTGGGTGACCCATGACCTTCCATCTAGCACCAGAGTAAAACCAGTGTGACATCTGCATTAGATATGACGAACCTGACAAAAACTATGACAACCGGTTCATAATGTGTTAAGTATTATTAATTATTTGGACATTTAAATCCTTTTCTTTTTATATCCACAGGCTGATGACAAATGAGATAATGGGCAGTTTCAATATGAATGTAATGCAACGTCTGTCCAACGTTGGAGGTTGATATCAATCTGGTGTTGAGTTTAGAACCCAATGTCAGATTGACGTCAACATCCAACGTTGGACGGACGTTGCATTTTGGTTGAAAATGAAAATCGGGTTGACGTCAGAACCCAACGTTAGATTGACGTCAGAACCCAACGTCAGGTTGACGTCAACATCCAACGTTGGGTGGACATTGCATTTTGGTTGAAAATGAAAATCGGGTTGACGTCAGAACCGAACGTTAGATTGACGTCAGAACCCAACGTCAGATTGACGTCAACATCCAACGTTGGGCGGACATTGCATTTTGGATGAAAGTCGGGTTGACGTCAGAACCCAACATCAGACTGACGTCAGAACCCAACGTTAGATTGACGTCAGAACCCAACGTCAGATTGGCGTCAACATCCAACGTTGGGCGGACATTGCATTTTGGATGAAAGTCGGGTTGACGTCAGAACCCAACATCAGACTGACGTCAGAACCCAACGTCAGATAGACGTCAACATCCAACGTTGGATGGACGTTGCATTTTGGTTAGGGCTGCAGCTATCGATTCTTTTTGTAATCGATTAATCTAACACTTAATCGATCGATTAATCGATTAATCGGATAAAAAGGTGAGTGTTTTTAAACAACCAAAACAAATAATGCATAACGAAAATGAAGAGGAAAAGCAATTTAATTTATTAATATGCACAACAGGTTTCATGCTGTAATCTAGCCCTGACATCAAAGTATATATCTGTTTTATGTAGATTTCTACACCTGCAGCATTTACCATTAGACTACTAACAAATAATATATAATTTCTGGGGTGAGCCTATTTGCTATGGGAACCTAGCAACCTGTGTGTGTGTGTGTACGCGTGCCGTGCGTGAGGAAGAGTGACGCCCCAGTCAGACCAGTTGCTTCATTGCAGTTTGGTACGGCAGATATACATTCATTAATCTTCAGTAGAACGCTGCATTTGGCTTGCATCACTTGCATTGCGGTGCATTTTAGGTGAAGCATCCGTTCGAAAAATCGCGTCACAACGTCACGTCCCGATGTATACAGTGAATGCATGCTGAAATTATTGTTGCGTGGCTACATAAAAGTTTAAGCATACGTGATGCATTGCCGCGATTGGTCTGACTGGCGCGTGAGAGAGACGAGCGCGCATATGTGTGTGAAGGGGTTCTTTTTTTAGGCAATACTCTCTTGCAATTGAACGTGAATACGTTTACTACTTAAAAACATCAAAGCTAAACACCATATCTAGTCAAACCGCATCACGACATCGCTACAAATGCAGTATGTGATTAAAATCAGCGAACATCAATGTATAGGCTTAGGCTACGTTACCATTGAAGTTCTACCGCTGTGGAATGCCAGGTATACTTTGCAACAGACACATTGCATCTTGTTCTCTTCTTTTTTAAGAATGTAATGATCCCAAACTTTAGACATTCTCTTCCGTTTATGGACATCTTTACTCTCCTCCATCGCGCCAACTAAATTCAAAATGTAACGCGCGATATGGTGTGCTTCCTGAACATTGAACAGCGGCCCGTGTGAATCAGATCCCTGCACGTATAATGCGCGTCATAGGAATTTAACGAGGCTTCGAGGCAGAATTTTTGCCTCGAGGAATTTTTGTAATCGAGTTAATCGAGTAACTCGATGAATCGTTTCAGCCCTAATTTTGGTTGAAAATGAAAATCGGGTTGACGTCAGAACCCAACGTTAGATTGACGTCAGAACCCAACATCAGATTGACGTCAGAACCCAACGTCAGATAGACATCAACATCCAACGTTGGATGGATGTTGCATTTTGGTTGAAAATGAAAATTGAGTTGACGTCAGAACCCAACGTCAGATTGACGTCAGAAACCAATGTCAGATCGATGTCAACATCCAACCTTGGACGGACGTTGTATTTTGGTTGAAAATGAAAATCGGGTTGACGTCAGAACCCAACGTTAGATTGACGTCAGAACCCAACATCAGATTGACGTCAGAACCCAACGTCAGATAGATGTCAACATCCAACGTTGGACGGATGTTGCATTTTAGTTGAAAATTAAAATCAGGTTGACGTCAGAACCCAACGTCAGATTGACGTCAACATCCAACGTTGGACGGACGTTGAAGATGGAGTAGATGGACAGGTTTGCAGGACGTGGTGAGGCTGGGACAGGAAGTGCAGAGAAACAGTCCAGGAAGCAGCCGTCGCCCCACTTCAGAATCTCTCCTGTCCTTCAGGAGATGACGGGATTGTGCTACTCCAACCACGAGCGCCCTAGGATGATGTCAGTGGTGGATTCCTCCAGAACCAGCAGATGTTGTTGTTCCTCATAGAGAAGACCAGACTTTGTACCTTGTTTTAAATGATAGTTGCTCACCAACAGCCTAATCCCACAAGGGTTTTCCGAAAACCTCCTTAAAGTGGACGATGAAGCTGGAGATAGAGTGGGTAAGCGGATTATTCTGAGACCATAGTGGTTCCTCCCACCGAAGGGCTTTGTCAGACAGATGATAAATGCCACTTTTAATCGCTCGGTGGGGTACAGGTGCGGTTGCATCTCCAGGACCAGCAAGCATTGGCAGGATAATGCAGATAACTGGATGATAATACTCAATGTCTTTCGTAGGAAAACCAGGAGGACAGGAGACGAGAGACGAGGAGACACACTGGAGACGAGGAAGCAGGTAAGTAGCACGAGCGAGTCCTTGAGGTAAGCAAACAGGTAAGCGTTGCGCAAATGAGACCGGACAGTGACTGTGTGTGTGCGCTGGGATTAACCTTCTAGGCGCCACGGTAGAGTTTACTCGACAAGATGCAGCACTGAATAAAACGGCCGATTCTGTCAAATAGGGTGTCAAATTTCATTCAACCTCCCCTCCACTAGATGGCAGACATGTCATACTTCATCCCCAACTCAAAAAAATGTCATGCTTCTATAAAAAAACTTCGAGCAAGAGCGCATTGAATCAGTGCGAACAAACGCGGAGCTAGTGTGCAAGTGAGCCATTTTATCAGAGCAATATTGTAAATGTCAGCGAGTATTTGCATTAGATTATTATTATTATTATTATTTTCTAATATCATCAATAAAGCTTACCCGCAATTAAGTGTTGGGTCTTCTATTCGTGGACCCGTATTCTGAAGGGAAATATCTGCCGTGATTCTGAAAGTGAAAGTATAGCCCTACGCCAAGCACAAACAGTGAATCCTTTGCCCAATGTCAGTGGTGGGAACACAGTGGTATTTCACAGGGTCGGAGTGTTCATCGCGAAGTTAGCAGGCGTGTTACGCCGGCTTCACACCGCACGCGCAAGCAGGGCAGGAGTGGTGCGTATGGAGAGTGGGAGCCGCGCGCGCCTGTAGTACGCATTTAGACTGGCAGCGTTTGTCTCGCGCCGCTGAACAGAGGCTTGTGTATTGCAAATACAGTTGGGGCACGTGGAAGCAGGGTAGGGAGTCGCAGTGACAATGACAGTAGTCCGAACTGCACACTCTGCGGGCGCGCGCGCACCATACATGGAATCAGAGGGGGGAAAGAAGTGCTGCATTTATCTTTTAAAATTGTGACTTTTCATGAAAATTCTATAATCCAAGGTGACCACCACCATATGACGTCAAAATATGCTAATTAGATGGGAAAATGTAGTCCTTACATAAACTTTGGGTCATCCTTAATATTTCTCTAATTTACAGAAAGTCTCTATCTTTTATCACTTTTAAGATATAGCCTTTTCAAATTAAGATGTCAAAAACGTTTTAGGAAAAAAACTCTGGCGCCTAAAGGGTTAAGTGCAGGCAGTGATGAGGTAATGATGAGGTGTGTGTGATCAGTATTCGGGAGAGGCTGTGCGTGGTGCTTGGGAGTGGGTGGAGCCTGGCGTGCTTGTGACAAAAATACAATTGCGGAAGTTTTGAACATGCTGATTTGTCTGCAGTGAAGCTTTGCAGATGCTTGTGTGTGTGTGTGTGTGTGTGTGTGTGTGTGTGTGTGTGTGTGTGTGTGTGTGTGTGTGTGTGTGTGTGTGTGTGTGTGTGTGTGTGTGTGTGCGTTCGTGCGTGCAAGTGTGTGTGTTAGTGATGCATGGTTCGTGGTTTTGTCCACTGATCGGGGGGCCAAGTAATAAAAAATAACATTCCAATTAATTGCGGCCAGTGCTTGAAGTGGAAAAAATAAAGTGCCGGTACTCCGGGCTTTGTTGGGGGCGTGGTTATGGGGGGATTGTTTAGTCAATAATTCAAGAAGGTCCGTATTTTAAAGCTCTTTCTAACTTGTTCTCAGCCTTAGAACTAACATATAGTTCTTGTAATTGTTTAACTATATCATTTGTTACAATAAGGGTTTATTTACAAAGCAAGACCATTGACGAGCAGAGACCGTGATTAGACTCCCCCTGCAACTGCCTCATCGACACGGCATCTCAATAAACACGTCTCCGGCGTGTTGACTCAGATTGTTCGAATATTACAATTAAATAATACTTAAATCGATATGTCATCCTCAATAAACCCGTCTCCAGCGTGTTGCCTCCGATCATTCGAATATTGCACTTTAATAATTATTTAATCAACATCATCCTCAATAAACCCGTCTCCAGCATGTTGCCCCCGGTCCCTCGAATATTCTGATCTATTATGACCTCTGAGCTGTAAAGCTGCCAGAATAATAATAATAATACGCTGTTTGTTAATTGGCCAGAGGAGAACTGGCACCCAGACTGAGCCTGGTTTCTCCCAAGGTTTATTTTTCTCCATTAGGTCACCTAATGGGGTTTTGGTTTCCTTGCCACTGTTGCCTCTGGCTTGTCGTGCTCAGTTGGGGACACTAAACTTTTCAACTAAACATCGAAATAAATCTAATTAATAAACTAAATTAACCATTTAAACTAAATTACTGATAGAATTATTGATCTAAAGCCCACACTGTCACTGTATGATAATTGAAATTAACTGATGACATCAGCGTTTTTTCCAGAATGGCTATACAGCTGAATAAAATTATGCTGCATTATTTTCCTGTTTAACACTGTAAAGCTGCTTTGAAACAATCTACATTGTTAAAAGCGCTATATAAATAAAGTTGACTTGACTTGACTTGACGGCACCTCATTAGGCTACCATGCAGGCCAATGTTCACTTTTGTCTTTCTTTTTTCTAATCAAATAGCAACACAGTTAGAAACTATAGCTGGGTCATTCCTGGTATGCGGTAACATTTTGGCTTCATAAATGTTTGAAAAAAAGTACATGATTTTCATGTTTTTAGCATTCTACCAAAATGGTGACATGTTTAACTAGTCGGAATACATATTGGTCAAGCTCAGGGACTAAAAAAATAATAATTATGGGTAGATTCATTGTTCAGACACGGGCCGTGAAGGTGTTCCACCCTGATAGGGACATATACATAGTTATCACAAAATGTTAATAATGTAAATGTTAAACAATAACAAGTTTTTCTTGGATAGTATATGTCCCTTATGCCATCATGGTATTTTTTTTAATTCTTGAAACAATAACAAAACTATTATTGATGAATAGAATGTCTTGATTATTAAGAACAGGTACTTTTTGTACCCATTTTTGCCAACAGGATGGTAAATAATAAAAAAATGTGTTCAAAAACATTTATTGTATATGCTGTTAATGATCCTCACCTCCCAAAATAAAACATAAGTATGCAAAACATTTAACGTTGCTGTCAAATTATTATTTAAAAAGGACTCGCCTAACAGGGTGGAAGACCATAACAGTGGATGAGTTTTCAGTCATTGTCCTGCATGATTTGCCATCAGTAATATATGGCACTGCACCTATATAACATGGTTTTATATATAATATTGATATATGCATATATGTGTTTATAGAATTTGCACTATACACTAAATACGATTTATTCTATTAGAATTTCCACCCTGTTAGGTTTATAGATCTAACAGGGCGGAATCAACAGGGTGGAAAATGTTAAGATAAGTTAGCCGTAGCTCTTTGAGGGATCAATGTTTAGCTGGCGAACCTTCTACAGATAAACAGAACTTTTATAACTATGTCAGATATGTTTTAACATTTTTTTGACCTGACAAACATTCTTCGTAACAGAGCCTAACAGGGTGGAACTTTAAGAGTGGGACAAGCAGGATAACATTTCAAAAACTAAAAAAAAAGGTCGAGGTGAGAGTTGAAGCTTACTTAATTTTGTACGGTTGAATTCCAGCAGGAAAAACTAATTATGTAATTTCCTGAAAATTGTCTCAATGAAATTGTGGTCTTTTTTGGAAGTCGAGAAATACATACTAACAGGGTGGAAGATGACTTCAGGGACACAGTAAATGAAGACAATTGTAAAAAAATAACTATAGTTTCACATGATTTATATGTATAACTAGAGGTAGTTTAGCCTATTCTATAACATAATATAAAAATATTTTCAGATTTTTATCATTTCATGGTTTATAGTTCTTGTGGAAGTTGATTACTTTGCACTGAGGACATGATACAATTGAATGCATATATCAATAAAAAGGTGTTTAAAATACAAAATAGTATTTTTAATACCTATTATATCTGTTTAAGTAATAAAGAAGAACTACATTTATAATTTAAGCCATTTCTTATGTGACTCATTTTATAGAAAATATGAGTAAGTAAATCATAAAGACAGAAAAGTCACTGTATAACAGGAACGACCCAGCTACAACATGCGGCTGTTGTCATCGGTAGAAGTGGTGCCACTCTCGTCCTCGTCACCACTTGTGACCGCGACCGCGGCACAAGTGCTTTGTATTTTAACCATAGATTTTAAACGAGCAGCTATGGTTGCGCGTTTCACACACCCTCTCCGGACCACTTTGAGTTGTTGACGCTGACAGCGGCAAAAGCGACGCATGCGCTTTTCACTTGTAAAACTCAAGGGTGTGGGTAATGTAGTCTCTGCTCGCAAATGAGCGTACCGGTACGCTAAAAGCACGTTTTGGGCGCACGGAGAGGTGGCGGTATGCTCAAGAGCTATATTTGGAAGTGGCGGTACTGAGTACCGGCGCGTACCGGCCCACTTAAAGCACTGATTGCGGCTGGATGAAAGATAAATCATTGTGTTTGTTTGATAAAGACTTCTTGCAACACTGTGGGCGAATCATTCCGGTTGTCGTTTTTTCCACACGTTTTCAAAACAATTCCCCACGTGTATTGATAGGGGAGCCGAAGCTCATTATAATATGCAAAACTGTTCCAGTCATAGCAGTGGGTGTTTACTTCCAAGTCTTTAGTGCGACACGGCCATAAAAACAGAGCGTTTTAAGAGCTAGGTTCAAAACCAGGGTAGAAAATAGCTTATTACTTATGTTTTTAAATGTAAAAACCACATTAACGTCATAAGTTGACCTCAGAGAACAGTATAAAAAAAGAAGTTTGCTTGACTGTAAAACTGTTCTCACTTCTCAGTCTAGCCAATATAAAAGTGTCTGAATTATATGATGCCGTATTATCCACTTTATTATTAACGTAAGAGTGGGTGGACAGTTCTTAAATTGAATGTTCGAGACTTCCTTTTCACTTTCAGTTTTTTAGCCGTACAAAAAGAGTCCGTTATGCTTCTTGATATTGCAAACTGATATTTGCTATCATATTCTTTTACTTTATTATTGAAATAAAAAAAACACTGGTTTGTGGTACTTTTGTTTTTCTTCTAGTTATTTACATAGCAGCTAATGAATCGGAAGTCATTCACAGGAAATAACTTAATTGAAAAAGAAGATGGATATCGCTACATGATTTCAGACTATTGGCTTTTCAGTGCTTAATATGGAAGCTTGTTTCCGCCACAGAATAAAACATTTTAAAAGATAATTAAAATTATGACTTTTTATCTCACAATTGTGAGTTTTACATATAAACTCGCAATTGTGTGTTATAAAGTCAGAATTAAGTGATATAAAGTCACAATATAAAAGTCAGAAAAAAAATCAGAATTGGGTTTTGATATCTTGCGATTCTGACTTTATTCCCCGGTTTCACATACAAGTCTTAAATCTGCATATAATGCATATTTGAACTGCAACTTGCAATCTTAAAATGTGTCACTGCCATTGTTTTGTCTTAAGATGCACACCAGTAATGTGTTTTTTTTTTCTAAGGCACATTTATAAAAGCTACTTAAATGTCCTAATTGAACTAAGGTTTAATCCTTGCTTAATCTAGGCCCTTTCTGTGAAACCAGGCCTATATCACGCAATTGCAAGATAAAAAGTCAGAATTGCAAGATAAAAAGTCACAATTACCTTTTTTATTATTTATTCTGTGGCAGAAACAAGATTCCATAGCTTAATGCTGCTTTTGGGACTCCATTAAAGGGGTCATGAACTGGCTTTTTTTTTTTTTATATACTGGTGTCTGAGGTCAACTTATAACATTTGCATGGTTTTTACATTCAAAAGCATCATAATGAATAAGTAATTGGCTATTATCTTCCCTGGTTTTGAGACTAGCTTCTGAAACGCTCAGTTTTTATGGGCGTGCTGCATTGAAGACTAAGTAAAGTAACACTAAGTCGAAGTAAACGCCCACTGCTATGATTGGATAACATGGGTTTTGCATATTATAATGAGTTTCAACTTCACCGTCCCCTGAATTGTTGTGAACACGTCCAATGTGGAAAAATTAAAACCTGAAAGATTCGCCCATTCATGTTCAACCCAGAGTCTGATCCTGAATCGCAGGACATTGAACCAACAAACCAACACCTCAAATACAAAAGATACTCCAGCCTGTGACAGTGTGGGAAGTTATCGTTAATTATGTGTAGTTAGACACTGTGATGGCCGACAACGTGGCCACACAGCAAGGCGGTAACTAAACCACACACACAGACATGCATCCTTCGCTTTCATTTGTTTACATGTTATTTTGGTTGTCATTTAGTACATTTCAGAATTAAACATTTTAGTTGCAGATCACCCTATATATATATTCATAATAAAGACAGACACAGCTTTGGTTAATTTTCACCACTTTATTTCTAATTTACACTTTTACCATACATGACTAGTTTGGGTGCACACTTTCTAGTTATGAGTGGTATATTGTATTTACAGTTATTTCTTTTGAGTTTAAGTTACCTACGTGTGGAAAGCGGAGGTTTGATGCTGTCTGGGCAAAGCGCTGCACTTCAGTGGAGGTCCGTTCTAATAAAGGACTGGCTGGTGCCAGTGGCCGCCATTTTGTTCCAGTGGTTGAGCCCATGTTGCAGATTAGCTGGGGGGATGTAGGGTTGTTTGTTTATTTGTTTGTTTTTGTTTATTATAATTGTTTGTGTATATAACTAATTTGTTTATGACCCATTTCTTTATTTTTTGTGAATTAATTACGGTATTCATTCTACCTGGGTTTAATTGGTGTTTGTCGTTCCCGGTGTGCGTAATGGACTAGTCCTTTGTGTGTATAAGTTTTGGGAGGCCATGTTTTCTTTGTCTGGTTTGTTTGTTTGATTATTGTTCAGTGTTGATTCTCTTTAGTTTACCTTTTGTTATGGGCCCAGACCTGACTTTACTTTCATTCAGTTTTCAAAGTTATTTAATTTGTAACTTTGTGTGGCATTTAATAAATAATTTTTTGCTTCGAAATCCTGTGTTCTTTGCCTTTGACTGCTTGGTCCCTCACAGACACGTACACATAATCAGTAGATATCAAACGATCTATAACAATGCAATACTATCACAAAAAAAAGCATTTTTTACTCACATAAGTGTGTTGCATTATTCCTGTTGGATCCAACAGAAAAGGCACAGCATCGTTTTTTTAAATCTCATTCTGTCTGCAAATCCAGTCTCTTGTTTACAATAGAATCTGCGGTGAAATGAAGCGAACAACCTCCAATGTCTTACCCACATGACCTGGATCTTCATTAAAAATAAAGTTCAACTTCATTCCGAAGGAAGCTAATGCAGCGATGGTGTTCTTCCACAACCAGGCACTGCACACTATTTTGCAACGGCATGTTTTTTTGCGTCAAAGTTCGATCCGTTTTAGCTCCACGTAGGCCTATGTTATTTATCTATTACATGTAATGCGCGAGTCGTGGGTGGGGCTACAGAATCTGGCGTTCTTCTTCTTCTTCGATTGAGGTGGCGTTTTGCTGCTCTCTGACATCACAGGGAAGCAAATTTGCAGATCAATCGTTTGATGAGCCAGCTGTCAATAAAAGCTTTTATTTGACTGACAAGGAAGTTTTAAGCTCCAAAATGTACAGCTTATTCTTATATTACGATGACCTTTTATATATTAAGCTCAAGGTAAAATTGATTTCTCAATTCATGACCCCTTTAATAGCAAGCATCATGAGCTATGACTGAGCGAGGGCAAAAATACACAAAGCTTTTATAAAAAACACTGATATCCATTACATTAATATTTACACTAGGATTTGAGGTGTACAGTCAGAATTTTAGTTTCATTAAATATGATTTTTTTTTAATATATAGTCTACCTTGTAAAGTGAACAGTTTGTAGTTAAATAAAGCCATGAAGCAGAAATATACACATACAAATTAAGATTATTAATCAAATATTAATACTATTTAACACCAAAATGAAAATTATGTTAATGAATGCTTTTTGAATAACCGTTTGTATACAGGGAGTGCAGAGTTATTAGGCACGTTGATTTTCTGATCATATTTTTTTTCCAGGCACATTTGACCAATTCCAAACCACAGTAATCCTAATAACTACTATTGATTTAGTATTTAATAATGTATAAGTGATATATAATTGTTCATGAAGGCTGGAAATGAAAATCACCTTATATTCAGGTGTGCAGAATTATTAGGCATGTTTTCTTTTACAGATAAATTGAGCCAAAAAAGAGATTTAACTCAGACTGAAAAGTCAAAAAGTATTAAATGCCCATGAGAAGGATGCAATACTAATGCAATACTAGACATTGCAGTTAAGGCGTGACCATTGGACAGTGAAATGCTCGTTGGGTCAGCAGGATCTGACAAAAACAGGTGGTGAAGAAAAGACACCTGTTAACTGCAAAAGAATTAAGAATTAAGGTGAAGAATTAAGGGTGAAACCATCAGGAACCCTTTAGTCTCCAGCGCCACCATTTTCCAGAGCTGCAACCTACCTGGAGTCTCCAGAAGTGCAAGGTGTCAGGATCTCAGAGACTTCAGTTAGGTAAAGAATCCTAAAAAATGACCCACACTAGATAAGAATCACAAGCTGAAGTGTTGTAAAATACATGAAGAAGGTTTTTTTATAGGCTTTATGGACAGATAGGTTGAGAGTGACTCTTGAAGGACCAGCACCACATCCTCTAGTACCACTGTTTGAAGAATTCATCTTCCAGAATCTGGCAGTACGTTTTGGGAGTTCATTTTAGTCCATCCTGAAGTCCGTTTTGCAGAGATGGACTAAAATGAACTCCCAAAACGTACTGCCAGATTCTGGAAGATGAATTCTTCAAACAGTGGTACTAGAGGATGTGTTGCTGGTCCTTCAAGAGTCATTCTCAACCTATAAAACCTATAAAGCCTATAAAAAAGCAGGCTTCATGTATTTTACAACACTTCAGCTTATGATTCTTATTTAGTGGGGGTCATTTTTTAGGATTCTTTACCTAACTGAAGTCTCTGAGATCCTGACACCTTGCACTTCTGGAGACTCCAGGTAGGTTGCAGCTTTGGAAAATGGTGGCGCTGGAGACTAAAGGGTTCCTGATGGTTTCACCCTTAATTCTTCACCTTAATTCTTAATTCTTTTGCGGTTAACAGGTGTCTTTTCTCCGCCACATGTTTTTGTCAGATCCTGCTGACCCAACGAGCATTTCACTGTCCAATGGTCATGCCTTAACTGCAATGTCTAGTATTGCATTAGTATTGCATCCTTCTCATGGGCATTTAATACTTTTTGACTTTTCAGTCTGAGTTAAATCTCTTTTTTGGCTCAATTTATCTGTAAAAGAAAACATGCCTAATAATTCTGCACACCTGAATATAAGGTGTTTTTCATTTCCAGCCTTCATGAACAATTATATATCACTTATACATTATTACATACTAAATCAATAGTAGTTATTAGGATTACTGTGGTTTGGAATTGGTCAAATGTGCCTGGAAAAAAAATATGATCAGAAAATCAACGTGCCTAATAATTCTGCACTCCCTGTAGTGACCACAGCTAAATGAATCAGTCAATCAATTAATAATAATAATAAATCATAATTTTTGGGTAAACTATACCTTTATATTTATGTAAGAAATCTCATTGTCTTAAAGCTCTGCAGAGATTCTGAAAAACTTTTTGATAGTTTCACGCCCAAGAAAGCCATTTTGCTTCCAAAAAGAAGATGTTTTTTAAATCATTGTTCAGACAGCTGAATATATTAAATAAACAGAATTCAATAAAACAAATGTTCACTTCTTTATTTTCCACACACAGGTCACCTGCTCATGGATTGTGTTTTGGTGTAAAAAGTATGTCCTTGTTTTGGGATTTGGTTTGTAGAGGGTTTCCCCAGGCCCTCATCAGCACCAGCAGGACATGAATTTGTTACCTGCTGTTTCTTGTCAGCGGCTGAGCTGTGTTAAAGAGGTCTAAAGTGATGAACGGTTTCACACTGGCTAGTAAAAGCAATCTTTCTCATCCAGTGCTTATTAAACCGGGAGGCCTGCATGTTTGTCTCCTGGGTAAAACTGACTCTCCAGGAAAAAGCAGATCATTGAGTCTGTTCATGTGCCATCATTTATAATGTGGGACTTCTGGCTTTCCTCAGCAAATATTGATATGAGCAATAATTGTGACATTTGAATAGTTAATCATCAGTGTATCTTCTAATTAATTTAATGAGATATTTTTTTTCTTTTCGATTTTAGATAAATTGAAAACCCTAATTATTTTCATGTCACATTTTATTTGGTAGTTTAAACCCGGATGCCTTTTCCAATTAGGATTTTCAAGGGATTCAAGAAATGTAATCAAATTAATTACAAGATACACCAATTAACTATTCAAATGTCTAACTAACTGCTATTTATTTATTTAAAAGAGCAGTCACGGTTCCTGGCTATAAATTTAGGTAAGTCAGATTCTAGTTTACGATAAACTTTTTGTAAGCTTTATATATTAATTGCTGAACACATCAGACACACTTTTGGCAGAATTCTAAAGTCTTTGTGTTATTCTGCCTGAGGGTGGCACTCTAATGATGATTAACAGGCTTTGGCACTCACAAAAAATGCATAGAATTACATCATAGAATTGCTTTTGTGTAGTATTTATTGTGTCCGAATGTTGTTTTAGAATGCTAATTGTGTAGGAATTCCAGTGAGGAAAAGAAAGTCATGTCTATTCTCTGAACAAACATAAAACAAACACAACAGAGCTACTGTAATAATAATTAATAATTTGTTACATTTATATAGCGCTTTTTCTAGGCACTCAAAGCGCTTTACATAGAACGGGGGAATCTCCTCAACCACCACCAATGTGCAGCATCCACCTGGATGATGCAACGGCAGCCATATTGCGCCAGTACGCCCACTACACACCAGCTGATTGGTGGAGAGGAGACAGAGTGATGATACCAATCGTATATATATATATATATATATATGGGGATGATTAGGAGGCCATGATGGACAGGGGCCAATGGGCAAATTTGGCCAGGAATTTGGCCAGATTTTTAATGACCACAGAGAGTCAGGACCTCAGTTTAACGTCTCATCCGAATGACAGTGCTTGTTACAGTATAGTGTCCCCATCACTACTCTGGGGTGTTAGGACCCACACAGACCACAGGGTGAGCATCCCCTGCTGGCCTCACTAACACCTCTACCAGCAGCAACCTAGATTTTCCCAGTTGGTCTCCCATCCAGGTACTAACCAGGCTCAGCCCTGCTTAGCTTCAGTGGAAAACCAGTCTTGGGCTACAGGGTGATATGAATGCTGGTATAATAAAAAAAAACAAAAAAAAAAAGCTTCTGACCGTTGGGAAAATGTGTTAAATGAATGAATTACGATTTGTAGATCGTGCTTTTGCTTTAATACACACCTTCCGCAATCTATTTTTCAATTACTTTTAAAAAGTGGTGGGTACAATATCGATATATTGTCGATATTGTCGAAAATAGCTTCCTACTTATATTGTATATAAGTAGGAAGCTTGTCTCTGCCACAGAATAAAAAAAATAAAAAAGATAATTGTGACTTTTTTTCTCCGAAATGCGTGATATAAAGTCGCAATTGTGATTTATAAAGTCTGAATTGCATGAAATAACTAATGCTTCGTAGCCATAGGCGTAATTTACGGGTGGGACATGTCCCCACCACTTTTTGCCAGGCTCGATATTGTCCCCACCACTTTTTAAAAGTAATTGAAAAATAGATTGCGGAAGGTGTGTATTAAAGCAAAAGCACGATCTACAAATCGTAATTCACTGATTAACTGATGTTATGCGACTAAAAAAAAATGTTTTCCTCATGTGATAAGTCATTCCAAAAATTATGTTAGTTTTATGTATATCCCAGCCACCGCACGCCATTATTTTTAATGGAAGGAGACGCGTGTGTTATTCAAGCACTGATGGCCAGGAAAGCCCCTTATACTTGAGCGTCACATATGAGGTGTTTTTGGGTGTTTCTCTCTCTTATCTGCTTCAAGGTCTTGATAAGTTGTGACATTTTATATTCCATTGTTTTTTTATGAGTTTAATGAGTCTTCTGTCCAAACATACCGCGCCATCTGTAAAGAATGATCGACTTTTACATACGCCCAGGCACGTGCAGAGGGGGGGGGCTTTGGGTGCTCGAGCCCCTGCCCTTTTTCAAAATGAATCAAAAGTGCCCCTCTCAGACAAATATCAATGATAATATCGTGGTCAATAAAACTAAATAAATGTGATTATAATAACATGACAATGTATACAATAGTAACGAATGGCTCAAAAGTCGGACAATTTCTGTTGAGGCGTTGCCATAACGCGTTGCTATGGGTTGCATGCGTTTTGATTGACTGCTTATTTTCCACTGTTCGGAAACGGCTCTCGAGCCAAATATGGTCCTTTCAGAGAGGGTGTGGCCTTACGGGAAAAAAGTAAACCAATATTTTTTTTTCATCCATAATCAGAGCTAATGTGTTGATTTAATTACAAATCTATATATTATATAAGTATTACACAATTCACCAATGCCCGTTTGTCATATACACCAACCAATCGTGATCTGGCAAAGCAAGTTCAAATTCCATTGGGCGATGTAAAGTGGAGCGGTAATTTTCTGTTCTTATTCATAAATCAGTTGAAAATTACATGGACAGACGAACTAACGTTTGTGGAATGATTTCCTGTGGTTTGTGTCATTTTTTAAATTGCATCACTAACTAAATGGATTTTAACTGACAACAAACAAATCCCTGCACAAAACCATGCAGCAGCAAAAGTCGCATTAATGGTGAGTAGTGTTAAATTCACTTGTATTTATGTATATTGATACACCGTTTACTATTTCATGAAACTATCAAAAGTTAACAAAACCCAAGTGCCACCGGCACCTACAGGCCTATTATGTGAAGTGTAGGCTGGCGACATGGTTACGTGAAATGACTTTATTATATTAACTTACCATTTTTGAATATTATGCAGCATTATAAGTCTCTAATGTTCATCAAGCCTGCATTTATTTGATAAAAAACTGCAATATTGTGAAATATTACTAAAATAATGGTTTTCTATTTTAAAATAATTTAAAATATAATTTATTCCTGTCGATCCGAGTGGATTTTCAGCATCATTACTCCACTCTTCAGTGTCACATGATCATTCAGATATCATTCTAATATGAGGATTTAATGTCAATAATGGGAACTGTGATACTCTTTTCAAGATTCTTTGATTAATAAAAAGTGAAAAAGGACATAATGTAATAATATTTCACAATATTAGGATACTGTTTTTTCTGTATTTTTGATTAAATAAATGCAGGCTTGATGAGCATATATATATATATATATATATATATATATATATATATATATATATATATATATATATATATATATATATATATATATATATATATATATATATATATATATATATTTATTTTATTTATTTATTTATTTATTTTTTTAATTTTTTTTTTTTACATTTGAGCCCCTGCCCCTGAAGAACTCTCTGCACGGCCCTGCATACGCCAGGTTATTGTGACGCATTGCTGCCAGCCTGCCACATACAGAGACAAGCAAAATGTTTGAATTTGCATGGTGGTAACTCCAACTCCAAGTTTTACCACTTCGTTATGGGTAACAGGTGCCATGGACCACTCATGTTCGCATCAGTGGCATAACTTTAACCTAGAAATTACGGACCCCAGTGCACAAATATTATAACTATCTATAATAGGCCTACTGTAATATATGCTATACTGTAATCCATATATTCTAGAAATGTATTAAAAAGAAAGACGCTTTCAGCATTACTCAAAGGCCGTGGAAACATGGCCAGTGGGTTCGTTATGCACGTCAATCCATTCCCGGCGTTCTTATTTTGCTTCTTGTGTATTAAATATACAGGCCATTAGTTTATCAAACCTTGATCAAAATTTAAATACAATTTATAGAAAATGAAATTCACTTTAAAGAAATGATTGCTGCAAAACAACACTCAATAGAAATCATGTCTGACCCCACTCCATGTCTCCAGACATATTGCACGTCTTAAAGCTTATCTTACTCATGCCGACGAAAGCGCCGCGAATTCTTTAATATTTTTCATTGTTGCAGTTTTTTTTGCCACTTCGTTATTTTGGCTCGAAATTTCGTTTGTTGGAAATATTAACTGAATTTTGAAATTAAAAACTTTGCATTTAATAAACAAAATATATTTTTGAAGTATTTGGAGTGGAGTAGGCAAAATGTAGTTCAAAACCTAGCCTATTTAGATTCATAGTTAGGCTATATCTTTAAATATTAGCCTATTATATTATTGTTTTCATTTTTATATGTTGATGATGAAAAGTGAATTGTATTTTAATTTTGATCAAGGTTTCATAAACTAATGGCCTGTATATTTAATACATTGGAAGCAAAATAAGAACGCCGGGAATGGATTGAACCCACTGGCCTGTTTCCGCGGCCGTTGAGTAAGGCTGAAAGCGTCTTTCTTTTTAATGCATTTCTAGAATGTCTTAATTACAGTAGGCCTTATAGATAGTTATGATATTTGTGGCTGCGTGGGGTCCGTCATTACTAGGTTAAAGTTAAGCCACTCAGGCGAATCATGAGCGGTCCATGGCACCTGCTATCAATGGCTGTTAAGAACTATAGGCTACATCAATAAATTAGGCTACAACAATTTCGTGCTATGGGCACTGGCACTGATACAGGCAGCGGATGAGCCTATTTTACAATGAGCTTGCTTCTGCATTTCAAACAATTGTGACAAAGGCATGGGCTAAATAAATTCTCTAATATGGATACAGACATATACACACATCCCTATACAACACATGCCCTTATTAGGAGAAAATATATGTAATTTTAACGAGAAAAATAGGTCGTTTTTATGACACAAGATCTCGTTATTACTACATAATTGAGTGGAAAAATAATATGTATGTGGCAGCAATGCGTCACCGTATTAAATAAAAACATAGCAAAACGAGTTGTGCGGTGTCCCCACCACTTTTCAAAGCAAAGTTACGCCACCCCAGCAGGCACCGGACGTCAATATGACGTCAGATTGACGTTGGAACCCAACGTCGGACAGACGTTGCATTTTGGTTGAAAATGAAAATCGGGTTGACGTCAGAACACAACATCAGATTGACGTTGGGTTCTGACGTCAACCCGATTTTTATTTTCAACCAAATTGCAATGTCTGTCCAACGTTGGATGTTGACGTCAATCTGACGTTGGGTTCTGATGTCAATCTAACGTTGGGTTCTGACGTCAACCCGATTTTCATTTTCAACCAAAATGCAACGTCCATCCAACGTTGGATGTTGACTTCTATCTGACGTTGGGTTCTGACATCAATCTGACGTTGGGTTCAAACGTCAACCCGATTTTCATTTTCAACCAAAATGCAATGTCCGCCCAACGTTGGATATTGACGTCAATCTGACGTTGGGTTCTGACGTCAATCTAACGTTGGGTTCTGACGTCAACCCGATTTTCATTTTCAACCAAAATGCAATGTCCGCCCAACGTTGGATGTTGACGTCAATCTGACGTTGGGTTCTGACGTCAATTTAACGTTGGGTTCTGACGTCAACCCGATTTTCATTTTCAACCAAAATGCAACGTCCGTCCAACGTTGGATGTTGACGTCAATCTGACATTGGGTTCTAAACTCAACACCAGATTGATATCAACCTCCAACGTTGGACAGACATTACATTACATTAATATTGAAACTGGCCATTATCTCATTTGTCATCAGCCTGTGGATATAAAAAGAAAAGGATTTAAATGTCCAAATAATTAATAATACTTAACACATTATGAACCGGTTGTCATAGTTTTTGTCAGGTTCGTCATATCTAATGCAGATGTCACACTGGTTCTACTCTGGTGCTAGATGGAAAGTGATAACATGCAATTCCAAAATCTAAAACCTAAAAATCTCTAAACCTGTACTTAGGTCTGTTGTGAATATGTACACAAAAAAGAGAAGAAACAACAAACAACTGACTGAGCAATTATTAGATGGAACCAAAAGCAATGGTTTAGGATATTTCACAGTGATATCACCAGTCTGTAATCGTTGTTGTTGCTGCTGCTTCTTCTTCTTCGCCTGTTTTAATCAAGAGATGCTGTACTCGTTCAGGAGATGTGTAATAGTGCCCCCTACCATATAACATGGAAAGTGGAAAATATCGTAGAGATAACAAAAGACAGAAAAAAAAAATCACTCACGACTCTTGACGGAATATCTTTTAATAAGGGTCAATCTATATCTATATGCAGTGATATATAATTTAATGCAGACTATGCAGTAATAATTTACTATTTGTGTACCTGAAAATCTAGTTTAGACCTATATTAGCCTACATCATTTGTATGTTTGTTCTGCTGTATTGATTTGTGCTGTTGCTCGTAATGTGATTATTTGTTCTTATTTTATTACTGATTGTCTTTAACAATATTTAAAATATATATTAGTTAGGCAAGTAGTTTGTGGAGTCATAACCTTATTTATTAAGGTTACATGGATCAAAAACAACAAAAACAATACTGGGCTTGTTTTATTTTATTTATTAATTTTTTTGTGGTGGGGCCAGTGAAAATTTTGGCAGGGCAAGTAGAAAAAAATCCTTATATGAAAAATGAGTCCTTATAAAAAAATTTTTTTTTTTTAAAACAACGGACGCGTGAGCTCCATGTAGAACGGAAAAGGTGACAATACTAAACAGACAAAATTAGTTTTTTTTCTTTTCTTAAAAACAACAACATCCGGAGAAACAACTCAAGCAAAGCCTCCTTGGTTGTGTTGTAAATAGTTGTGTGATGAATAAATATATTTATTTACCAAATGTTCACTCTTGTCATTTCAGCTCACTGTAGAAATGCACCAATACAAACATCCGCCTACTGCGTGCTGCGTCTGACAACACACCCTCTCCGCGACACTAGTAGTTTCGGGAGGTCTACCACCCCCCCTGAAATGGGAAACACTGATATGAGACAAATGTGTTAAAACCAACAAAATATCAGCGTCTAATGATGTTAGAGTTTCCTGTTTATGTTAGAGTTTCACAACCTAAAACTGATAAAATATCAACGTCTAATGATGTTAGAATCTGACGTCAATATGACATTGGCTTGAGACGTTGGCTCAACGTCAGATTTTGGTTAGTTAATACCACAACCTATAACCAACAAAGGATCAACATCTAATGATGTTAGAATCTGACGTCAATATGACATTGGCTTGAGACGTTGGCTCAACGTTAGATTTTGGTTAGTTAATACCACAACATATAACCAACAAAGGATCAACATCTAATGATGTTAGAATCTGATGTCAATATGACATTGGCTTGAGACGTTGGCTCAACGTTAGATTTTGGTTAGTTAATACCACAACCTAAAACGTACAAAGGATCAACGTCTAATGATGTTAGAATCTGACGTCAATAGGATGTTGGCTTGAGACGTTGGTTCAACGTTAGATTTTGGTTAGTTAATACCACAACCTAAAACCAACAAAGGATCAACATCTAATGATGTTAGAATCTGACGTCAATATGATGTTGGCTTGAGACGTTGGCTTAACTTTAGATTTTGGTTAGTTAATACCACAACCTAAAACATACAAAGGATCAACATCTAATGATGTTAGAATCTGACGTCAATATGATGTTGGCTTGAGACGTTGGCTCAACGTTAGATTTTGGTTAGTTAATACCACAACCTAAAACATACAAAGGATCAACATCTAATGATGTTAGAATCTGACGTCAATATGATGTTGGCTTGAGATGTTGGCTCAACATTAGATTTTGGTTACTTTACAACATAACCTAAAAACAACTAAATATCAACATCAGCTGACGTTGGTATTGGACGTCAAATTAACGTTGGCATTAGACGTTGAGCTGACGTTGAATTTTGGTCACCTGACGTCACAACCAAAATGTAACCAAATATCAACGTCTTATGACGTTGTGTGCCTGCTGGGGTACTGTTCATAGCGTGTAGTTATTATAAAGTGTTACCATGCTTCTATTGCTTGTTTCTGCTTCTTCTCCTGTGTTTTGAGCTGGAGATTCAGTACTCTTTCAGAAGATGCCTAATATCACAGTGAAAACGCGGTTTGGCTGAAATTTACATCAATGAGTTGTCATAAATGACAGAAAATTTCATCAATGCTGGGGAAATAATTAAATGTAACCGTTAAGCTACAAATTCTTTTGGGAGAAACTTTTGAATCTTTTGTTTCAGCAGCATTCAGTTAAACTTTACAAAGCTTGTCCCGTGTGCTTTTGATGAACCTATTTGGCCAAAAAACCCTAAGAACAGAATCCAGCCAGGGATGCTCGAGGAACACAGTGGTGCTTTCTCTTTTGGTGTCCCCATTCCTCTCCTAAGACACTTTGGCTCGGCTCTATGCTATCTAACAATACTCAGATAACTAAATTACCTTGTTACAGTTGTGAGCAATGGAGCACTGCCAGCAAACAAACTCGCTAATAAATAAGAAAGGGAACTGACAACGTTCTGATGGGGACCTTAAAACAGGTTTTCTTGATTAATTATGCTAATACATTACGCTGTAGTTAACTGTCATGCCGATGATCAGATGTCTCCTTATTCATGTTGATAACAGTTTAATTAAATTAGCACTTGAGGAGGATCTCCAGTCCAAACAGCCCCTGGGTCACAGTTATAGATGTATTTTCTACCCCAGTGATGATAAATGTTTGAGTTTGATAAGGATACCTGCAGGAGGTGTCAATATGTAATTGTATCCAGGCGTATGTCATTTGTATTGCCATGCTAATCTTAAAGGATGGCAGTTATTATTATTTTGTACATTTTGCATAATTTCCAAATAGATGATCCTATGGTGGCAGTAATATGACATCTACAGCTATAGATCACGCTCTGCTATCATGGATGTGTGTGGCTTATTGATAATTTAAGACAAGAAATAATTCATTCCTGCCTTATAAAAGTCTGAGTATGTCACATGACAGTATTATGAATAAAATAAATCCATATCTTACAGCAAGTTTGTGATTTATAACCATTTAAGATTAAAGCCGCATTACATATTAAGTCTTGTAAGTATTAAGGAAGCATGCTTTTCCTGGAAGTGTACACTGTAATGTCCCGAGTCTCTGTTTAAAGACAATGTGATGCATTATCCTCTGGGAGGGGAGGGGAGGGGGGGGGGGGTGTTGACTGCACAGTGCCCCTTTTATATTGTGTGGCCATAACTGAGAACTATTTTCATCTGATTGTATATTATACAATATGGACAAAAAAGAAAGCAGTTTAATGATGGCCACTACAGCTAAATGGTTTATGATTGTTTTCATCAGATGTCTGTTTCCTTGATCTAGGAATATTTTACAGTATTATTGTGTTTGGTGTAGGATTTAGATCTCGTTATTACTACATAATTGAGTGGAAAAATAATATGTATGTGGCAGCAATACGTCACCGTATTAAATAAAAACATAGCAAAACGAGTTGTGCGGTGTCCCCACCACTTTTCAAAGCAAAGTTACGCCACCCCAGCAGGCACCGGACGTCTATATGACGTCAGATTGACGTTGGAACCCAACGTCGGACAGACGTTGCATTTTGGTTGAAAATGAAAATCGGGTTGACTTCAGAACACAACATCAGATTGACGTTGGGTTCTGACGTCAACCCGATTTTTATTTTCAACCAAATTGCAACGTCTGTCCAATGTTGGATGTTGACGTCAATCTGACGTTGGGTTCTGATGTCAATCTAACGTTGGGTTCTGACGTCAACCCGATTTTCATTTTCAACCAAAATGCAACGTCCATCCAACGTTGGATGTTGACGTCTATCTGACGTTGGGTTCTGACATCAATCTGACGTTGGGTTCTGACGTCAACCCGATTTTCATTTTCAACCAAAATGCAATGTCCGCCCAACGTTGGATATTGACGTCAATCTGACGTTGGGTTCTGACGTCAATCTAACGTTGGGTTCTGACGTCAACCCGATTTTCATTTTCAACCAAAATGCAATGTCCGCCCAACGTTGGATGTTGACGTCAATCTGACGTTGGGTTCTGACGTCAATTTAACGTTGGGTTCTGACGTCAACCCGATTTTCATTTTCAACCAAAATGCAACGTCCGTCCAATGTGAAAATGTGCAATTTTAAAGTATAAAGACTGAAATAGTATTTTCCTGTTTAAGTCCCCATTAAAGCAAGTGTGAATATGTTGACCTTACTGTTATTTATAAGCTAGTGTGTTCCAAAACAATAGCAATTTGCATTTAGAGGAAATAAGTATTCAAAACTTACAGTCTCTAACTTCCGCTAATGTGGATAATTGATTTTTATGACATCACTCTGCACTTCAGCTTCTCATCAGATTTGCTATCCAATGTTTGTTTTATATTTAAAACTTTGAACATTTTATTCAGATTGTGTGTTATGATGAGAATACATATATATATATTAGGGTTGGATGATATGGCCTAGATTTACGATTTAAATCAATGTTTTCCGAAATAAATTGTTCAACTTTATTTATTTTTTTGTAAAATATTTGCGGCTTGGTAGCACATACAATAAATAAAATGAACTTTTTATCAACAACAGTAATGTGCCAAAAATGATAGGGAAAATGTTAAATTCTGCTCTTATTAAATATAGGTTACCATTGTTCTTTTATAGTATCACACTGAACTGACCAACAGCTTCAGTGACTAGCTTTCTATTTGGTTAAAAGTTAAGAAAAGTTTTGTTTTTCATTAGACTTCCTACTTTTGTCCATATATTAGGGGGTGGAAATGGCTAATAAGTCAATAAGTGTTCCTCTGCTGCCATCTACTGGTTATAGTGGTATTTTCATGTCTTTTTAAAATAAAAGTTCTTGTTTGCCACAAAGTGGTCTACACCTTTAAACTTTTAGTTTTACAAATCAGCACATTAAAATAACATTAAAATGTGATAGTATTTAGAGCTTCGAAGTGTTGACTTAAACTGCAATTCATCGACTGGCCACTAGAGACAGGCTCCAAAAGGGAGTCAAATCTGTATCTCCTCCATGTTAAAATGCTCAACTTTACAGCAGAAAAAAATATAGTGGTTTTGGTCTATACAGCTAATTTTGCCCTTCATGACAACTGTGAGGGAAGTGAATTATTTTATAACTCATCCATTTTAATTATATTAAGCCTTAAATTTCTGCAGAATTAAGGGCGTGGCCACTTGAGTGACAGGTGGATTGCCACTATGGTCGGCAAAGCTAGACGGATGTGGTTTCAGCAACCAGGCACCTCAGCTCCACCCACGTCCCGCCTCTTTGAACACAAATGCTTGTGTTCCTCTGTTGATAGTCACTTTGAAAATCTGCCAAATGTGTAATTGTTTGATTTCTGTCAAATTAATTGCAAAATCTTTTCCTCCGTAATGCTCAAACCTAATTTGCTCTTCCACATTGTGGCGAGCAGCGAGGCTGAGGGACCGTGAGAGCAGGACGAGGCCGCGGTCAATAGTGATGATGAGCGCCAGCTGCGTGCCGCATCGGCCTCGTGTCTCACGGAGGAGTGACAGGAGTATAAAGGAGGAGCAACAACAGTGAAGGACGAGAGAGGACCCGGCCTGGATTTTAAGTTGTGTTTTGTTTACGTTTTGAATCAAACTAGCACATCAAATTTATATGGAAGAGTTTTTTTTATTTTTATAATTTTTCCATAACGTCAGTATCCATCCTAATTTGTTGATTCATATGTTAGAATGATAAAAAGGGTGGGTTAATTATTTTCTGAACATGTTAATTGTTTATTTTTCCCCAAGCAGGAAAGATTAGTAGAGTCTTGTTACCCATGCAAGATTACAGAAATGTCTAGGTAAAAAGACGTTTTCAAGACAAATAACCTTTTATTAATTGAGAGAAGCAAAAATCATTATGTAACAAATTTCGTAGTTATGGGAAGAAGGAGGCGGGAACAGGTGAATGTTCAACAAACTTTAATCAACAAATAATAGTACACACACACATAGTAAAAAATAAACAAAACACAACGTAAAATCCAGGCCTGGTCCTCTCTTGTCCTTTACTGTCGTTGCTCCTCCTTTTATGCTTCCGAGCTCCTTCGTGAGATGATTCGAGACCGGTGTGACGCGCAGTTGACGCTCATCATCAATCACGCATTGGCCTCATGTCGCTCTCCAGCTATCGCCTGCCGTGGAGGAACCCACGAGACTGTGCTCTACTCCCCCCGGGGCCAGTCTCGGCAGAAGAAGGACAGAAGAGACAAGAGAAAAGGAGACGGAAGCACAAGGAGCGACAGAGACGAAAGAGTGGAGAGAGGGGGAAAAAAAATCTTCTGGTTCCCGGTCCTCAGCCAGTCGAGAGGCTCTTCCTCGCGGTACCATGCAATTGGTACTGGATGCTCCTCGGTGGACGGCTCGATCCTCCTCCGTCCCCTGGCGGCCCGGTGATGGCTCCTCCAGCTGAGGGAAGCCGGCACCGAGTCCCACGTTACCTGCTCCTCCCCATTATGGGAGGCAGGCTCCGGCCAAATGCCGGCAACTGCTCCGCTCCCTCTCGGATGGCAGCCACCCCACCTCAACCCAGGAGCACGGCAGCGAGTTCTCCATCCCACCGGGTCTTCACTCACACTAGCACCACCGCCTCGGGCAGCCACTTGCATTCTTCATTCTTCCACGCTGCCTGACCTCAGCACCGCGATCCTCCTCAGCAGCGAGGGCTCTCCAACAGAATGTCTCTCCTTCCTCCGAGTTTCGGCACCAATGTAACAAGGTTTGTTGTTATGGGAAGAAGGAGGCTGGAACCGGCGAACGTTTAAAGACTTTAATCCAAAATAAACAAATTGAAAGTAAACACGCAGGCAGCCCCTCATGGACAACGCACACACATAATAAAATAAACCAAACACAATGTAAAATCGAGGCCTGGTCCTCTCTCGTCCTTCGCTGTCATCGCTCCTCCTTTTATGCTTCCGAGCTCCTCCGTGAGATGATTCGAGACCGGTGGACCGCGCAGCTGGCCTCACGCAGCTCTCATGGCTCTCGCACGCCCTGCTTGTCACACATTATCACAATTAAAATACAAATAATTGTGAAGCCCTACTTTCATCATAAAGCCTTTTCCTCTTGATCAAATCAACAAGCATCAAATCTAAAGCTGTTTGACTATTAACATTTTCATAAAAGTGTTGAAAACTTCAAAAATCAATACAGCTGTCTGAAAGATAGGGTTATTAAAATAACAAGGACACAAAAGGAAGGACATTTCTGCAGCTCATTGGGTCTTATAAATGTCACATAATCAATGTACTACAGTGTTTTACTTGAAGTGTTATCTCTTGTCCTCAAGAGACTTGGTATCAGACTGTGTATCTTGAATATTTTCTTTTAAAATATCTAGAAAGTTCATTCCAATATTTATAACTTTTTGGATGTATGACAATAGATTAGCATAGACAATAAGAATGCAAGGTTAACATGGGTGAATACATGAAAACTGAATATTCGTCCCTCACTGAATTGTACTTGATTGCTTCAGCATACAAATATGAATCTAAACGCTGTCTTACACCTGTTGATCTAGTGGAACGCACTAGATCAACAACACTACTGAATCTCATAAATAATCCCCATGAGTCATGTTTCTTCACGTTTATCCCTTTCGGGGAGTAAACTTTTTCACCTCAGTCCTTGACACGCCTTCACGGGTCTACAAAATTAATTCAGTGTGGGCTACATCTTATCAATTTGATGTTAGAAGACAAAGCCTTCCCCAGAAGTGTGCTAAATCTGACAAAGCCATTCTTTGGGAATGTCCTCAAAGTTAAAAATGGATCTTATGACAATACGAGTTGTTGATTTGAACAAAAAGTTCCACCACTAAACAGCCAGTTGGGTGTAAGAAGTTTGTATGGAAATGTTTAGTCTCAGCCTCAGACATCATGCCCCTAGACCGTTGGCTGAATGTCTGGTGCATATGGCACACTTCTCTGGAAACACAGCAGTTTCGAATTCATCAACTGATTGGTTGAATTCCACAGGATGTCCGCGAGATGTGTGTGTTGCGTTCTTTAATGGTACGCCTGGAAAAAATGACGCGACTCCAAACTCCCTCAAAAATAAAGCAAATAATTGTAATTTTTTGCCCGCTTTTCTGTAACACTTTTATTTTACAGTGTCTCAGATTGTTACATGTACTCACCATAGTAATAACAGTAAATTATATATAATTACGTATGCAACTAACCCTCAACCAAAGCTTCATCCTACCATAACCCTATAGTAAGTACATGTAGTTAAGTAATATTACTCAGTACTTAAATATATAATTACACTGTAACAATGACACCTTAAAATGAAGTGTAACCAAAAAAGGTGTTACCACATTTTTTAAGCAGTAAGTTAAAGATAGTATAACAGATTCTTCCATGATAAATAAAAAAACTACAGTCGAAATAATCTATACTGGACCAAATGTCCCCACAAGTAGGGCTGGGCGATATATCGCATGACATTGTTAGGCGCATCTCGTCAGTAAAGCCGGTTCCTTGATTAGTAGTAAATCGCCATCACCTGCTTTCAGATAGAGCGGCATTTACTACACAGAGCCGTAGTTCACTGACAAGCTGAGCCATATCGCATTAATTATCACAGACGTATCGCCTGCGATAATTAATGCGATATGGCTCAGCTTGGCGATATGGAACCGGCTTTACTGACAAGATGCGCCTAACAATGTCATGCGATATATCGCCCAGCCCTACCCACAAGGTAAGTAAAATCACTTGCAATTGCATTTGGGACTAGCCAACTACCCCTGCGAGAAAAAATAATAAACAATAATAGGCTACTAAGTAATAAACATAAGTGACATCTTAATAAAAATGTAAAAAATGCATAGAGGTTTGTGTGAAGGTTTAGTTTAGGAATTGGAACTTCCCCATCGTAATAGAATGACAAACGTCTGCGTGTGTGTGTGTGTGTGTGTGTGTGTGTGTATGTGTGAGAGATTTTTTTTTTTAAATTTTATAACACTTTATTTTGAAACAATTTAAAAACAGTTAACAAACATACACTTCACTCAAGACATTTGGCAAAAGTTAATTCTCCATCTTTAACAGAGCATAGAATTTCTTTATAATCCCATACATTTTCAAATTCTTTAATATCCTTCATATTTTTATAAAACATAAAATCAAACTTGATTCTTACTTTAATTAAACTCTTAAAAAACTGTACTACATCCCGACCACTTTCACCTTCTATTGTGCCCATGGCGTTTCTACCCGCACTTTCAACTTTTCTTTATTCAGTACTTTAACACATACTTCATACAACTTTTTTCCACTAACATCACAAAAATCCAACCCTTCAAAACTTTTAACCGTAAATAGTTGATGAGAAAATTCCTCCTCCGTAAACGCTGGTAAAATGTCCATACTTGGAAAAAGTACTGCATTTCGTTGCCTTGTACTTGTACTTGTGTAATGACAATAAAGTTGAATCTAATCTAATCTAATCTAAAAAATGTCACTTTCTTCGGGTGTGAATAGTCCACTACAAAAATTCCTGATTAAAAACATGTCTTCATCATTCAAATTTTCTTTTATGTTGTTCAGAAAAAGATCCACTATCCTCTTTGATTTGAGACCCAGACATTGCGCCACATCTCCCACATTTTCAAAATCATTCCCAGCAACTCTTATCAGTTGTCGCAAAGTAGTCATTTTTGCTGTTATTAGAATGCTTGTCATTCCAGTCATTGTCTGTGCAGCAACATCCAGCCTTGCACCTTTGATTAAAGGTTCCTCAAGTAGCCAATGAAGCAATGGCATAGATACAGTCCTTACAGTTCTTACTAATGACCAAGCCTTAAAAACACTGCAGTAATATGAGGGAAGACTTTTTAAGTCTCCGGTTTCACATTTAATCCAAAACAAATTCTCACTCAATCCCAAATCTCCTACTTTTTTCAAAATAAGACTTATACTGGCTTTCCTTGCATTGCTTTTACCGTACAAAAAAAATCTGAATAAACTGTCATCTAAAAGCTGTTTTGCGACTTTCTAGATGCAGCAAACCCTGCCCACCTTCATCCCTTTTTAAACATAAAACACATTGTGGTACCCAGTGCATCTTAATCCCCAAAAAAAATCAACAATTAGAGCCTGAACTTTTGATAAAAGACCTGTAGGTGGCTCAAGTACTGCCAGACGATGCCATTAGGTTGCTGCTACCAAATTATTAATAATTAGGATACGCCCTCTAAAAGACATTCGCGGCAATAACCATTTCCACTTTTTTTATTTTCCTTCAACCGTCTCTATAACCCTTTCCCAATTTTTCATAACAAAATGTTCCTTCCCTAAAAAAACTCCCAAATATTTAACACCCTCAGTAGCCCATGACAATCCACCTGGCAAACTTGGCCTTCCTTGAGTCCACCTACCTACTTCTAAAGCTGCACATTTAGACCAATTCACTTTCGCTGAAGACACTTTACCATACATTCCTACTATCTCTTTAACCTTTTCCACATCAGTGTTCCCCTTAACTACTACCATTACATCATCCGCGTAGGCAGATAAATGAAACTTTTGTTCTCTGGACAATAAAAAACCTCCTAGAGACTCTCTCAGTTTACATAAACAAGGTTCAATTGCAATTAAGTACAACATTCCTGACATTGAACAGCCTTGCCGAATGCCCCTTCTAACCTTTAAGGGTGCACTTAAGCCACTGTTGACCTTTACTACACTCTCAATGTCACCATACATTACTTTAATAATTTCTATAAAATGTTGAGGAAAACCAAAACTCTCAAGCACGTTCCATAAATATTGATGCTCAATTCGGTCGAAAGCCTTCTCTTGGTCTAATGAGACCAGTCCAAAATTTTCACCAGTAATTTTAGATATGTCAAAAATATCTCAAATTAGTCCAATATTGTCTAGAATGGATCTGCCCGGCACACAGAAAGACTGATCCGCATGTATGATTGCTCCATCACTTTTCTCAACCTGTTGGCCAAAGTTTTCGATACAATCTTAAAATCCACACAAAGCAGGGAAACTGGTCTCCAGTTTTTTATTTATTTTAGATCTCCTTTCTTGGGTAAAAGGGTCAATACTGCCCGCCTGCAGCTCAAAGGCAGTTGCCCTCTAGCAATGCTGTCACAGAAAACTTCCAACAAGTCATTGCCCAACAGATCCCAGAAAGCTTTATAGAAACCAACGGTTAGACCATCTAACCCTGGAGCCCGACCATTCTCCATGCTCATTAAGGCTGCATGCAACTCTCCCAGAGATAATTGGCTCACCAACTCTCTTTTTGTCTCCTCCTGCACTTGGGGTAGGCCTCCGAGAAACTCTTGCAACAGCTCATGATCTTCTGCATACTCACATTTAAACAAATCTTTATAGAACTCAGCAGCCCTCCTGAGCACATCAGCAGTTTCAGTGAGCTCTTGCCCATTTTCTGCCCGAAGACAGTGAATGGTTCTGCTTTGGCCATTTTTCTTCTCCAGGCTGAAAAAAAACTTGGATGGAGCATCCATTTCAGATAAATTCTGAAACCGAGATCTGATCAATGCCCCCTGTGCTTTACTACCTAACAGATCCTTTAATTCTGCTTTCTTTCCGATCAAAGCATTCACTTGATTTCCAGTCAAATCACTACCATTTTCAAGCTTTATAATATCATCTTCCAGAGCTTTTATTTTTTTAACCATTTTCTGGGTGACATTGAAATTGTATTGCACACATAATTACTGTATTTGCTTCTTCCCCAAATCCCACCATTGCTGTACACTTTGTCTGAAAACATTGTCTTTTTACCTCTCCATTCCTTCCAGAAAAAATCTAAACACTCCTTAAAATGTACATCTTGTAACAAAGCACTATTGAAAATCCAATAGGCACTTTTCATTTTTAAACACCATATAAAAACACTTGCAATCACCATGGAATGATCAGAGAAACACACAGGATTAATACAACATGATTTTACAATTTGCAATTGATGTTCAAAAATATACAGGCGATCAAGCCTTGCCCTTGAGATCCCACTTTCCCTTATTTGTAACCATGTAAATTGTTTTGTATTATCATTCATATTTCTCCACACATCCACTAAATCATTGGTTTCAATCGATCGAATCAAGGCCAACCTAGAAGCTGAATATGTTGAAGAATTCTCTTTCTATAAAAATTACTTCGCAAAGGATCAATGATTTCAGAAAAGGCTTTATTCACACCAACCACACAACAAAGCCTGAGTGCTATAGCAATGGCCACTCCCCTCCTTGGACTTTCTGTCACATATATACCATAGTTGTCTTCCTATTATGGTAACAACCTTTAAGCACCTGGCTCACATATCACCTCATTCCAAGTTCTTTTTCTGGAGGACACAAATCCTATGCTTGTCATTCTAAAGGACCTTCTCAAAGTCAATACACACACTCTTGAAACCTCAGCACACAGTTGAACATAATAGTGTCTTTGAATTAGCCTTAAACAGCTAATTTCTAAATAAATAAAATCTTCTACATATGCGGCTCTGGATGATTTTGATCTATATCATTAGTAGTACAATTAAAATCTCCTGCAACCAGGAAGTAATGGTCAGGATCACAATTTTGTATTGTATTTGAAAGTGTCTCTAAAATTAACATTCTCTCTATTGCCATGACTAGGGCATACACATTTACTAAAACAAAGGTTGCAACATCAAATTTTGCTGTAACTTTTAAAAGTCTTCCTTTCACAACTTCTTCCACCTCATATGAAATTGGCAAAAACAATGACTCAGGATAGGCACCCCCTCCCATTCCCTTTTCCAGTCCACTTCATTTAAATCATTACTATGGGTTTCTTGAGCAAACATTATATCTATACCTTTCAATTTCATTAACTGGACATATTGACTCCTTTTCTTAATGTCCCTTAATCCGTTTACATTTAGTGAGGCAAACTTCAAGTCAATCATAGAAAATATATAAAACAAACCAATCATAAAGTTTACAATTAAAGAAGAAAACAAAAAAGAAAAATACATCAACTTGAAATTTTACTCACAAATCCAGTCACATTTTTTAACCTTCTCATTCTGATTATTTACCTCATTCTGGCCCACTTTATTATGCTTTGGACAAAAA
Source organism: Gobio gobio (assembly GCF_949357685.1). Taxonomy (NCBI): domain Eukaryota; kingdom Metazoa; phylum Chordata; class Actinopteri; order Cypriniformes; family Gobionidae; genus Gobio; species Gobio gobio. The sequence continues at coordinate 21,286,997 of NC_137120.1, forward strand.
CGCACTTGATGTCCTGTCTCTCCACACCTAAAACACTTCATATTCTCAGTTGTGGCAAAAATCACATATTCAAAACTCTCCACTTTGAACTTTAATGCTAAGTTTAGTTCTTCTTCATCACCCTTCAGAATCATGAATAGCTGTCTACGAAAAGAAACAACATGTTTCAAAAATGGAGATTTGCAACCAAGCGGTATCTTTTTAATTGCTGAAACTATCCACCCATGTCTTGCTAATTCGCGTTCTAGAACCTCATCGCTAATGAACGGGGAACATTCGAAATCACAATTTTTTTCGCAGGATTAACGAGCGGAAACACACCAATATGTTCCCCTTTTACCACAATCCCTTGTTCTACAACTTAATTAACTTTCTCAATCGAGTCCAAAAACAGTACAATTGCACTATTCATTCTTGATGCCGATTTTATACAACTACATCCAACAATTTCTCCAACTGCGAGGCTACACTCCTCAACGGAGCATTCCACCCCGACTGGCACCTTAATGCCATGATGACGCGTCAGCTGTTCAAACGCCATAACTACAAACAAGAAAAGCTGCAGTGGCCAGACAAAAATTCTGGCCACCGAAAAAAACCACCCCCTAACTTTCTACTCTTCCTTTATCACTAACCCAAACTATATTACTGAAAGCAGGAGAAAAAAGAAAGAGCAAAGATCACAGCACTCACCAAACACTCTCACACGCGCCCTCCACTCGCACCACTTGCGCATGCGCACACACACACACACACACACACACACACACACACACACACACACACACACACACACACACACACACACACACACACACACACACACACACACACACACACACACACACACAGAGAGAGAGAGAGAGAGAGAGAGAGAGAGAGAGAGAGAGAGAGAGACTTTTTGACTTTTAAACCTCTTTTAATCAAACAACTAGTTTAAAACAATTATTTACACCACACAAAACAAAATTAAATTAATAAATTAAATAAAAATAATATCAAAATCACAATTTTACCAATTAAACCATAACTCTCCAGAAACATCCCTCACCACATAAGCATTTTTTACACTCCACCTTGCATAAAAAAAAACATTATCTATTCATTTAGAATATGCATATTCTACAGCAATCCTGTACTTTACTAATGATTTGAACATGCCAACCAAATCAATATTTTCCCCCTCATTTTTACATGTGTGGGACTTTAACCCTTAATCGTCCCTTAAGTAGAGTTTACGTTTGAGTCCCTTGGAGTCAGATAGACCCCAAACTTTTACAGAGCGATTGCATAAGGAAATATAATTTTTTTACAGGGAAAACTATATCATTTTTTTTAATTTACTTCTCAACTATACATTTATGCTGTGTTTTTGTGGGTATTTGGTAGTTTTTTACCTATTTACTGCACAAATACTTAACTATGTCATAAATTGGCTCATTAAAAAATACTTTTTTTATGAAAAAATCACTTGAATGATGATCTTAAATAAATATAAATAGTTTTTGGACATTGCTCTATGTGTTAGGGATAGAATACCGCCATCTGTAGGTTTGTGGAAAAACTTTAGGAATTATAGTTAAAGAGAAAGAAAGTGCAATGACCACATTATCCAATAGAGGTCCACAGGGAAGTTATGCAAAAGTTAAGCTGCCTTTCGTCTTTCTTTTATTTGCCCTTTTCCCTCTCTTTCTCATGATTGTTCCATGTTGCATTTGTGCTCTAGTATTTGTCCTTCATTTATGTATGGAATTTTTTCAGATTTATGCCCGTTTTGTTGATTTTATTTGCCAGTTTCTATAAAAATGCTCTCTGTTGCAGTCACACACATGTGTGTGTTTGTGTGTGTGTGTGTGTGTGTGTGTGTGTGTGTGTGTGTGTGTGTGTGTGTGTGTGTGTGTGTGTGTGTTTGTGTGTGAGACAGAAAGTTCGTTCCACTTTGTGTTTATGCTCTAGGACCAGATCTTGATATAAATGTAGACATTTTCAGATTTATACTAGATTTAGTTGATTTTTTTTTTTACAAAGTGAATTTTTTTTTTTTTTTTTACGTTTTCCCATTCATTGCCAAAATAAAAAAATACTCCAGACACCTGTGTCTGTGTGTGTGTGTGTGTGTGAGAGAGTGAACATGCTTGTTCCATATTGCATTTGTGCTCTAGTATTAGTACTTCATTTATGTATGAAAATCTTTCAGATTTATGCCAGTTTTGTTGATTTTATTTGCCAATTTCAATAAAAAATACTCTCTGTTGCAGTCACACACATGTGTGTGTTTGTGTGTGTGTGTGTGTGTGTGTGTACGTGTGTGTGTATGAGATAGAAAGTTCGTTCTACTTTGTGTTTATGCTCTAGGACGAGACCTTGATATAAATGTGGAAATTTTCAGATTTATACTGGATTTAGTTGAAAACAATTTATTTTTTACACGTTCCAATTCATTTTCAATGTGGGGTCAATCTGACCCAGAGGGACTTAAACGGTAAACATTTTTTTACACATTTTTTTACACACCTTTAGAACAACCAAATCAAGCCCAGATTTTTTTGTGCATGTTTAGATAGATTATTTAGGAAAAGTCACAGAGTCTCATGGCCCTGAGATGAAGGGAACACTTTTTAAAAATGGAGGAAAAGTCCAGTGGGGTCAGCTGGACCCCAAGGGACGATTAAGGGTTAAACTTGCCAACTTTGCCTGCCCTAGCAGAAAATTCCCCAGCGTGCATTGTGCTTTCCATTCCTTCTTGTATTTCAAGCCCAAAATAAACAGATTTTTTGTAAACATAAACCGGAGTTCAGTAAATATTTTTTCCAACAGTTCAAACAAGGGAGTTAATCTGAAACAATCAGAAAAACTATGAAAAATAGTATCAGAAACATTACAAAAAGGACATGTACATGAAACCGTTACATTACATTTTGACACCAAACTATTTGTTGCAACAACACAATGAAGTATTCTCCATTCAAGATCCCCAGATCTCTTAGGAATGGGGGGTTTATACAAACACCTCCATGATGGAGTTAGTTCTGAAGAAATTAATATTCTCTCCATTTGGTATCAGCACGTCCTTTCAATTGAGCATGAAACAAAGATTTCACACACATTCCATACAACATTTTCTTTTCCACGTTCTGAAACGATTCATCTTTAAGTCCCTTTAATAGCAAAGTACTATTTAAATCTTCATCCAATTCAAATCCTATTCCCACCCTAAGATCTGGAAAGGTCAAAGAATTCTAACCATTTTCAAAAAAAATATTTACAGAGGTCAACAAAGATTGAGGAAAAGATTTTTTGAGATCCTCCATTAACCCTTCAACGTATCTTTCTGATCTAAGCCCGACTTGGTCAGCTTTTGATCCAGTCGAATGCCATTGACCTTTTGTAGAGTCAATTAAGTCCATTACAGTAGCTATTCCAGTTTTTAAAAACGTATCAACTACTGTCCTTGACATTGATGAGTTTGTTTTAAAAAAAGGATTAAAGAACAATGGTTCTAATACAGCATAATGTGCACTCTCTTTTCTATCCTTCTTTAACAATTGCCAAGCTTTGAACACAGACTCATAAAACTTTAAAAGAGAACAAGTAACTTTCGAGACAAACGATTTTTCAATTAAGAACAACTGCTTATCCATTCCGATTCCTCCTATATCTTGTAAAATAGACAAGCTATGCAATCCAGGGAATTTTATCTGAACAGTATAGCAATTTCTGTAATACTTGAAGTCTCAATGTTTTAATTCTTGCTTCTAAATTAATGAGTCCTTGTCCTCCTTCAATCACAGGGAGATATAAGACTCCGGGAGGAAGCCAATGAAAACCATCCCAGAAGAAATTAACAAAACTTTTTTGAACTGTAACAAGTAGCTCTTCAGGAGGGTCCAGCACTGTAAACCGGTGACACAACATTGAGGCTGCCAAGTTATTGACAATTAAACACCTCCCTCTATAAGACAACTTTGGAAGAATCCACCTCTACTTTTGTAGTCTCCCCGTTACTTTATCAGCTAGACCTTCCCAATTATTTTTCATGTAAGAGTCAGTTCCCAAATATACCCCAAGAACCTTAAAACTATCCTTAATCCATTTACACTGTTGTGGAAGCTGAGGAGGGTCTATATTTTGCCACTCACCCAGTAGCAGGGATGTACACTTATCCCAATTAATTTTAGCGAATGTTGCCTTTTGAAAGATTCCTAAGCTATAAATCAAAGCAGATATATCATCAGTGTTTCTGATACATACAGTCACATCATCTGCATATGCTGTAAGTTTTACAGATGGAATTTCAGGAAACCTAGGAACAACAAGTCCATGCAATCGCTTCCTTAAAGATGACAGAAAAGGTTCAATGGATATTGAGTACAAAAGTCCAGAAAGAGGACATCCTTGCCGTATGCCTCTAGTTACTGCGAAAGGTCTAGTCAGACAACCATTAATTCTCAGCATACTAGATGTTTCATTATATAGCAATTTAACACAGGAGATAAATTGTGGACCAAAGCCAAAAGCCTTCAAAGTCTTCAGTAAATATAAATGGTCCACTCTGTCAAAAGCTTTTTCTTGATCTAGACATAAAAGTCCAATGTCAATTTGATGTGTTTTGGCAGCTGTAATAGTCTCTTAACAAAAATAGTTTATCGATTGTTCTTTTGGGGATACAGTATGATGGATCCTCATGAATTATAGTTATTATACATTTCTTCAACCTATTAGTTATAGCTTTTGACAGTATTTTAAAATCAGTACACAATAATGAAACAGGACGCCAATTTCTCAAGTGTCCAAGATCCCCTTTTTTGGGTATTAATGTCAACACCGCTCTTCGACAACTCAAGGGTGAAATGCCTTGGTTAAAGGACTCCAGGAAAACATGATACAAATCTTGTCCAAGCACATTCCAAAAACCTTTGTAGAACTCCGCAGACAGACCATCCAGTCCAGGGGACTTCCCACTGTTCACAGCACTGGACAGCTCAGAGAAACTCAGAAAACCCTCCAGCTCCTTCCTCTCAGTCGTTGACAACTGTGGAAGATCTAGAAGAAGTTCTTCAACTGCTCCTTCCTCACAGTGTTCTGACTGATAGAGGTTCTCGTAAAAAGAAATAGCAGAAGCTATAATTTCTCGCTGGTCAGAAGTTTCGCTGCCATTAGAAAGTTTCAGTTTATGGAAAAATGTCTGCTCTTTTGGCTTTTTCTCTAATCCAAAAAAGAAGGCAGTTGGAGCATCCATTTCGTTGTGCTTAACATATCTTGTTCTCACAAGAGTTTCCTTCTCCTGTTCATCCAGTAAATCCTTCAAAAGGCTTTTATTCGCTTTAATAATGTCAGCTGACAATAATCCACCTCCTTCATTGATGTAGCCTTGCTGCAGAATTTCTTGCTCCAATATCTTAATTTTCATCTTTACATTTTCTGTATTATGTGCAGTGTATTGTTGGCAAACGTTTTTTATCTGCACCTTTCCCAAGTCCCACCACTGATTTAAAGATGTATAACTAAATCTCTCTTCTCTCCAAGACTTCCACAAGAGATCAAAAGAGTGCACAAAGATGTGATCATACAGTAATCTGCTATTAAAGTGCCAGTGTGCTTGATAGGGTTTAGTCGACAGAACCGACATAGACATAGAAACAAAATGGTGATCTGACATAGATGTTGGTGAGATGCCACTACCATAAAATCTTCCTGTTACCCTTTTCAATATAAAAACAATCCAGTCTTGCAGCAGAGACCTTATTTGAATTCATTTTCAACCAAGTGTACTGTTTAACCTGAGGATAAACCTCTCTCCACAAATCTTCCAGATTGTGTCTATTAATTAAAGATTTAAAAACCGCAGCTGAATCAGAATGAGGTTCCTCATGGTTTCTATCTAATTTATAATCTACAGTACAATTGAAATCGCCGCCTATCACAACAATGTTATTTTGAGGACATTTTAACAATTCTTCAGAAAGTTTTCCAAAAAAAAAACACTTTGTTCACTTCCTATATTAGGAGCATAAATGTTAAAAACTGAAAAACTATTATTGCCTATTGTCATCTCAGCGCGCAATAATATTTGTGCCAGGTATTATTTCTAAAAAGTCTGGATTATTTTTTACACGTTTTGAAATTAAAAATGCAACCCCAGCACTCAAATTTGTGCCATGACTAAGGCCAATGCTACCTGACCATTAATTTGTCCAGTCAGCTTTATTACAGGCATCGGTATGTGTCTCTTGTAAAATAATTACATCATATTTTTTAAGGTGCAAATATTTAAATAAAGTAGTTCTCTTTTGTACATCCCTACAGCCATTTATGTTTAAAGATCCGATGTTAAAGGATGTCATCAGGATTAAAAAAAGGAGAAAAGATGCACAATCCATCATGTCTCTTTAGGGCTTTTTTTTTTGTCTTTTTCTGACGGCACTCACAAACTTTTTAAGTCTGTACCCAGACAGCAAGCCAACATTGAATATATTGATTTTCCATCTGAATCATCATTATGGTTGATATCGAAATTTCAATGCAAAATAAATGTTGAATCACCATTACCATATCGATGAAACCTGACGTTATTAATGTTGATGGCAACAACATTGGAACAACATTGATCTATAGTTATCTTTATGATAAGTGGGTGATCTATGATCTAGTGGGTTGCCTTTCAAGGGAACTCCCGTTGTATCGAATGACGCTATGGGGAACGCTTGCGTGATGAAGTCATGAAGCACATGTGAAATCAGTCCAATAGTGTAAGGGAACGTCAGAGGCGGATGACGTCATGAACCAGGAAGTATAAAGCCTGCCAAAACAAAGCCGCGCTAGCTTCGTAAGTCTGAAGTAGCGCTTTGTGTGATCAATGATTCAGTGTTTTTCTAGTTCAGTAAAGTAACTCTAACAAACACGATGGCGGATAAGCAGCAGTTTAGAGTGTGTGTTCACCCTTGCCCTCGTTTCAATACGGGTCGGGACACACATTCTTTGTGTTGCTTGTTTGGGAGAGGAGCATGCACAGTCAGCGCTCGAGGGTGCTGGCTGTGAGCACTGCGAGGTGCTTCCTTTACGGACACTCCGATCCCGCCTGGCGTTCTTTCGTGAGGATGTTCAGGCTCGCGTTCCTCAGGGCTCTGGTCCCAGTCCTGGGGTTCGCAAATGACCTGTTAGAGAAAGGGGCCATAGAATATGTACCTCACTCAGACAGGGAAGCCGAGTTTTACAGCCGGTACTTCATAGTTCCATAGTTCCAAGAAGGATGGGGGTCTGCGTCCCATTTTAGATCTTCGGGTGCTGAACGAGGCGGTCATGCAACTCAAGTTCAAGATGTTAACCTTGAGACAAATCGTGCCACAGATCAGGGTCCTCATTTATAAACGTTGCGTACGCACAAAAGAAGGCGTACGCCGCTCTCTACGCAATAATTGGTATTTATAAAAAGCAAACTTGACGGGAAAATGTGCGGTCCTTCACGCAAGCTCTGACCCAGGCGTACGCACAAAAACGGATGAAATGAGAAATGGCGACACCGTCGGCAGATGGAAGAAACACGTGAAAGTGTGTGAAACTGTAGACCGTTGTGTAAAAGAAATGGCAATAGGCTATGTCTCTCATAAATAACTTGAAGACTTCACAAAACAAGTATTACAATTAACAGCCTACACGAACACCCGTTTGATCGATCTGCAGTGTAAAACAAACAAAATCAAACGAAAATAACAACAGAAATGCAAAAAAAAAAAAAGTGAAATATGTTCTGCAAAAATATTGACATGTTATGCAATTCATCCTCATATATAATATGGTAAACAGAACGAAATAATGTACAAAACTGATATTCTCGTCAATGTGTCCGTCTGGCGGAGCAGATATAGATGCAATTAGATAGACAGATAGATAGATAATTAGGGAGATAGATAAATATATAAATAGATAGATAGATGTATTAATGGTCCACTGGGGAAAGTTGTTTTCATAGTAAAAAATTCTTCATCAGCTACGGAATCATGGTATTCATGCAAATGCCTTTAGTTTGTTTTATTTTCGATAAAATAACTGACGTATGTCTCAACCACTCAGAAAGCTGCAAGAAATTACATTTGCACTGAACTATTTCCCATTTACACGTAGATAATAGGGATAGGGATTAATAGGGATTCCCCAATAATTGCCGCCAGTCTCTCATCAAGAGGGGTCAGCTCCGGTGTCCCCTTTCCCCACCCGTGGCAGACACACTCTGGCGATGCAGCGCTTTGATGTCCGACCATTTCTTTTTTTTTCGGCCACGGTCCGAGGTTGTGAGGCTACAGCATTTACGGCGTCTGCAACCTTTTGCACTTCAAGTGCCTTTTTGGCATTAGTAATGGCCACACTGTGCCCTCCAAAAAATATTTTTCTCCTCTTTTCCACCTCGCCAACGATAATTTCTACTTCACATTGAGTGAAGTTACGTTTTTTTGATTTCCTCTCTGTATTTGCCATGATTTCGCAATCGATGAATATTAATTTGTGGGCGTTTCACGGACTATTTATGGGCAACTATGGGCGTGACATGAAGCCGCAAAAGCTGCGCTACATTTAGAATTGATTGTGATTTATTAAGGGAAAACTGCGTAGGATGTGCGTGCGCACGGTTTTATAAATCCGAATATTTCTGTGCGTACGCACGTCCTATATTTCATCCGTACGCCACTTCTGACGCAAATCCTACGCAAAGTTTTATAAATGAGGCCCCAGGTCCGAGGACTGGTTTGTCACGATAGATCTCAAGGACGCATATTTCCACATTTCCATCCTTCCACATCACAGGAAGTTCCTGAGGTTTGCTTTCGGGGGGAAAGCATACCAATACAGAGTTCTTCCATTCGGTCTAGCACTTTCACCCCGCACTTTCACGAAATGCATAGATGCAGCCCTGGCGCCTATGCGCCTGCAGGGGATTTGCATTATGAATTAGATCAACGATTGGTTGATTCTAGCTCATTCGCATCAGGTAGCGGTTCGGCATCGAGATGTCGCTCTTGCTCACAAAGGAGTTGGGGTTACGGCTGAACGCCAAAAAGAGTGCTTTCTCCACTTCAGAGGACCACTTTTCTAGGCGTGGTATGGGATTCAGTGTCGATGCAGGCGCGCCTGTCACCGGCATGGATAAAGTCTATACTGTCTGCAGTAAAGAGAGTAAAACTAGGCCAGTCACTCACAGTAAAACAGTTTCAAAGAATTCTGGGTCTGATGGCAGCAGCATCCAACGTGATACCTTTTGGGGGCTCAGAACCAAAGGGTTTTCCCCGAGGGGCAACCCCTTTCGCATGATCAGGGTCACGGGGCGTTGCTTACGTGCCCTGGTTATGTGGAAGAAACCTTGGTTCCTGTCCCAGGGTCCCGTGTTGGGAGCTTCTGGTCGTCGCAAGATGCTAACGACAGATGCCTCTCTCACGGGCTGGGGAGTGGTCCTGGAGGGTCGCTCAACTCAGGGTCTGTGGGGAGACCACCATCTCTCGTGGCACATCAATCGCCTGGAGATGTTGGCGGTGTTTCTTGCCCTCAAGAATTTCCTCACAGACCTCAGGGGCCAGCATGTGCTAGTTCGCACGGACAACACATCGGTGGTCACCTATATAAATCAGCAGGGGGGTCTTCGCTCACGTCCGCTATGCAAGGGTGGCAGTGGCTCAGTGGTTCATGTAGGTTGTCTACAAACCGGAAGGTTGGTGGTTCGATCCCCGGTTCCACTTGACCAAGTGTCGAGGTGTCCATGAGCAAGACACCTAACCCCAACTGCTCCCGACGAGCTGGATGGGCCTTGCATGGCTGACACCACCGTCGGTGTGTGAATGGGTGAATGTGAGGCAATATGTAAAGCGCTTTGGATGGCCATTGGTCTGTTAAAAGCGCTATATAAAAAAAAAATGCAGTCCAAGTTGGCACGCCAGATCCTCCTGTGGTCTCAGGGGAAGTTCCTCTCCCTCAGAGAGGCTTATTTCCTGGGGCTCAGAATATAGGAGCAGACGTCCTGTCGAGGCAGGGGCAGAGGCCCGGGGAATGGAGGCTCCACCCCGAGGTGGTGGAGCAGATTTGGAGGGTGTTCGGTCGAGCTCAAGTGGATCTGTTTGCGTCTCGAGACGTCTCACTGTCCACTCTGGTTCTCCCTCACGCATCCAGCTCTGCTGGGTCTGGATGCTATGGTACAGGCGTGGCCGAGGCTGCGCCTGTATGCTTTTCCCCCGATCTTCCCCCGAAGTTCTGGAGATAGTTTGCAGGGACCAAGTGCGCCTTATTCTGATAGCCCTGCGTTGGCCGGGCAGGGTATGGTTTCCCAATATAGTGTCGCTCCTCGACGGGCATCCACCCCAGTTGCCGGTCAGGAGGGACCTTCTGTCCCAAGCAGAGGGGTCAATATTCCACCCCCGTCCAGAACTATGGAATCTATGGGCGTGGCCTCTGAGGGGGCCCAGCTCATAAGGTCGGGTCTCTCAACCGAGGTTGTAGATACCATTCTTCACTCCAGAGCTCCATCCACGAGGAAGCTTTATGCTCTGAAATGGACAGTGTTCACTTCTTGGTGTAGTAGCCGTCACCAGGACCCAGTTAACTGCCCGGTCGGTACAGTGCTGGAGTTCCTGCAGGAACGGTTTAATGCAGGTCTATTCCCCTCCACAATGAAGGTGTATGTGGCGGCCATTGGTGCTTACCACACTCTTCTGGTTATCTGTGGGTAAAGATCCGTTGGTGTCGCGTTTCCTCCGTGGTACTTTGAGGCTGAGGCCTGTAGTTCGCACCAGGGTGCCGGCGTGGGACCTGGCTACGGTCCTCCTGGGCCTGTCCCAGGCTCCCTTTGAGCCGCTGGAAGAAGTTCAGGCTAAGTTTCTGACTTTAAAAACTCTGTTCCTCCTCGCTATTTCACCTCTTAAGAGGATAGGAGATCTTCAGGCTCTTTCTGTTGCACCCTCGTGCTTGGAGTTTGCACCTGGCATGGTCAAGGCCTTCCTTCATCCTAGGCCAGGCTATATTCCTAAGGTCCTTCTATATTCCTAAGGTTATTCTTCAGGCCTTCTGTCCTCCACCTTTCCTCAATCCGGACCAGGAGAAAAATAATTTGCTTTGCCCTGTGAGGGCTTTAGATGCTTACGTCCACAGAGCTGCCCTGTGGCGTAAAACAAAACAATTGTTTGTGTGCTTCGGGCCCCCCAACAAGGTGTCCCCAGCATCTAAGCAAAGAATGAGCAAGTGGGTGGTTGAGACTATCTGGCTTATGAGTCGGTCGGACGGCCTTCTCCCTTGGCCGTCCGGTCCCACTCTACTAGAAGTATGGCGGCCTCTAAGGCCCTTATTTCAGGAGTGGCTCTGCAGGACGTTTGTGATGCGGCGGGTTGGTCCTCACCGCATACATTCGTCAGGTTCTACTCTTTGGACTTGGACTCTACACCAGGGTCTGGGGTTTTGTCGTCCTAGTGCTGCTTTTTCACACTGGACAGGCACGTCTCGCTATGGTGGCGTTGGTGTTAACGTTCCCCATAGCGTAATTCGATGCAACGGGAGTTCCCTTGAAAGGGAATGCCTCGGTTACGACTGTAACCGCGGTTCCCTAAAGAGGGAACGAGCGTTGCATCGTCCTGCCATATCTCCTACATGCCTGTCAAAGCGACTACTTCAGACTTACGAAGCTAGCGCGGCTTTGTTTTGGCAGGCTTTATACTTCCTGGTTCATGACGTCATCCGCCTCTGACGTTCCCTCACACTATTGGACTGATTTCACATGTGCTTCATGACTTCATCACGCAAGCGTTCCCCATAGCGTCATTCGATGCAACGCTCGTTCCCTCTTCAGGAAACCTAGGTTACAGTCGTAACCGAGGCGCTTTTATGTCTTATTTATAAATTTTTTTGAAGTCTGTTAATAGAGGGCTATCAACAGATTCACATTTTAATTAATTATTTATCTTCGTGATCAACCCGAATGTAAAGAATACTTTCATTTAAGGAAATAAAACGGCAATATGTAATAAAGGTTGAATTATGTTGGTGCTGTTGAAGCGATAATTGTTAAAATGAATGTTTTGTATGTAATATTTCAGACGTGATGAGCTTTGTGTGTTCATCTTGGCCTCGCCGAGAGTTCACCGGCGACTGCTGTGCGAGGAGGCACGCGCGATCAGAGGGAAATACGGTTTATGGTAAGTAATTCAATTCAATTCAATTCAAATTTATTTGTATAGTGCTTTTCACAATACACATTGTTTCAAAGCAGCTTCACAGAAAGTGCATTTCATAAATGTACATTGAAAAATGTTAGAAAGAGAATGTTAAAGAAAAAAAGTTAGGATAAGTTAATCAATCATGTATTATTTTAGGCCATAACAACGCTGGCGTTGAGTCGTCTCTTCACAGGCGTCGAGTCGTCTCTTCACAGGCGTCGAGTCGTCTCTTCACAGGCGTCGAGTCGTCTCTTCACAGGGGCATCTGAAGTCTCCATGAGAGGCTGGATACAAACTGGAGCCTAGTTATCTCGGGACTAGTGTCCCGAGATAACAACAGAAAAGCAGATGGGAAATAATTAGCAAAGCTGCTGTTCAGAATATTAATGCTGTTGGTGCGATTTAACTGTAGTATAAAACGTATTTATAATGTGAATGCTTGGCTAAAGAGATGCGTCTTTAATCTAGTTTTAAACTGGGACAGCGAGTCTGAACCTCGAACAATATCAGGAAGACTATTCCAGAGTTTAGGAGCTAAATGTGAAAATGCCCTCCCTCCTTTAGTGGACTTAGATATCCTAGGAATGACCAGAAGCCTCGAGTTTAGTGATCTTAAAGAGCGTGATGGATTGTAGGGCGATAAAAGATCTGTTAAATACACTGGAGCTAAACCATTTAGGGCTTTATAGGTCATACGGAACTTAATAGGTAACCAGTGTAGAGATGATAAAATTGGTGTTATATGATCATATTTTCTTGACCTAGTAAGAACTCTAGCAGCTGCGTTTTGGACTAACTGTAGCTTGTTTATTGATGATGCAGGACAACCAGCTAATAAAGCATTACAGTAATCTAGTCTCGAGGTCATGAATGCATGAACTAACTTTTCTGCATCAGAGATAGATAGCATGTTACGTAGCTTAGCAATGTTTCTAAGGTGGAAAAATGCCGTTCTTGTAACATATGAAATATGATTTTCGAAAGACAAGTTGCGGTCTAATATAACACCCAGGTCTTTTACTGTAGTGGATAAAGCGACAGGACATCCTTCCAAGTTAAAGTTGTATTGTGAGAGGTTTTGTGGGCAGTTTTTTGGACCAATAAGTAATACCTCCGTTTTATCTGAATTCAATAGCAGAAAATTACACGTCATCCAGTGTTTAATATCATCAACACACGCTGTCAGTTTAGATAATTTAGCGTTTTCATCTGGTCGTGATGAAATATATAATTGAGTGTCATCAGCATAACAGTGGAAATTAATTCCATGTTTTCTTATAATATTACCAAGTGGCAGCATATATATAGAGAATAGCAGAGGGCCTAGCACGGATCCTTGCGGCACCCCATAGTCTACTGACGTTATCTTTGATTTTTCCCCATTTAGACAGACAAAATTGTAGCGGTCTGATAAATACGATCTAAACCAGTTTAATGCCTGTCCCTGAACACCAGTGTAATTTTGAAGTCGATCTAATAGTATTTTATGATCTATAGTATCGAACGCAGCACTAAGATCGAGTAGAACTAGTATTGAGATACAGCCTTGGTCAGAAGCTAGAAGTAAATCATTGAGCGCGGTTTCTGTGCTGTGATGCGGCCTGAATCCTGATTGAAATTTTTCATAGATATCATTTTCTTGCAAGAAAGAGCACAATTGAGTGGACACAACTTTTTCTAGTATTTTAGACATGAATGGAAGATTTGAAATTGGTCTGTAATTTGCTAGGTTATTATGATCTAATTGTGGCTTCTTAATGAGAGGTTTTATGACTGCCAACTTGAATATTCTTGGAACATGACCTAAAGATAAAGACGAGTTAATAATATTGAGAAGAGGCTCTTCCACTACAGGTAACAACTCTTTCAGTAGTTTAGTGGGTATTGGATCTAATAAACATGTTGTTGGTTTAGATGCAATGATAAGTTTATTTAGCTCTTCCTGTCCTATGGTTGTAAAGCGGTGTAGTAGTTCTTGAGGGGCGATAATTGCGGTTGAATCATAAGACATCATTAATGATTGTACATTTACAATTTTGTTTCTGATGCTTTCTATTTTGTCAGCGAAGAAGTTCATAAAATTTTTACTACTAAACTGTAACGGAATATTTTGTTCAGGCGATGCTTGTTTATTTGTTAGTCTAGCCACAGTGTTAAATAAAAACCTTGGATTATTTTGGTTATTTTCTATTAGTTTGCGGAGATGCTCAGCCCTGGCTGCTTTTAGGGCCTTTTTATAACGTGACATACTATCTTTCCACGCGATTCTAAAGACCTCTAAATTAGTTTGTTTCCATTTACGCTCTAAGTTACGAGTTTCTCTCTTGATAACATGTGTAGCACTGTTGTACCATGGTGCTTTAGTTTTCTCTCTAACCTTTTTTAATCTAATTGGTGCTACAATTTCTAATGTACTAGAGAAAATGGTGCTCATCCTGCTAGTCATTTCTTCTAGTTCATCTGTTTGTTTGGGTTCACTTAGCAGCTGAGACAGATCAGGTAAGGTATTTGAGAATCTATCTATAGTGGTTGGAAGGATTGTTCTGCCTGGTCGATAACGTGGCGCAACATGACAGATTTCAGCAGTACGCAGTATGCAAGTTACCATGTAATGGTCAGTGACATCATCACTTTGCGGTATAATATCTATATCGGTTGGGTTGGTTCCATGTGATATAATTAAATCTAGTGTGTGATTAAGACGATGAGTGGGACCAGTGACGTTTTGCTTGACCCCAAAGGAATTTAATAGATTTGTAAACGCAGCCCCTAACGCATCATTTGTGTTATCTACGTGTATGTTAAAATCTCCAACAATTAATGCTTTATCGACGTTGACCAATAGATCTGAGAGAAAGTCTGCAAACTCTTTTAGGAAATCAGCATAGGGCCCTGGAGGTCTATATACAGTAGCCAGGGCTAGAGATAATACGGATTTCTTTCTTACATCTAAGAGCGTAACATTTAACACTATTACTTCAAACGAATTAAACCTGTGACCTGTTTTCTGGGTAACATTTAGAATATCTTTATAGATTGTTGCAACACCGCCGCCACGACCAATCAGACGGGGTTCATGCTTATAACAGTATCCTGGTGGAGTAGACTCATTAAGACCGAAATAATCATTTGGCTTAAGCCAGGTTTCAGTAAGGCAAAGTACATCGAAACTATTATCTGTGACCATTTCATTTACAATAACCGCCTTAGGTGTGAGCGATCTAATGTTTAGAAGACCTAGTTTTAGAAATTGTTTTTGTTCACTAATATTGAGATTTTCTGGTTTAATCACAATTAGATTTTTCCTAGTTCCTACAGTAGATTTAATGTTTGACCTCACTAAACGAGGAATAGACACAGTTTCTATATAATGTTCTACATTGGTACTTATGTCAATTAAGTTAGGACAGCAAATACTGTGATTTGGACTTTGACTTACTAGTCATATGATGGTGTGCAGCGCTCTGGAGATGTTGTCCGACAGAAGAGCCGCTCCGATTCTGCTGGGGTGAAGGCCATCAGGACGGAAGAGCCTAGGTCGCTCCCAAAACAGATTCCAATTATTTACAAAGAGCAGCTTCTGTTCATTACACCTTGACATTAACCATTCATTTAGAGCAAATAATCTACTGAACTTTTCATGTCCTAGTCGGTACGTGGGAAGCGGTCCAGAAACGACGATCGTTGCTTCAGGCGATGTTCTGCGCACCGTCTCGATCAGGCTCCTGTAGTCCCTCTTCAGAACCTCCGTCTGTCGCAGCCTGGTGTCGTTCGTTCCCGCGTGCAGCACGACAGCTCCGATGCGCTCGTCGACGTTCAGGATCTCGGGAACCTGCGCAGCGACATCGAGAACACGAGCACCAGGAAAGCAGTGAGTGATAACCTTGCCTTTACCTGAGGTAGCGTGGACATGCCGGACGATGGAAGTACCGATGACCACAGCGTCGCGTTCCATCTCGCGAAGAGGGGAGAAGCGGTTCCGGGTGGAGATCTCGAAGACCGGGAGGGGCGGAGAGGTCCTAGCTCTGGTCCTGGCTCGCGTCTTCCGCTGTGGAAACACCCAGGGTCCATGGTGCTGTGTCGGTGCCGGAGTGAACGAAACCAGGGATGATGATCGCGTCCTGGGTGCTTGGGTCCTGTGCAGAGAAACACGCGGAGTAGACGAGGTCGGAGTCAAAATGTTAGTATCCACTGACTTGTGCGCATCGGCGCGTGATGTTTCAAGCGCCGTTCGCCGCTCTCTCAGCACAGCTTGTCTGTCTAGAAGGCCGCGAATCTGCTTCTCCGACGACTCCAACTCCAACTACACCGAATGCAGCTCGAACGTGTCCTCACCTGCACTCAAAGGTAACATTAGACACACATCCGAGTTATTCGCGATTGTAGCAGAAGTGCTACGATGGCGAATTGTAGCTATCAGTGTTTACCGGGTGTAACGTTAAACAAGTTACCACGCGTGCAAGGCTAGCGGGCTATGGCTAGTAGCGGAAGTTCGGATATAAGTAGCGATATCAAAGCAATCCGATTGTTTTTTATAGAGAATCGTATCGGAGATATGTTCACACGCTGTAAATAATAGAAAGTATTCGTTTGTAAGCGAGTATTAAGAAGAAAATCAAGGATTATGAATCAATTTGACGGAGCTCAAACACAAACAACGCGCTCACAACCCGCCTAAAGTAGGTAAGTAGCCTAAAGTTTAAAAAATTTGCGTCGTTATCAGTTGTTTTTGAAACCATGTTTGCTTTTTTGTAGATGTAACGTTACCAGTCAGAGACCTTTGAGTGCTTCATTCTTTTGAGTTTAGTTTTTTTTTTTAAATAAATGTTTCTGTTGTCTCATCCCTGTTTACTTCAAATTTTTATGCAACAATAGTATGACTTCTTGTTCACATTTTATTTCAATCATTGCAGAGCTCAAACCAACTATGGTCATCCTTCTTGGTCTTCCTTTCTTAAAGGGATAGTTCACACAAATAAAATTGTTGTAATTTACTCACTCTCATGTCTTTCCAAACCCAAAGACTTGTCCATGTTCGGAACACAAATGAAGATATTTTTAATATTCTCATTTTTTGTTGATCCGTCTTGATAATCAACATTTTCAAGCTTAAAAAATACAAAGTGATTGTAGAAGTAATCCATACCAATATTTATATATGAATGTATCCTAAATGTCATATAAAAGGATCTGTTCAGAATTACAATGGATTGACAAAAATTGAGAATTGTAAAAATATCTTCATTTGTATTCCAGAGATTAACAAAACTCTTATGGTTTTGGAATAACATGAGGGTGAGTAAATTATGACAATTTTCATTTTTTGGTGAACTAACCCTTTAAAGAGCAGCCCTCCAAGTTCATCAACATTTGTGAGGTATGTGTATGTCGTCTGTGTTAATACCTCAACAAAGTAGTAGTTTTCCAAAATATATTTATATTTTTATTTAAATAATGTTCTGGCCTATTTTTGGCAATTTGAAATGTAGTGCTTTGAATGTAGGGAGAACATGATAGGCTAGCCTACAACACTGGACAAATTGCCTTATCAGATCATTGAAAAATCCTAGGCCTAGCTACTGTATTTGTTTCCAAGTGTGCAAATATGTTCTGTTTAACTTAAAGGCTAATTGTTTGCATTGTGCTTGTATTTTCTATTTTAGATGCTCTTACACAGCAGATGGGGACAGTCGCCGTCACCCAATTTACTTTTGCCCAGGCTGTGCAAAAGTGGCTGTGCTATGTGCCAGACCGGCAGGAGGGACTGGACGACAAATCATTCAGACGTCAGAGGACCATGAACTGTAGGCTAAAGAGGACAAATAATGAAATAATAAATGAATTTGTTTTTACCTTAAAGGGTTAGTTCACCCAAAAATGAAAATTCTGTCATTAATTACTCACCCTCATGTCGTTCGACACCCGTAAGACCTCCGTTCATCTTCGGAACACAAATGAAGATATTTTAGTTGAAAGCTGATGGCTGAGAAAGGCTTCAGACAGGCCTCCATTGGCATTCAGTACATTGACACTTCCAAGATCCATGAAAGGCACTTAAAACGTTGTTACAAAGTATATCTCACCACAGTGGCTCTACAATAATTTTACGATGCGACGACAATAGTTTTTGTGCGCAAAAAAAAATCAAAATAACACCTTTAACCAACTTGTTCTCGACTTCCGTGTGTGCCTCCACGACGCATGCGCGAGAATATGACGTTGCGCCGGCGTTCGGGAATCCATGAAATACACACTTTAACCCCATTTTGAGAACTACGCCGAGACCTAAAGCACGATCAATGTAGAATCCAACAGCTTAGACACGCGCGTCTTCCTCTGCTCTTAAACAAATCGCTTCTGGGTCATCTGTCTGAGCGCCGGATCTGCGTCATATTCTCGCGCATGCGTCGTGGAGGCATACACGGAAGTCGAGAACAAGTTGGTTAAAGGTGTTTTTTTGCGCACAAAAACTATTGTCGTCGCATCGTAAAATTATTGTTGAGCCACTATGGTGAGATAGACTTTGTAACGACGTTTTAAGTGCCTTTCATGGATCTTGGAAGTGTCAATGTACTGAATGCCAATGGAGGCCTGTCTGAAGCCTTTCTCAGCCATCAGCTTTCAACTAAAATATCTTAATTTGTGTTCCGAATATGAACGGAGGTCTTACGGGTGTCCAACGACATGAGGGTGAGTAATTAATGACAGCATTTTCATTTTTGGGTGAACTAACCCTTTAAATAGTGTGGTCAGTGTTTTAGGCTAGGCTATAGGCATACAAGCTTTCAAATGTGCCATCACTTTTCAACATCCTGGCTGTAGATAAATCAGGATATTCATAGGCTATTTAATTTATGGCATTACATTTTTGTATGCCTAGCAATCATTTTCAATGGCTTAAGAATGATTGAAATTTCATTGAAATCACGTTGATCCTTAGTTCAGTTGAAATTTCAACATTGTTTCAATATTCCTGATAACTGAAATACCACTGAAATTCTGTTGATCTATGGACAGGATTTCAACATTGTTTCAATATTAAAACAGGGTGCAAAATGATGTTGAATCAACATCAGATTTCGATGTTGATTCAATGACTTAATGTTGACAACAATGTTGATTTAACATAGTTTCAATGACTATTTGCTATCTGGGTAGCGCCTAGGCTGATCTATATCCTCTAAAGTGGCTTTCTTCATAGCGACTAAAGAGGACTCAATAAAGAGCTTTCAGTCAGAAAAGAACATTTCAATCTCTGGCTTCCTCTGATTTTTTGCAGCATTTAAGAAGTCATAAAGTTGTTCCACAGTATAATAACGAGGCTTTGCCAGTCTCTCAACAGTACTTTCCTGTGAATTCGTTTCAGACAATCCATCAGCAATGGAATCTGAACAATCACTGTCCAAATCACTATCCATTGCTTGTGATTCAGGCACGATACTGCTTGATGCCTTCATCTCAGTCAAAACATCACTCACTATAGGTCGATCTTTTTCTCTGGATTTCTCCAACTCAACAATAGCCTCCTCCACAATATCATTGGTTTCACTCTGTGTCTGTCCAGCATCGGGTATTTCAGCAACAGTCTCAGTGCTATCAACACCATCTATATACAACGGCTCTACTATGTCAGTAAACAGTTTCCACGAGTCACCTCAGCCGGATTCTCTGGAGCATCCAAAATCCGCCCTGGATTAGGTTCAACTTCATTCCTTGCCGTTTGAGCCTCTTTAACTAGGGGACAGGCTGTTTTAATGTGCCCATATTTCCCGCAAAGAAAACATTTCATGGACTCCAGTGCTGATAAAGATTGTGTAATCTAAGCACTGTGAGTTTAACAGACACCTCCAACGTTGCAAATTCAGCACTCAGTATCATAACAGCCTGACGTCTGAATGACATAACATGTTTCAACTCAGGGGTTTTCAAACCCAGAGGAATCATCTTAATAGGCCCAACCAATTTTCCATAACGAGCTAAAATTCCCTCAAGGGGGTACGTTTGACAACATCACCTTTTCTGAGAGGTTAGACAAGGGTAATACAGGAATAAAAACATCCTGAACAGTCAAACCACACTCCACTAAGTGATTAACCATTTCAACTTCTTTCAGAAAAACAACCATTGCTTTATTCATCCTAGAATCAGACATGATGTATTGTGCACCTACTTCCTTGCCAATTGCAACCAAAACGTTCTCAATAGACACTGATCCATCCGCCGGCATGCACTTGCACGTATCCCGAGCGTACAAACAGGAAAAACCATCAGAGTTTGAGCCCATTTCTATCAGCTATGCTGACAGAAAAGTCAACACTCTGATTCTCTCTCCTTAATATTCAATATTCAAAAGGAATAAACCAGAAAAGAAGGAAAAAGTTTGAAACTCACTCAAGCACGCCACACACTCTCCGCTAACACGCTCCACACAGATATCCGCACATGCGCACGAGAGAGAGAGAGAGAGAGAGAGAGAGAGAGAGAGAGAGAGAGAGAGAGAGAGAGAGAGAGAGAGAGAGAGAGAGAGAGAACGAACAAGCGCATCATGGTGGGGCGGTAAAATCATGAATCGATGTTGACAGAATTCATTTCCTCTGTCAGCCACAGTCGCTGCATTCAACAGGAACAACAATGAGAGGAGCTGGAACATATTCCATAACCCACATGAAATAATGTGCGGAATGCGATTTTGGTCAGAACACAAGCAGCTATTGCTTGTGGCTGAATGAGGAGTTCACTCAAATATGGATAAACGTCTAAGCCTTTCTTTATAACAAAAAAAGTATCAATTTCTTAACGTTAAACCTGTTTTTGAACGGAGGTTGGAAACTTATGTTGGAAACCTCCACTGCAATCCCTCCCGCGTTTCCTCACGACTAACGTTGTCTTTAATGACTATATCGCTTCATTATTCGCGTATTTTCTTTGAGGGCTGACCAGGATGAGTAACACGACATCGATCGTGCGTTGAGTCATTTGACAAATCCATATTTGATTCTGGGTGGAGAGAGAGAGAGAGAGAGAGAGAGAGAGAGAGAGAGAGAGAGAGAGAGAGAGAGAGAGAGAGAGAGAGAGAGGAGGAGGCTCGCGGGCTGTCTTCTTGTCTCTTGTGAGGATTTTTGCAAGACCAAAGACGTATTATCGCCTAAGCTTTCTTTCTTTCTCTCAAATGTAATAAGCAAGAACCTGCTCCAAGCGAAAGCCTCACGCGAGGGGAGGATGTTACGGATATCGTACCTGACATCGATTTTCAGCAACATTTTCCTCTGACCGCAACGCGTTATTCCGATCGAAAACTTTTTTGCCGCCTTCATTTTTGGTTTAAAAAAAAAAAAAAACCATAACGGTTACAACTCAGTCGAGATGGTTTCACAGCGGCGTTATGACATCGGCGTGGATTGGACGCTTTATAGCCGAATATCTCTGCTCTTTAATCCGTTTTGTGTGCTGTTTTAAGGACAAAACCACCATAGAAAGGTACATGCATTTTAGTTTGCTTTTCTGTCTTTTTCTATATTGAAAGAAACAATGCAGAATATTTAAGCAACAAGCGGCGACATACGATGCGCACTTTCCCAAGGAATAACGCATCCTTCTTGCGCGGTGTTTTTGGAGAAAACCTCAACGTATTCCCTCATCAATCTCACTTTGATAAGGTCTATGGCCGTCATTAAGATCAAATCTGTTTGTGTTTGCCTGTAAATACTGTGAAAAGTGCCTTTTTTCCTCTTTCCAAACGACTAGGAGACCATGGCTTGCTTTCCATGGCGGGTATTTTGGATAATTCAAGCGCTTGTGGATGTGACACTTTCACAGGAAATTTACGCTCCTCATTCAATCAGAATTGAGGGAGATTTGACCCTGGGTGGCCTTTTTCCGGTCCATGCCCGTGGGGTCTCCGGGGAACCGTGTGGAGATATCAAGAAGGAGAACGGGATACACCGGTTGGAAGCGATGCTTTATGCTTTGGACCAAATCAACAGCGACGACGAGCTTTTGCCCAACATCACTTTAGGCGCTCGGGTTTTAGACACATGTTCGCGAGACACGTACGCTTTGGAGCAGTCGCTTACTTTTGTGCAAGCTCTCATACAGAAAGACACGTCGGATGTGAGGTGTACGAACGGAGAACCCCCGGTGTTTGTCAAACCCGAAAAGGTGGTGGGAGTCATTGGGGCTTCGGCGAGTTCAGTCTCCATCATGGTCGCAAATATACTGCGACTGTTCCAGGTGAGTCTGAGCTCAAGTGCCCAATAGTAGCCTGTATATCCCACATGTGCTGGAATCAGTCCCTGCGTCATGCTTTCATGGCATTTCACACCGTACGATTATATGATTTACAGCAACAATGCTTTAAAACACCGCGCTGCATAACATCACCATATAATGTCAGTTGTTAGAGTGTAAAAGCATGCGTTTGTAATCAATTGTGCAGCCAGAGCAGGTTGTTAGTCATAATCAATGAATCGATCAGGCATCGACTCTTCGCACATACAGAGTGCCCTTTAACAGGGTTTCTTTGTCTTTCGCTCTCTATTTGCAATTTCAAAGATCTTTATTGCCGTGTTATTCTATTCTGTTCTATTCTAGTTTATTATCTTATTTAGGCTAATATAATTATTAAAATTGTATTCAAATAAAAATGCCTATCTTAATTCATTTTTTTAATTTCAATTTCTTTATTATTATATTATAATATTATATTAAACGTATTTTGATAAAAAAATGTCTTTAAATAATAACCACATTTAATAGAGTACAAAAGTAAAAATGTCCTCTATATTTTTCTGTGTTCTCCCCTCCCATGCTGTTTCTCCTACCAGGCTTAATGATAAAACGGTGAAGTGGCTTGCTCATTCAAATGGGTTTGTGAATTTAAATTCAGCTTTCTGGAGGCTCTATGGATACCACAAGATACTGGGTTCTGTGTTAGGTTACCCACCATGCCTGCAATTCAATTAATGTTCTATTTTCTTCTCTGTTCCCATAACGTTAGCAAATTAGTCAGATTATCTTAAGGCATGCATTTTGGCAGATACAAGGATCTGAAAACAAACTATTAGGAATGTACAATAAACCACAAATTAGAATATGTAAAATCCCCAGCCTAATTCATCAGAATCAATCCTTGTATGGGCTTAAATTAACTACTTGCAGTATCCAAAACGTAAATGTGTCCAAATATGGCATATGAAGTGATAATTGTGTCCCGCCCCTTGGTTCTGAAGAGTGTGATTACTGATACAGCAATTAAAATGGAAAAAGTCTATACAGTTGCCTGTAATGATGTGAGTTGATTATTCAGCCTTATCTGTGTTCTGCATCAGAGATAAACACAGCTAATGACATCCCACTGGTCTACTAGGATCATGAAAACCTCATTCTTCTCCATGTTTTTTTACTCTGTTTACCAAGGTTCTCTTTTGGTCTTACACACAGGTAGTTTAATATCTCTAAAAATCAAATCCGGGTGGTGAAACTTCAATGAATGTTGCAGCTTCATTACAAGGTCTCTTTGCGACTTGCTGTCAATGATCTTGACTTGTCGCTCAATTTGGAAACACAAGAAAAAATGGTGGTTACAGTAAGACATGGCAATGGAAATAAATGGGGCATCACAATAATTGGTTTCCAAAAGTGTAACCACAAAACTTCATATGTTAACATGACATAAGTGTGCATATCTGCTTATTCAACACATTCTCACTCCCAACTCGTCACATATTGACGCTTGCTCAGGACCCCTCACCATCACTTTTTGACAGTCAACCAATCAGCTGTCAGCTGTTAAATTTAAGTACACAATTAGATTATACTAATTTAGGTCAACCAATGACCAAACAATGCTTAATTTTGTTCAGTCTGTGGTGTAAAAGGTTGCATTAGCAATTAAAGAAAGACATGCAAAACATGGTCAGATCAAAGTGTCTGAATAATTTTGGTCCCAATTTTTTAAACAGTTTTACTGGTAGTCCACTGTATGAATTACGGGTATTATATGATTTTTTTGGGTATAACATGTCACAGTTTCCTTTATTTTGCTATTCTCACTTACATAAATGAACTATACTGTCCTGCACCCACTAGTAAAACAAAATATCTGGTGTCTGAATAATTTTGGGGTTGACTATATGTTGGGGTGTGATTTTCAATTTAATCAGCCAGCATCATTTTATGTAGGTTTATTTTATTGTACACTATTTAGACATGTTAGAGCACGTAACCCAACACCACTCTTAAACCTACTCCTTTGTATATTATATAATATAAAACAAAGGATATAACAGGCAGGTACGACTACAGACACAGTTTAATCAAAAAAGTATAAATATTCCAAGTTTTCCAAGAGCCAAACAATTGATTTGTGTGAAAAACAGACCCAAAATCGATCACCCTATCCATCCGCTTTGATTGTAAAAAGGCATTGGCTCTCATGGGAGTTTAAGCTCCCTGTCCGGCGTCCGGCACAGCCTCAAGCTGGACACACATTTGTCATCCTTTTTGTAGTGTCGCTGAATCGGCCTAAAAAAACCGCTCTAGAATCTTTATTGGGACCCAGTAGCATAGCGTATAATGCCGTAAGATCTCTGGTCAAAGCTCAAAGCGGTGTCAAATAAATATCTGATATATCATTGGTTAAAAACATAAACAAGCCTCCACGATGTGCTGGCTACGTCATATCATAATGTTAACATACCTAAATGTCAGACGTTCAGACCTCATTTAATCCGGAATGGACAAAAGAGCACAAATTTATATCAAAAAGCACACTGTGTCGCTGGTCTAGTAAAGAAGGAGGATGAGGAGAAGGGAAAGGAAGAAGGGTATGATCGTGTCCGATCCGACACCTTCCCGAACATGACCACTAGAGCCAGCAAGAACCATATCACTTTAAACAGGGCTACAATCTTAAAACGCATCTAAATTTCGATAGAATTTATACGTGCATGGTTTATTTGTGTTGTCCCAAGGTTTATTTTTCTCCATTAGGTCACCTGATGGGGTTTTGGTTTCCTTGCCACTGTTGCCTCTGGCTTGGCGTGCTCAGTTGGGGACACTAAATTTTTCAAATAAACATCGAAATAAATCTAAATAATAAACTAAATTAACCATTTAAACTAAATTACTGATCAAATTATTGATCTAAAGCCCACACTGTCGCTGTGTGATGGTTGAGATGGGCTGATGACATCAGCGTTTTTTCCGTGGCTATGCGGCTGAATAAAATTATGCTGCATTATTTTCCTGTTTAACACTGTAAAGCTGCTTTGAAACAATCTACTTTGTGAAAAGCGCTATATAAATAAAGTTGACTTGA
Organism: Gobio gobio; assembly: GCF_949357685.1. Classification (NCBI taxonomy): domain Eukaryota; kingdom Metazoa; phylum Chordata; class Actinopteri; order Cypriniformes; family Gobionidae; genus Gobio; species Gobio gobio. The sequence continues at coordinate 21,312,500 of NC_137120.1, forward strand.
CTTGACTTGACTTGTGTAAAGCAAGATACGTGCGTTGGCATTTCTCAGAGTGTTCGTGCGCTGAAGCGCTCTCTCCGTTTGGTCCTTCCAGAGCTTAGACGGTCCGCGGGAGATTTAAAGGTGTTTAGAAGGGAGTGTCTTGGAAGGGAAAGTTCATCTCGTCCGCCCTGAGAAGGTTCCTCGTGCACCGTGATGCAGAGCGCGTCGCTGGCCGTGTCGCGGAGCGCGTCAATCTTCAAAGGAAAAAAAACGCTTGGCTGGCGCTGATGTGATGGGAGGAAAAGGAAATTTGTCTCGTCGGAGTCCTTGCAAGTTGACTGAGCAAAGATGTTCTAGTGTTTCTGTCCTTTAAAGTCCATTAACCTACGCCCATCTTCCCTGAGACGACCAACCGTTGGTGTGAATTTCAGGCGGGAGAGAGTTTCTTTGTTCGGACTTTATTACTCAATGGAATGCTCTTGCTGGAAGCACGAACTAGTAAAGTTTCACTCCAAAAGGACTAAATATACTAGCGGTACATCTCATAATCATATACTTTGCACCATTGACTAAGACAAAGAAAGAGGAACCTTTAGACATCAAACATGCCTTGGTTTAAAGACATAAAAGCAGTGCATCTTCTATACAGAGCCATTTTGAGCGTTTAAGATGGCTCTTATATCACGCAAACATGAGAAATATAGGGAGCATGCATATACTTAAGAAATCATCATATATGTAATTTCTGGGATAGTTTAATTAAAGGCTAAATAAAGAGGAATGCTTGTGTATGTGTGTTAAGGTCATTCCCTGGCCATTCTCGACTGAAAGGTGGGTTAGGGGCCCGGGCTGATTAGGATCTCATTGAAGCTCTTACAGGGCCATTCTCATATCTTCTGGTCACACTCTAGCTGGTCATTAACCAGTCGGTGGTGCAATCTGACTCAGACTTGTTGGAGCCATTGGAGCAGGGATTTAATTTATATGCAGAGCTGTGGAAGAGAAAAGCATCTCTGATGTTTCTCCAAACGACTCACCCCTTTGATCCTATGAGAGAGAGACTCCAGACGCTACAACTGTATATTACGCTACTGTCACTTTAATACTCAGATCTAATATACACATGCAATTTCATTCCCTGCTGTTTACATTCACAGACATTCACAGTATTTTTGACAAAACCATGTGCGTATTTGACAGTTTAAGCGCAATAGAGAACTTAGTTTAATACTCACAGTCCGCGCTGTGTGACATTCAGCTTTCTGTGCGTGTGCTTCGGGTGTGTGCACTCAGAAAATCATATATCAAAAGTTTAAACTGATATAGCTTTAAAACGCATGCAGATAATAAACGTTCATGATGATGAAGAACTGCAATGTAACGTGAGCGTGAGATTATAATCAAAACCAAACCAGTGTTTTAGTATTTGGCAGAGTATCCAAATACCGGTACTCTGTAGACAAAAGCTCCACCCTTAGCTCATTTGCATTTAAAAATACACCAGCAAGTTCTTGCTTTACAAGTGCTCTACCTTTACAAATGCAAATAATAGAATGCGTCTTGATCTGACACATAAGGCGAACAACTGAAAGAAATGGCGTACCCTGCACAATTTAAATTTAAAGCCCTAAATTCCCTTCACTTTACCTCTGTACAGATGAAAACGTTTTCAAAATGAAAAAAATGTAATTTGGCGGCCGTTTTGTAAAGGAAATCTACGTGCCTGCACACATACGTATTCAAACGTGCTTGCCTGTAATGCTAACGTGCATGTCATCACTGTAATTAAGTATGCTGATATGGGATGAAGGAGGCGGGAACCGGCGAACGTTCAGCACTTTAATCCAAAATAAATAAACTGAAAGTAAAATGCAGGCAGCCCCTCATGAACAACTGCCACGCACACACATATTAAAACATAAACAAACCCTGACGTAAAGTCCAGGACTGGTCCTCTCTCGTCCTTCACTGTCGTCACTCCTTCTTTTATGCTTCCGAGCTCCTCCGTGAGACACGAGACCGGTGTGGTAGAGGTTTTCTCTCGTTTTGCGACCTGGCCGTGTTTGTCAAAATGCTGCTGCTATCACAGAGCAGAGCAAGCTCTCAAGAGTGCTGCTCGTGCTCGACACCGCTCTCCTCCCCCTCTCCTGTGTTGTACCGTCATTGTACGTTGTACGTGTCACCACTAGCGCTACCACCAGCAGTCAGGCGCGCGCGCCGCTCAGCCGCGCATTTCTAACAGCAGTCAGTCAGAGGCGGAGAATGGCAGCAGAGAGAAAGAGGAGCGTTGTATGTAAAACTTTGTGACTTTGTTTATTTAAGAAAAAAATCCTGAAAAGAAGTGCACTAAAGAGGAGAAACATTTTTTGTTAACATGCTACTTGAAAAGAGATTTTGTTTTTACATTTTTTATATTTGTGAAGTAATCATTTTGTAACTTTGTTTATTTAAATAAAACAGAAGTAACCAAAAGTTGTTTCTGAACAAAAGCTTTTGTAGTACTGATTAATAACCCAAAATGCAAATCACAAAAACAAATTAAAAGTCATGAAAATTAATTTAGATTTAGGTTGAAGACGCATCCACCTTAATTATTAAAAAGTATCGGTATTGGCGATACTGGCCCTGTATTTACTTGGTATCGGATCGATACCAAATCTAGCGGTATCGCACACCTCTACGGTGTGGCGGTGCTGACGCTCATTATCATCACGCCACCGGCCTCGCCCTGTTTTCACAGTCCCTCTGCCTTGCTGCTTGCCACAATCGTTTTTTGAAGTTTACACGAAGAGGATAACGGTATCGTTTCAAAACTATTTCAAAACCAATTTCAAAACCAATTTCAAAGTTTGCATTCACAAGCCACCAAACACTGTTGCCATGCTAATGAACGGCCAGAACGCATTAAAAGTTTTCTGTTTTAGTTTAAATTGGTGTTGTGTTAGTGGCCGCAAAGTAAATAACTAATTATTTTTTACAAACTTACTTTAGCTGGACAATAACTTTTTTCTAGATTTAGGATACAGCCAGAACAATCTCTCTTCCATTAATTTCCCATTATCTCTGTAAATCGGTATTGTAAAAAGCTCTATATAAATGAAGGTGTCTTGACAAAACTGTTGAACTAAATGAACATAAGTAAGGATTCACGTCAGACATCTTTTGGGTACAATATGGAATTGTGTGCTCTATGGACTACAAGAGCTCACAACATGTAGACAAAAATGCAATAGTTTCTCGTGTGTTGCATTAATAATTTTACAGTAAAGGGCATGAGCTGCTTGCACTCGCATGTGAAACTGCAATATTTATGTCACTTTCCTCCAGCTTCCTACCACACAGCTTATGGCTAAAGCGGTTTCAGTAGACCTCACAGATCTGTTCTAAGAGCTTGACTTTTTGCCCTACATAGACTGTTTAGAAAGTATTTACGGAAATACACCCATACACATGGGACATAACGCCAGCCTGCTTGTGTCACAGACCCTCCGTTGTGAGCATTAAGAAACAAATTTAAAGCCCATGTTGCGGCCCACTAGCCACCTGCATCCTTTCAGAAAAATGTTTGCTTATTTCCCTGTGGCCTCACACTTGCTCTGAGTCTCTGACTGTTTTTATATGCTCTAGGGCTGGGATTTCACAAAGCATCCCTGTTGGCCAAAAGCTTTTCCCGAGTGCGATGAGAGCTGCGGTGATGAGAGTGGATGTGAGGAGGGCAATGCACTCTGACACAATTCATGAGGCATACAAGCGATTTCACATTCTCCACCTCAACACATTTTGACTCAAAACACTTGTGACGCTACAGGCTCCAAATTTAATTTGGTTCTGGTGGAGCTCGTGATATGCCACTAGTGGTTTACGGTTTGTTTTTAGCAGGAAAGTGAGGGGAAGTACGATTCAGGACATTGCCATAGCAATTGTACTTCGTCAAAGACTTTAGGGTTTGAAGTTAACATGAAATTAAAATCGACCTAATTAAAAAAAAAATTATAATAATAATAAATTAATCAAAATCTCAACAACATTACTGGTCTTCATGTATGGATGCCTGTTTCCAACTAAACAATTTATTTAAAAAAATACAAGTGTAATTGCAAAACGATTTGCATAATGGCATCTTCAAACTTAGAGTGTGAAACATCTTTGCTTCAAAATGAAGAGATAAAATGTTCCACTCTTAGATTTAAACTCACAATGCGAGATATAAAGTTGAATTCTGATGTATAATGTCAAATAAACAAGAAACAAACTGTAATTGCAATATAAATTGACATTATTAGGTATAAAGTTTTGAGATATAAAGTTGAAAATTGCGTAATGGCATCTTCAAAATTCAAATGCGAAGCATCTTTGCATAAAGTTGTGATTTAAAAAGTTATACTCTGAGATTTAGTCAAGTCAAGTCAAGTCAACTTTATTTATATAGCGCTTTTAACAATGTAGATTGTTTCAAAGCAGCTTTACAGTGTTAAACAGGAAAATAATGCAGCATCATTTTATTCAGCTGTATAGCCATTCTGGAAAAAACGCTGATGTCATCAGTTCATTTGAATTATCATACAGTGACAGTGTGGGCTTTAGATCAATAATTAGATCAGTAATTTAGTTTAAATGGTTAATTTAGTTTATTAATTAGATTTATTTCGATGTTTAGTTGAAAAATTTAGTGTCCCCAACTGAGCACGCCAAGCCAGAGGCAACAGTGGCAAGGAAACCAAAACCCCATTAGGTGACCTAATGGAGAAAAATAAACCTTGGGAGAAACCAGGCTCAGTCGGGGTGCCAGTTCTCCTCTGGCCAAAAATTTAAACTCACATCGTTGAGATATAAAGTTGAATTGAGATTGCAATTGCAAAAAAAAAAAAAAAAGTCACGTTGTTTGGTATAAAGTCACATTGTGAGATATAAAGTCAAAAATTGCGTAATGGCATCTTTGAAATTCATTGACCTCACCATTTCACAAATTCACGTTTTTGTAGTTTACACAGCGACAATAATAATAAGCACTTCGAAACCAGTTTGCACTTCAGGCCCCCAAAATGGCGTTGTTGTGTAAATGAATGGCTAAAACGCACAAAAGTTTTGCATTATTAGTTGAAAATGGTGTAGTGTAAACAGCCCAAAAGTCACATTGTTGGGTATAAAACCACATTGCGAGAAATAAAGTTGAAATTCTGAGAATTGTGAGAAATTTGCAATTGTGAGACATAAAGTTATCATTGAAAATAGCATTTTAAGACTTAAACTGACGTTGTGAGATATAAATTAGCATTTATTTATTTATTCATTTATTCTTTAGTGGTAACAGTTGCCTTAGTTATTGTCTTATGGTAAAGAAGAAAATGAAGTAAAAAGGGGTGCAAATGTATTTCATGTTGACTTTAATATTACAGGCAGATGAATGTTAGGATCTGGTAACAGAAGCATTGTTATTTTTATTGATTGAAATACAGAAACATCAGTGTTTCGCCATTAATACAATGACTAAAATGACTCCAGTTGAACAGGACGCTTTTTGTCATAATGATTCTCCACAGTCTGTAAGTGACTATTGATTTCTCTGACGTTTCGCTGGTGTGCTGGCCCAGAAGGTTTGCTGCCTTGAGCTCCTGTAAATACAGTATATGTTTGCCATCACTCACTCTTAGGCCACCAACATAAAAGTGACAACAGCCACAGTGACAGAAGTCTAAAAATATCAGTGCTGTGGGACTCATTTCTCACAGAAGCCATAACCTACAAACCCAGGAATTCTTCAGCACAGATTTTTTTTAACCAGTGAGAGGCAAGCCTCAAGACGGCATTTCCTCCTAGGATTGCTGTAATTATTATTAGCGGTTTATCACATTGTATGTGTATCACACTGTCAGTATACCTTCGGCTGGCCACACACTTGAAGATTTTAAGACCTGATTTGCAACCCCCAGTGATCTTGGGGGTGTGGCCCAATTCAAGGCTTCTCGCAACTGACTTTTTGTCCAAAAAATCCTCAATTGTTTGGTGTCATTACGATTGTTTCACTGCTCCTGATTACGTCAGAGCCTTCACAATCCCAAATTGTAAATATCAAATATGTCTGCCTCTGACGTGATAGCCAATGAGAGCGAGCAAGCTTCACCAGCCGGATGTTGCGTGCTTCTATAGCTAAAACTCGGCAGCCACAAACATGCCACGAAAGTGGAGTATTGAGAAAGAAGATCACCCATACTCTTTCTCTTTTGTTTTTATTCCCATAAAACAAAATTCACAACTGGAGAACCAGTTGACAACATTTGTTTTTCTTCTCAAGTCACATTTGATCTTGTGAGTCTCCGTGAGATCTTGTCTCACTGTGAAAATGTTACTGCAATTGACAGGTGTGTGTTCTCACGGTCCAGACGAATCATCTAGTGCGTGCATTCGATTATAATGCTAAAAATCGGTTGAAACTGCCCTCATGTCTGTGGTCTTAAAAATGGGTTATTTGAAAATCTTCTAGTGTGTCCCAGGCATTCAAGACTTAAAGGTGGGCAACAATCCAGAAAACCTTTGTGGCAATGTTAATACCATGTCAGGGTTCAACGCTAAGGATTTTTTCTACTGTCCTGGTTGGGCCAATGGTTCAAATTTTTACTTGCCGTGCCAAAATGTTAAAAATGTTTGGCCCCACCACAAAAAAAAGTTATAAATAAAATAGAATAGGCCTAGTTATTGTTTTTGATGTAACCATAAGGTTGACTCCAAGAAGCCTAACTTGTATACATTTTAAATATTGTTAAAGACAGTCATACAATGAACAAAAAATAGAATTACGAGCAACAGCACAAATAAATAGCCTACTACAGAACAAACATACAAATGAAAAAAAAAAAAAAAAAACGGTTCTTTTTTAGGTTTTTCATGTTGGTCTAAAGCAGATTTTCAGGTATAGAAATAATAATCAAATGTAAAAAATCACTGCATAGTCTTCACTTTATAAATATAGATTAACCCTTAATTAAGTTATTCAGTCACTTTTGTTATCTTGTCTTTTATAAGAAAACCATAGACTGTATAAAAGGAGAAAATGCTTCTCTGCCATTGGCGATATTTTCTGGATTTCCCTGTTTCATTGTTATACGGTAGGAGGCACTATTACACATCTCCTGAAGAAGAGTGCTGAATCTCTTGATCAAAACATAGGCGAAGAAGAAGCAGAAGCGAGCAATCTCATATAAGCAGATGCATATTAAAAATAATGCGACCATCAGCAATAAATAAAAACTGCCTAATGTTACTGAATGAAATGTCACCCCAGGACAAGCTATGGGACTGTGAAGCTTTGAGGTGTTGATGGACTCGATCTACTCCATCTGTGTTTGATCGTCGTTCTGAATCCCATCTGGATGTTGTCTTTGACAAAAACGCGATTTTCTCAGCTTTTTGCACAAAATGTAGCTTTTTTCATGAAACTTTACCCACATTCAACTGTTGATAAAAAAATATGCAAGAGTGGGCTTGAATATTTAAATAGGCAAAGCTTACAAATGCGCAAATTTTCAGTGAAGATGCAGCACAGGTGACAGTTTCGACAACTGGCGTAAGTGTCTTTCACGCTGGCCCCGGGTCATCGGGCAGTCCTTATTGTCGAGCCCTGCATGATAGATCAATATGGTAGTCATTAGCTATGTTTCCATACAAAGGTGCGAATTTAACTTGTGCGCAAAATTGGAATATCACATAAAACATTTGCAAAAAAAGCACTATTTCCATCCCATGTGTTATATAATAGCCACTTCCTGGGAAATTGGCGCAAGATATCTATAATAAGAATGGAAGTTTTTGCAATCGGGGAAGCCACTGTGACTCTTTTTTCCTACATCATAAATGACTTGCGTCTCAGAGCACACAGACGGAATACAACAAACAATGTTATCTTGCATTCAGATGCTGGTCCGAGGCATTTCAGAACGACCGAAGCAACATTTGATATGCTGTGCGAGGAAATTGGTCCACTGGTTAGTCCAGTTATACAATCACATCCTCTGTTGAGGCAAAGTCACCTGAGTTTTTTGTTGCGTATAGAGGGATTTATTCGGTAAATGCGTGGCCACCGTAGTTTATCCACCTCAATCGAGCGTATATGTTTTTTTAATGCACATTTTTAGAATTTATGCACATCCTGGTTTCCATCCAGCATTTTTTGTGCAATATCCTAAAATGTGCATAAAAATAAAGAGGATAGAAGCATAGCTGTTGAGTACCTTGAGTCATCTGATACCATCAATGTATATTTTGTGAAGTATATTTCACAAAAGCCTCTATTTTTTTACACATATGGAGCTTTTATTGCATTAGATGATCAACAGATACCAAAGCATTCAATAAACAGACTATTTTAGAGTTTGGACCACCCACCAATCTTGTTAGGACAATAGTGCCAGGGGAGGAAGGGCCTGGCATGGCAGCACACGCTGATGGAAGACTCGGCCCACCTGGAGGTCATTCTGCTCTGATAACCTCTTTGCTCTCCTCTTTTTATCAGCCGTCTACATCCCTTGGCTTCCGATTGGCTACTCCTCCCTTGAGGGTTGGCTTCTTTTCAGAGTGAGAAATCCCAGCCTATTTATCAATATTGGCCGCTTGTGTACGCCTGAGCCTGCCAAAAACCTGACTACAGCTTTGCCAAATTGCAACTTTTTGTTATGCAATATTAAATTTGTTCTATTGGAGAATTTACTTTGAAAGGATCTTGTATAAGTTCAGGTAATGTGTTTGATTTATTCATATTGATCATTAATATTATGTATGCTGAAGTTATAAGTCATTACCTGGAAATGTGTTACCAAATTATATGTTACTCTCAATGGGTCTCAATCATGAAACACAAGCATAACGGATTTGATTGTACGAAAAAAAGGCATTATAAAAAATATATGTGACCTGTGCTGGCAAAATGAGTCAAATTTTCAACAAAATGTATTTTCTCGTTCTCTATTTAAAAACCTTAATGATGCATGATTCGTTGGAATCAGACATAATTAATGAGCTACACTTTTTTGAAGTCGATAGAGTCAGCAAAGTCAATTTTGGCACACATCAATCAAAACCAAACATGAATTAACATTAATGAGAGAGCCTATATATTAAGACCTACACTAATGCACAGATCTAATATAATGTTACACATCATGTTTTTTATTTATGAAAATAAAACCATCTTTTACTCACCTTACTGTGTTCCAGTGCCCTATGTCCTTCTATCTTTTTCGGACGTCAAAAGCAGAAAAAAAAATAGTCCTGCACGCGCTCCTTCCTATAATGGCAGTGAATAGCGACCAGGCTAAAATATTACAAAATATATACAAAAGTATCACACAATGATACAGTGAGATGCGCGCCATATATGGAAAGTGTTCAGGAGGCATACTATAAGGTTTTGCAAGAAAGAAACCGTATTATTCAGTCAATGTATTATTCATTATTCTGAGCTTGGCCCTTACTCTGTGCGCACTCCTGTGAGAGTGCTTCCGAGCCGACAGCAGTGACTCACCAGCCCCTCTGTTGTCATGACAACCGGTACACAATATTCACTTAAGAAGGTTTTATGATTAGTATTATTGTATTTTTTCTTATCATATACCTTATAGAAAAGACGAGAGTTGCGTTTGTTTCTATTGAGCCTGATTTCTCAAAATGGTGCATTTGTGCTAGGGATGAAACGATTACCGGTTTCACGATAAACCACGATAAAATTTAGTGACGGTAAGTAATATCGTTTAAAATGTAATTATCATTAAAACCGCGTGTGATTATCACGATTTTGAAAACTCGCGGTAAATCTTGTCCAGTCAGCGTCAGTCAGGTGCAGGCACAGCGCGCCACTGTTTTTTGAATGAGAAGAAATGGCAAAAGGCAGTGACAGCGCTGGAAGATTTTTCAAACTTCTAAAAGGACCAAATCTGAGGCGTGGTCATATTTTGGCTTTTACAAAAGTCCTGAAGGAAACTTAATCGAAGATGGTCATCCTGTCTGCAGAACATGCCAGAAGAAAGTCGATGTAGGGGTTGAACTTATTATGGTCTTCTCAAAAGCCATCTGTTATAATCGCATTGCGCATTATAACCACTCACACTTGTTTCTATTGAGTTTATGAATGCAATGTCTCATAATCAGAGGCGTTCCGTTCAGATTAGCCAGAGTTTTGTTCAGAGCGCGCTCTCACTTGCAGAAATCTGCACTCAAAGCAGAGATAAACGTGTGCTGTACGAAGGAGATTCACTCATCATACAGTGGTTGACTGTTTTTGTTCTATTTCAGCTGCGAAAATAGTTTCAAACAAACACAGCAGAGCCACAGCGCATCTGATATGACTGGCATAAAGTTGGCGAATTTAGGGACCGTCTCTAAAGTTACTTACAACATTGGTAACGTTATACACGTTTCAAACTTCAATAGCATTTGAAGAGAATGACAGTCATAAAACTGACTGTAAAGTGTTCATCTAGGTGTCAGGTATGATGCACACATTTTGATATTTAATAAAATAAACTGTCAAATCATATGGAAATATGCGCATTATTTACTGTTTGATACAGTTAGATACTGTTTGGGCTCTTACACAAAATATGCTGATTTTAATGCATCATAGCTGGACACTGATGAGAATATTGCTTGAGAATATATTTACAGAGATAATATTAGAGATTATATTTACACCAAATTATTATTATTTAAGCGTTGCTATTGACGACGGCCATTATAAGGAAGGAAATCCCACAGAATAGAATCTAGCTTAAAAAAGTGCATAGAGCTGCTTGATTTATTTGTTGTCAACTTGTGTGCATCTGTTCTTTTTGAACACTTTCATCTCATTTGAACAAAACCGTGATAATATTGATAACTGTGATAATTTGGGTCACTATAATCGTGATGTGAAATTTCCATACCGTTTCATCCCTAGTTTGTGCATGTGTGTGCTTATCCTGGGTGCCTTGACAACAGTGTGAATTATAGTAAGCATGAGCGCCGGCGCCTGCTGACAGCTCGCACTCTCTCAGGAGTGCACTCAGAGTAACGGCCGAGCTCAGTGTTTTGACTGAATAATACGGTTTCTTTCTTGCAAAACCTTATAGTATGCCTCCTGAATGTATGCATGTCTCACTGTATCATTACGTGATACTTTTGTGTATTTTTTGTGAAGTTCCAAACGTAGTTTAGGGAGGAGCGAGCCCATCTAATCTTTCAATCAACAGCCAACAGCCAGAGTATATAAACAGCTGCTAACCTCTCCTCAGTCTCAGATGTTCCAGCATCCCACCCCCTCCCCAAACACCACTTTTATCTTAGGTACCTTGCCCTACATAATCATTTAGTCACTATGGGGGTATATCAGAGCTCGAGTTGAAGCCGCTTCATCGAGCCCCTCCTCAGTAGACAGCAAGCCAAACAAGCTTAAACTAAATATCTTTATGGGCAAACAAATTCGTTAATTAATGTTTTAGCCTGGTTGCTATCCACTGCCATTATAGGAAGGAGCGCGTGCAGGACTATTTTTAAAATTACTGTTTTTGAGGTCCGAAAAGGATAGAAGGACATAAGGCACTGGAACAACAGCAGGGTGAGTAAAAGATGGCTTTATTTTCATTTCAGGGTGAACTATCCCTTTAAGCATTTGCCTATTTAAATCCAAACAGCGACTTTTTCTTCTGGCCGGGCAGTGTGTGTAGCCTATATATATATATATATATATTCAGGTTATGACTCACTCTCTACCGACATATAAGTATAATAGTATATTTATGTCCTCTAAAGCTCATTAAATTTGTTCTGGATCAATTAGATATGACATGTTGCCTTGGAAGCAGGTCTGAAACCAGGAGGCATTTTCATACACAAACATGTACTGATTCCATTTGTGTTGGAGTATCGTGACACCACTCGTTTCTTCAACACATCCCACGACGCAGGTATTTTTATATGCAGCATCTCATCAGCCATTCCGCTAATCTTAATTCTGAACTTCATAATCACATTAGTTTGCTATATTGCCAGTTGAGGATGAGCTTTAAGTTACTCCCAGTGCTGTCTCTTATCTCATGTTCAATGCCTGTCTGTGAAGTTGCTCAGCATGAAGCCTGGAAAAATCCTCGGTTGATGTCATAAAGCACGTCTGCCATTGGCTCGTCTCGGAGCTCGTTAAATGAGAGAGTCCCGCTGGGCGAGCTGCCATAAATCATTATGAGCGCGGATCTTTTTTCTCATTTAGGAAGCATCAATGATATACATACCAGTAATTAATGAAATAATTTCTTCTCTCCAATCAATAGATACTTCAGCTCCCCGCAGACTTCGTTGACATTTATCACATCGAGTGCAACTGATTCATTTGTATTGCCGTTACCTCAACATGAGAAGGAATAATTTGTCTGAATGATCTATCGCTCTCATTTCAGAAGACTATAGAATACTGACCAAAAGTACTTGAGTGCTGGTTATTTAGTGGAGATCACTTCAGATTGTCACAGGCAGATTAGCTGTTGCTAATAAGTTGTTCTTTGCTTCACATTGATGGTTTTCAAGTGTGCCACATTAGTGTGGAGGGTTTGTACTGTGAGTGTGACAGATTCATAGTGGTACATTTTCTTTTACTGTGTATGAAGTGAGGACATAGTGGTTTCAATTATAGGCGCCTATTTATGTTTCTGCCGGTGTGTGCCCACACTCCCTTAATTCATTTTTTTAATATTGTTTTAATATTTTCTAACATCGTTCTTTCTGTGCGATGGTGTGCTTATTAATTAATTAAGCAAAAGTTATTTGTGTCTCACAAAGAGAAACAAATACACTGCAAATACATTACCAACCAAACTAAAACACACATTCTTTCCATGAGTGTTGTCGTGAGTCGCTCTCTCGCTGATTTACATCATGATTACTTAAAATGCAATTCATCGTCTTATGAAAAAACAGAAGGAACAAGCTTTTGTGACCGGTTATTATGTTGTAATGCTAAATATAATGGCAGAATGGTGTATTATATAACCCGGGATCCCAATCGATTTTTCAAATGAATAAATGAGAATATCTTGTTTTTCTTCCAAGGCCCCTTTGCTTTCACTAGTATGAGTGGAATTTTAGACTTGCATTAGTGTTGGAAAAACATAACAACCCTAATTCTATAAACATTCCAATGAAAGTTGAAAGTTCTGCTGCTGATCTACTGATAATGTGCTGCCAGATCATTTCCATAATGACCGACACAGTCTATCAAGAGCAGCGCAAATTAGCATCTGGGTTAAGACATGCTTTTTATGGGTGGTAAATAATGGCACAAATACCAGTAAATTGACCATTTAAATATTCTCCTCCCATAAATATTGCATCTGAATGGGAAACTCCTATAAATGCAAATGCAGTAAGGTCAGCTGCAAAAATCCATGACTTTTCATCACTAATTTTTCACTGTGTGTGTGTCTTAAAGGTCCCATGATGTGGATTTATTATTTTATTTTATAATGTTTCCTGAGGTGTACTTATATTGTATGATTTTTATGATTTTAAATTGTCATCATTTAGAAATTAAAGGTATTTTTCTATCCTGATTTTAGCCCTCTGGGTTGAATGCTCTGTTTGGGGCGTGTCTGCTGTAAGACTTCAGTGTAAATGCCCACTGCTGTGGTTGGCTGACATGTTTGCATTTGAAATGTGTATTACATGTGGAACCCCACTCAAAGTTTTTTTGCTATTACAGCTGTCGAGATTAACGAATCGTAAAAGTGTTTATTATAGCATTATTTTTTAGATCTTTTCTGGCTGCAGTGGCTGCAGTGATGAGCATTGAGTAGACAGACAGTCTGTGTCGTCTGAATGCAGTGATCTTGTCATTGCAACACAATTTTTCTCACAAAATGCTTTCACCACAACTAACAGCAAACAGAACATCGATATGAATACAGTAAGATCTTCGTTGTGCAGCATAACAGTGTCATTCATTATAACGGCAGTTTGGGCAAGTGTGCAGATATACTCGCAACGTGTGATTGACAGCTTCAGCCATTATAAAGAGAGTCTTCTTTGATCGCTCTCTGTTGTTTAATCAAAATTTAAATAACAGTTTTGCTTCATGCTACTAAGAGAAACAATGTGAAGTTGATCGTTTAGTCACTGGTTTGACAGATCAGGCATTAATGAACACTGATACTGTTTGTGGCGGTGCTGTCGAATCCACATTGTAAAAGTCTGTTTGTAAAGCCTGTGCTGACATTGCGACTGAATTAAATGTAAAAAATAAACAAAATTAATTTTCTCCAAATTCTCTGGGCGGGCAAAGCAGAGAAAGAGGAAGTAACCTTTCCCCGTATGACGACATATTGGGAAGATTCCAGATTGGCCCATCTGAGCTTTCATTTTCTCAAAGGCAGAGCAGGATACCCAGGGCTTGGTTTACACCTATCACCATTTCTAGCCACTGGGGGACCATAGACAGGCCAGGGGAATTCATATTAATGTTAAAAAACCTCATAAAGTGAAATTTTCATGTCATGGGACTTTTAAGTAAATCCTGACAGTAGTTTTTTAACGCTTGCTGGCGTAAGCTGTTCATAAATCTGGCCCCATGTGTTGCACAAATGCTGCAACTGAAGGGGGAGATTGTCAATAACTTAAATCTGTTTTTCACACAAAGCTTTTTTGATGTCTTCAATAAGAAATTGAATATATGGACTACTTTTCTGGTGCTCTTTGTGTTAGAAAAGAGCCTCTTGCATATTCTTCTAAACACATTTTTTTGTGTTCTGTGGAAGTCATACAGGTTCATACACATCTTGATAGAGGTCGACCGATTCATCGGTTTTGCTGATTAATCTGCACTGATAGCTGATTGGTGGAACAATTGGTTATCATCAGCAAAAATCCACACCGATAGTTTTTCCGTGTTGCGTCCGTTGCTGGAGTGGCTGAGACGGGTGCGCTGTCATTACATAGTACAAGAGCTCTGAGAAGGGTCTGCTGGCATTATATAGCACGAGAGCGGCCTCTAGAGGCGAAATAAAAACTATCACTGACGCCTTGTGTTGTTTACATTCACACGTGAGGCTGCTCGCGGCGCTGCACGGAGAGTGCTGAGTCTGCTGACACATCAGATCAGGGCCGGATTAACCATTAGGGCAACTGGTCACTTGCCCAGGGGCACAGGACATCTAAGGGGCCCTGGGCACCGTCAAATATTATGTTAGATCACGTTATAAACGCAGTCCTCACTTTCCTAATTATATGCAAATTTTTGCAACCCGTTCGATCAAAATATTATGTTAAATCACGTCAAACGTGCTGCTGCGCAGCGAGCGAGGACGAGCTGTCAGGTCGAATCACGTGACTTGACGCTCTCAGAGTTGCCAGATTGAGCGGGTTTGAATTTGATTTTTGCGGTTAAAAACAGGTTTGGGCTGGTGGATAAAATTTGGGCTGGTTTGGGGTCAGTTTGGCGGGTTTCAAACATCAACATTTTATAGTCTAATTGGTTAATAACAAACTCAAGTGTGCATGTACTCCATAAAATCAGTCATCATGACACACACTGGCCCAGCGTTCAGCATAGAGTTAGCTCAACTGGTGTTGGTGTTGACGCCGACGACGAGCACGCACTTTCAGCCAATCAGCGATCTGCAGGGAGTCGCGCTCATTCATGACAGGTTTTCAGCGCAAAATTGTAGCTGGATATCAAATTATCGCTATGCCAAAGTGGCATAAATATACAGTAAGTTATCTACAGTAATGAGTGGGAGAGTGAACCAACTCTCAAAACGTGGATTACATCTGTGACTCAAAGACTCTTTACATATAACTAACTCCAAGAGCACAGTTGAATGACATGAACTGAAACGGAATATATGACTCATGTCCATCATCGCAAGCACACTGGCCTGACCAGGACATCTGCACCTTTTAAACTGTCCAGACTGCACTGTACTCGTCCTGACAGCTGCGGAAAGAGGTTTGAATCAACGATTAATCCATTTTGACTGCGTTAAAGGGTAACTTCAGTGATTTAGCATTAAGCTTTGTGTCAGTAGAAACCGGGTAGTATATTTGAGTTATTGTACTTTTCCCCCTCATATCCCCCTGAGACGCGATAATTATGCATTTTATCTCTGGAAAAAAATCCTCCGATGACGCAAATATCGCCATTTTACGTCGTCGTTGTCGGATTTTTGGCCAGAGCCTAGAGACTACTGGAGCTAGACTCCTGCTGCATCTGTGAAGTGACTTTCGTTCGGCTCACTCACACTAGAAAAGACACGTTCAGTTTTTCATTGTAATGTTTATTCTCTAACTGAACGAAATGGTTTTATTACTGTGAATATCAAAACGACGTGGGGCGGTGACGCGGTGGGCAAGTGATAACCAATAGCCATGGCTTTGGGAGTGGCCTCGTAGGGCAGCGAAGCAAGTGCATTCTGGGAGTTGTTGTCTTTCATCCACATGAGACAAAAATAAATTTTCTGTCTTTTCTCAGTCTAGAAGGCACCAAATTCAAAAATAATTTCACATTTCTACTAGATAAATGACACAGTTTAAATACACATTCATCTTCCCAGCGCTGAAGTACCCTTTAATGCCTGCGTTATGTTCTACAAATATGTACTTCACGAAAGACATAACGTTACTGTAGTTCTGTCTGAAGTTAAAGCATAACACAAAGGTAAACGCATTCTTGTTGTTAATTTTTTGTTGTAGGACTATCGTACAGTATCAGTGAAAGACACATTTTGTCTGTGGTGTGTACAGTAATGTGTGTGTAATGCCTGCTAATTACATTGTTTATTCCGATTATATTGGGCACTTTTTTTGTACTTAAATTAGTTTATTCTTACTGTTGACATTTGAAAATGATGCATGGGTTTTTCCATGGGTTAAAATCATCTGTTAATTTCGTGATTTTGACAGTTTCCCCTTCCACTGTATTTGAATGCCCTGTTTTGATCCATTTTCCTGGGAAATTTATTATTTTTTATTTTATTTTGTATTAAGGAGATAAATGGTGCTAACCAACCTTGATTGACATGGCAATAAAATTATATCACATTATTTTGGCAGTTCAAATTTTGTGTAGTTTTTTTCTTGGATTGGGTGGGTTTTAGTGAGGTTTTAGGCTGGAAATCGTCAACCCAGTCTGGCAACACTGTCTGAAATTTAAGCGAGAGCGCTAAAAGAAAATTAAAAAGAGAAAAGGAATTGAAATTAGTCAACATTTTGAAATGTATTCCAAAAATAGCCATAATTTCACATTGTACATTTTAGAAATAATCTCTGGTTTTAAGTTAAGCCTTCCCTAGCTGTCTGCTTTATTTCACTGTTGCAGTCTAAATATGATTGATTGGCTATATTGAAACATTTAATAATTACTCTGTAGCCACCAAGTTCTGTGAAAGATTAATTGTAAAAAGTTATGTTAAACATGTGTGCATTTGTTCTGTCTCTTGAATGCACTTTATGCTGAGGCTATTACATCTCCACTGAGCATTGCAGAAGCCTGATTTGTTAGTATAGAAGTATAGGCTATATGCTCTTGGTGATAGCGACTTTGCGATTGTTGCTTTGGGGCAGGGGCAGGGGGGGCCCTTGAGTCTTGTTGCCCAGGGCACAGGAAATTGTTAATCCGGCCCTGCATCAGATGTGCGTTTAAAACACGACAGCGAAACGGTATGAATACAGAACACTACAGTACTTGTTTCCAAATCATTATAAAGTAATTAATTTCTTGACTAGATGGTGCATTAACAGGTACATAACAGCAGTGTGTGTGTTTGTCAAAGAGGCTGAGAGGACGCTAACATTAGCAGTACCTCAAGCATTTAAAACAATGTGATAAAAACACACGCAAGTCAGACCTAAATGTTGCATATATAAAATGAGTGATGTGAGAAAGCAAACTGTATCATCATGCTGCTGACAGAAACATAAAAAAAGCAGAAATGCATTCGTTTTTTATTAGATAATCGCCTTCTAAAAAAGCAGACTGTTTGGATTTGTATGAAATGGTAACACTACAATAAGATTCCATTTGTAACATTAACTAAGGCTTATAAATGATGTGGAAGTATTGTTCATTGTTAGTATGTTAATTTCAGCATTAGATTGAGTTTGAATTTTTATTTTGATCTGTTAACCTTGGTTAATGCACTATGAACTAACATGAATGATCAAGGCACA
This sequence comes from Gobio gobio, assembly GCF_949357685.1. NCBI lineage: Eukaryota > Metazoa > Chordata > Actinopteri > Cypriniformes > Gobionidae > Gobio > Gobio gobio. The sequence goes on from NC_137120.1 coordinate 21,330,653, forward strand.
GTTGTATTGCTCATATTAATACATGCTGTAACAATGTATGCATAGTGCATATAGTTAATAGCTAATACATCCTAGTTGCATAGGGACTTGCAGGGGACTACAGATGAAAAATAGCCTTTTGGCTAATTCTGTTTCAGTTTGTTCATGTGTTTTTATGAAATTGCATTGTCCCCTTACAAATAAATGAATCTAATAATGAAATGTACATGCATGTTTCTAGGTTATATATTTTAATGTTTAAATTATTTTCTGAAGATTTTGTTCTGTTAGAACTTCTTATTTTAATATTCATATTTATATGTTTTTAATTTAGCACATTTTCAGGAATCAGTACAGTTTTTTTTATTTCTTGTTATAACGTTTAGCACTGTTTTACTTATGTTTTTTTTTATCCAGTATCCATTTTAAAAACTATCGGTCGATTAATCGGTTATCGCCAAGTGCGATCCAACCTAGTTATCGGTATCGGTAAAATCCACTATCAGTCGACCTCTACAGCTTGAAGGTTAACAGAATTGGGTGAGCAACGGGTTCAGTCAGTCTTTGTATTAAATTGTACATTAGTGAATGTGTGTAGCCCAAACAGACCCTTCATGTTAAGGCAAACAAGAATGGCATGTCTTGCAGCCTTATTTCATGGAGCGCATAGGGTATATGCTGTAGTAGAGACCCCCAAAACATCAACTAACCATGTTCTTTCTCCTGTAAAATCAGTCTGTATCAAAACACGTAGCAAAAACATTTCTGAGATTAAGGCATCAAGACAGGCATAAGAGCAAAGCAGGCAGATAACCAAAATGTTTGAACCTTTTATGATTTCCCCATTCTACACTCTTAAAAAAAAGGGTTCTTTATTGTCATCTATGAAGAACTTTTAACATTGGTGGAACCTTTTAATTGCACAACAGGTTTTCATAGTGGACAAAGGCTCTTTAGATTATTAAAATGTTCTTCAAATTAAGAAAAACTGTTCACTGAAAGGTTCTTTGGGGAACACAAAATGGTTCTTCTCTCGCTTTTTGAAACCTTTATTTTGAAAGAGTGTATGACACTAATTTACACATATTCAAAATGGTTATTTGAATGTTGTTACTAATTACAGAAATGGAGGTGAGGAACTCAAGTGAAACTGAGCTGACCACTCAGCCAATCAATCGAGAGACATTCTTGGATCAGCAAGTTTCATTTGACTTGCTCAGAAGAACCTTGTCAGTTGGTGGAAGGAGGCGGCTTTGAGAGTTGCCCGTCTGTGCAGAGGCAGAGATTCACTTCAAGGCACGCTTGGTGGAAACGTCTTGCATGGTTTCCCATAAGCTGTTTGCTGCCAATGTCTGCTGACCAGAAACGATGAAAAATATCTCTAATATTCCTGCTTGTTTAGACAGCTTAGTTAGCTTTTACAATGTAGTGCAGTTGTATAATTTGGTTTGTTAATTCTCTTCAATATCCTTTTTCACAGAAATGTGTAGTTCACCCCAAAATTAAAATTCTGTCATCATTTACTCACCCTCATGTCGTTCCAAACCCGTAAGACTTTTGTTCAATTTTTGAAACACAAAGATATTTCTGTCCATCCATAGACAATTGAGCGGTTTAGTCAAAGTTTTTTGAAGACACATGATCACTTAATACGATACAGATTTAATATAGGCTTTTATTCACATATAAACATTCATCAACTCACACATCAATTATTATGGTAAATGGAAGCTCAAGCATACTTGCTTGATGTGCGAGAACCAATGAGGTTCATACTCGTGTGTTACGCAGCACATTTAAGCTTCCATAAGAACCAATGAGGTTCATTCTTTGTTTGTTATGCAGCACATTTGAGCTTCTGTAAGAACCAATGTGGTTTATTCTTGTGTTACGCAGCACGTTTGAACTTCTGCAAGAACCAATGAGGTTAATTCTCATTTTACGCAGCATGAGGTTTAATCTTGTGTTAAGGCTGATTTATACTTCTGCGTCGGACCTATGCTGTATCCTCTATGCGTCAGTTTTCATTTATACTCCTGCGTTGTTGTCCGCATCAATGTGCAATTAAACATGCAGACTGCTAGTAGGCAGTGTCCACGGGCATGGTGATGGTGTAACCCACAGTATCAAGGCAAAAGCCAAAGAAGCAGCTTGTTGTGTACATTCTCGGCGTAGCAGCAGCAAATAGATAGCGACTTTTCTTGCAGCTTGAGTTGTTGTCTCTAATACAAATTAAGCATCTCTGGTTGATTAGTAGAGTTAAATAAGAGGCGATCTGGCGCCGGAATGCTTTTTCGAAATCATGTCGAGTGCTCGTGGCCACTGTTTTCAGTAACGGGGGCTCGTGCACAGACAAACGCTTCAATCGATTGCTGTTGTAGAGACTTTATTCGTTCCATTGAAATCACAAAACGAAATGCACCCAAATGTGTCCCTGTTCTTGATATACAATCACCGATTAACATCTTTGGTTTTACTGAGAAAATAGATAAATAAACTATACAATGCTGGATTAGAACCCAGAACCTCTGGTTCACAAAATTTCTACCTCTAGACTATCAAGCTCACACACACTTACAGCAGATCTATGTATTTATTCACTAACATAAAGAATCTCTGGACTACAAAATATTGTGTTATATAGCAGATGTAAGGATGGAACTATCATCCCATTTCTGGACATACACACACTCCTATCGCAGATTTTTTTATTTGTTTATTGACCTGAGGGAGGGGTTCTGGCTGACCAATCACAGCGCTTGCGGTCCGCGTAAAATTGATGCATTGTTACATTTTTGGAGAGGTGCACGTCAAGGGTTGAGCTTCTGCAAGAACCAATGAGGTTCATTCTCATTTTACGCAGCACGTTTGAGCTTCTGTAAGAACCAATGACGTTTTTTTCTTGCATGTCAAGAAGGTTCTGTTGAGCTTCCGTTTATGTTCGCTGATCAATGTTTATATGTTAATAAAAGCCTAAATTCAATCTGTTCATCATGTAAAGTGATCATGTCTCTTTAGAACATTTGGATTAAACCACTCTTTCCATATGGATTAGTTTTACAATGTCTTTATGAACTTTTTGAAGCATCCAAGTTGTAGTTGCGTAGCTGTAAATGGAGGGACGGAAATCTTTCCGATTTCATCAAAATATCTTTACTTGTGTTATGAAGATGACCGTCTTACAGTTTTGAAACGGCATGAAGGTAAGAAAATTATGACTAAATTTTCATTTTTAACATTGACTACTGAAGCATTTCTAAGCATTTTACATAAAAAAAAACCTTTGTGCAGAGTGAAATCACTTTACTGTAAACATAACATAGCAATACCTGCTGCTTCTTTTCTTCAAGTAAAGAAAACCTTGACTCTGTGACAGATGAGCTGAAGTTTAATTACAGTGCGGGATGATCCGTTTTGGCAGAAGGGATGTGAGGGTTGGCTGAAGCTTTAAGAGGGTTCTAATTATGTCCCACATTCAGATCAAACGGTAATTAATTTAGCCCTGTCAAAACCGAAAAGACAATTATAAACAAATGGATTACCCGTCACAAAGACAGCTATGCATTGAATAGCTAACACATCTCAACTTTCTCACGAAATATCCTGTGTCTTTATTCAAAGACACATGGTTCGCGGACAGCATCTCTCACCTCATGAAGATTTAATTATTTGTTTACCCTCACCATTGAAACCATATTGAGGGTGTACTCTCATAAATAACATCTTTATTTACACACTAAATATTTAAATTGATCAAAACAGTTCATTTAATATGCCTGCAAACTGTTCCACCAGAATTTTTTTTTTAAACCAAACAATACAAAAGGTTCCGTTAGAGCCAGTCTCATTCTAAAGTAGCATAAAATGCAGATTGTGCCATACATCACATGCTATATGTCTTCAATGCTCAGTGTTGCTAGCATAAATTAGACTAATGCTGCTATATAAATGGTATGTTGTTCACTGGCATCGTCTGTCAAGTTGTAACCCTCGTTTTCGTTTGGTCTTCATGACATGGATTGGCACGGCGAGACTGATGTTATATGACTTGATGGTGCCTCGCTTCTCCTAACATTAACTTAAAGAATTACCCGTTGTCCTCTTTTATCTTTGAAACATTGTAAATAAGACAGCTGGCCATAGTATACCACTGTCTAGAACCAGAAGGGGGTTGTGATTATGCATTTATTTTTGTATTCACCGCCAATAAAACAACAGATATGTCATTTCCTTTGCACGAATTGAAAGTGAGCATTTTGCTTTACTGAATAATCATCTTATGGTTTGAGAAGCTCTTTGTGGCAATTTATATTCAACTCCAGTCAAATCTTTAAGGTTAACAACAGACATGAGCTAAGGACTGATTCAGCTTTACAGCCCCTCAGGAAATATGGTGAAAAGTTTTCAGCTGGCACCATCCAAAGCAGGATGTTTAACTGGGCTTAAAGGGGATAATTTGATTTACTTTCTTTAATTCTAACAGTGTAACACATTTCCTTTTGTATTATTGGATTTTTCAGAGTGCTCTTGGGTCCACTGTTCCGGAAGTACTGAGATTTATTTTTAATTCTTCTCATAGATCATATTGACTCTTCATGATAATGAAAAGGGTTCAGTATTTCATACTGTACATTTAGAACCTGCTTTACTAATAATGGAATCTATTATATGGAAAACAGCTTTCGTACAAATTCTTGCAAAATTGGCACCTCCTGTTGTTGGATTTTCCAATAAGATTGTGCTGACGGCTTTGTATGATCTATATGAAAATACAGAATTTAGTAGAAATCTGAAAAATTCTTCTCATAACTACAAACTGCAGATATGAGACTGTGGCAATATGCGTGAAATCAGTCCTGACAGCTGGTGAAAAAACTAGACGCTTTGTGGAGCTGACAGTGAAGGGGAAAAAAATGCGTGGGATCTAAAAAGAACTAATTTGTTTATCACTCTTAATGTTATACTGTACAAGGTGCCACATTAGATGCAATAGAGAACTGTTAAAGGATTTTTTGTGACATTTTGAAAAGTGGAATGTGCCTTGTGAATACATAGGCAGCATCCTAACCAATGAGACCGTGTAACCAGTAGATTTGGATCGCTCTATGTAGAAATCAGGTTTGCTGTTAGCATGATGCTAAGCTAACAATATGATACTCTTAAGTAATACTGTTTATATACAGTAGTGGCCAAAATTATGTGTGAATGGTATATTTGTTATTAATAACCCTACAAGTTCGATTAAAGAGCACCTATCATGGCATTTAAAATGTTCCAAATATTGTTTTAGAAGTCCCCAACAACAGTTTTGCATGCATGCAATGACAAAAAAGACTTTAGTTTTCTTATAATATGCATTTATTTTTACCTGTTTTGACAGTGATTCTCAAATGATTCCTTTAGTGATTCACTTTTCAAAACCCCGCCTTTACGTGACGCTAATCTGTGGTGATTGGTCAGATGACCCAGTCAGTTGTGATTGGTATAGTCTGTGCAGATATTCTCGGAAACGGAACGCCCATCAAAGTCTTATAATGACAGTAATTTGTTAATATGTGTCAGGAGTTATGAATATGAAAACCGCGTCGGTACTGTTTGATTGTAATATGAGCCTCAGCTGATCTCATTCATAAAAAAACTCCTCACGAAGACTCGCGACAAATCAACATCCCTCAGGGCTTTTAGTTCAAAAGTGTGCAGATGAGGAGACATATTGATAGATTCTCATATGTCTGTGTCAAATTTCTAAACAGAGGAGTATTTTTTATTCAATACTTCCTCAAAATGGGCAGAAATAACCTAATCATGAGCGATTGAGTCTCTTATGTGTTGTTTTCAATTCATACTGGCAGCCGGAGGGCGCTCTGTGCACATGTAATCCATATATGGTACAGACAGACGAAGAAGATACCATGTGCCATAATAAAAGTCCATAATAAAAGCTTCCTGAGATCGCGAAACATACATTTGACGACTAATAATAAACACTCAATCGCGACGATGTATGGTTTGTCTTCAAGCCACTTAGTCTTCAAATGCTCATCCTTGGGCAGATGAGAAAAGTTTGCTTTTGAGTCGCACTTCAGAACACAGCGTCTCGTCGCCATGATGTTTTCTAGTTTTCACTGGCGTCTTGGAGCGCAATAAGTGGGCGTATCGTATTCAAATAACTTGACAAGTTGACGTCATCTAGTGAGAGAAAAAGCTTCGGTCTTCTAACGATTCTTAAAAATGACTCCGAGTCAACTCTTACTTTTGAAAGAAAATAACTATATATACGGTGCACTGTCATATTTCAAGCTATCACAGGATGTTTTTGTTCACTTAGATCTATGTTACACACTACATGAAAGGTAAATTTCAAAATTCCATGATAGGTGCTCTTTAAACTATCAAAATATGAGGGAAGAACAAAACACTAAACTTGGTGACAAAATTATTTGGTCAAAAAAGGGTCAAACTACTGCTACAGGTTTTATTTTACTATACATATATATCAAAAGCACAGAAAAACAAAAAGCTCATAGGAAAAGGCATACACTGACCAAAACATAAGTTATTAACATTTTGTTGGTTCTCTCTGATTTCTTTCTATGACAGTCTGGGCAAAAATTGTTGCATAATTTAGCATGTTTCATTGCGTTATCACATATAAAACAATTGACCTATCGGTAAGCCCCTCCCATCGAACGCAGATGAGCCAATGGCAGTTAAGTATCAGTTGCGCTGGGACCGGAACTCGGACATCTTTAGGTTTCAGCGCCATAGAGAAAATTGGAAAATCCGAAGCTGTCATCGGTTTGATGGTGTTTATGCTACAAAAATGGTAAACGTCGTGCCTGAGGTACTGCAACACTGATTCCAGGGATCCTGAGAGGATTTTCTGGTTGTCATACTCTCATTAAGTTACTATTAAAGTTAGTAATTCCCTGCTAACGTACAAACCGACTAACTATAACTAACTGTTCTCATGCAGCGGTGTAACGTTAGGTCAGAAACATGAAGGTCTACATTTCAGTGCATCTCTCCATATTAAACTGATTAAAAGTGAATTTATGTAATCTTACCCTGCGGTACATGAACAGTGTTGATCCTGGATGTTGTCATCTGCGATCGTAACAAGAGGCTTCTCCCGTTTGCATTGAGATCTGTAAATCATCGCTTCCAAATTAATCCCTCACCATATTTATTTTATTCTCATTTTATTTCTGTGAGTTTAGATATGTTTAAGGTCTGCATTATCTGTCTTATAAGGAGGACTCCTATTTTGAGGGGTATTATAGTCTCCAGGTAGTGAAAGGTAGAGCTTGCACGCAGTTTATCGGAGTTGTTTTGCAGATACAAAGTTCACCAGTTAACTGCACCCCCGAAAAGGCATAAGGTCTGTATATGTTTGTTTACTGTGAGTGTTTTTGTGTAATTTGCTGTGTATGTTAATGGTAATCCCACGGAGAGAGGGCTAGAGAGAGAGAGTTTGTGAATGAGACGTTAATGCGCACTTGTGCTTTGTTTGTTTGTTCAGCTCTTACGATGATTTTTTGAGTGAAAAACTATGTAATAAACTTCATAAACCATCAGTAAGGTTTGGCCATCATTCGGACAGGGTATATGCTACAATCTGTGTCCAAAAACATCTTGGGATAAGGTTTTCACACTGACAGCTGTACATTGTAAGATATAGCGACTCCGTTTGTTTGTCCAAGTTAGCAACAGTAACTAAGGGGGTCGGGGCTTACCGATAGGTCAATTGACTCCAAGCACAACTATGCAATATGGTTACAAAATAGCAAATTTTTTATCATTTGAATAAAACATGAAGATTTTCAATTTTCATAGACCAGACATCACTTTTGGCCGCTATACTGTACACACAATATATATAATTTCTATTAAAAAACTATAATACATAAAGTTCAGTTATACATTGAGATAATTTTGATATAATTAATATTTATCCAACATTATCCACCATCTTGGACACATTTTTTCATATGTCACAATGTGTTATGGGATTGCTTTGTCCACGATGGATACATGTTATGTTGTAAAAACAAACAAACACATTAACCATTAAATTTTTCGTTTTACTGTCAGTTCTTGCAGCCCTAAGACACAATGCAATGTGCAATAAAACCGGGATGTCTATTTACACTATGTGTAAATAGCCCATCTAGTTGGCATAGGCTATTTACACTTACTCCGCCCACTAATGTCTGGTTGGGCCTCGCAACAGCTGCAATGGTGTAGGAGTAAGGCGTGTGTAAGTAACTTTTGACACGATTAACCCGAGTTCGAATCCGCCTTTTGCCAAACTTGCTCTTCTCCCTTTTACCTTTAAATATCAGATCAGAAAGGCTAACGAATGTTTAATAATAAAGTGTTTATCGTGTAGGCTTAGGGGTAGGTGTAGGGAGGGCTTTATTGTCCCAATAAGGCAGCATTCATTTTATATTTTATGTAAATATAATAATGTAAACTCTGTTATTATTGCATCCTGTTAATGTAAAACATTGAGGTGCAAATAGTATCTGCAACTATTATAATTATAAATAGCATATGACTACTATTTACACTTATTGCAAAGAAACTATGCTACTTTTACATATAGTGCAAATAGCATATTGCTAAGAAAATGCTGCTATTGTCACTTAGTGTAAATAGAATCTACTGCTATTTAAACTCAAAAATAGCACTTGTAAATTGCAGCTATCACTCACTATTGCCCTTAGTGTAAATATCATTAATTGCTAAGAAAATACTCTATTTTTACAGTGTAAATAGCATCTAATCCTTCATATTAACACTGTACATTGAGACATATTTTTACAGATTTGTATACTACCTCAGAATTTGGCCAAAATGAACCTTTTGGAACTTCACATTGGGAGTGTTTCTATGATGCTTAAAATGCTGTCTATGTTGGAACAGGACCATATATTTCGCTACACCAGATATTTTTGTGCCAGAACAAAGAACCTTTGTAAAGGCAAAAACGGCTTTCTTTTGGCAGTGTGTGTTTAAAACTCCCTGTTCCCAGTTCAAAATAGGCTCGAAAAAAAAAGAAGGTGTTGCGTGACCTATGGAAGAACTAAAAACTTAAATTTTTTTCTAGGAGTCACAGTATGAGAAGCCTACCGTTAGGATTCCAGTGAATTGGAATAACAGTTATGGCAATTTGAGGTAATTTAATAAAAAAAAAAATCCCTCTGCAACCGTTGCGTCTATCCATCCCACCTGTCTTCCATCCATATCCACAAACTATTACTCAGTCCACAGCTTAATCTGCAGCAGCACCTTGTCTTAAAGAATCAACATTATCATTTGTTCCTCACCGTTGGCTTAGTAGGTTGGTGTTACATTCTCAAGAGCAGCCCTAGGTAGCAGTTTTGCTGGTAAAAAGTGAACGGTACTCTTGTCAGATATTGTCCAAAGGCAAAGAAGTCAAGTGGAAAGACGGGATGTCAGAGGCAGAGGCAGAGGCAGAGGCTGGCACCAGCAGACAAAGGGTGGAGCTCTAGGTGTTCTTAGATTTGGGTTGTCCAGAAGAGATGTGCAATCGGAATGGGCACCTTGTGTTGGCAGTCCTGTAGAGTTCTGGTGAACATTGTGGTCTGTCCAAACAGCCCCTCGAGGGTCAACATAGCATGTCTCTTGCATTTCACTCATATATTGTGATGTTCCAAACAACCTCAGAGGAAAGATTTTGTATAAGAGGCTATGAATGAACCTGAAAAACATGTCAATGGAAGAAAATGTACATTGAAAGCCTTGAAGTCAATATGAAACAGCACTCATCATAACTCTCAGGAAAAATAGGTACAAAAGGTCCACACCCTTTCAAAAGGTTGTACCTTATTTTCCCCTTCAATGTGTATATTAGTACCTAAAGTGTACATATTAGGACCTTTTGAAAGGTTGTACCTATTTTTCTCAGATCAGCTATGTTTCCATCCACCTATTTTTAGGCAAATTTGGGGATTTTGCTTAAAAAAAAACACTGAATCGAAATTTCAAGATGCACATAAATTCTAAAAAAGCTCATTAAAATCATATATGCTCAATTGAGTCAGCAAATTATTTTTATCTGATAAGAAGACATGCACATAAACTACGATGGAAACACGTTTACTGAATAAATCCCTCGATGCGCAATGAAAAACTTTGCCTCAACAGAGGATGTGATTGGATTACTGGACTAACCAGCAGATCACTTTAATTGAACAGCATCTCAAATGTTGTTTTAATCATACTGAAATGCCTGAGCCAAACTCTGCCAAAATTGTGTTTACAAACACCAGGCATCTGAACGCAAGATAACATGACAGCATTTATTGCGCTTCATTCATTTATGATGTTGGATAAAAGAGCCACAGTGGCTTCCCTGATTGAAGCAATTTCCATTGTTATTACAGCTATTTTGCACCAATTTTCTAGCGAGTGGTTTCCGGAATGGAAATAGTGCTTTATTCGCAAATGTTTTATGCAATATTCCAATTTTGCATATAAGTTACATTCGCAATGTTGGATTGAAACATAGCTATCCATTTCCAGGTAAGCAGCATGACAAAATAGCACATTTTTCCACGCCTAAATGTAAGTAAAAATATAAACAAATGGATGAGACTTAACTTCATCCATCATGTATTGATTGGAAGAATTTGTTTTAAAATGCTAACATGTAGCACTATCCAGGTATTGTAGACCTCAGAAGAAGGAAAGTTGCTTCAGAGATGGTGTAATGTGTTAATAAGAACATTATTAGTGGTTGTAACCGTTAAGACTTTACGCCAGCGGCAGTAATTAAGATCTCATGGAATCAGTAACCCATGCTAAAGTGGGTCACTTTTTATTATTATTAAAATTGTAACCATGCCCATTGTAGCTTATTAGCATCTGTTGCTAATCCACCTGGTCCTTTCCTCATGGAAGTTGTTGCATGAATCTACATCAAATAATCAAAGTCTCGTTGATTGACAAACTCGTTCCACTTGAACTCTGCGGCTCTGGTGGCGAAAGGGGCTAAGTGGTACGTGATTATCCCCAAGTACTGTTTGCCTATATGAATACAACAGTTGACCAAGCTGCCACTTAGCGTTAGCCTTCTCGACCTGCGCTTGAGAAATGAAGCCCGTAAGAAGAGGCTGCAATTTCCTCTTCCCTCTACTCTTTCCTCTCCAGTTCTGTCCACTCATCTTGACCCGGACTGATCTGGATGCTTGACCGGGCATGTGATTGGTTGGGGTCTTGGGGAGTTCGTCAGGGCTAATGATGAGGGTTCATGAAATCATCTACATTATGTCAGGGCATATCGAGAGCTGCAGAGCCTAATGACCAGCGGACCAGATAGGAAATGCAGTGATGGGAATCACTCGCTCAATTTGGAGCAAATTCCGGAGATCGCTGAATCATAGATTACATACAGCTAAATGAACAGCCAGTGAAGTCTTTGCATTTTGGAGGAAATCTGGCTGAGATTGGAAATCATTCTTCACTAAGAATGAATTGTTTTAACGCCTGATTCACAAACAGATGCAACTCATGTCATGTTGCACTGCAACAGCTTGAGTCTGTCCACACTAGAAGCATTGAACATGTAGACTTCGGAAACTGTAAAAAGTGGGGTGTAACGGTACACGTATACGAACCATTTTGGTACAGGGCTTCCAGTACGGTGCACGGGTGTACCGAACAGTATGCAATCTTTAACAGTTAACAGTAGGCTTTGTTTTACTTGCTTTAGTTCTCACACGAACATATTAAGTATTCAGTCCATTTTATCATGAAATTCAAATGGTAAATGCCGTTTTGATGCTCTTTAATGTGATGTGACTGATCAGTGTATGCTCAAGTGAACGCGATCATCTCTTCCTAAAGAATAAACATGAATTAATAGTTCTTTAGTTTGCAAAAAGCAAAACATTTTGTTTTTATTGTGACTGTCTATACACACAACAAAAATAGAAACAGATTATAATGATGTATAACACTTGCCTTAATGATAAAAAACGACAGACTTATTTGAGTCTCTTTGTCACTGATAAGGAAAAAGGCGCAACCGCTGACTCGAGGGGGTTAAGGTATGTTGAGGATACATTACAACTTACTGAAATGTATCATATGTTGTGTAATCGCACAATCAGTGTTTCAATGGCGGAAAAACGTCAATAAAACCACTTGTAAACAATGTCACGTAACATTACATTTACCTCAGAAGTCATTCAGTGTCCACAGCTGTTGAACTTTCACCAAATATATGCACTATATTAGCTTATAGGCCTATATTCATTATATTATACTTAACCTGTTAGTGATATCTTGATTATTTAATGTATGTTTAAATAAATCTGTCATGAAAATGACAGCCACTGTGTATGATTATATTTAAATGAAATGGAGTAAAAACTATTTTATAATTAGATTTAGAAGTTAATACAAATACTGCCTAATGTGAAGTTTACATATTCGCATACAATTTTATTTGAGTGTTGATTATATGGGATGATTTTAGACTCAAAATTATTAATAAATTCACACACACTTATCCATGAACTTGATAAATGTTGCAAACATGTTTTACCATCCACAAACAAATTCCTTTTAACTTGTGTGTGCAAAATACAGAATTACATGAATGTGCAGCGATTTGTACAAATGGCAGAAGGTTTTCTAAGACAGCTGTGTGTGTGGATCGTGCAAAGCCAAACCGGCGAAATGAAAGTCTCAAAATCCAAATTAATCAAATAGGATCAACTCACAAACGAGTCAATAAATGAATGCGCGTCACCGGATCCACAAATGCACATCTTACTCATTGCACGCACAAATTCTGACCTACATTAATACAAAATCGAAGTTTTGTATTCACAACTATGTCTCTATTTGTCTCTATTTTGCACACACAAGTTAAAAGGCATTTGTTTGTGGATAGTACAACATGTTTGCAACATTTATATTAAGTTCATGGATAAGTGTGTGTGAATTTATTAATCATTTTGAGTCTAAAATCATCCCATATGATTATTATATCTAAAAATAAATAGCTACTTAATTAAGGTAATTTGGGCGCTGTTGTTATGTGCAAGTAAGGGCTCCCTATATAGTTTACACTTTACAGCATTAGCAGATAATTATTTTTATCTTTAAGAAACTTTTAGTTATAATTGAATTCATTTAAGGACAGACACAATTTGTTCAGTAAACCACTGTTTAATAAAAAAAAAGAAGCTATTTTATATTTAGTTTTCTCTCACCTACTGTACTCAATCCGTACCAAATCGTGACTTCAAAACCGAGGTACGTCCTGAACCTTCAGTTTTGTGTACCGTTACACCCCTAGTAACAAGATATACAATATTTTATTTTATTCAGATATCTGTAGTGTGTGAAGATTCAGTGGTTCCACTGGCAAAAAAAAGGGAATTAGGATTTGGAGCAATTGAGTAAATTATTGAAGAATTTTAGTTTTTTGGATGAACTCATCCTTTTAAAATCAACAAAGCAATATGTTTGATGAAAAACACAATATTCTCTCTTAATGAGACTAGTCAGTGGAGTGAGGAATACATTTCTCATTTTCCAAAACTGAAATACTTGACAACCCAGTTCTGCGCCCAGGCATTTCCGCTGCTCTTTAAATCTGGTGCACGAGACTGAGGGTAATTGTGCTAGAACATGTTACCATGGTAATATTGTACCCAGGAAAGTGGAGAACTCTTTGCAATTATTTAAAGTTGTGACAACATGGCACAGTTAATCGCAGTCAACGATGGACATTTTTTTCTTTTGGATGTAAAGTGTATTTCAAATGCACACCTGGTTTTTCATTTCAATGTGGTATTGTTGTTGCAAAACACTGTGTTGACTCATATTTGGGTGATTGCTTTTGACAATACAGTTCTGTTGACTGCAAATTGTTGCTTTCATGCTAATTCTCTTTGTTTTTTTCTTCACATTAACTTCTTTTTAAATCAGTGAGGGGTCCAAAAAATCTAGAGAGAAAAAGTGGAACCACATTGTCATGTGTTTTGCATTTGCAATGTATTTTGGGAGCTATTTTTAGTGCACTTGAACTAATCAGTAGGGCAAGTATCTCTACCTACCTTACAATTTGCTATGATGCATATTTTGAGACATCAATTGCTTCAACATCAATGACTTCATTAATTAGAAAGGGAATAAGGATATTGTATGAATGCAGATATAAATAAAAACAATAATGTATACATGTTTTAATCTGTTATTTACTAAGGATAAGAGAACATAAGAGAACATTTCCGTCACATAAGAGAAATGCTCTGGTAAATCATATTTATGACATAAAAAGTTTAAATTATGACATACTTAGGTCATAATTATGAGATGAAAAATTGAAATTATGACTAACTCATTATGACTTAAAAAGTCAATATTATGTTGAAATTGTGATTTAAAAATTGTTGTTATGACAAAGTCATGATCTTTTCTTCATACATCTTTTCTTCATACATAGCTGCTAAAATATGATTTATTAATATTTACATTTATTTATTTATTTGCTTGCTTGCTTAAACTGTTTCAGGAAGGATGCTGAATTGACCAACATGAACCTCTCTTCTTTTCTGGTCATGTTTTTGGGAGGCTTGTCACGCTTGGTTAACCTACAGGAAATGCATTACACGTCTCTTCTGTGTTTGTCCTGTCTATGTCCTTCACCATCTTACTAAATTCTGTGTTTCACTGTCTGCCAGTTGTTTATATACTGACTTCCTGATGTGTCACCATCCTTGTTCTATAACGTTCTCAAAGTTCCTCGCTCGTTTGTTTGCCTCTTTTCTCTTCTGCCCCTGAGGGGAGGCAGTTGAGAGCATATATTGATGCACTTGTGCAACAGAGGGCAGGACGTTTCTTGTCTGTTCTTTGTCACGGGCCTTTGAGCAACCTGTTGTGCCTGAGGCGGCAAAACACCTTCTCCAAAAATGTTTTCTGAGGTAGAGTTTTAAAGGTTTTAAAGGTGTAATGTTACTAGTTTAATGTTCATAGACAACTATAAATAAGCCATGCGTAGGTTGAATTAACACTGGCGGAACCAACTGTGTGAGTTTTGAAGGGGGTTTTGTTTGGGAGGTTTGTTCATCCAATGGCAGCTTTTAGGAAACCAGTTTGAAAACAATCATTATTTTTGCAGTTTAGTTTGTGTATCCTGCCTGACAACAGCAACAACCAAAAGTGTGAGTTTTGGGCAGGGCTCTCAGTTTGTTCGACCAATGGCAGCATTTAGGAAACCTGTTTGAAAACAATAATTATTTTTGCAATTCTGTGACTTTTTCTTGTTGTTTTTAAAATAGTCTCTCTTATAATTTCCCAATTAATTTTACAGACCTCTAGGTGTCACATCCACGCCTGTCCTGGACTCCAGTTCCCATGATCCTCCCTGTCTCACACCTGAACTCACTTCCTTGTTATCTCTCCCGCTCTCCCTGGATTCCCTGCACCTGGTAGTCCTGTCATTAACACTCCTTTATATTGTATTCACTCCCTGTACTCCTGGGGCCTGTTTCAGAAAGGAGGTTAGGTGAAAACTCTGAGTATGTTAACCCTGAAATAAGGGAAACTCTGGGTTTTCTGTTTCAGAATGGGAGGTATGTCAAACCCGAGAAAGCAGGGTAAGTCAAGCCCGTTTCTGAAATAGAGGTAACTTATACTCCAAGTTAGTTACCAGGGTAACTTACTCTGTGAACCTAACCTGGTCAGGAGCAGGTTTTCTTTGGTAAACCCAGAGTTTCTTTCAGTCTCCTTCCCTTTTTTAAAGCGCCAGCTGTGTTTAAATAGTTTATTCATTCATTCAAACTGCACAAATGCTTTTTTTTTTTACTGAGTGTTTTGGTCGTTTTTCAAGTACAAATATCAAAAAATTATGAATTCAATCTAAATCTAAAGTAAGCAAAGTTTACTTAAAACAAATTAAATTATCTGCCACTTGACAAAAATACATAGTGAGAAAAGCATTCTTTGCAATGGAGGTACATTCATTCATTGCTTATATTTTCATCATGGGGACACTGTCAAACTGACAAAAATGGCATGTCCTTTTATACAGGAAGGATCCTGACGTTCACTTGATAAACCTCTAGAAGTAACCTGATAATTAGAATTTCCTTTAGGATTTCCAGTGGTTGGACGCATTGATGACACTCATATTCCCATCATAACACTTTCTGAAAATGGACTACTGTATGGCAGTGGCGGCTGGTCAATAGAGGGCGCTGGGGCGCCGCCCCCATCAAAATTCCAAAAATATACATGTATACAAAAATGATATAAAAGTGAAATAAAAATAAAATAGTTTACTCATCCGACGTGCCGGCTGTTAGTAAGAGCTGCAGCATTTAATAAAAACTGGCTTTGATGGGTTAACTATTTTATATGTTCTTCAATATGTTTCATGCTGTTTCATGGGCAAGGGACGCCGGACAAATGGATGTCTATCTGAGTCCAAAAATATACGGGCAGCATGTGATCTGAAGCTGGTCTCTAATTGGTTTCTTAAAGATCTAAAGATCAATGACAGTGGATACAGCTGCACTTGGAGCTTCACGCGCTTATTATGAGAAACGTAGGTGGCTGGCTGGATGTGTTGTTAGCAATGCCCTTTAATGCTTTCCCTGTCTTTTATTTCTAAGTGTCTGTACTGAAGTTTTGTGGACAACAACAGGGGTAAGAGACCTCAAATATCTAACTGAAATATGCAAACGTCATGACACTACTGAGATGACTGACTTTAATCAGAGAGTCATTGAGAAATTTGCTGGCCAGAAAGAAAGGAGAGCAAAACGTATGTTCAAGTAGTCAACAAGCTAGTCTGTTTTCTTTTGGTTTTTCCTTTCCTCATTAACTTATATGTGGGAAATGAATGTGTAAAAAGATAAAAGTGAAGACACTGTTTTCTCTTTAATGCTTGAATTTAGTCAACATGCATCTTGATGCATTTTTGCCCCCCGCAAAAAACTATTGTGGAGAAAAACTCCACAATAGTGATTTAACAACTTTCAAAAAGAGGGAAAAAATAGAGTGAGTTTGATAACGGAAGTGGAAAGAGAGAAAGATGTTAATTTTCACCATCACTCCCATAGACACTGTATTAGAAACACTCTCACAGCAGCGGTAACTTGTTTTTTGTAATTCGATGCAAAAGTAATATAATACAAATTATTAGTGTTATAAATGTACATAATTTAAAAAATAAAAAAAAAATACAAAAACCGTTGCAGGATTTACGATATTGATGACCATTAAAACGTATCATCACACTCTGTGAAAAGGGTCTATGTGGGAAAAGCTGCTGCACATTGGACACTGAATGATATTTAATTAATATGTCAAATGTTTGTAATTCAATAAACCAACACCCATGAACATTTTATGCTTAAAGCTTTATCTGATTGAATTATGTTTATATTTTTCATTTTTAGCTGCTGCCACATTCTTTTTTTGCCTTTTGGATACCATGAAAATTAAACTTAATTAAAATAATTAAGAATTAAACTTACATATTAACCCGGAAGTATGCAAACGTCTTTTTGTTGGGTGCTGATGCCATGGTGAATTGTAATTTCGTAGCTCCATTGATCGTGGCTTTTCATAGTTGGAGTGCATGTGCTTAACTCAGAGTCAGTCTACTCAGAGTTTCCCATCTCAGAGTAAGTCAACTCAGAGTTCAGGTTTAAACCCAGAGTTGGTTGAACCTCCTTTCTGAAACGGGCCCCTGGGGCTGAATTGAGGTAGTTTAATCAACTCTGAGTAGACTGACTCTGAGTTAAGCTCATGCATTCCAACTATGAAAAGCCACGATCAATGGAGCTCCGAAATTACGATTCACCATGGCAACAGCACCCAACAAAAAGACGATTGCATACTTCCGGGTCAATACACAGCAGCTAAAAAAAAAAAAAAAAAAATTCAATCAGGAAAAGCTTTAAGCATAAAATGTTAATGGGTGTAGGTTTAATGACCTTACAAACATTTGACATATTAAATAAATGTCATTCAGTGTCCAATAAGCAGCAGCTTTTCCCACATAGACCCTTTTCACAGACTGTGATGACGCGTTTTAATGGTCATCAATATCGTAAATCCTGCAAAGTTTTAAAGTTTTAAAGTTTATTTTTTATTTTTTTATGCATGTACATTTATAACTCTAATACTTTGTATTATATTACTTGTGCATCAAATTACAAAAATCAAGTTACCGCTGCTGTGAGAGTGTTTCTAATAAAGCGTCTATGGGAGTGATAGTTAAAATTAACATCTTTCTCTCTTTTCACTGCAGTTATCAATCTCACTTTAATTTTTCCATCTTTTTGAAAGTTGTGAAATCACTATTGTGGAGTTTTTCTTTTGCTCTTTGAGCAAATGGAGACACAAAAATATATATTTAATGTATTCTCTCATTCACCGCTATAAGAGTTAACCCAACTATGACGACTTCAGCTTAGGAAACCCTGAAATGTGAAAGGGTCTATGCTCTTTTCACATAATGAAATGTTCTCTAATCCCACCTGTTACATTTATTAATCAGGGGAATGATATTAACATTTGACTTCTACTCAGGCCAGCCAAACTCCAGCACCACTGACAGATGAAGAGGAGATGGAGGAAGAATATTAACATCCAACAGGAAAAAGAATAAAGTATTTGTAGGAAATGAAGATGACTATAAAAAATGTAAATAAATGTATTTAACAGCTGTGGTGGTGGTTATGGCATATATCTCGTACTACCATCTGGCAGCATCCTTCCATTCCATACAATAATCCGTTTTCAGAAAGTGTGATGATGGGTATATGAGTGTCATCAATGCACCCAACCACTGGAAATCCTAAAGGAAATTCGAATTATTAGGTTACTTCTAGAGGATTATCAAGTGAACGTCAGGATCCTGTATAAAAGGACATGCCAGTTTTGTCACTTTGACAGTGTCCTCATGATGGAAATATGAGCAATGAATGTTCCTGCAAAGAATGCTTTTCTTACTTTGTATTTTTGTCAAGTGGCAGAAAATTTTATTTGTTTTAAGTAAACTTTGCTTACTTTAGATTTAGATTAAATTTATAATTTGTTTATATTTATACTTGAAATACGACCAAAATACTCAGTAAGAAAAGCATTTGTGGCGTTTGAATGAATGAATAAAGTATTTAAACACTGCTGGTGCTTTAAAAAGGGGGAGGAGAACGAAAGAAACTCTGGGTTTACCAAAGAAAACCTGCTTCTGACCAGGTTAGGTTCACAGAGTAAGTTACCCTGGTAACTGACTCTGAGTATAAGTTACCTCTCTTTCGGAAACGGGCTTGGCTTACCCTGCTTTCTCGGGTTTGACATACCTCCCATTCTGAAACAGAAAACCCAGAGTTTCCCTTATTTCAGGGTTAACCTACTCAGAGTTTTCACTTAACCTCCTTTCTGAAACGGGCCCCTGGTCCGTTCTTGATGTTGATGTTGTGTATGTTGCCAGTGTTTGCCATTCTGTTCATCTGTTGTTATTAAATACCTATCTTTGTTTGAAGTTCCGCTTCCTGAATTCCTGCTGCCTAGGCGATTGTGACACTAGGACTGGACCCGAATATTCAAATATTTGTTCAATGGGTTGGTATTCGATTTTCAAATGTGGGATTCGAATATTCGGTTTAGTTCTTTTCGCGCACACCTGGCATCCCCCTTGAAACGGTTCTCATTCACGCTTGCATATGTTTACACTATAAAATCTGGCGAAATACAATACTCTTTTTTTTTTCTGTTTCTTTTTTTTTTTACAATTATTTATAGCCTAGCAGTTTTTAATAGGATGGACAGTTGAATAGGAACCCAACCTCGTTATACTTAATAAATATATTTACTTAATCTGCAACGGAGTATTCTCTGTCTAGAGTGCACAACTGCACAAGCTTATATGGAAGAAGCGCATGCCTGAGCTTGCATTTTGGGTTAAGCTGCATTGATTTGACATTGTGGAAAATAGAATAATAGAATAAAAATGTATTAGCCTTTTTACCCGTTAGGGTAAAGAACATTTTCCCTCACCGGCACATTGCAGTGCTTGTGCATTGAGCGGCTGTGAACGAATGCAGCCATGCGCAGTTTACTTTCGGTTTGCCAATTTGGGGGCAGGTTGCTTGAATTGTGGGCTAATTAGCCTATTATTCTTAATGAAAAACACCACAACAAAACAGTACAATGACAAACTCCCTTAAATAGGCGCTTTTACATTTCGCTTTGAAACCAAATATTCCGCGATCATGTCATTCAGCTCTTCACTCTCGTGATGAATGAAATCGGGCTCCTGCTGCAGATGTGCTGAGACACTTGTTCGACTTCCGTTTTTAATTGTAGTTAATCTGTTCTCTAACTGAACAAAATAATTTTTACTTCTATAATATATCAAAACTGGAACAGACTTGTGTGTTTTGTATCACTAGTGCAGTGTCCGTTCTCGGCGCATATAAGCCCTGCCCACGTGAGATGCGCCACTTCTCGAGATTCCGTCCTTTATGAGAAATAAGAATATGTTCAGCCCCTTCCCTCCGAAGCTTTGAATATTTGATGTGGATTACTACAGAAGCTTCAAAGCTCAAAAAATGGTATTCGGACCAGCCCTTCAGACCATATGGAACTAATTTCTTAAATGTATGAAATGTTATAGGAAATGTTCTTTGAAAGATTTTCCCATATTCTCCTACATCTGCATTACATCTTTAAACTGAGTGTTGCCTGGATGAATATTACTTTGACATGAACATGGCATCTCACCCACTGATTCAAGAGTGTTGGGTTTCCTCCATTAGCCCACCATGAGTGGATGGCATTACCATGAGTGGATTTCCCTGCTGTAACTTCATCGATCACAGGAAGTCCATTTCAATTCAGAGGATAATGTGTTTGAGAGTCTAACCAGTCTATTGTGCTTCTGGTTTGACGTTAGGGCATCACGTAGATATAACAATCTCCATTAAACTATAAAGAGAATGGTTTGGTTATTGCAAGATCTTTTAAATTCTTGATTAAAAAAAAAAACAGTGCAGTGAGGTAAAAAGTCTAAATCCACTAGTGAAAATGCTTTAGATGATCAGCTAAACAATTTGAGTGAAAAGAATCTGAAAAATAAATTGTAATGTCTCAATTCAAGAGAGCATGTACTAAACCCGATTATCGTATTATCTATCATGCTTTCAGAATGTAATTTTTTTTTAAACGGTCAAAGTCTTGTACTATTTAGGATTTTCTGGTTTAAATGGACAAAAAAATCCCCTTTTTTCAGCGTGGTCTCAGATATTTTCAAAACCCTGTTTATTTGTGTTCAAACCAGCTTTAGTAAATTTGACCCAGTTGGAACAACATGTACTATTTCACTGCCTGTTCTCTGTAGCGGATCTTAATAGCTTCTGGGACTCGTAGCTTTAGGCCATTTCGTCCCTTGTTGCCCCAAGTTGCTGGTCGGGGTTGGCCAGTCAAGTAAAACTTCTCCTTGGCATAGCTACTGATGTTCTGCTTTGCATTCGCAATGACACTACAGTGTCAATGAACAAATAATTTGTACACCTCGATTTATGTGGGGCACGATACACCTGCATGGTCCGTTCAAAGTCATGAAAGTTGTCCACCACTTACGAAGATGCTGACTTTGGTGCTTGATTTTAAAATATTTTCTAAATTACAATGCATTGGCATCAAATCACAAGCACTACTAGAAATCTGCACACATTTAAATCACATCTTTTGTTTTGTTATTTCTATTATTTTGACTATTTTACATTAGGGTTGTCACGGTACCAACATTTCAGTAGTCGGTACCAAAACCAGTGACGTTTTGTTTCTTTTAGTTAATTTTGGTGAATCATCGCCTGATCATGTAAATCTCTTACTTGCATCGTGTTTACACTTTGTTGGTTATAATGAAAGGATTCGTGAGCATTTGGCTCGCACTAAACAAAACAAAACCTTTGTGCCTTTTCACCGGTTTTGAGTGGATTCTGACTAACTTACTCACTAGAACCTCTGATTAGCTATTACGTTCAAGCACTCAACAAATATGATTGTGATTGGCTACAATGCTTAATGCTTGTAAAAACACGCAGCAAATAGAAACCTTAGTTGCTCAGAGAGCTAACAAACAGGCAAAGGCGGACAGTAGTGAAGTATTTTTACTTAGTAAATTTAGTATATAAAATATATGTACTTTATCACTGTTTTCAAAGCGTAATGTCGTACGTTTTACTGCACTAAGTTTCATAAATAAAACGTTTTTTTTTTACCTTTTAAAACTTAATTACATTAAAAATGTAGTACGTTCTTACTTACTTACTTTCCTACTTGCTGGGAAAGTAGGAATATACTGGGAAAATAAATCGATGCATTACTCAATTCTGAGATTATCCGAATGCATTGCGATTCTCTCTTGAGTCGATTCTTAGTGTAGTTTTTAACAACAGATGGCGCTCTAGGCTAGTTTTTAACCACACGCTCAAATGCTCACGAAGAAGAATGTTAAAGAGCGCTTGTGCCCTCAGTCTTAAAATTGACTTGTCTCAGAATGCTTTTATGTCTCAATATTAATGTAAACAGTCCACTTCAGATTACTTGATCGCAACAACATATTTCATGGTAGTTTTTACATTAATCTGCACAGCAAAAAGTCGAAAAAGGAGGCAAAAATATGGATTAGTGATGGAAAGTCTCATTTCTTCTTAAAATTCTAATCAATTTGAAACATTAAAATTTTAATGAAATGGTGATTCTTTCACGTTATTACATAATTATAGGTTCCTGGATATTCCGCTGTGACATATTACATGCTCTAACATATTCTTCCAAAGTTTGCACATGCTGTTTATTATAGTTTTTTTTATTGTTCTTTACTACCCTCTAGCTTGTTGGAGATGATGACAAATGATAGCATCTAGGGCAGCAACTAACGATTATTTTGATAATCGATTAGTTGGTTGATTTATTTTTTTGATGATTCGATTAATCAGATAAAAAAAGCCCTTTTTTTACTGACAAAACACACTATTCCAATGCTGAGTGATTTTGAATGTCAGCTGAGTGCTATGAAAACATACATAGTGAAAATACCTTACACATATTAACCATGGTTTTGCAACGAATAAAACAAACAACAAAAAGTATTAATAATAAAAAATAAAAAATAAAACAGGGTTATTGTTGTTATTCCATGGTAACCAAATGGATTGTTTCAATACATAGTTTAACTATATGGCATTTGTGTGTTTATACAAATGGTAATCAATACGCCAAAAAAAAACATGGTTTTACTATCTAGAACCATGGATAACGTTCGTAGGGGTATGTCTGTGCTAAAAGGCATTGTGCAAAATAAGTTACTAAGCAAAAGGACAGTTTAAATCCCTACATTAAAATGATATTAAAGAAAAACAAAAACCTTTTACAGTAATTTCTTTATCTTGTAGAAACGTCTTACATTTATAGTCAATTACAAGCTATTATCCCTTTACAGTTACTACTCTCATAAAATACGTGAATTACATGTTCAGCAGATATTTCAGCTAAATTAATGTTTTTGCACTGAAAATTAGTCTCCCTATCAACTACATTCTGCGTGCATGTGCGCGCCCACCGCTCATTTAGTGAAGTTTGAAGCTTAATGTATTATTAAGAACTTAATGAATATTAAAGAGCAACAATAGTGTGCAAACAGGGCTGTTCCTGTCCTTTCGGTTGGCTACAGTTTTTATTTTCTGTTCTGTTTTACAAGGTAGAGACTTGTTAAAATGCAGAGGTGGGCAAAGTACACAACTCTATTACTTGAGTAAAAGTAAAAGTACTACTGGTCAAATATTACTCTGTTACAAGTGAAAGTTCTAAAAATAGATTTTACTTAAGTAAAAGTACAGAAGTATTTGTTTTTAAAAGTATCAAAAGTAAATTTCCTTTATGTCAATGCATTTTTTTTATTATTGTTGTGTAAATGCACATTATGCCACCATGGTGGTTTAAGCCAGTCAGTGATGCTCCATCCGACATGCTAGCAAAGGACCACCTTGAACTAATTTCAATACTTGTATAAAAGTTACAACGCTCTTTACAAAGCTGATGTCACTTTAAGGCTGAATGCATGGACCCTATACTCTGATACACATTCGATATTCTCCCAACTGTTTACTCTTCTCTTTCTCCCAGACATGTACATTTTTGAACATTTTATGAGACATGTGTCAAGTGTATGCCAACTAAACTAATCTTTAATCTTTTCAGAAAACTGAAACACACTTTTTAAGTATGGCCATGGGTGCACACACTGTGCAGAGGAGCCGTCTTCTTCCATTTTGCTATAAACTGATCAGTGTTCAAAAAATGTTGGGAAACTTCACATGACCCTACAAGAGTGATTACTCATAGACTATCTGCAAAAAATACCTTTTAAAGAAGAAAAAACATCCACTGATTTTCAAAGCTGCTACAGAAATGACTTTCAACTTTGAAGACCTTGATAGAAATGTAGTGGAGTAAAAAGTACGATATTTGTCTTTCAAATGTAGTGAAGTTAAAGTAATAAGTTTCCAGAAAAAAATATACTCAAGTAAAGTACAGATACTCAAAAAGTGTACTTAATCCTTGTGTGGTGTTCATATTTTTGTTATTCAGCCAATGTTCGTGGGTCTGGTGGACCCGCTGCATTTTTGGGTTTTTAATTCAACACAATCAAAAATGTTATGTTAAAATACTCAACAGATGTTTACTTCATCCCAATTACAAGCAATATAAACAGCATATATGGTTAATATTTTCTCTTTACCTTTGTTAGATCACATTTAAGAATTGCAACCTCGTGTGGGAACGGCAGGGGTAGAAACAAAACTCACTCTTGCACTCTCTCACACTTACACACAATCTCTCTCTCTCACACACACGCACACACACACTTATGCACGCACACACACACCCATAACACACTCACACACACACACACACACACACACACATACTCACTCACTTGGATATGTGGTGTATGGTTACTCTCCATAGGCATAATGGTTTTTCTAATGTACAAACCGTATAATCTATCCCCCTACACTAACCCTACCCCTAAACCTACCAACCACAGAAAACTTTTGCCATTTTTTGAATTTCAAAAAACACAATTTAGTATGTTTTAGTATGAGGACACAGATGTCGCCATGAACCATGTTTACGTTGTAATACCCATATCATTATACACATTTATGTCCTCATAAACCATATACATGAACATTCACACACTAACAGCAGGCCCTGATAGGAGGAGGACAGAGTAAAGGTACACAGGACCTACAATTTCCACACTTTTATTAGCCCCGGGTCCAGTGGACCCGAACATCCTGTGTGTAATATAAATGTGTAGGGGGGGTGTACTGTGTGTGGTCATTGAAAATGTGTTCTGATATATATTCCTCACAGAAAATGAGCCATGGCCAATGAGTCTAAGTTTGAAAAAATAATTAGTCGTATAATTTTTCTTTTGATAAAAAATGAAAACGGGTCCAACAGACCCGAACACCATACAAGGGTTAAGTACAGTACTCAAGTAAATTTACTTAGTTACTGTCCACCTCTGTTAATATGTCACTGTAAATATTTCACAATATGATAATTGATCTATGATCTTATTGCAACCCTTCTGAACAAGCGCCAGCCATTTCTCTGTATTTTATAACATTTGCCTCAATGTAAATAACCCAAGCGATCAAGGCACTTTCTCCTTACTGTTCATTTTTATTTTCCTATTTGTCCTTGGATGGCTCCTTCTATGCAGAACCTGGCTTATAATTTGTGACATTGTAAAATTAGCTTTTCTTAAACCCAACCCTCGCACTTTTCATCTCACCATAAATTGTGAATGTAAATGACCTGCCCTTTTGGCTTTTTTTAAACATTAGTTATGTATTTGCACACCCTGACATTACAAGAAAACATTTATTTATATTATCTCTCCATTCTTTTGTCTTGTTTTTCGATGCCATTTCTTTCATGAATCAATTATGGATCAGCATCTGTTTTGTAGAGTGTCAGATGGTTCTAGTCTGGGTTGATTATTGTCACTAAGTCTCCTGTGAGGGGTTTGAGTCATAAATTAGTCCTAGAAGAGGATCTAAGGTCTAAATATGCATGCACTGAAAAGGTCAGTCTGAGGTCAAGAATTCCCTAGAAAGATGCTTGTTCAGAACATTAAAGTCCCAAGTCTCGTCCATTTGTTCCCATTCTGCTGCATTCACGTGGCACTAGATCTCGTCACACCCCTAGATACAGTATAGTGCTTATTTTTAGTAGATCTTTATCAGATCTCGTATCACAATATATGTTCTGTTTCCCGTATTTTTGTTTCTAGATGCCCTAAAAAAAGGTCATTTTGAGTTTTTGTTTAAAGAAAACTGACACAAATGAGATCACTGTGGAATTTCATTTAAAAGTTCTTCAAACAATCCCTTCAGGAGAATTAATAGATCATTTTAATTTCACACATAGAAATAGTCAATCCAGGAGAGAGACAAATTTGAGTTTGCAATGTGGAAAGCCCTGAGTGCACTGCACTTCATGGAAATTACACAGAGAGAGGATTTTTCCCAAGTGATGTTTCATATTTTTGTGATGCACAGCAAAAATCCAGTATTAAATTTGGACACTGTGTTCTGTCTACCATGGCATGATATTATTTGAAAGTGTGTGCAGAATTTAGAATGGCAAACTTGTGAAAGTCTTTGAGTGCTTTGGTCCCAAAAGAGTTAAAGCATGTAAATGCTACGTAGAAAAAGCACTGAATTTTTCCTCAATCCCAAACATTCCTCATTTCCCTTATGCTGAATTAGATGCATCTCAGGAAAAGGTGTTAGAAGAATTGGATTGCAACAGTTCTGTTATGTATGTACATAGATACTTGCCATTTAGCAAACGTTTCCTTTATAGTTAGAAGGATAGTCTTTTTAGAGTCCCATATGGATTTTCGGCAAAATAAGTAATTATTACTATAAAAATATATATTTTTTAACAATTAACTATTTGTTTATTATTTACAATTGTTACATTTAGGAACATTTAGGGATTTTTATTTTTTAATTTTTTTTTAGCTAACTTTACGCTGAGATTTTTTTAACGCAAATTTTGGAATAGAAAAGTGCAGTTTGTACATTCTACTAAATAAGTCCTTTTGTGTTTAACTGGGGGAAAATTATGTAAATTATGACACATTTTAAATTTTTTAACGAACAGTTTCTTCTGTTTATTGCTAGGATACATCTCATCTCATAATATTTTATTTTGCCACAGAGAAATTGCAAACCGTCAAACAGCCTTAGGAGACATGCAATTTTAAATATCATTACCAACAAAGACTACAACAATCTCATCTCTAAACAGACAGCAAACATGGCAATTTAGCCATGACAGGCTGATTCTTTACTCATATCGTCCTTGTGTCCATTAATGAAAACCTGAAGTTCTATGTCAAGGGCCTTTAATTTTCTTAAAGACTGATATTTTGTGTAACTTCGTAATTGCTTGTCACTTGTTTTCTTGCTTGCTTCTTGACGTGTTATGTGATTCAGAATTAAGAGAATGATGCTTTTTGTGCTTGTTATTTTGCTCTGCCGCTAATTGGAGTGTCACATCTTGTGTTGTGTTACAAGATTGGATGCTTGCGTCACTTTTGATTTAACCGATGGGTGACGAGCTGTGCTGGTTGATGGTTAATAGGTGGTATTCTGGGCTCAGAGTCTCGCTTGAAAGAGAAAAAGTCGCCATCGGTGGAAAAAAGGCATGAAGGCGAAATCATTGACCTATTTGTGACGCTCCTTTTGCTCCTGTAATTAATAGTTGAATGAAATGGCGTCTGTAACCCATTTTACCTCTGTGATGTGATGTATAAAGTGAAAGTGGATATTCATTGGGAAAAATGTAGGGCAGGATTTTATCCATCAGGAATTGATTGGATTGTGAAAAATGCGTGTTACATATCAATGAAGACTGGTTTGTGTTTGAATGGGAGGAGAATAAGAAGAATTGGTCACAAGGTGCAAGAGGTGACAAAATTAAGGGGATGTTTACACGATACCGTTTTGAACAACTACAACAAAAAATGGAAACCTTTTATTCGTTTTGACCTTTCAGTTTCACAATGATGGTTTGGGGGCCAGAAAACACAAACCTTTGAAAATCGGATTCAAAGTGCACATCGGATTCAAAGTGCACAGTTTCTTTACAAAGTGACATTGCCATCTGGCCTGGCATGAATGATACAGCGTTTTTAGCCATTTCTGTGGCTCTGTGTGGGGATAGTTTTAACAACATTTTCCCAAAAACACAAAATACATCGTTGTCATGTAAAAGTACCCAAAGGCAAACTTTTTTTCCCTCAGGATAAAGTGCAGTGATCACAATAAGACAGAATAATCAGGAAATTTAATTGCAAAATGACACTCATTTGTAATTATAATAGTGTTTTTATTTATGTTATTACATTAACCCTTCCCACTTTTAGAAATGTTAACTTAACAACATGCTAATACTAATGGTAACAAGTTAACTTAGCAACATGTTAACATGTTGTTAGCTTAGTATTGTGCTAACATGCTAGCTTAGCAACATAAATATAACATAGAAATATAGCCAAAACTAAAGAATTACATTGTGAACAATAAACCCAAATAACAAAATGTTCCTTATTTATGCATGGTATCAAAACTGTTTTCGATACATAAATCGAACTGTGAAAGTGATTAACACCATTCACTACAAATTTGCTTTTCGCTTACTGATCTCAATATATAGACTATAGATATCCATATTATAGATCAGCATTTCCACATGACATGCCACTTCCAACATCACAACTCATGTAAATTGTATCCATAACTCTAAATTACGATATTTCTGATTCCACTTGAAGGACACATAACTCAATGTTAGCTTTATCAGCGTTAACATGTTAGCTTGGAAATACTGTCACATTGTTAGCTTAGTGGAATATTGACATGCTTCTTAGTTGACCAATTTACTAACACAAATAAATTGTTTAATCAATTATGAGGCAAGTACTTTTTTATGCACTTTATTTATTCTTTCATAAAAAGCTGTAGTGTAACTACAGTGCATGCATGGTGCAATTGTCTGTGCAGCTAACCTCAATTTAAAACAAAGTAGACGTACCGTATGAGCCCTCAGAGATACCGTAAGACTGGCAGGTTCATCTATCCTCAACCCGAAGCGAAATGAAGTTTGATTATCCCTGTTCTAATGATTTCAGCCACACCAACTCCTTAAAAAAAAAAAAAACTCCATTCTTTCATATCAAATAAAATCGAATGCTGAAATGTGCGGCAATTAATCTCTTTATCTGTCATATAGTGTGATATGACTTTTTCCAAGGTCTCATTGACTTCCATGCAGAAAATCAAAATGGTTTACAATGATAAAACTTTTTTTCAGAGAATATACCTTAATGTATCTTACCCAGTGCCATAACTACATTTAAAGGAACGGGGAAAAAGGGGGAACAAATTCTGAAATTAAACAACACTTACTGCCAAGACTGATAATTTCCCTACTTCCCAGCACAAATTCACTAAGTTCACCTCAAACTCTTGACCCAGCATCAAGCATTAACCTAATTACACTTGAATCAATGAATGCATTACTGAGTGAAAACGTAGCAATTACACCTCAATTACTGGAGATGCCCGTTTTCATCTGCGTATAGTGATAGACAAATCTTTAATTACTACAAATAGAGACATAATGTGGGGTGTGACCTATAACCACAATCTTTATCCATGTCGTATGTGTGCAACTCTTTCCTCCAAAGCAGGGAGAGATCAACAGCTTCAAAGATTTCCCCAAATACTTTGTAATTACTCATCTGTCCCTACAACTTTTAATCAAACTGCTATGTCACAGTTAATTGCTGTTTTTGCGTCAGTATGTTTAATTCCCCAAGGCTGAGATGGAGTTTCGCTACAAAACCTCTAATTTTCAGTGTAATAAAGCTTTACATAATTTGGTCCTTAAGGTGGTGAGGTACTGTTGTTTCAAGTGTGCCAAGCTGAAGGGTTTATGTACAAAATTAAGGGATTACAGTACAACCAAATGAAAGTAGTAATGATACAAACATATAATTTAGCAGGCTGCAATATAATTGTGTTAGTTTTACCGTCAACTTTAATTCCTCATAATTTGAATGCCACAATAACCACTTTGCGATTATCATGACACTCGAGGCGTCTGGTTTTCTGTGTTTACATTTACATTTTTACATGGAGTGACTTTACATTCAAGGTATACATCAATTCTAGCATTCTCTGGAAATTGAACCCATGACATTTACATTGCTAGCGCCATTTGTAATTGTAAATCTACATTTGTGCAATGAAAACAATAACAATTAAATATGTTAATACTGTAGATGCAATAAAGACGACCAATTGCAGTTCAGCATTCAAATATTATTAGTTACATTTTGATCGCTAAATATTATATAAACTATTTAAGAGATTTAAAAGAAAGATTATAGTACGCAATTCAAAAATCCTCAAGGCTACATTATTTACAGAATATGAACATATGGACTGAATTTTATGCAGAAGTCTAACATTTAGGGTTAAAGGTTTTAAATAAGATTTTTTTTAAGTGATATTACATCCAGAATAAAAAAATCTGTCATCATTTACTCACCCTCCAAACCTGAATGACTTTCTTTCTTATACGGAACAAAAATGAAAATCTTTTAAAGTAGGGCTGCAACAACTAATCGATAGTAATCGATAATGAAAATCATCATCAACAACAATTCTCATAATCGATTAGTCGGGTCTGCCGGAAAATCTCCACCAGGTGCGCCAAATTACAGCACTGAATAACGCATTTGTATGGAAAAAATGCATCTAAAAATAGTGGAGTGGAAATCAAAGTGAGCTGCTGTGGGAAAGGTACGTTATCCAAGCATCCAAAACATGGGAATTGCTTATATTAAGCTTCAAGCTAATGCATTAGTGTTTAACATACCCTGTCATGCGCTTTGACAGATGCGTGTGCGTCCTCAGTGCAAAATGTTCATTTTACAGGTTATATCCTCATCTGTAAATGCTACTAATTCACGAGAGTATTTCCATTTTGCCTGAAAGCGTGTCCTGACAGTCTGCATTTTAAGCTTCAAACTTCACTGATCAGCCAGAGTGAGAGCTTCAACAACGGACTTCATTCAGGTTACAGGAGCCGACGGAAGCGCTGTCATTTTGTTTTTTGACCACAAAATCAACAATGTCACTAAAGAAGTGTGTTTCTGTTTGTGAATGAAAGATAACCTTGTTCAGCTTCCCAAAGAGCGTTAAGGAAACCGTGGATGCAGTTTGTTTTTCCGGAGCAGCAACGGAGTTGTGCAAGTGTGTTTGTTTGTTCCCGGTCATGAGTCGAAACCACAGGTGGTGAATGAAACTGCATCAAATGTCTGTTTTTGTTGGCAATCGCTTAAGTTCATATAATGTAAACAACACCAACGTATATGAATAAAAAATTATCCAGGGATAATGCCATGATGTATTGTGTGTGCTTGTGACTCTTTAGCTCCGCCCACTGCATGCCTCCACAAGTTCGGCTGTTTTCGGAAAGAATCGGTACAGCGCATCTGTCTTTTATAAATATGATAAAACTAAAGACTCTTCTGAGATATGAATGATGCAATACTACTCTATAGGTACTCAAGATTAACATCAGCAGAAAATGTGTGTGTTATGTACCCTTTAATATAATTTTAATGTAGGGATTTAAACTGTCCTTTTGCTTAGTAACTTTTTTACACATAATGTATAGCACAGATATACCCTTACAAAAATTAACCATGGTTTTATTATAGTAACCACAGTTGTATAACCTCATAAATATCATATTTAAACTATGGATTTGAAGCAAAACCATATGTGGTTACCATGGAATAACTACTTTAACCATGTTTTAATTAGGGCCCAAGCCCTGAAAGGGCGCAGAGCCCTATTGTTCTTCCTCTGTTTCTTATTATTATTATTATTATTATTAGGGCCCAAGCCCTGAAAGGGCGCAGAGCCCTATTGTTCTTCCTCTGTTTCTTATTAGGGCCCAAGCCCTGAAAGGGCGCAGAGCCCTATTGTTCTTCCTCAGATTATTCTTTGTTTTTTTTTTTTTTTTTTTTTTTTTTTTTTTTTTCTCGAATTCTCGGGTACTTTTGGGGCACTTAACATGCTCGAAAACTCTTGAAACTTCGCACAGGCATCGGAATGCGCGGCCATCAGAGCCGGGCTGAAGCTGGTACCCGGGCGTGGCAGGGGGGCTCGACAGCGCCCCCTTAAGTGGGGTCTGAAAACTTGGTCCATATATCAAACACACTTGCACGTACATGTATGAAACTCGGTACACATATAGACCTCATCGGGCCAAACAACTTTCGTGCTCATAGTTATGTGTCAGCCCAACAGGAAGTGAGCTATTATGGGTTGTTCGGAAAACGCATGCTCTGGAATTTAATATACTCCTCCGAGGCCATTGTTTCGATCATTGCCAAACTCGGTCAGCATTACGTGAACATATTCAGGATGCTAAATTGCGAGCGGATTTTTGATATCTCGAAAAGTCTGGCCGTGGCGATGCAACGAATTTATGGCGAGAAAAGGGAAACAGGAAGTGTGTTATAACTTGTGCAAACATTGACTGGTTTGGATGAAACTTCAGCTGTGTGTTTGTTATAAGAAGCCGATCACATGGATATGACTTTTGTGAGTCAAAGTTATAGCGCCACCAACTGGCAGCAGGAAGTGTGTCACTTTCAAAAATGCTTTGAATCACCATCTTATTTTCACCAGATTTATTTCAAACTTCATCAGTATAATGTGAAAACATGACAGATAGAGACGTATGAAATGGATTCCTGAAATTTCAAATACTGTTGCCATGGCAACGTGTCAAAGTTTAATAATCTTTTGGCTGTTTTGAGGCTCTTAGCATGCTTGAAATTGCTTGAAACTGCTTGAAACTCAACACACACATCAGAGATGTCAGTCAGTACACATGGGCAAAGCCTCAGAAACGGGCGGGGATGAGGGGCTCTCTAGCGCCACCTTTTGACAAAAGTGAAGGGCTTCGTTTCATCTACAATCACCAAACTCAGTATATATATTGACCTCATCGAGCCGGACAACTTTCTAATTTACAGTCATTAGCTCCGACCAACAGGAAGTCAGATATTTTGGTTTGAAGGTAAATTTTTGGTTAAATCGGGGTCTGAGTTTTTACGTTCTCCTCGTAGGCGTTTTATTCAATCTCCACCAAACTCGGTCAACATGAAACAAAGATACTGAAGATGCTAAAATGTGAACGGATATTGGATATCTCAAACGGTGTTTCCATGGCAAGGGATTAAATAAGGACAAAAAAGGGGAACAGAAATTCTCTGTGTCTGCTGCTCTCCCCTCAATGAACACAAGATGGCAGCATTGTATTAGTTTTGAAGCAGGATAAAAAAAAAACTTGTTTCTCTCTCTCTCTCTCTCTCTCTCTCTTGTTTGTGATTTATGAGGACACAAATTTGTATAATGACATGGGTATTACACTGGTATTACAACGTGTATGTGTGTGTGTTTAAAAACATACTAAAACAATGTTTTATTAAAATGTAACCAAATAGCTTTAAAATAATCATACTATTTTTCAGATCAATATATTTATTTTATTTAATATATTTCTTCTGAATATTTATTCTCCTTCTGCCCTCCCCTCACTAAAAGGTAGCAGTGTTGTTCTGAGGCTCTTAGCATGCTTGAAATTGCTTGAAACTGCTTGAAACTCAACACACACATCAGAGATGTCAGTCAGTACACATGGACAAAGCCTCAGAAACGGGCGGGGATGAGGGGCTCTCTAGCGCCACCTTTTGACAAAAGTGGGGGGGTTAGTTTTATCTTGAGTCACCAAACTCGGTACATATATTGTTCTCTTCGAGCCGGACAACTTTCTAATTTACAGTCATTAGCTCCGACCAACAGGAAGTCAGATATTTTGGTTTGAAGGTGAATATTTATGTAATTCAGGGTCTGAGTTTTTACGTTCTCCTCGTAGGCGATTTATTCAATCTCCACCAAACTCGGTCAACATGAAACAAAGATACGGAAGATGCTTAAATGCGAACGAATATTGGATATCTCAAACGGTGTTGCCATGGCGAGGGATTAAATAAGGACAAAAAAAGGGGAACAGTAATTGTCTCATATCTTGTAAAATAATATTTTGATTTAAATTAAATTAAGATTGTATGTTTGGTAATTGAACTTAGATTAATTTAAAATGACTGTACTATTTTTCAGATGAATATATATATATTTTATAAATATTTATTTGTATAATGTATTGTGCCCGTGTGTGCTGCCCTTCCCTCAATGAACACAAGATGGAAATGACATTAAAATTAATCTAGATTTAAATTACATCATGGGTGTGGCTTGTGGTGATAGTGGCACCAGTTGCTGCGGTAAATGTGGCATATTCGAGCGATTCTAAAATATTCTCCTGTTTAAATGCATATTGCCTGCCGTGCACAGTTAAGCTGATGCCACCGGCGTGGCGGTGCCACCGGCTTGGGCCCGTCATCGCTGCTCGCAGCTTTAATTATTATTATTTAGTTTTATTCGTTGTAAAACCATGGATAATTTTTGTAAGGGTATATATATATTTACTATGTATGTTTTCATAGCACTCAGCGGACACGTCTGTTTGAAGGACAGCATTGGGCAGGATGTGAAATAGTGTTTTGTCAATAAAAAAAGGGCTACTAATTATCTTTAGTTGCAGCACTATTTAAAAAAAAATTCAACTCCTTTTGTCCACTAAGCAACAACATTGGACCCCATTGACATTGACTCATTGTTTGGACAAAAAAACAAAACAAAAAAAAACATAACCCCACTGAGACGTGTTTCGAAATAGTGTGTTCCACAGAAGAAAGAAACTCATGTGGGCTGAAATAATTTTAACCACTTAGCAATATCAACAACCTTGGATTGTCGCAACTCCTATAAATGTTAGCAGTTGTCATGTAGTGTCAGGCTAGCATCGTGATATTAAATGCTTGACACAGCCTTATCTTATGGAACACAGTTGTTTCATACAGTTGACCTTTCGAAAGACACGGTACCAAATGACTTTTTACGGATCTTACCGTAATGTAAAATGTGACATTTGAACCACGTTTGAAATTCTGGGTCAGCACTCAGTCCATTGTGTGCGTTTCGCCTCAAATGCACTGGAGCAAAGAACCTTCAACCATGGTATTCTAGAAGGAAAAATATAACTGTGCTTGTAGCCTGGGACCATGACATTTTCCGAGAGTGTGTAATGAGCTCATTACAGCTCTGAGACTTGAAGGAACACAAGCACTGGAGTCTGGGACATCTGCGTAACCTTGAAGTCCTCAAATGAGGTGAGCCGAGAAAGAAGCTGTCACAGCGCTCCAGTTTCTCGTTGTGGTTCTACCTCTCGGCATCTGACATATTTCCCTACAAAGCGGATATTGTATTTGGCCTGTAACTGAGTCATCTCTTCTTCTGACAAATTACAAGGATGAAAGTTTCAACTGCCATTCATTAAGACAAAGTTCTGAAGCAAGACAAAGAGAGAGAGAGAGAGAGAGAGAGAGAGAGAGAGAGAGAGGAATACCAGAGGATTTGTGTTGTAGATGTGTTTTCTGTCAGCCATCATTGTCGAGAAACACTGTCAGGTTTTAAAATTAGCACGGCGGCAGCTTGCGAGGTTCTCCTGCTGCCATAAAAAGAAAGATGACTTGTTTTTCTGAGAAATACACTTGTAAGTGATGAGGATTTTACCTTATGAAAGATGCCACTGGGAGGGTGAAGTCACACCATTTCCAAAGAAGCTGTGGAGCTGTGAAAACGAAGTCTCCTGACAGCTGCTCCAAACTTTCTGAATGTACTGAATCAGATGATTCAGCATCTGGTGTGTGGCTCCTACATAAATCGCCACCATGATAATGTTTGCAAGAAAAATATGTAAACTGCTTGCAGAATCTGTTAAAATGTGAATAAACTAAATAAAAAAGATGCATGTTTTTTTTTATTTAGTACTGTCCAGAATAAGATATTTTACATAAAACATGTTTACATATAGTCCACAAGACAAAAAAATAGCTGAATTTATTAAAATCACCCCATTCAAAATGTACACTTGATTCTTAATACTGTGTCGTTACCTGGATGATCCACCCCTTATGTGGATCATCTTACGAGTCCCGAGGTGGACGTGGCAGAGCGGCCAGTACCGGGTCCCAGTGACTCCTTACTGCCGCCAAACTTTCAGCCCGTGGTCCGACGCTTCGTTTCTCCGGGCTGGGTGCCCTTAGAACAAGTGTCCAGGTATGCTGTGGTCTTCACGGATGCCTCATCCACGGGCTGGGGGGCCACATACAACGGGTATGCAGTCTCGGGTTTTTGGACAGGACCCGAGCTGCATTGGCATTTCAATTGCCTACAGTTTCTGGTGGTACGTCTTGCCCTGGCCCGGCTCAAGAAGCCGCTTCAGGGCAAACACGTACTGGTCCATACGGACAGCACTGCGGCCGTTGCGTACATCAACCGACAGGGTGATCTACGCTCCCGTTGCATGCTCCGGCTTGCCCACCATCTGCTCCTGTGGAGTCAGAAGCATCTGTGGTTGCTTCGGGCCATTCGCATCCCTGGTGTGCTGAACCAGACAGCCGACGAGCTCTCTCGTCAGTCCACACTTCCAGGAGAGTGGCGACTCCACCCCCGGAGCGTCCAGCTGATATGGGACCTTTTCGGAGCCGCGCAGGTAGACCTGTTCGCCTCTCCGGACTCGACCCATTGCCAGTTGTACTGTTCCCTGACCGAGGGCACCCTCGACACGGATGCACTGGCGCACAGCTGGCCCCGGGACCTATGCAAATATGCGTTTCCCCCAGTGAGCCTTCTAGCACAGACACTGTGCAAGGTCAGGGAGGACGAGGAGCAGGTCTTGCTAGTTGCGCCCTACTGGCCCAACCGGACCTGGTTCTCCGAACTCACACTCCTCTTCGACAGCCCCTCCCTGGCCGATTCCCCTGAGGAAGAACCTTCTTTTTCAGGGACGGGGCACCTTCTGGCACCCGCGTCCAGACCTCTGGAAACTCCATGTCTGGTCCCTGGATGGGACGCAGAGGTTCTAGGTGGCCTGCCACGAGCAGTGGTGGACACCATCACTTCAGCCCCTCTACGAGGCGCCTCTATGCTCTGAAGTGGAACGTGTTCGTTGACTGGTGTTCTTCCCGCCGTGAAGACCCCCAAAGGTGTTTGATTAACGTTTTGCTTTCCTTCCTGCAGGATGGGCTGGAGCGAAGGCTCTCTCCCTCCACTCTCAAAGTGTACGTTGCAGCGATAGCGGCGTATCACGATGCAGTGGGAAGCACGACTTGATCGTCAGGTTCCTTAGAGGTGCGAGGAGACTAAATGCTCCTCGTTCATCCTCGGTACCCTCTTGGGATTTAGCCCTGGTGCTCAGAGCACTTCAGGGTCCTCCATTCGAGCCTTTGCAGTCTGTAGAGCTAAACATGCTGTCCATGAAGACAGTGCTCCTGATTGCATTGGCCTCAATCAAGAGGGTAGGGGACCTGCATGCACTTTCGGTCAACGAATCGTGCCTAGAATTCGGACCGGCTGATTCTCACGTCATCCTGAGACCCCGGCCTGGATACGTGCCCAAGGTTCCTACCACTCACTTTCGGGACCAGGTAGTGAACCTGCAAGCACTGCCCTCGGAGGAGGCAGACCCAGCCCTGGCTTTATGTCCCGTCCGCGCTCTTCGCGCTTACATCGACCGGACTCAAAGCTTTAGGACCTCAGAGCAGCTCTTCGTCTGTTACGGAGGCCAGCAGAAGGGAAAGGCTGTCTCCAAGCAGAGGTTAGCCCACTGGATAGTGGATGCTATCGTCTTAGCGTACCAATCACAAGACGTGCCTTGCCCGTTCGGGTTGCGAGCGCACTCCACAAGGAGTGTAGCTTCCTCCTGGGCGTTGGCTGAAGGCGCCTCGCTGACAGACATTTGTAGAGCTGCGGGCTGGGCGACACTTAACATGTTCGCTAGATTCTATAGCCTCCGTGTGGAGCCGGTTTCTTCCCGTGTACTCGCCTCCAACGGCCGGTAGACGTGAAGTAACCGTTCCTGTGTCGGCTTGCAACGCCACTCCCGCCTCTGGCCGGATACGTGCGTTTATCTTCTCCAGTTGTGTTCCCCAGAAATAGTGAACCCTGTCGAGCTCCTCCGTCACCCCTTCGGTGGCAGACGTTGCGGCCGTCTGACGTCAGGCCTGCACCCGTAAGCTTGTGGAACGTGTGTGTAGGCTGGGTTCCATATGTGTTGGTTCCCTCACGGCAACCCCATATGTGTTTCTCCACGGTACCAGCTACCCTACTCGGCTAGCCCTGTGTCTTTCCCTTGACAGAGCCAGCTCTGTCGTCTCCGGGTGTGTTCTTTACCCCCTGGAACCAGGTTGGATCCACCCCAGAGACTGCCATATGTTGCACTACCCTGCTGGGTTAGTCCTTATGAGTATTCTCCACCTCTTCTCCTTCGGAGGACGTGGCTCCGCAGCGGTCCATCTCCCTGAGACGGGCACGCTTCCCAGCGTTGTCCAGTAGTCACACTGAGTGGGTCTTGCAGGAACAGCAGTGACTGACCTTCCCTGCCGGGAGCCCTGACTCCCACTCCAACATAGGAGTGGACCAGCGAGCTCAGGCAGGGCGCTGGAAGGGCCAGCATCCCTAGCGTGTTGGTAGGGATCCCAATTCGTCGGTCAGTTCCGACGTACGTCGAACGTGACCGACTGAAAGGGAACATCTCGGTTACGTATGTAACCCTCGTTCCCTGAAGGAGGGAACAGAGACGTCCCGTCGCCAGGTGCTGTGCTTCCACTGAAGGGCCGAGTCACTTCTTCGGCTCCTCAGTTGGAAAAGCAATATGCGGTACTCCACTTCCGTATTTATACCCGTGGGGCGGTGCGTGGACCACATGCCAATATAATTGGCTCGTTTCTAATACACTCGAAGTAGGTTGGTCTCTGAAGACAGATCCTAATTCGTCGGTCAGTTCCGACGTACGTCTCCGTTCCCTTCTTCAGGGAACGAGGGTTACATATGTAACCGAGGCGTTTTCCAGCATCTTTTGCATATTTAAACCCTTTCCAGCAGTGACTGTGATTTTGAGATCCATCTTTTCACACTGAGGACAATTGAGGGACTGTTAAAAAAGGTTCAAACATTCACTGATGCTACAGAAGGAAACACGATGCTTTTAAGAGCTAGGTTTTTTTGTTCTATTCTGGATAAAAAATATCATGCATTGTGTATGATCCCTCTTATTTAGTTAAAATTATTCACATTTTTATTCACAAACGGTTCACATACTTTTTCTTGCAACTGTATTTTCCTATTTTATGTTTATTTATTCTTCTTTCAATTCTGTATGTTGGTTGCCCCACATTATTTTGATTTGGTGTACAAAAGTTCAACTATTTATAATATTTTAATAAGAAACTGCCCAGATATTTTGTTAACGATTTCCTTTCAAGAGTTTCCAACTTTTTAATGATTCTATTTTTATTTATGATATCAGGACAGTTGTACCACCTTGACATTATTGACCTCCAAAAATATCAAACTGAATTTTAATTCAAAAGTTAAAGGCCCGCTGAAGTGCCTTGAAATACGCAGCATTGTTATGTTTTGACGTAATTTCTATTGAAACAGGAAGACAGGGTAGGACATATCGAACAGCTCCCATTTTTTAAATAGCCAATAGAGCTCCGGAGGTTGACACGCAGCCTAAACTCCGCCATTTTGATCTGTTTAAAAACAGACCTGATGTGCGCCAGGATGCCAAAACAGGCGGGGGAAAGCAAAGAGGAAATCAATTTATCGTAGTAAGTTGTTGAAATGCTGTGAATTTCAGTTTATTCTTCATTCGTAACTATTTTTGCCTCACGTAACTAATGATAAAAATAAGTTCCCATTAAATACGATACTTAATCATGAAAAACATAAGTGCTTTTATATATAAATAACATTCAGAAACTGTAGGCTATCTGAAACTAAATTAAGAATCAATAAATAAATACTGAAACAAAAACATAAGAAATGGCATTTATTGATTATGACTGATTTTATTTATTTGAAACAAAATTAAGGATCAATAAATAAATACTAAAACAAAAAAATAAGAAATGGCATTTATTGATTATGACTGATTTTATTCATTTGAAACGAAATTAAGGGTCAATAAATAAATAATGAAACAAAAAAATAAGAAATGGCATTTATTGATTGACACAACACGGACCGGTGGGACAGATGACCACAGCGGCGCGCTGTTTTGTACGGGTTCATGTTAACCGCTAACATATAACGTTAATCTATTCACATGTTTTCTCTCTTAAAATGTAAGCGTGTGTATATGTCAGACTCAGCATTATCATATACGTGTAAAGAATTGAAGTCTGTCATGTAAAACAAGATTGTATTGATGCAGTTCAGCCTGCTATTCTATCTGTTAATGTTACTCCTGATCGGAGGCTTCCGTAAATATTTAGTTTATACGTAGATTTAGGCTTCAACTAAGTTTAATGGTGCCACGCAAAAATATTTAGTAGTGCATAAGTTGTAACTTAGAGCCCATTTATGTCAAAACTAGGCTAGTTGTAACTTGTGCACAGCTGGTGCAACAGGTGTCCTGACAGGAAAGCTATCTGTTCCTTTATCGATACACGTGAAAAGCACCCCGGGGGCATTATAGGGATCTTTTATGTTTAATCCATTAAAGTTCCCTTGGCATGGATTTTTTATTTTATTTTATAATTGTAGTTACTAGCATATACTTCACGTTATTAGTTTATTTCTAGTCGGAGGGGCTGTTTGTCACTCATGTCAGAAAGTTATTAACTTTAGTAAATTATGGATCAGCGCTGACTTGAGACGCGAACCGTATAGAACGATTCAGTCCGATTTGGTGAACTGGTTCGACCGGTTCACTAAAAAGAACTGGTTCAAAAGAATGAAATAATTTGCGAACCGGACATCACGGACTAGAGACGGAGCGATTGCCAACAAAGTTATATTGTAACTAACTACTGAGTTGTGAGAGCGCTGTCAGCGTGAGTCAGTCATGCCAAGTCCGTCTTCATCCTTATTCTACCATATTTGTAACACATGTAATGTACCATTACAGCTGTCGAGATGAACAAGTTACGAGTAAGTGTTGATTATAGCATTAGTTTTAGATATTTTCCTATCATATGAAAGGCGTCAGTGACGCGCGTTGAGAACACAGGGCAAACAAGAACACAACAGCAGTAATCGAATGTAATCCAGTTTATTGTGGTGATAGCTGGCTAGCCCCTCTTCTGCTTAATCTCGCGCCGTGTAAGGCGCCTCTGCTGTGGGCCAGATGCAGTACTGGGGGTCGGTGATGTTGAAGGCCGACCGGTCAGTGCAGCCCGAGCTTCGGCGTGTGTGAAGTTTATCTCTAAAGATGTGGCTTTGCCAATGTTGAGCAGAACTGACTGTATGCACATTTTAGAACAGATAGACGCGACGAGGATGTACAAAAACACTGACTCACAAGATAGAAAACACAAAAACACCATTCTGTTGGAAGAGAGTTAAGCCGCAGCGTGTGCACGAATAATAAAGTTCTGTGTGAACTTGAATAATTAGCTACACATCAGAAATCACTGATCACAGATCAGAAGGAACTGAAAAAAGACTTCTGTTTTCATTTGTACATCCAAACACTGAGAAACTGCCAGCATTCACTCGTTCACAAGTAGGGATGCACCGATATGAACATTTTGGCCGATACCGATAACCGATAATTCTTAATATTTGAAAGCCGATAACCGATATATTGGCCGATAAATCTAAATACAAATTTTAATAAACTCTGAGAGCCTGATTACAAAAACAAAAGGCTCACCATTAAAAGCCATGTCCCAAACACTTCAACATAAATCAAACCTATACACTACAGTAGCCTATTTGAACCAGTGGGAGATTCCTTACCTTTTCAAATTAATTTTACACTCCTATGGCCAAATTTTTTTTTTTTAACACTTTACAATAAGGTTTAATTTTTGTTAGTATTAGTTAACCAACAATGAATGAACAATACTTAAACAGGATTTATTAATTTTAGTTCATGTTAATCTCAACATATTCAGACCCAAAGTTGTGTCTTTTAACATTAGGTATGAACTGTGAATGGACTGTTACAAAACACAAACATTTTATTACTAAAAGAAACAAAGGTTATTGCTCTCTGTTTGTTCAGTTAATGCATTAATAAAATGAGACCTTATTCTTAAAATGTTACCAAAAATTATATTGTCTAAAAAATAAAAATAATATACCTAAATAATGCAAACAAGTAATTGAACAGCATTACTTAGGCTGCATAATAAAGAATCAGAATGCAAGTGCATGAAATAACCTCCGCACAGACGATAAAGAAATGGTTTTAATCAAACCATATTGTTGATGGAAATGATACGAGAACAATAAAAGTGCTAATTATAAAAAAATAATGCTTCTGTGTTTTTGAAAAAAAAAATATGTTTAATATTACAGTAATAGTAAACATCTGTAATATTAGTCTAGTCTATTAGGAATAATGTTGCTGTTTGAGAGCGCGCTGAAGCTGGAGAGAATGAACGAACAACCATAAACTGAAGCACTTAGAAGTTTAATTAACAACTAAACGCATCATATATGAGAACAATCAGATATTTATACAAAATAAATATAATATTACAACTTATATTAGCACAAAATCACGCATAGGTGAAGGGTTATAACTCCTGTGGATGCTCTTCCCCTGTTTGAGAGCGTGCTGAAACTTAAGATGATCACCGGTAGTGAAGCACTGCGGGTTATTGACTTAACAAAACACATCCTATATGACTTTAATCATATGTTTATACTACAAAAACGTAATATTACGACTTACATATGCTTAAAATGACGCGAATGCACAAGCGAACTTGACTGTGCTGGTCAGAATGCGTTGTTGACGCTTCCCACATCAGCGCGCTGAAAAACAACTAAACCCAGAGAATTCACTACGTTTTATAACAGAAATATTCTCATTGCAGTGTTATGTATAGGACAGTCCCAGTAGTTATTAATGCTGTGCATTTCTGTTTGAAATGCGCGCGCCGGTACAATGAAGTGCTTTACTGCATCGTTAATTAACTCAACCAAACGCATCCTATATGGGATTATATACACAAAATAATAAATATAATATTACAACTTACAATGGCACAAAAGGCTGTGAATGCACAAGCAAACTTGACTGTGCTCG
The DNA here is from genome assembly GCF_949357685.1 of Gobio gobio. Lineage (NCBI taxonomy): Eukaryota > Metazoa > Chordata > Actinopteri > Cypriniformes > Gobionidae > Gobio > Gobio gobio. The sequence continues at coordinate 21,374,045 of NC_137120.1, forward strand.
TCATGAAGGTGTAACTCCGTGGGCGCGCGCTGAAGCTAAAGACCGGTACAATGAAGTGCTTTACTGCATCGTTTATTAACTCAACCAAACGCATCCTATATGATATTACATACACAGAATAATAATACATATAATATTACAACTTACAATGGCACAAAAGGCTGTGAATGCACAAGCGAAATTGACTGTGCTCGTCATGAAGGTGTAACTCCGTTGGCGCGCTCTTCCCTCAACAAACGCGCTGAAACACAACGCTCTTTTACAGCCTATTCTATTCTCATTATCATTTTATGTAGATTATAGAAGACTTGCGCTGCACATGTTGCACATAACTGTATTTTCATTTTCGAAGTGATTCCAAACATATTTAGAGCAATTCAAACCCATCATGGTGGACAGCGCGTCCGTCTCAGCTGAAGGAAATAATACATTATCTATCGGCTTGACTATATCGGTCAAATTTTCTTATTGGACCGATAACGATAACATCAAAAATAATCATTTATCGGCCGATAACGATATGTTGCCGATATATCGTGCATCCCTATTCACAAGTCATGATCTCTCGAGGACAAAATGGCGCTCGCATCGGCGTGCCAAATTCTCTGGGCGGAGGAAAGGGAGGTAACCTTTCCTGGTATGATGTCATAACAGGACAATTCCAGATCAGCTCGTCTGAGCTGTCATTTTCTCAAAGGCAGAGAGAGACAGCCAGAACTTCAAGAATTTCAAGCCAATTGGGGACAATATTCAGGCTAGGGGAACTCATATTAATGTTGAAAAACCTCATAAAATGAAAATTTCATGCCATGGGACCTTTAAGTTTTGCTATGTAAAAGTCTATGTCTTTTGAATTAAAGTGCTAAGTGAACTCCGTTGGCTTGAAACTCATGCTGGCGCCGGCTGTTCCTGCCTGCCAAAATGGCGTCGTAAACCGAATAGGTCACGTGACCTCCGGAGCTCTACAGCATTTACTTTATATCACAGCTCGGCCAGAGCCATTGAGCTCAGTAAAGCCGCTGTTTTTCTAACCATTTCTCCTTTTAATCTTCTCCATATTGCCTTAAAATATAGCATTCTGTGCAGAATTCAAATGCGTCAGATACGTTTTGTGTTCTGTGCCAACTCGCACATATAATCCGCACTGTGCTATGGTGATTCACCATATATATTCACTATGTGCCATTCACCATGTAGAAAATAGTAAATGTGTGAACAAGTGTGACCAATTTCAGCTGCAGCTTCAGTCTATTTATAATGTAGGGGGCGATACTAGATTCTAGAGAGTATTTGATTGGACAGATAATATGAGAAGCTGAAATGCAGAGTAATGTCATCAACATTATTGCTCCATATTGGCGGAAGTTAGAGACTGTAAGTTTTGAACACTTATATCTTCTAAATGTGAATTTTGTCATTGTTTTGGAGAACACTAGCTATAAAATTAAGGCTAACATATTCAGGCTAAAAGCCAAAAAACTTCCATTTTGATTCAATGGTGACTTTAAAAAAAAATGCTCATCATAGATGTAATTTCTGTTTAAGTCATTTAAAATTTTGGACATTTATTGGAACATTTTGGAATTTAACCTCCAGGATTGTGTAATAGCCTACCATTTACATGAGCTAGTTTGTGTGATTTGCTAAGACAGGCATCACTATTATTATGGCTCATATTATTGTTTGTCCACATTCCTAACCCTGAGTATGAGCAGTAGTGATGCTTTTCTTAGCAAACCCCACTAATTAACCCAGATTTCATGAGCTTGCACATTGTAACAACAGCCTGGATTGTGCCTCGTCTGTTTTGTCAGCAACACTGACTAATTGTGTCTGTGTACAAGGGCAGAAATCTCCTGATCTCTCCAGCCATGCTAGAGATTTCATTATTAGCTGATGTTCATATTCTGAGTTCTGCTGTGGATAATGAGCTAGAAAGGAGAACATATCACATATCTCGAGGCGTTATAGTGGAGTTGTTTACAAGGAAACCCAATCGATGGTCTCTTTTTATCTTTGCAGATTTTGCTGCCTATGACCAGGATTGACCAACAGCATTACAGTGAGAATGCGGACGTTAGGAGATTTTACTTTTGAAGTGTGTTGTTAGGTAGATGCAGCAGTGCTGTGCACTGCTCCCTAAGCAGGAGACGTAACAGTGGAGAAGGCCATTGAAATTCTGCCGGAGGGAGTTGAGCTCTGAAAACACGCAGTACTTCTTATGCAAGGAAGGAGAAACGGAGGAGGGGAAACAAATACTGGTGCTAGCAGAGGAAAACAAAGAGAGGTTTATTGTGAAATGTATAATCCAAACATATTCTGGTGTGAAGATGGAGTAGAAATGGCAGCTTTTAGATCATTTATAAGCTATCAGATGTGTGTGTCCATTCTCAGATGTCAGGGGTGTGTGGTAAAATCCAAAAATATGTAATGTATATCGCATATCTATATTGCATGGTACTGTACATGCCATCATATATAAATTATATCTATTGAATTTAAATCTATGGATTTGTTTCTGAAGGACAACAGTAGTATGGATGTGCCCCAAGCTTAATCGGAAATGCATAGATAGTGGCTTCAAAACGAATAGCAAATTCTACTGAATAATAGCCTAGAAACAATATTCTGAAGATATGGTCATTCCCTCGTGTTTGCAGGATAACAGTTAAGCCAGGGGATTGCATAGCACGATATTATAGATAAACCTCTTAAATCACTACGCAATAGTAATGAGGGTAAACTTAATTAATAAAATTTGCGCAAATCTAATAGATGTGTTGCTGTATCCGTGTCTCTCAGAATCAGAACTTGGCAAGAGTAATTTAAATGGAAATACTGTTACATTTTTTCGTGGTCTAAGTTTGGTTTGTATGGCGATCTGGTTTTAATGATCAGTTTTCTGTGTTCAGTTCATGTTTCCTTTTGTCTTTGTTCGCCAGTTAACATGGTTTTTGTGTCACACCTGTGTCTGGTTAATTACCTCGTTTAGTTCCTAGAGTGTTTATAGCCCTGTTTCTTTCAGTCTTGGTCAGTGCATGAAGCCGGTTTCAGTTGCTACCCAGGTAAGTTTGAGTTTAGTTCGCGCAAACTCTGTTTTTTGGGGCTCAAGAAGGTGGATTGGTTTTTAGTGGGTTTCATCGCCGTGGTAACTTGCGCTACACGGCTAACCTGCTCCGGAGCAGGTTTTAGTCTGGGTTAGAGATTGCAGACCAAAACTGGACCAATCATCTGTGAATAAAGTAACATGTATCTGATGCATTAAAGCAACTCCCCCATTATCTCTCGCTCCAAATTAAAGCAGTTAAATGTTTTTATATTTTCATTATGATCTCTTAATCTTCAACAGAATCTCTCGTGAGATTGGCTGGTTGACACACGTATCACACTTTCAGGTGAAGACACTTCAGAGTTAATCGCAACTTTGACAGAGAACGTTTATACAGAATGTTGAGAGCCTGTTGAACCTGATTTAAACCAGGTTGGATTATGGATTTATCAACATTAAACCTACTCTGAAACTCAGAGTTCGTTCAACTTGCTTCAAGCAACAAGCCTCTGATCTCGTCTATGTTAATGTGCTTGTTCTGTTTATCATGGTTTTGTTTTCCTGATATCCTGAAGAAGTGTAATTTTAAAAGAGTAGTTCACTTTAAAATGAAAATTACCCCATGATTTGGCGCTTCCAAGCTTTATAATGGCAGTGATGGGGTCCATTGAATTTAAAGCTCAAAGCACATCCTGTCAGCAACTGTGAGGAAAAGAATGCAAAAGATCTGATAAAAGTAACAGTTTATTAGAATTAATGTTCAACAAGTGTAGATTGTGCAGGTCTTCCAAGGAGGCTGTAGATGGGTAGCTTGGTAACGCAGGAACGCAATGGGCAAAGGCAATCCGTGAAGATCCAGTGACACTCCAGAAATCGGGAAACGTGGCTCAGAACACCCAAGAAATGCTGAAGACCAAAGAGAGTACAGACAAGCACCCGATGTTGTCACAGGAGAACCTGAAACGATCTGACAAACAGGACAGATTTACACAGACATTAAATAGTGCGCTACATGAGACAGCCAGCGCTGATCAGCTAATCAGCCGCAATAATGAATAACACACACACATGCACGAACACACAGAGCAAGGGTGAGTCAGTGGCCATGAACCGTGACACATTCATCCATCATAAACATATTCCACACGGGGTTAATAAAGGCCTTTTGAAGCAAATCGATGGGGTTTTGTAATAAAACTATCCATATTTAAACTTTATGAAGTAAAATATCCATATTTAAACTTTATGAAGTAAAATATCCATATTTAAACTTTATAAAGTAAAATATCTAGCTTCCGCCAGATCGCCTTCCGTATTCAACTTACACAACTCAACGCTTGCGCATTTTTATATGGCGCACCAGTTATGCTTTTTTCGTAAGTTGAATATGAAAGGCGGTCTGGCGGAAGCTAGATATTTTTACTTTATAAAGTTTGAATATGGATATTTCTCTTACAAAACCCCATCAATTCACTTCACAATGCCTTCATTAACCCCCCCGGAGCCACGTGGAGAACTTTTTTTAATGGATGGATGTGCTTTTTTGGGCTTCAAAGTTTGGGCTGCCATTATAAAGCTTGGAACAGCCAGGACATTTTTAATAACTCCGATTGTGCTCGTCTGAAAGAAGAAAGTCATATACACCTAGGATGGCTTGAGGGTGAGTAAATTATGGGATCATTTTAATTGTTGGGTGAACTATCCCTTTAAGGTTTACATGCTAATTTCAAACTAAGTTCAAGATAATCTTTTTATTACTACTGAAGTTTCAAATGATTATTAAACAGCAAGCACTATCTATCCAAAAGCGGCAGCTAGGGTTGGGTACCGAAACCTATATAACCGGTATGTAACAGACCGAATCAGAACGCAGATTTAGGTGCCTTGTTTCGGTGCCACTTAAATTCAAACGTGCTTTCGCGCTTTGGCTGGCGCCGAGCCAGAGACAGACATGCTCAGCACTCGTCATATATCACAACTATTCAGTGTTTTCAACCACATCATGTTTATTTTAGGTTTTCAGACATTTAAATGCTCATAATTACTAGCAAAAAATACACACTGATGTCTATGGAAGCAGCAATAACACTCCTTTCAGACAGTTATAATTTGACTACGTGTTTATCAGATTTACACATTATATGGTAACTATATAGTTAAGTTTACTCTATTCTTCTCCCAGTCCAGTGGTCACTTACTTTCTAGTATTTCATGAGACGTGGATAAGTTAAGTGTTGTAAATCTGACAGATCCGATTCTCTGAGGCGCAAACTAACATGGCGCCACCCATCGCGCATTATAGATCAACTAACACACATTCACTCTCACATATTTGAAAATCAGAATATCAGATAGTTCATGATATAGTTAACAAGTTTGTGAATATTTTGAATAAAAAAGAAAAAACTAAATTAACCCGATACAGCTGAGCAGCCATACAGCGCTATTGTGGCAGCTGTGTGTCATGTGAGAAGCATGACTCGTCTCCATGGAAACAATAAGGCAATGCGTTCTAAAATATTTAACCAGAGAATATGGTCATATTTCTGCAAAATAAAGCTGAACCTTGAAGCTGGTTTGTAGCAGACCAAGAATACAGACGACTGCTGTTATTAATGTAACTGTTAGAGTTAAAATAGGGCTGTTGTAGTTGGGTTAGGTGGCTTAGGTCTGTGAAAGTAAATTGTGTTTTGTATTTATTTATATTTATATATTTAAGTATACATTAAACTTTTAATAAATGGTTCAATTTAAATAATAATAAAAAAATAATAAAAAAGCCATTATTTAATGTCATCCACCTCGTTTTATGGCTCTTTTTTTTTTAAAGTATCGGTTCAGGCACTGTTTAGACACCAGTACTGTTTTAAAAGTATCGGTTTGGCACTGGTATCGAGAAAAAAAACAAAAAACGATACCCAACCCTAGCGGCAGCCCTTCCAGCGCACACAAGTGTCCAAATTCGTTTTCATTCAAGTGGATTATGTTAGTGGTCTAATGTAGGGAATAGTTAATGAGGGTATAGGGGGTGATTTCGAACACAGCCTCAGTGTCCAAATTTGCTCACTTATTTTCATTCACTTATTCAGTGGACTATATTAGTGGAGGATAAGATCACTAGAAACTTCCAGGCAGGTGTGATGGAGCTAAATCCACATTAAAAGTGGCCACCCAGGAGCAGGATAAGACACTCATGGGATAACAAAACAACTAGGCATATCAACTTTGACAAACACTTCTCATAACTTTTATTGTTGACGTCAAAAGATCGTTCCTTAAACTACGTGCAAAGGTCGAATCCACATTTTCAAAAAATGGAAGCAAAACCAGTTAAGAACCTTCTTCTCAGAAGACTAATCACAGGTTGGAAGAGTTAGTTTATTACACCCGTTGACGTTATCCTAGCCATTTTTTCCCCCTCAGTACTACTTGACAGTGCTGGAATTTTACATCAATCCTGCACAGATCTCCCAGTCCCTTGAAATGACATTTCGGAGGCACATTTACATTCAGATGAGGCTCTACTTATTCGGCACATCAAGAGTTCAATATCCAGTTCTTGTGAAATTTATTGGCCGTCCTCTTACTAGATCAAATGCATGTAGCGTCTCAGACTGCTCGCTCTTTCCTCTTGCCAGACGTGGTGGCAAAATCCAAATCAAAGGGACCTCGCCGACCCCAAGGGGCCAAGAGTTTCATGCTCCACCTAATCATGCACTCATGTAAGCCTTTAATACGACCACTTCAGGCAGAATGCTAATGTTATCTTGTAAGTGATGCTATTTAGCATTAGTACAAACAAACTGGAGCCAAAAACAGAGCACTGCGATCGGTAACAAATTGAATGTACAAAGTACAAACTGTTTGACGGTTACACATGAGGGGCGAACAAACGTATTGTTAATCAACAAAGCTAAAAAAAAAAAAAAATGCTAACATTACTTATCTACTGCTTAGTGTTTTTCTGTTAGCTCTCTTGTTTGTGGAGCTCGGTTCATTAGTTTAATGATGGCTACACAGATGGCGACTTCACCCCTGGGGGTCAGAGCATGTTCTTTTCTCAGCCAGTGACCTGGCATTGAGGACCAAGCCCCCAGCCATCAGAACTAGAACGCATTATCACCAATGACTTGTACATACAGTTTGATTGGTCACACATTAACCAATAATACACCATGCTAACCTCTTTGTTTTAGTTTAGCTAGTTTTAGAAGGTAGCTAGGTTTTTTTTTTTTTTTTTTAATCATGTTTTATGATTAAGATGTTTTATAGTTAGTTTGAGCATTGTCTCTCATTAAGTTGGCCTTGGGAGAATTTAATGAGAAATGTTTTTTATAATTTTGAAATGTCTGATATTTGACTGCAGTCTGATTGTATTTTAGTATTTTTTCATTTTTGAGTTTGAATTTGAGACTTTTTTATCGGCATGTTTTGAATTTTTTTTTTTTTTTGCAAAATGTAAACCATTATGTGTAGGGTTGGGTACCAAAATGGTACCTATATAACCGGTATGTAACTGGACTGAATCGGAATGCAGATTTTTCCAGTGCCTCATTTCAGTGCCACTTTCAAATGTGCTTTCCCTAGGGTTGGGTTCCGAACTTTGTACTTTTAAGGGGACCGACCGAATTATGTCGGTACAACCGAGTACGATTCACATTAAATCAATCAGTGCCAAATTTCCGTATCTGAGAACGCATCTGGTGATATAGATTAGTATCTGTGAATATTAAACCACAAAAAGACTATTTAAATATGAATCCTGCATGTCCTGCATGTCTCTGTGTGAATGAATGGAGCAGACACGCGGTTTAATTTACCTCACACACACACTAAATCACGCATGCCGGTCGCGTGTTTCCATCTCTACCATCTCATTCGAGGACCGAGTCGCTCTGAGTGTCAATTCATGAGCATTTTACCATTTAATTTGGGAAAAATTTACAGAAACTCAAAGGTCTTCATGGCAACCCGTCAAAATAAAACTTTGGTTTAACTTGATAAATATTACTGTTGTGCCGTAGAATTTAGTTACGTCTCAATGTAATAATAATACTAACACTGATGTAATAATACATTATCAAAACTGTATTTTTTAAGTAATACATAAAAAAATATTCTTCCATATTTTAATTTTAACAGTATAACTTAGTCAGCCAGCAGGGGGTGCTCACCCTGTGGTCTGTGTGGGTCCAGTATAGTGATAGGGACACTATACTGTAATAAGCACCGTCCTTCGGATGAGATGTTAAACCGAGGTCCTGACTCTCTGTGGTCATTAAAAATCCCAGGATGTCCTTCGATAAAGAGTAGGGGTGTAACCCCGGCAACCTGGCCAAATTTGCCCATTGGCCCCTGTCCATCAGGGCCTCCTAATCATCCCCATATATATATAAATATATACACGATTGGCTTCATCACTCTGTCTCCTCTCCACCAATCAGCTGGTGTGTGGTGGGCGTTCTGGCGCAATATGGCTGCCGTCGCATCATCCAGGTGGATGCTGCACCTTGGTGGTGGTTGAGGAGATTCCCCTCTTCTATGTAAAGTGCTTTGAGTGCCTAGAAAAGCACTATATAAATGCAACAAATTAATTATAACGCTCAGTTGTGCAGGGCCCTTTGTTGAACAAAGTTTGTTTAATTAAATTAAAAGATAAAATAAATTATGTTTTATGTCTTCATTTGATTACCAGAAAATACACAAAACAGAATTTGTGCAAAATCTTTTCATAGAAATTAAATGGAAATTTTTTTTTTTTTTTTTAAATATGGATATATTAATATGGGTTTTTATGAATTCAATTAAGTAGCTAGGAGCCTACTATTTACTGGTAAATATAGTATACAGACATCACAGACAATGGCAGACAAGGCAGCTCTGGCAGAATATCAAAAACCCTTCTATAAATTACTTAGTTTCTTTAGAGTTATTGATGTACACATCCCTAAAGTACCGAAAAAAGGTACCCAACCCTAGCTTTTGCGCTATGGCTGCCGCTTAGCCAGAGAGATAGACACTTAGCGCTTGTCACATATCACAACTATTTTGTGTTTTCAACCACATGTTTATTTTAGGTTTCAGACATTTACAGTAAGTACTAGCAAGAAATACATAAAATGTAAATTAATGTAAAAATACACACACACACACACACACAAAATATTATACTTTGACTTTGTGTTTAATTCATATCAGATACAAGTTAGATAGTTAACTATAGTTTACTCTATTCTTCTCCCAGTTCACCAGTCACTTTCATGAATTTTGTGAGACGTGGATTAATTTACGTGATGTAAATCTGCCCATCACGCATTATAGATCAACTTACATGATCATTGTAAAGGGTTTTTAAATGACTAAACACATTCACTTACACATATTTGAAAATGGTAATATCAGATAGTTCATGACATAATTTACAAGTTTGTGAATATTTAGAAAAAAGAAAATAAAAGGGATACATCTGCCATACAGCACTATTGTGGCTGCGGTGTCACTTGAGAAGCATGATGCATCGCCATGGAAATAATAAGGCAATGCGTTCTAAAATATTTAGCCAGAGAAGGCAATATGGTCATATTTCTGCAAAAGAAATACTGAAACTTGAAGCTGTTTTGTAGCATACCAAGAATACTGCAACGTACTGCTCCGAGACTTAACAGATTGAGGATCCAAACGCAGCTTTATTAAAGGGTAATCCACACTCGCTGTCAACAAACAGGCAAGAAGTCATAACAGGTAATCAGTCCAAACAAGACAGGAGAGACAGGCAAACAGGTAATCCACGGAACAGGCAAGAAATCCAAAACCAGAGACAAGAAACCAGGGAAACCGCCCAGAAATGCAGTGATACAACTAACAAGACTTCGCAGTGAATGACAGAGTGAACATGGTAGATATAGGCAGAGGTAATGAGATAATGAGACACAGGTGCAAACAATGAGTGATGATTAGTCCGGGCAAAGGATTATGGGTAATGTAGTCTATGATAGAATAACAGTCCGGGTTGGAGTGCCCTCTGGTGGGGATCACGGGCACTCACACAGGTGAATTGTGACAAATACAGACTACTTCGCTTTTATTAGTACTGTAACTGTTATTTAGTGTTAAATTATTGTAGTTGGGTTAGGTGGCTTAGGTTTTACTGTGAATTTGTTATGTAAATTTGTTGTGTTTTGTATTTATTTATATATTTAAGTATACTTTAACCTTTTAATAAATTGTTCAATATTTTTTTTTCCCCCAATAAAAAGCCATTCTTTAAAGTCATCCACCATATTTTACTCAGCTCAGCAGGCTGAAGAAGACTATCTGGCAAAAATGTTGCCACTCTTAAGAGCTGAATATGCTTTTGAGGTTGTGGAATGGGTCTATGTTTTAACCGCTGCCAGAATTAATTCACTTGACTTACTAAAATGACTTGAGAGATCTGAAGAAGGTTCAGTCACTCACACTGTATGTGCCAGTTATAATGTATTATTGAAGTCAATATAGCATGTCATGAAGATTTTAGCAATTCATTTGGAAATGCATTTATTAAAGTTTACAGGAGGTGCATTCACCAGATGGTCTAAGGTGCAAAACATGAGGTTAAAGAGGTGGTTGGTTGAGTATTTAACCTTTGAGAACTACAAGTGAGTGGGTCAAACGCCCTAAATTTGTGTAATATACCATAGTGACCTAAATGCTGCAGTCCATTTGCTCAATCTAGTAACATTTTGCTGCACAACAATATAGCTGCACACGAACCAGGTTACTACGACTTTAAGGCTGAAACTACATGATAATGTGGATAAACTGAATCCAGCGCATCGGTAACTAGTACATCGGCATGCCTCGTAGCCCTAATGTTCCCCTCAGGGTCTGTTGGGAAGGGATTGTGTTTGTTTGTTTGTCTTATCTTCCTGTGCAACACCATTTCGGATTGCAGGCTGTGATGATCTTCTAAATGCGGCGCTATTATGAAATCATATCATGTCATCAATAACGTGTCGGTCTTGCCAGGGTGGCTGGCATTCGTGCCTTCAGATGGAATCAACAGATGCAGATAATGTTTATATTGTGCAGTATTCAGCTGTTTATTTATACTTTCATCCTCATTTTGTGGCAGTGGATGGGAATGGAGGGTCGAATAAACTACACCTCTGGGTACAAATTGCAAGAAAACCTGATTCTGCATTATGCCGCAAATAATGCAATGCCGGTTTATGTGGATATCATTAGGGCTTTACTTCTATGCTTCATAATGCATTCATATCCTTAGGTAAAATAGGTGGTTTATAGGCCAATACAATTTCATGCTAACTGACTTCATCAAAATAGCCTGAAGTGTTTTGAGCTTGTAGTAATACTGCTATATAACTATACCGATACTCAGAATTGAAGAATTGGCTGTCTTTCGATTCATGAATGTGGATTGGAATTGAACTTGCCAACTGCAGTTCAAAGGAAATGCAAGATAAATTATATATAATTTATATTTATTTATTAGTGCTGTCAATCAATAATAAAAAAAACGAATTAATCACGCTTTTTTTTCTGTAATTAATCTAGATTAATTGCACCTAACATTACAATTTAAATTTCACATTTAATCTCTAAATTAACGTAGAAACAACATAAAAACGGTTATTTTATATATTTGATCTTACATGTATGAAGTATACCGAAATTCAATAAAGTCAAACAGTTAAATACATAAATTATGAGTTAAATATAGATTAATCCTTATTAAAGCTACAAAAGTTCAGTCAAGAGCAGTGAGTGATTTCCTCTTTGTCTTTTGTTCTTTGATTAACATTAATGACAGATGGCACAGCTGCATGTTTATTAGGCTGCTGTCAGCTGTCACTTTAAGATCTGAAGCACATGACGCGTATTCGGATCTGACACACATCCGATGTCCTCACAACTCTTTGCGTTCATTTAACAGTTTTTAACTTATTTAAGTTATTCTTTCTGAAAACAGTAGTGATGGGTCGGTCATGAACAATTTGTTCATTTTGAACGGATCTTTAATATGACTTGGGAACTAGGGATGCACCGAATCCAGATTTTTGGTGTTCGGCCGAATACCGAATCCAGTGGTTAAGATTCGGCCGAATCCGAAACCGAATACCGAATCCTTCTCCCATCCTCAGTCCATTATCACAGTAAACACATTAACGAAGTAAACAACGTCCACAGCAGTGTTGGGATGCTTTATTGACCATTTAACCATTAACCGAAAGTAAGAACTTTGACTGATTAATACTACCAGTTAAACGGTTTAAATGTTTTTAACGCTTTTTTGTTTGTTTGTTTTTTGATGCATGGTTAAGAAAAATATACCTTTTTATAGCGTTATTTGTTCACTCACGGAGCACGTCGACGTGTTGGCTATGTGAAACTACAAACCAGATATATCTCGCAAAATGAAGCAATGGAAAAGCTTACTGTGTGGGACCATTTCAACAGAAAAATACAGCAGTAGTACAAGCTCCTGACTGGTGGAAAGCAAATGAACGGCGCTTCCAGAGGCTGGCCACTCTAGCGAGGCGTTATCTCTGTATTCCCAGGACACCAGTGCCATCTGAAGCCTTGTTTAAGGCTTTTAATAGTGTGGTTTTGGTCGAGGTTACTAAAGTGAACATTGTCGCGTATGTTCTTCTCGCCGCTGTTTCCTGATGGTTTATAGAAAAATTACCCCGAGCCATCCTCTGTCGTTTCAAAGAACAATACAACGGAGAGCGCAGGAGGCGCGCGTGCGCGCACTGTCAGCCGAGGCTCGTGCGCTGCGGAGACAGAAGGATTGAGGTTATTTTCTGCCGCGGGTTTAACTGTCAACAGGCTGCGCTACAGACTAACCCACATCACTTAGACATGTTACTTAAAAAACAAACAAAAAACATACAAGGTGTGGGTTGAGGTAGCCTAGGCCTTCTATTTTTATTTGACAAAAAAAAACTAAAAAAACTAAAACGAAGCTTCTTCAAAGCTTACAGATTCAGTGCATTTTCGTTTTGTCATCTTAATTTGATAATTATTTAAGTGAAAAATATTTAGTGTAGGTCTATGTATTTTATTATTTTTATTTATATTTTATCTGGTCTATATGCGGCTGTTTGCACGGTAAAATAAAATACATTTTGGCTGCTGTGTGTAGATTCCTTCATGCACAACTCGTATTCTATCGGATGTTTCATACGCAAATGTTTTAACAGCGGCTGTTGTTTAGGGTCCTTATCATCACGAGACAAATTGAATGTAGCTCGACTTGAATCGCCTTCTTTTGACTTAAAGTAGCACACTGCCACGTTTTCTGTTCATGAGTTTCATTTTCACTTTCAACGGCGGCATCATTACGTTCGACCAGCGGGGCGCGCATAGTGCAAGCCTAGGGTTCGGGTTTGGTGGAAAAAAATTCTGAGGTTCGCGGAAACCGAACCCCGTCAAAAAGCCCAATATTCGGCCAAATCCGAACCTGAATCCTGGATTCGGTGCATCCCTATTGGGAACAAACTGTCTTCACGCATTCCTTCATTTTGTGTTGACGGTGCATGCACAATATCCCATAGGTTCTGTACAGGAAACAGAATTCATTAGTTCACGTCTCGAGTCTTCGGGTTCGAGTTGTTCGTTCGCTCATCCCGTGATATCCCCATAGAGGCAATGCTGTCTGTACCGGAAAGAGAAATGATTAATTCACCTCTCGAGTCTTCGGGTCTGACTCTCATTAACCAGATTGGTTAATAATTTCCAAACTTCCTTACAGGATGTGTTTCTGGTCTCAAATTGTAGCTTTTATTTCTTGCAATTTGTATATTTTCCATAACGTGGTAATAATAAAGAGTAGTGCTTTAAACAAACTTTATCCATATGATGGGGAAATCACTTTCATAAAGCAAAATAAACAACATAGTTACGTGACAATAACAAGAATAACAACATAGTTACGTGATAAAAGATCGAACGACTTGAACCCGAGACTCGAGAGATGAACTAATCGAGTCGAAAAATTTTAACTTTGGCGTCAGTTCGCGCCACGTTAACCAATCAGGAGCCTGCTCGCTGCTGTCATGTGGTAAAGTGACGTGATGAGAAACCCTGCATAATTTAAAAATACTACTATTGTGTCACAAAATGTCATTTTAAGACTTTTTCAGGTTAGAATGTAGTTGTTTAAAGCTCAAATCTGTGGTTTATTCATAAAGAGAGTGCCTATTTAAAAAAAAAATCTTAAGTTTTTGGAATTGTGAGATCCAGGCGATCAGTGGGCACTCAGCGCTCATTAACCCCGGCGAGAGCAGCCTTTCCTCGGCTAGTCCTTCTGCCATCTACTGCTGGCTCTTATGTCATGTAGTGGTTCGTCTTGTGTGGATCTAACGGGCGATCTTTGGTGTCATGATTCTATAATTTGTTGTCTGCCAAATCGTTTTGACTGAGGGCAAAGAGAAGTTTCATAACTTTTTTTTTAAGCATATTTAAATATACATGCAGTGAAGATAATGTACGCGTTGCCTGGACCACATATGTGTGGCTATTAATGTTTAATATATATTTGTAATGAAAATTAAAAGAGGCAGAGTGGTGTTTTATGACATATTTCTCCTGGAGTGCCTTGAACGCGTGTCTATTTCTCTTCAAACGCTCAATTTATATGCGCGTCCAATTCGCTGTGGACGCGCGAATAGATTCAAAATGTTCAAGCATCCAACTAGACGCGGTAGACGCGATTTTGACGCTCTATTCGCGTTTGGTGTGAACGCAGCATGAGAGGCTCATTTTTCATATTAAAGACATAAACTTTAAGAAATTGATATCACAGATAAAAAGCTAATTTTTATGATAATATATATATATTTTTTACAATAAATCCTTAAGACATTTTCTAATGATTTTTAGTCACAGGCTGTCTGCATACAAACAGGTAACCCATAATTTGTTTGTAAAGTAAGTTTTCTGTAAAGTATAAATATTATTATTATTATTATTATTAAATTCTATTTAAAAAATGTAATAATGAAAATGTTATTGTAATAGTAATATTTCTTATTTTTATTTAGCAATAATAATAATAATAATTATTATTATTATTATTATTAGCCATATTAATATATAAACACAAAATGTTATATACACTTTTCATTTGTAAAAAAATAAAATAAAAATAATAATAATAAATCACATTTTAAATCGCAATCACAATTTTAACCAGAAAAATCGCAATTAGATATTTTCCCCAAATCGTGCAGCCCTAATTTGAATTATATTCTGCTGAAATAAACGAAAAGACTCGAAAAAAAGATTTGTTCATTTTGATGAACGAGATTCAAAAATCATAGTCAGTAAAATGATCCGAACTCCCATTACTAGAAAAACGTCAAACTCGTGGAGGCGTGCAGTGGGCGGAGCTAAAGAGTCACAAGTACACACACACGTGCACACACACACACACACACACACACACACACACACACAATACATCATGGTATTATCCCTGGATAACTTTCGATTCACTATACGTTCGTGTTTACATTATGCATTACGTGCCGATTGCCAACAAAACACAGACATTTGATGCAGTTTCACTCACTGCCTGCGGTTTCGACAAACAAACACACTTGCAGAACACACAGACACTCAGTTGCTGCTCCGGAAAAACAAACTGCATCCACTGTTTCCTTAACGCTGGGTTATTTGGGAATAACCAAAGAAATACTCATACGTCCAACTAGTTTTTTGAAATTTTGGCCATGTTTAGCATGAGAATCCAACTTTTTAACAGTGTAAATAAGTCAGAATGCATGAAATAGCATTAGACCTCCCCTCCCCCTCTTTAAGTTCCTGTTTTTCTTCTTATCTTATCACACCTGAATGGTTTAATAGCACTTGAATGAATGATAGAGTGATCATAAACTGTAGTAGCGTAGCCAAAGGAGGACATAAAAAAACTGATGCTGCTTTAAATATTTTTAACATGTTAAACTGAAAAAAAAATTGCATTCGTTAACACTAATTTTGACAGCCCTAATATTGTGATTAAAGTATAATTTCTGAATGGCTTACTTACCAGTACTAGTGATTAGCCACTGTGAAATTGCCAAGTAAGACATGTTCCTGGATCAAGATATTTAGATGATCCTGGAGCAATAGTCATAGTCCTAAACCTATCCTTACACATACATATTCCTAAAATCAGAGTTAAATGATAGGTGAATAACACTGATGTAGAAGCACCAATGCCTGGTTGTAAGCCTAAACTTGACATAAACTGTAAACTTATCCCTCAAATCTGATTGGTTGATTGGAATATTGTTCCAGGATCAACAAAGATTCAGATCCAGCAACATGTTGTATTTGGTGAAATCAGATTCACCCTAGTGCTATACAAGTATACTCATACTAGTACAAATTTTTTGATACGAGTATTATACAGATGTATACCACTGTGCTGATCTATTGTTGATTCCCCAACACAGAATACAGGATAAAACAGACCATTTATCTTCATGTACAGGTGCACTCCTTTTTGTTTGTCATGTACTGATTTTCATTTTGGAGTGTGATGGCATGCCGTGTTTTTCTTAAAATACATCGCTATGACTACAGTTTGTTCTCAGTGGTCAGTCTCGACAGCATCCTGAGCTCCTCATGGTTCAGTGATGGCAGAAGAATTCCTGGCAGGAATTTTCTCATTTCTCCCTGTCTCATGCTGCCACCTCTTTTTTCTTTATATCTCTCCATCATGTCAGTCATACATTTGAGGTTTTTGGTTCCAGTTAGAGAATTTGCTATAGGAAAAAAAAAAAAGCGGCTTTGGAGGTTTTTGCATAGCTAGCTTGAGTTAGTAGTATGTGTCTCGTGAATATTGATGCAGGCAGGCATCTCAGCAGTTTCTGGCTAACGACCACTGAATGTGTCATGTGGCTGTTGGCAGGAGGTTCCGGAATCATCTGGCATTGGATAGCCAAGCTTTATCATAGACGAGTTGCTTTGGAAACAATAATAGTGGGTTCTTTTATTAGAATAAGCAGCTAAATCTCACAAGAAACATGCAATTTTGTGTTTTGGAGTCCCCTTTGATACGTATAATACAATGTGAAAAGATGTAACTAGCAAATGTTACCTGTTTGTTAAACTGATTTAACCTATAAACATATTGGGGTTTTATAGATCAATGCATTTAGGTTGAATCAGAAAAAGGGCTGCACGATTAATCACAATAATTAACCGAAAATCACGCTTAACCCTCTGGGGTTCTTCATTTATGGGTCACACTCAGGACCTTCGGGTCAAAAATGACCCGGAGGGCGGGGTTAAGATAAAAACAGATTTGAGTAAAATCAATGAAATATATTTTTGTTCAATAATATTTTTTCTTTTCTTTTTTGGTGTTTTGAGATAATTTTATTATTCATAATTAATATCTATGCAATAATTATGACCCATTTTTTCCCATTGAATATAATAAAAAATGTATATCTATATATAATTTTTTTATTAAAGCTGTATTTCATTTTAGAGTCAAGCTTAGGCCTCATGAAAGCAATTTTTTAAATGAGATCGGTGCCATCCAGTGGACACATTGAGCATTTTTATCACGCAATAGCACATTTTTAGCACTATAGTGGATCTTGCGTTTTATAATTTTTTTTTTTTAAATCGTTGCTTCATCGGAATGGTCCGAAACTTGGTGACTTTATTGGTACTTGGTATATGAAAAAAATTGGGGACAGGATTTGAAAAGTCTAAGTGCTCGTAAAAAAAAATTGTCACACTCAGGACCTTCGGGTCAAAAATGACCCCCATGAACACCCAAAACAATTCTCCAATGTTATAGCGATTTCTGGAAGCTGTTTATGTCAGAGAGAATGTCACATGGTATCTTCTTCATGCGTGCTATATATGGACTACATGTGCACGGAGCGGCCTCCGGCTGCCAGTATGAAATGAAAACACAACAGATTGAAATAACACTTCCCTGTATAGAAATTTGACACAGACATATGCAAATATATCAATATTTCTCCTCATCTGCACACGTTTGAACTAAATGCCCTGAGGGATGTTGTTTTGTCGTGAGTCTTCATGAGGAGAATAGAGGAGTTTTTTATTAATGACATCAGCTGACGCTCATATTACAATCAAAGGTACCGACGCGGTTTTCATATTCATAACTCCTGACACATATTAACAAATTACGGTCACTATATGACTTTGAGAATAAAACAGAGGTAAAAAATGGAAGGTTGAGTCTTAGATCTTTTAAATGATATATAGTTTGTCAAGGTAATTACTTACATCGGACAGTAATTTTGAGCTAATTTAAACAAAGAAAGCTTCAGTGCGTCCTCCCGCAGGTTTTTGCGTTTAATATTCACAGATGCTTACAGAGTAAACTTTGCCTACTTACACACAGCGGGGGATCGTTGCTTCCAGAAATGAACAGTCATGGAGAATTATTCCAGGATTATTAAACGCGTCTCAAAACGATGTAGTTGAAGTAGGAATGCAGCACTTGATGTGTTTTTGAGCTGATGTGTGTGTGGGCGTCGAATTCGGAGCCTCAGTATTTGAATCTCAATAGAACGCGCGCTTCGTGGGCGTGGTCGCATTAGTGTATAATGAGCCGCTCAGGAACGACTAACATCTCTCTGCTTTCAACCAGATTACATAAACACAGAATATTTGTTTTTGATTTGGTTTACGGTGTTTAAAACCTGGCATTTCAGCGTTTCTTTAGACATACAGTGAGGAA
This sequence comes from Gobio gobio, assembly GCF_949357685.1. Lineage (NCBI taxonomy): Eukaryota > Metazoa > Chordata > Actinopteri > Cypriniformes > Gobionidae > Gobio > Gobio gobio. The sequence goes on from NC_137120.1 coordinate 21,392,836, forward strand.
AATAAGTATTTGAACACCCTGCTATTTTGCAAGTTCTCCCACTTAGAAATCATGGAGGGGTCTGAAATTGTCATCATAGGTGCATGTCCACTGTGAGAGACATAATCTAAAAAAAAATCCAGAAATCACAATGTATGATTTTTTAACTATTTATTTGTATGATACAGCTGCAAATAAGTATTTGAACACCTGAGAAAATCAATGTTAATATTAATGTTAATGTACAGTAGCCTTTGTTTCCAATTACAGAGGTCAAACGTTTCCTGTAGTTTTTCACCAGGTTTGCACACACTGCAGGAGGGATTTTGGCCCACTCCTCCACACAGATCTTCTCTAGATCAGTCAGGTTTCTGGCCTGTCACTGAGAAACACGGAGTTTGAGCTCCCTCCAAAGATTCTCTATTGGTTTAGGTCTGGAGACTGGCTAGGCCACGCCAGAACCTTGATATGCTTCTTACAGAGCCACTCCTTGGTTATCCTGGCTGTGTGCTTCGGGTCATTGTCATGTTGGAAGACCCAGCCTCGACCCATCTTCAATGCTCTAACTGAGGGAAGGAGGTTGTTCCCCAAAATCTCGCAATACATGGCCCCGGTCATCCTCTCCTTAATACAGTGCAGTCGCCCTGTCCCATGTGCAGAAAAACACCCCCAAAGCATGATGCTACCACCCCCATGCTTCACAGTAGGGATGGTGTTCTTAGTATGGTACTCATCATTCTTCTTCCTCCAAACACGTTTAGTGGAATTATGACCAAAAAGTTCTATTTTGGTCTCATCTGACCACATGACTTTCTCCCATGACTCCTCTGGATCATCCAAATGGTCATTGGCAAACTTAAGACAGGCCTGGACATGTGCTGGTTTAAGCAGGGGAACGTTCCGTGCCATGCATGATTTCAAACCATGACGTCTTAGTGTATTACCAACAGTAACCTTGGAAAAGGTGGTCCCAGCTCTTTTCAGGTCATTGACCAGCTCCTCCCGTGTAGTTCTGGGCTGATTTCTCACCTTTCTTAGGATCATTGAGATCCCACAAGGTGAGATCTTGCATGGAGCCCCAGTCCAAGGAAGATTGACAGATTGTTTAGCTTCTTCCATTTTCTAATGATTGCTCCAACAGTGGACCTTTTTTCACCAAGCTGCTTGGCAATTTCCCCGTAGCCCTTTCCAGCCTTGTGGAGGTGTACAATTTTGTCTCTAGTGTCTTTGGGCAGCTCTTTGGTCTTGGCCATGTTAGTAGTTGGATTCTTACTGATTGTATGGGGTGGACAGGTGTCTTTATGCAGCTAACGACCTCAAACAGGTGCATCTAATTTAGGATAATAAATGGAGTGGAGGTGGACATTTTAAAGGCAGACTAACAGGTCTTTGAGGGTCAGAATTCTAGCTGATAGACAGGTGTTCAAATACTTATTTGCAGCTGTATCATACAAATAAATATTTTAAAAAATCATACATTGTAATTTCTGGATTTTTTTTTTTTGATAATGTCTCTCACAGTGGACATGCACCTACGATGACAATTTCAGACCCCTCCATGATTTCTAAGTGGGAGAACTTGCAAAATAGCAGGGTTTTCAAATACTTATTTTCCTCACTGTATGTCTCATGTTTGTGAGACAAGTATTCACTAAGCTAGAGGTCATTTTTTGAAGACTATCTGAATGAACGTCTTTGACAGAGAGGCTGCAGATCGCGCATCATTTTTGATTTCTTTATTTTGGAAAAAGCACAACAATTAGTTTTTATTGTGACTACACAAAAAATAGAAACTTAACAGATTATAATGATGTATAGCACTTGCCTGAATGATAAAAAACAAGTTATCTGAGTCTCTTTGGCACTGATATGAAAAAAAGCTAGCCAATCACGCCGGCGCGACGGCCAACTCGAGAGGGTAAAATACTATTTTTGACCTCAGTTAACATGGATGCTATCATTTTAAAGGGATAGTTCACCCCCCCCCCCCCCAAAAAAAAAAAAATCTGTAATTCATTCACCCTTAAATGGACAATTCACACCTGTATGAATTTCTTTCTTGTGCTTTACACAGAAGAAAGATATTTTGAAGAATGTCAGTAGCCAAACAGTTGATACATGAACATACTATGGAAGTCAATTGTGAAGTCAACTGTTTGGTTACCCATATTTTTCTAAATATCTTCTTTTGTGTTCAATAAAAGAAAGAAATTCATACAGGTTTGGAACAACTTGAGGGTGAGTAAATGAGGACAGAAATATCACTCTCGGGTGAACTGTCCCTTTATGTTGCAATTTGTCAGCGTAGTAGGGCAATAATACTTGTGCTATACTATTGAATTTATATCATTGCAACTATTATATTTATACTAGTAAGACAATAATAGTAGTACCAGGGTTGCAAAGGGGCTGAACATTTTTGGTACATTTCCAGAAACTTTCCAAAAGTTTCTGGAAACTTTGCAACCCTAAAGTGCTATACTATATTGTACTAATGTAACTACCAAAGTAACTAATTAACTGTAGGACTGTCTACGAGACTTACTCTCCCCACAGTTGTGTGGAAAATTACTTTGGAATAAACCAATTTTACCCACTTTATAAATCACATGTGTATTTAAAACTCACGAACAGGATGTTAAATTGCAATAAAGCTAAATGTATTCTGCATCAATGTCATTCATAGTCCGATGAGAGCATGCAGGCTCAGTAATTAGCTGGAGCTGGAAAATATATCCCTCTCCGGAGTTTTACCACCTACTGTAGGATGGCCGGGCTTGGTGACAGGACCAGCTGTCTCTCTCTCCATTGGCATTGGAAATGTGTCCCTCTCAGAGAGGAACAGCCTGTCTGTTATCAAAGTTTTGCCCTCCATCGGATTCAGACTTTTAGCAGTGCTATTTTACAGTCACTGTACATCTTGACATAAATAAGAAGAAACAGTGCAACTGAAAATATAATTCAGTTTGAAATGCATTTATGAAGACAACGTTTTGCTATATTTTGAAAGACAGTCATTAAGACTCTCACTGGCCGAATATGTAACTCATTTTGTGGATTTTGCATAAGTAATGTGTTTTTAAATAAATACTGTGTAAAAAATAAATGTATACATTTATCTTTATCCAAAATTGGAACTTCAATTTCCATTATCCCTCTAAAAATAGACACAATTTGGCATAATTTATGTTTCATTCTAAACTATTAACAATATTACAAGATAATATAATTACAAAAAATATATATATATTTTATTTTGTTGACAGGTATTTTATGTATTTCTTTGGCTTTATACATTACCAATATTAGCAGTTAAACTTACCAAGTAAATAGTTAGCAAATATTTTACACATATGTATAATATAAAATGTATTTGAAAATGTATTGCCCACACTGTAAAAAATAATTGGTTGACTAAGCTTAATATATTTTGTCATCTTTTTGCATGTTTTTTTTTTTAGTTTTTCTTACTTATTTGGATAAGTTATCTGAACTAATTAAATTTAGTAAGGAAAACTTCCCCTTTAGTTATCTGAACTTAAATCTGATAGTCATGAAAACTTAACTTTAGTTCCCTTTCAGTCGTTCACGTTCAACGTACTTTGGAACTGACCGACGAATTGGGATCTAATTTCAGAGACCAATCTACTTCGAGTGTGTTAAAAACGAGCCAATGGAGATTGGCATGCGTTTCACACATTCCACGCACCGCCTCGCCGCGCGGGTATAAATAAGGAAGTGGAATGCTTGATCATTGCTTTCTACTTCGGAGCCGAACAGTGTTATTTCTGTGTCTACGAAGAGTGTTATTCGAGTCTCGTGAGAAGGACTGCTGTTCCAGTGCGGGTGTAACGGCGCAATTCAGCGGGTGGCCGCTTCAGAGGAGATAAAGAGCTGGTTTTGTTGGTTGGCTGGCGTTTCCGTTTCTGAGTGCTCACGCAGGCTTGCACTATCAGAACTGCGTGAGCCGCGGTCATCTCCCTGAGTGCTTCAGCACTAAAAGAGCAGTTTTCCTTTTCTAAAAGAGCAACACGGTTTGACCCTGCGTCTTTTTCAAGATGTCATTCAAACCGTGTGTTTCTGGATGTGGTTGTTTCCTGTCCTCATTTCACGATCTCTCTCACATATAAACATGTGAGATTGCATTTGTGGGTGATGGTCTTGTCGGCGCGTTGTTCGTCTCACCTTTCTCATAAGGCCTTGAGCGTTCAGCGCGCCGTGTGGCGTCGGGCGCCGGCTGACAGCGGGGGTTGCCAGGGCAACCCAGCACGTCACTCTGCGCTTTATAGATGCGCAGTCGAGACTATGAAACCTCAAATGGGGTTCCCTTTGCCTATTCCCCGATCTAGCTTATTTTCTTGCAAAAGCCAGAAAAGGGCTACTTCGGCTAATAAGCCTTGGTGACCTGAGGATTACAGTGGTGCTTCCCCGCCGGGTACATCTCTGTGGGCCCCCACTCCTCTATCGCATCACAAGCATGCTAAGACTGTGTTTGTGGGTGGTTCATTTTCTCTCATCACCACGTCGGTGCAGTGTTTGTCTCGCCTTTTTATAGGGCTTGAGCGTTCAGCGCACCGTGTGCCGTCGAGTTTGACGGCCACGTTCACTGTCTCACATGCCTGCTGGTAGCTTACAGATGGGATTGCTGGTCCTTTTAAAAAACAAGGGGACCTAGTGTTTCATTTGGGGCTCTGGCAGAGGACAGATGTCAATTGCTGCATCGGAGAGAGGGCTGTTATGCGCTGGAAATGATGATGCTGAGTTTCCCACTATAATGGTGTGTGCTCTTGCTGAATCAGATTCAGAGTTGACAGCCATGCTTTCCCGGGTGCTGAGGCGTAGTGCAACGCGTAAATCGCCTTGCCTACCCCCTTGCCTTTTTTCCCGGATGGGCATTGGAAAAATTAGCAGAATGGAACTATTTGGTGTCAAAATATGGAACACCAAAAGGGCCAAAATCTGTATAAATGTTTCCCTCTCTCACTACCCTCTGTCCTGCATGCACGAGGGTAGTCCCGACCCAGTGCTTATACAGGACTTCCGTCGTTCGGAAAGTGAGGTCCACCGCCGCATGCAGTTCCTGCATAACCCCTGGGTCGGGACTACCCTTGTCAGGCGATGTCCACACTAGTGGTCCAGGAACCTGGGGCTAAACCTGGCAGATATGCTTGAGTCCGACTAAGTTTGGTTCCTCAACGCCCCTGTCTGTCAGGCTGGCCTCTTCGGCGACGCCGTCGAGAACTTTGCACCAGCAGTTCTCGATGGCCCAGAAGCAGGCGGTTTAAAAAATATAAAAAAACATCCTGATTCGCAGAGCCTCTGCCTGCTTGTTGCCGAGGGCGCCCCCCCTGCGTCTGCCTCTGCCCCTGCGAAACCCAGTCAGCAGCCTCCATCTGAGAAGCAGGGTGCCGGGCGTAAGGGAGGTGCCCAACCCACTCAGGGCTTGCTAGTCTACAAGCAAGCGTAAGGGCAAGCGGCCCTGAGACGGGCAGCCCAGGGAGAACAGGAGCTGCTCCGAGGGAGTGGGTATCCCCACCCCCGACTGGTGTCAATACTCTGCCGCTGGCTCTCCGGAGTCCAGTGGTACCCACATTTTCAGAGCAGTTTCCTCTCTCCCTGGGCACCAAGAGGGCCAGGTTGGCAGTGTGTGTTCCTCCAGCCGATATGAAGGCGGGGTTTTTACAGCCCCTACTTCATTGTACCCAAGAAAGGTGGTGGGTTACGGCCAATCTTGGACCTGCGTATCCTGAATCGGGCCCTGCACAAGCTCCCGTTCCGGATGCTAACGCAGAAACGCATTTTCGAATGCATCCGTCCCCAAGATTGGTTCTGAAGGATGCGTACTTTCATGTCTCTGTCCTTCCTCGATACAGACCGTTCCTACGCTTTGCGTTCGAGGGGAAGGCATATCAGTACAAAGTCCTGCCCTTCGGGCTGTCCCTGTCGCCTCGCGTCTTCACGAAAGTCGCAGAGGCAGCCATTGTTCCGCTCAGAGAACGCGGCGTTCGCATCCTCAACTATCTCAACGACTGGCTCATACTCGCCCAGTCTCGGGAGCAGTTGTGCGAACACAGGGACATGGTGCTCAGTCACCTCAGCCTGTTGGGCCTTCGGGTCAACCGAGAGAAGAGCAAACTCTGTCCCACACAGAGGATCTCTTATCTTGGTATGGAGCTGGATTCGGTCAGCCAGACTGCGCGCCTCACGGAAGAGCGGATCCGATCGGTGTTGAACTGCTTGAATTAGTTCAAAGGCAGGACAGCGGTCCCACTGATTTTTTTTCAGAGGCTCCTGGGGCATATGGCATCTGCAGCCGCGGTAACGCCGCTCGGATTGCTTCATATGAGACCGCTTCAACACTGGCTTCATGGCCGAGTCCCGAGGTGGGCGTGGCAGAGCGGCCAGTACCGGGTCCCAGTGACTCCTTACTGCCGCCAAACTTTCAGCCCGTGGTCCGACGCTTCGTTTCTCCAGGCCAGGTGCCCTTAGAACAAATGTGCAGGCATGCTGTGCGCTTTACGGATGCCTCCTCCACGGGCTGGGGGGCCACGTACAACCGGCATGCAGTTTCAGGTCTGTGGACGGGACCTCAATTGCATTGGCATATCAATTGCCTCGAGTTGTTAGCAGTACACTTGGCACTGCGCCGCCTCAAGGGGCCGCTATGTGGCAAGCTTGTACTGGTCCATACGGACAACATTGCGGCCGTTGCGTACATCAACCATCAGGGTGGTCTACGCTCCCATTGCATGTTCCAACTCGCCCGCCATCTCCTCCTTTGGAGTCAGAAGCATCTGAGGTCGCTTCGTGCCATTCACATCCCAGGTACGCTCAACCGGACAGCCGACGAGCTCTCACGGCAGCCGACACCTCCGGGAGAGTGGCGACTCCATCCCTAGGCAATCCAGCTGATATGGGACCTCTTTGGAGCCGCACAGGTAGACCTGTTTGCCTCTCCGGACTCGACCCATTGCCAGTGGTACTATTCCCTGACCGGGGGCACCCTCGGCACGGATGCACTGGCGCACAGCTGGCCCCAGGACCTGCGCAAATATGTGTTTCCCCCAGTGAGCCTTCTTGCACAGACCCTGTGCAAGGTCAGGGAGTTGCGCCCTACTGGCCCAACCGGACCTGGTTCCCAGAACTAACTCTCGTCGTGACAGCCCCTCCTTGGCAGATTCCCCTGAGGACGGACCTTCTTTCTCAGGGTCGGGGCACTCTATGGCACCCGCGTCCAGACCTCTGGAAACTCCATGTCTGGTCCCTGGACAGGACGCAGAGGTTCTAGGTGGGCTACCGCAGGCAGTGGTAGACACCATCTCTTCTGCTAGAGCCCCCTCTACAAGGCGCCTCTACGCTTTGTAGTGGAACCTGTTCATTGAATGGTACTCTTCCCACCGGGAAGACCCCCAAAGGTGTTCGGTTAGTGTCGTGCTTTCTTTCATGCAAGATGGGCTGGAGTGAAGGCTGTCTCCCTCCACCCTCAAAGTGTACGTCGCAGCAATAGCGGCGTATCACGACGCAGTCGAAGGTAAGTCCATGGGGAAGCACGACCTAATCGTCAGGTTCCTCAGAGGTGCGAGGAGACGAAATCCTCCTCGTCCAAACTCGTTACCCTCTTGGGACTTGGCTCTAGTGCTCAGAGCACTTCAGAGTCCTCCCTTTGAGCCTTTGCAGTCAGTGGAGCTTAAAATCCTGTCAATGAAGACAGTGCTTCTGACGGCATTGGCCTCCATCAAGAGGGTAGGGGACCTGCATGCACTTTCGGTCAACAAATCGTGCCTAGAATTCAGGCCGGACAACTCTCACGTTGTCCTGAGAACCCGGCCTGGATACGTGCCCAAGGTTCCTACCACTCCCTTCCGGGACCAGGTAGTGAACCTGCAAACGCTGCCTTCGGAGGAGGCAGACCCAGCCCTGGCTTTATGTCCTGTCCGCGCTCTTCGCACTTACGTTGACCGGACTCAAAGCTTTCGAACCTCAGAGCAACTCTTCGTCTGTTACGGAGGCCAGCAGAAGGGAAAGGCTGTCTCCAAGCAGAGGTTAGCCCACTTGATAGTGGATGCTATCGTCTTGGCTTACCAGTCCCAAGACGTGCCTTGCCCGTTCGGGTTGCGAGCACACTCAACAAGGAGTGTTGCTTCCTCCTGGGCGCTGGCTCAAGGTGCCTCGCTGACATATATGTGACCCGTTACGGCTACAGGGACACAAGTCGGCAGCACAAGTTTCGAGCAAAATGAGAATGAAGCGTTTTTTTCAAAATTGGTGATTTTCGCTTTTTTGCCGGATCTGTTAGTTGAGATCATGAAGAAGCCTCTCCATGTTTGAGATAGCAGTATTGGTATATTTAAAAGCATACACTTTGAGGTTGAAATCGTCCTTGTTTTTAGGAGATTCTAGCATGCAGCAGAGGCGTGTTTCTCTTTTGTTATTGTCCCGCCCTCTAAGGGAAGCGTGGCTAAGTGTTGCCAAGTCCGCTGTTTTTCATGTCCGTGGGTTGAAGCGACCCCAATTATGTGATATTTAGCCCCGGGAATGTGAATTTTAGTAGGCAACCGTGCCAAAAAAACACATATTTTACCCCCTGAAATGCGATTGGGCTTGTTTTGGGCTAGTTTTGAGTAGCAATTGTGCGGGTTTTGTTGTGAAAACCTGGCAACCCTGGTGGCTGATACACGAGCAGCGAGCAACGAGCAGCTGATATGAAGTGCAAACCTCCCAGATAACACAATGTCTGAAGCAGTAAAGAACCAACACGATCATCTTTCCCTAGTGCAGAAAGAGAGGGCTGAGTACAATGACATGACTGAAAATAAACATACATACAGGTCCTTGAAAGTGCTTGAATTTATTTTGTGCAAGAAGTTTTATGGAAGAAATTCCATATTATTCTCTCCGGTCCGATAATGTGTTATTTCGCCAACACTTCGTGGACTATGCTTGATTTAAGTTTGTTACTTGCATTTATGCATTACATTAAGTGTTTCCCGCGTGAGGTACTTTGTGTTGTACATTGCCATGATGTTCACGCGCGCACAAAACCACTATGGTACCTCAGCGTTTCACAGACACCGTGAAATATTGCAAAAATAGACTGGTTACATGAGCCTAAGCTCTTTTCAATACAATCCATGCAAAAGTTAATATCAGATCATTTTAGAATACAGTATAGGATGTACCGAATATTCTTCAGTTTTATGCAAAACAGAAATATGACAAATAGAATATCAGACCTCTGTCATATGGCCAAAAGTAAAGTCCTTGAAAGGTTCTTGAATTTGAAGTTAACCAAGCTGTGGGAACGCTGTATTAACAACTATCCAAACTGTTTTAGACCTAAAAGAGCCTTTGTAGGCCTATGTTACCCTTAAATGTCAGAGAAAAGAACAGAATCAGAGATTTTTTTTTCTTATAGAAAATTGTACTTTGCATATTATACTATAAAAACACATAATTATAGTTGATTTTAGTTGATCATAGTTGATCATGACGCTTATCACAGAATCCTGTTAAAAAGTCCCAATGCTACACAATTAAATCAATTCACCAAGTTTTATGTAGAAAACCAGCAAATAACACATAAAAAGGTTTTATAAAAAGATAAAACTCACATATTTCAGCCTCTAAATAATTTTTAGTCAAAAAAAGATAAATTACTGACATTTACAATGCACATTATCCTTTATTATTAATAGTATGCGGTCCGATTGTAACCATGCAGCTTTACAGGGGGAGCTTTACAGGGGGTATGGCTTATCTAAATGATATGTAAATGAGCCCTATTGTCACTCCCAGCAGGTGAGAACAAAATCTTCAGAGGCAAATTTCTCCCTGTTAAGCTTTTTTGAGTGCCTACTTTCAAATGGCCACAACTTCATGTGTTACACATCGCTGGAAAGCTTGGAGACTACACTTTCAGAATCTGTAAATAACTCAAAATGCCCCAGAACCGACTTGTGTCCCTACCTTCCGTGACTGGTCACATATATGTAGAGCTGCGGGCTGGGGGACACCTAACACGTTCGCTAGATTCTATAGCCTCCGTGTAGAGCCGGTATCTTCCCCAGGGGCCAGTTGCGCTAAGTGCCCATTCTAAGTGTCGGCTTGCAATGCCACTCCCGCCCTCTGGGCAGAATAAGTGTGTCTATTTTCTCCAGTTGTGTTCCCCGGAAACGTCTAACTCTGTCGAGCTCCTCCGTCACCCCTTCGGTGCCAGACGTTGCAGCCGTCTGACGCCAGGCCTGCACCCGTATGCTTGTGAAACGTGTGTGTAGGCTGGGTTCCATATGTAGCGGTTCCCTCACGGCAACCCCATATGTGTATTCTTCCACGGTACCTGCTACCCTACTTGGCTAGCCCCGTGTCTTTCCCTTGACAGAGCCCGCTCTGTCGTCTCTGGGCGTGTTCTTTCCCCCCTGGAACCAGGCTGGAACCACCCCAGAGACTGCCATATGTTGCACTACCTTGCTATGTGCATTCCGCCACCAATCCTTCCACTGAAGGACGTGGCTCCGCAGCGTACCATCTCCCGAGACGGGCACACTTTCTCAGAGTTATCCAATAGTCACACTGAGTGGGTCTTGCAGAAACAGCAGTGACTGACCTCCCTGCTTGGAACCCTGACTTCCGTACCATCTAAGACGGTCCAGTGCGCTCAAGCAGGACGCTGGAAGGGCCAGTCTCCTGGCGTATTGGTAGGGATCCCAATTCGTCGGTCAGTTGCGACATACGTCGAACGTGACCGACTGAAAGGGAATGTCTCGGAGACGTACGTCCCGTCGCCAGGTGCTGCGCTTCCGCTATGACTTGGCTCCTCAGCAGAAAAAAGCAATGATCAAGCATTCCACTTCCTTATTTATACCCGCACGGCGGGGCGGTGCATGGAATGTGTGCATCGTATGCCAATCTCCATTGGCTCGTTTTTAACACACTAAAAGTAGATTGGTCTCTGAAATCAGATTCCAATTCATCGGTCAGTTCCGATGTATGTCTCCGTTCCCTCCTTCAGGGAACGAGGGTTACATACGTAACCGAGACGTTTTCTGAACTTAAATTGTCTAGTCATCATAACTTCAGTTTAGTTTTCTGAACTGAAATTTTCTAGTCATCATAACTTCACTTTTGTTGTTTGCAAAGCTGCTTTAATCAGTATTACGTCGCTGCCCGATGAAACTCACGTATGTCCTAAACGGTTACTTTTCAGGAAGTGAAAAAAACACCGTATTTCAAAAGCAGTTGAATGTAGCGTTGTCATACTTGGTACGGAATCTTTACATGTAACCATATTCTTGCCAGTGTAATGATATAATCCACATTTGACCAAAATTGAGTTTAAATGGACATACGTGCATATTTTACAGTAACCGTGGTAGATACACGTTCTTCCGATCATTAATTAGAATGGCCAAGTCGCGTTTCATATTGACAGAGGAATACGTGCTGGACATTCTCAGCCTCTGGCAAGCGGTGATAGCAGTATGAGTGAGGCATGTTCTAGTGACAATCATGGCAGCAGCATTACAGGCTATAATTTGATCAGTTTGACTAAGAAAAAAAAAGTTTGAATCTTATCAATGAGACCGAGTTTATTTACATACTAGCAAGCAAACTAATCTGTGAAGAACTAGATTAGAACTAAACTGTGGAGAGCTTCAATGTCGTACTTTCGGCTATCCAGTGCTGAGCTTCGATTAAACTTCACGAGATCGGCGAGACCAGCGAGATGCTTCCACAGGGCGGGGAGATATGCGGCGTGATTGACAGCTTTGACACCAAATGGATATACGTGAAAATCAGATGACATGATTTCACAACTTTTCATTGGCCATTTAGATATGTGAAGCATACTGTATACGGAAATGAACCTGGACATTCAATCCGTCGAAAAATCTCAAAATCGGCAAAATGGACATACGTGGTTTTGATCGGACAGCGACGATTAATTGCATTACTATATTCATTTGCAAATTACATATGATTTAGACTAAAATTATAGCAAATTAAAATCACAGCAACACATATCAATACACAATTACATTTATTGCAAAAACAAACACCTAAAACAAATACACAAAAAAGGTATCTTATGCCTGCCTCAATAGCTGTTTGCATCCAAAGTTGCGAGTTTAACTTAACGTAAAATATATAAAATATTGCATAAAAAATGCAAATAAAGCATTGAGAGTTTCCATTGAGTCAGTCAAAGAGAAGAAAATGATCACTTCCGGATAAACTGGTACTAATTATCACTAGGAAAAGTAAAAGAAGCCCCTGTATTTAATATCCCAAAATGCACATAAAAATAGGTGGATGGAAACATAGCTAATGTATGTTTTGTGCTTGCCTCTGTTTTCAAATAAAGCAATTTGTTTTTAAAAATTAAATAAAACAAGCTAGGACATCTTCTAGATCCAAAACCACAATCTCCCCTTCCATCCACGACATCATCTGGGAAGGCACTATCATGTCTGATGTCTGATATCTTTTCTGAGGTAAATGTGACATGACATTGTTTAAAATTATTTATTGACGTTTATTAACGTCTGCGCAGTTGAAACACTGATTGTGCGATTACATGAGACGATACAGATTTCATACATTGTATAATTCTCTGATGTTCATACATGTTTATTTCATGCTGTATCTACTAGTAAAGTGCAATTTTCAAATGCAAAAAAGCAACAAAAACAATATTTAAAACCACTGTCATATTAAAGGGTTAGTTCACCCAAAAATGAAAATTAGCCCATGATTTACTCACCCCCAAGCCATTGTATGTGTATACGACGTTCTTCTTTCAGACAAATACAATGAGAGTTATATTAAAAAATGTCCTGGCTAACCCAAACATTATAAATGGCAGCCCAAAATTTGAAGCCCAGAAAAAAGTGCATCTATCCATTATAAAGTGCTCCATACAGTTCTGGGGTTCAGGAGATTGTCTTGACCAGGACCACACCCCTAAATGCATTGAAGCAACTGCCATGTGATTGGTTGATTAGTTAATTGCATTAATGAGAAATTGAACAGGTGTTCCTAATAATCCTTTAGGTGAGTGTATATGGATAATACTAAAATAACACTGTTTTTGTTATTATTATATCTGCATATATATTTTTGTACATGGCAATACTGTCTTGTCTACAATTGTTCAAAATTATTCAACCCCCACTGAAATTGATTGTTTTGGTCGGTTTGACATTGATTTTGATAATTCAGTCATCCTGCTTACAATTAAATCAAAGAGGCACGTGTAGGTCAGACAAATATAACATAACATTTATAATGAAATAACCACAAATGTCTTTTCTGAGCTCACATCATTATCAGTTTTATTCAACCCCCAAGTGACATTCAATCTTAGTACTTAGTACAACATCCTTTTACCGTTATAACAGCTTTTAAACGTGAAGCATAGCTTGACACAAGTGTCTTGCAGCGATCTACGGGTATCTTCGCCCATTCATCATGGGCAAAAGCCTCCAGTTCAGTCACATTCTTAGGCTTGCGCACTGCAACTGCTTTCTTGAAGTCCCACCAGAGGTTCTCAATCGGATTTAAGTCTGGTGACTGCGATGACCACTTCAAAATGTTCCAGCCTTTAATCTGCAACCATGCTCTAGTGGACTTGGAGGTATGCTTGGGATCATTGTCCTGTTGAAAGGTCCAACGTCTCCCAAGGTCTCAGGTTTGTGACGGACTGCATCACATTATCATCCAATATCTCCTGGTACTGAAGAGAATTTATGGTACCTTGCACACGCTGAAGCTTCCCAGTACCTGCAGAAGCAAAACAGCCCCAAAGCATGATTGACCCCCCGCCATGCTTCACAGTAGGCAAGGTGTTCTTTTCTTCATAGGCCTTGTTCTTCCTCCTCCAAACATAGCGTTGATCCATGGGCCCAAACTAATTTTGTTTCATCACTCCACAGAACACTATCCCAAAACTTCTGTGGTTTGTCCACATGACTTTTGGCATCCTGCAGGCGACTCTTCTTATTCTTTGGAGACAGCAAGGGGGTGCTCTGGCATGGAGGCCTTCATTACGCAGGGTGCGCCGTATTGTCTGAGCAGAAACTTCAGTACCCACATCTGACAAATCTTTTCTCAGTTCCTCAGCAGTCACACGGGGACTTTTCTCCACTCTACGCTTCAGGTAGCGCACAGCAGTCGAAGTCAGCATCTTCTTTCTGCCACGACCAGGTAGCGTTTCAACAGTGCCCTTTGCCTTGAATTTGCGAATGATGCTTCCTATGGTGTCTCTTGGTATGTTTAACATCTTTGCAATCTTCTTATAGCCATTGCCCTTCCTGTGAAGAGTAATCACCTGTTCTCTTGTCTTCCTGGACCATTCTCTTGACTTCACCATGTTTGTAACCACACCAGTAAATGTCTAGAAGGAGCTGAGTATCACAGTCATTTTAAAGCTGCCTAATTGGTGCTTATTAGGCTTTATTGCTACTCCCTGACATCCACAGGTGTTTTCAATACCTGATTGAAAACACTTCAATGAACCTCTGTTCTTCAGAGTGGTAGTCTTTAAGGGGTTGAATAATTGTGTCAATGAAGAATTCACAAAAGAAACATTTACTACTGTATTACAAAACTAATTGATGTCATTTTAGTTGCATATGGTTCTTTAAGAAGTCCTTGTAGGATTTAATTCTGAATACAATTACAAATGTACACTAAATTCCCTAAAACCATTTACAGCATTGGGGGTTGATTAATTTTGAACACAACTGTAGTCTGTGAAGAATTCAAGTAAGATTTTCTTTGTACACAGTACATATACAATAAACAACTTTGACTTGACTTTAACACTTATGTATAATAAAACTTATTGTAAAAAGGCAAATTAATAAATGACTTGCTATACTATATACGTAGGTGGTTACTTTCCTTTGCCTGATCTTGCAAGGCTTAGACTTGCTTTGAAGAGGTGGTAACAGGTTTAATCTTGCACACGTTAATATGACAGTAGAACCTACAACACTGTGATCCAATTACATAGTTGTCCTGTGGGTAAAAGGTTTGGCTGTCCACTCTGCACTCACCAGATGAGGCTCAGGTATTGCAGTCGGTGGCCTCATGAGCCCAAAGGCATTTTTTCTTTTCACTCAGAAGGTTAAAGATGGACACATCAGCCTTTTCCCAATTCCACCGTCTCCCGTCCCCAGGGAATGACGCTTCAATTCAATGGCGCACTTCTCTGTCCCAAATTAATTACAACAAAATATCCTTTGGAGGATATTGTGTGGCATCTAGTATCACCTCAGAATTGCAGTTTCAGATTTCATTTGTTTGCAACCCTCTGAAGGGTATCTGAAGAGATGCAGAAGTCTAGAATTCTCTTTTAAGAGATTTTGGTGCTGAGGACAGGAAATGTGTTTTTCTCTGAGTGGGAAATTCAAACTATGGTTGTTACAATTGACAACAAAGTCAACATGAAATTGCATTCTCAACCTGGATTAATTCTGGAATTTAGGAAAAAAACAACAACAATGGTTTCATTTGCTAAAAATGTGACTTATTTTAACAACCTAGGGTCATTAACAACCTAGGGTCATTAAAAAAAACGTGCCTTTGGTGACATTTCTGCAAAATTATAATATAAAAAAAATTTAAAATTAAAAGCACTTTCAGTTTTATCCAAAACAGATGAATGTGAATCTGGCAATGGTTTATCAATTTGATTGTTTTACGTGTCTTGGCAGTTTGGAAATGAAATGTCTAGTGAGTGGCAATAATAACGTACCACCTACACTAAACCTACCGGATAGTGTTAACAAAAGAAAATGTGACGCAAAAACACATTTCCTGACGCAATCATGCCATTTTAACTTGATTATATAAGTCTTTGAGCTCTTTTATTGTTACTCAGGTTTCACAAGTGCAATGTATCAGGTGAGCTACCGAGCAAGTTTACTATGTCGAAATGTATTAGTTTACAAATGATGCATTGTTTTGACGTCATAACATTGTATTGTGCAAGGAATCTATAATTTGTGTAAAGGAAATTAAGTTGTCTGTGTTTTTCTGCCACTAGTGTTCATTTCAGCTGGAAACTGCAGTGAATTGTACTGGTATGTGTTTTGAGATGCATTTATTCCAATGAGCCAATGTTGGGTTTAAAATGTCACAGTTGTGATGCTAAAAAATGTGAAGGATGGAGTCTTGCAGATATAGTTACTGGATCCTAAAAGCCTTTATTTCAGCACAGACCTCTGTACACAAACGACTGTTTATAGGTCTGGTGCTTTGGGTTTTCAGGGCCTTTGTAGTTGAAGCGTGTGTGTGTGAGTGTGTATGTTGGGGATGGGATGGGTGACTTATTTTAAGCCGCACTGCATTCCTAGTTCACATAAAGAACAAAGTGATCCGACTAGAAATAGTCATTTACATGGTCCTGAAATCCCCAGCCCATAAAATACAGAGAAACCCATTCTTATCTGCAAAATAGAAGAGGACAGGATCTCAATTTGAAGTCGGCAAGAGGTATTTTAAGCCATATTCTCCGTTGTTTGTAATGGCTGTGCTGTTTTTAAAAGCTTTGGGATTTAGATACTCCACTTGGTGCCAATTACTATTAAAGTGCCAGATTGCATAAAATTTGTACAAAACGACTATTATAACTGCACACGTGGACACAACATAAAGCTTAATGCTTATTCAACATTTTCCTGCATAAATATTATTAAATGGGACACGGTTTTTAGCATCGCTAAAGTTGTCATTTCATTTTTCATGGCCATTTTCTGCTCTCTCTCTCTCTCTCTCTCTTTCTCTCTCTCTCTCTCTCTCTCTCTCTCTCTCTCTCTCTCTCTCTCTCTCTCTCTCTCTCTCTCTCTCTCTCTCTCTCTCTCTCTCTCTCTCTGACACATGTTGTGTCTGCTCTGGAAGAAACCATTTTGCCATAGCGCTTGAGGCTGTTTCTACTGGAAATGTCAAAGCTCAAAGTTTGAGGATGCACTTCAGCAACCGTACAGTGGGTGAAAACGTTTTTGAACAAAAATCCTTATGAGATTAAAAAAAATAAATAAATAGCAAACAGCAAAACAATGAAATAAATGTATTATAATTGTTCTCATTTATAGAAAATAGTTTTGATATCTTGATTCATATTTTTATCTTGATTAAAAGCATTTTATTTCTGGAAAGAATTAAGTGTTTAAGTATCTGAGCATCTCACTTCTGGTGTTAGATTAATCCGGCTATTGTATCTTTAAGACTTATGTAAATTACCTTTTGTTATTATTGGCTAACTTAAAAGTAAAGTGCACAAAAAGTACAAGGATAGGGGCTTTTCTTTTCTGACGGTTAGATAATATCTACAGAGTATGCCAGTTTCCATGTCTCCTTCAATGTTTAAAAATATATATAATAATTTGTCCCCGTCCATGAACAATTTCCCATTAGCCTATCCTCAGTTTTGCTAAAGTGCCAAATAACTGACTAATTATGCTTCCTAATTCGAAAAATAACTCCATAATTATTAGCAGGATGAAATGTGAAGATTGTATCAGCTCGCTGTAAACAAATGCTGTAAGCTAATAAACAATGTTTTTGAGGGAAATATATTGTTCTCCTTGTGCAGTAGGATCTGAGCGTATTTGTGTAGGGCTCAGGAAATCATATTAGAATATGGTGTCCGGAGTTTGCTCAGTTTATGTGGTTTTGGTTTCTAGCAGTGGGAATCTTTGATGTTTGAGAGTGAACTGTTGTTTGAGGTTTTGTAGGCCAGTCTGGCTGGAGGCTTTTCATGATCCAGTTGTCACAATATGCAAGAACTGCAAGAACTGGCTGCTGTATTTAAAGTGTACATAACGCACACAATTTCTGACAATCTCATGTTAATCTTGAGTACCTGTGGAGTAGTATTGCGTCCCTCATATCTCCAAAGAGTCTTTAGTTTTAACATAATTATAAAAGACAGAACAGCCGAACTCGTGCAGGCGTGCAGTGGGTGGAGCTAAAGAGACACGAACACACACACACACACACACACACACACACACACACACACACACACACACACACACACACACACACACACACACACACACACACACACACACACACACACACACAATACATCATACATCATGGCAGTATCCATGGATAACTTTCGAGTCCCTATACGTTGGTGTTGTTTATATGCACTTGCGCGCCAATTGCCAACAAAAAAAACATTTGATGCAGTTTTACTCACCGCCTGCGGTTTAGACTCGGAAGCTGAAAAAGATTATCTTTCCCTCACAACCAAAAACACACTTCTTTAGTGACACAACGGCTAACATACCTTAGAGCAGTGGTTTTCAAACTTTTTTTTCCGCGACCCTCTTTTTTTTTTTTTTTCGCGACCCATATATATATATATTAAAGAAGAAAAAAAAAACACAAACTCAGTGTTACCAGAACTTCTGCAGGAACACACACACGGACACAGTACCTGTTACTGTCATTTCTTTATCCTGTAGAAACTTCTTACATTTATATTCAATTACACGCTATCATTTTACAGTTCCTACTCTCATCAAATACTTGATTTACATGTTGACTTTTTAAACTAAATTTAGTGACTAAAGCAGATATTGCAGCTAAATGAATGTTTTTGTGCTGAATATTAAAGGGTAACTTCAGTGATTTAGCATTAAGCTTTGTTTTTAAACTGGGTAATTTATGCAGTAGAAATGTGAAATTATTTTTGAATTTGCCTTCTAGACTGAGAAAAGACAGAAAATGTATTTTTGTCTCATGTGGATGAAAGACAACAACTCCAAGAATGCACTTGCTTCGCTGCCCTACGAGGCCACTCCGTGCACCGTCGTTTTGATCTTCATAGTAATACAATAATTTCGTTCAGTTAGAGAATAAACACTACAATTAAAAACTGAATGTGTCTTTTCAATAAAGTGTGAGTGAGCCGATTGAAAGTCACAGCACAGACGCAGCAGTGTCAAATTTCATTCCTCACGAAGAGCTGAGCAGAGCAGAACTGAGGTAACGTTAAGCGCCAGTTTGGCACGTTTTTTCAGATCGCATATGGAAGCTAAACTATCACAGGAATTCATTGAAAAGTTGAAACACTCACCTTACTCTGCACCGCGCTCGTTATTATGATTGTCCGTGCGGCCGTCTGTGTCTTACATTCTGTGCGTGAGATCTCTCCCCTATGGGCGGGTTGATAACATGCGGAACAGCTCCATCTAGTGGCTGTATTCTTTAGCCTCTGGCCAAAAAATCCTCAGATGACGCAAAATGACAATATTTGCGTCATCGGAGGAATTTTTCAGGAAATAATATGCATAATTCTCTCGTCTCAGGGGGATATGAGGGGGGAAAGTACCATAATTTGAATATACTACTGGGTTCCCCTTCTCATATTGCGTTTTGCTAAACGCTATGGGGGAATTTCCTTTCCTCGAGATTTTGAAGCAATTTTTATCCTAAAAATACCATGTAAAACGCAGTGCAGCTGCACAGCTCTCAGCAGGAAGCAGCTGCGTGCTGATTGGCTGTGTTGCTGCAACTGCAGGAACCTATGGCGAGACCGCTGGGCGGGAAGGACCAATGAGGTCCCTCTAATATTCCCGCCACAGGGGGCAGCAGAATTTGCATAGCCAAGGGTATAAAAGACCCTGTCTCGCCAGGTTCGTCAGATTATTTCTTCTTCGGCGATCTTGCTGAGCTCTGGATTGAAGCCCGCCGTCGAAACGCTACGAGCGGAACTCCCTGCAGCCCTGAGGACACTGGATTCCCGCCTGGTCTCCGCCTTCAGCCGCCGGCTGTTCCAGCTGCGCCATCCGGCGTTAAATATCCTTTATACTGTGTCTATGTGTGTGTGTGTGTGTTGCCGCTGCAACGGCACTTCTAAGAGCTTACTAAGCTCTCCTCACTCTTCTCTCGCGTCCGCCGCGCTAAATAGCGCCGCAGACATACGGAGCTCTCCTCTTCTCTCGCTTCCATCGCGCTGATAAGCGGCGTGGACAGAGAATGCTATACTCCCGCCGCGCTAATGGCGCCGCGGACATACGGAGCTCTCCTCACTCTCCCTCTTCTCTTGCTTCCGCCGCGCTGAATAGCGCCGCGGGCAGAAGACGAGCGAACTCAAGCCTAAGCTCTCCTCACTCTTCTTCCTTTCTCGCTCCCGCCGCTCTGAAAATGGCCATGGACAGAGAATGCTATAGTCCCGCCATGCTGAGAAAGCGCCGCGGACAGAAGACGAGTGAACTCAAGCCTAAGCTCTCCTCACTCTTCTTCCTTTCTCGCTCCCGCCGCTCTGAAAATGGCCGTGGACAGAGAATGCTATAGTCCCGCCACGCTGAGAAAGCGCCGCGGACAGAAGACGAGCGAACTCAAGCCTAAGCTCTCCTCACTCTTCTTCCTTTCTCGCTCCGGCCGCTCTGATAATGGCTGCGGACAGAGAATACTAGAGTAGACGAGCGAACTCAGGCTGCTGGATATATCGAGAATGCGGCTTACGTCACAGCCGTTCTCGCTGCAGCGCGCGTTCGCTGACTAGAACGCGTCCTACATCATAACATGCGCTCTCTGTCTAGAGCTTAACGGTGTCGTAATATGGCTGCCAAGCCTGCACACTTTTTGCACAATATCTCTTCTCCCAGTCCCCTCTATTCAGGCGGCTGGAGTGGTTCAACACTATAGGTAATGTGTTCACTACATAGTGTGCACTCCTGCATAAGCACTGTTAATTCCGCACCACAAAATCACTCAATAAATCCAATATTCTCCCAGTTCCCTTGGTTCAGGTGACTGGAGATGAAAACATTGCAATTAACTAGCCTGTGGTCAAACATGCTCGGTTGCACACTAGCGCTGTTATGCGTTTACCTCTGTGGACTCGCTCACCGGCTTACGCCGTGAGTACTCGAATGTAAGTGACACCCACTACACAGTGCGCGCCACCACACATTATTTACAATGAATCAGAGCTTTTTCTAGTGGCCAGGCAGACCCGCGCCTGCAGAGCACACGCTATCCATGACTGCCAGAGCCCTGCCGCTGAGTGTGCACGTAGACTAATCTTGCAAGAATGCGTCCACTTTACAGTCTGCACAACTAGGGAGGTGAGGCACACGCCCACTACAGGTGTGCGCCGCCTAACATAACACTATCCTACACAGTGTTACGAGTTCATCTGTAGGCAGTGTGCCAACATCAAAGTTGTACCCCTACACTCAAGCACTTCCTTAATTTCCCCCAAACATTATTCCCACAGTCAACTAGCCCGTAAACTAACGCGCTCGCCTGTACACAAGCACCATCTCCCCGGTGACCCAAATAAAGCGTTCGCCCGCTATTCTGCGTTCCCCGGCCCCCTGCACTCAGGCGGCGGGAAACATTTCTCTCGCAGTCAACGAGCCCGTGAACAAACGTGCTCTGAGCACCACTTTAACACAACACTATCGGGCCACCGAGTCCCTGTTAATCAGCGACTCACCCCACAAATTAATTCAGCCCCTGGCTGCGCTGTAGATCTAGAGGATGCCTTTTTTCACATCAAAATAGCCCCTCATCACAGGCCATTCTTGAGATTCGCCTTCGAGGGGAAAATTTACCAATACAAGGTGCTACCCTTTGGTCTATCTCTGGCTCCCCGCACGTTTACGAAGTGCAGGGAAGCGGCGCTAACCCCGCTGAGGCTTCGGGGAATGAGAATTCTCAATTATCTCGACGACTGGCTCATAATAGCTCAGTCAGAGATACAGTTATTAAACCACAGATCTTGGCTTCTCAACCATTTGAAATGCTTGGGCCTCAGAATCAATGTGGCAAAGGGCTCATTGTCTCCCACACAGAACGTTTCGTTTCTGGAAACAGTGTTAGACTCTCTACAGATGAACGTGCGACTGACGTCACAGAGTGCACTCTCTGTTCGTTTCCCTCAGGTCCGGTGTATACACTCCTCTCAAACACTTTCAGAGGATGTTGGGTCTCATGGCCTCGGCGGCGCCATTCCTCAGACTAGGTCTGTTACACATGCGCCCTCTCCAACGCTGGCTGAGTTGCCGCGTTCCAGCTCACGCATGGCTCTCGGGCCGATTACAAATCAAGGTAGACCACAGCTGTGTATTGGCTCTGGCTCCTTGGAAAAATCCTGTCTGGTATCAGACGGGCGTGAGTTTGGGCACTACTACGAAGTGGAAAGTTATCTCGACAGATGCATCCAACCTAGGTTGGGGAGCCCTTCACGAGGGCAGGCCAGTCTCCGGTCTCTGGTCAGACTCGGAAAAGAGCCTTCACATAAACTGTCTAGAGATGAAAGCGATCACACTATCGCTAAGAGCTTTCCTTCCGTACATAAAGCACCGCCATGTCCTGATCCGAACGGACAGCAGGTCAGTGGTAGCCTATATAAATCGCCAGGGCGGCCTAAGATCTATTGGTCTGCACGCGATGGCGAAAAAAGTCCTAATATGGGCGGAGCACAACCTGAGCTCGCTGAAAGCCATGTACCAGGCATTCTGAATCTAGGTCCGGACATGCTGTCCAGGGGCAAAGTGTCCCCAGCAGAGTGGTCTCTTCACCCACAAACGATTCAGACAGTTTGGGGCATGTTTGGCGTGGAAAAAGTGGATCTTTTCGCCTCACAAGACAATGCTCAATGCCTAATATATTTCTCCAAACACAAGGACACGTTGGCCCACGAGTGGCCCAGCCTTCCTCTTTATGCTTTTCTCCCAATCTCAATGTTACCTCAGGTCATAGAGAGGATCAGGGAGAGCAAATGCGCTGTGCTTTTAATAGCCCTGCTCTGGAGAAATCAACCATGATTCTCACTACTAAGTCGGATGTCAGATACAGCCCCGTGGCCAATTCCGCTGAGGAGAGACCTCCTCATGCAGGCGAAAACGGCAGATCTGGCATCCCCGTCCCGATCTATGGGCGCTTCATGTCTGGCCCATCAACGGGTACATGAGAACCTCTCTGAAAGTGTATTAAACACTATTTCTGAAGCTAGAGCCCCCGCGACCAGGCGGCTCTATTCAGGCAAATGGTCAGTCTTTTTCGGAGCCTGACCCGCATAGGGTGAAGGTGAAGTGACGTGTGTCCAAGTATGGTGACCCATACTTGGAATTTGTGCTCATTGTATTTAACCCATCCAAGTACACACACACAGTAGTAAACACACACACACCGTGAACACACACCCGGAGCAGTGGGCAGCCATATTGCTGCGGCGCCCGGGGAGCAGTTGGGGGTTCGGTGCCTTGCTCAAGGGTCTCACCTCAGTCGTGGTATTGAGGGTGGAGGAGGGCACTGGTTATTCACTCCCCCCACCGACAATTCCTGCCGGACCTGAGACTCGAACCTGCAACCTTCCAATTGCGACTCTCTAACCATTAGGCCACGACTGCCACCTTGTACATAATTGTGAAGTGTCAAAAGTGCTCACTTTTTTACAAGAGCTACTGGACACGGGTCGTTCCCCCTCCACGCTCAAAGTCTACGTGGCTGCTATAGCAGCGTACCACACTCAAGTGAATGGACTGTCACTGGGGTAGAACGATCTTATCGTGCGCTTCCTCAAAGGGGCTAGAAGGCTTCAAACCCACCTCGCCCCCCTTCAGTCCCTATATGGGACCTGTCCACGGTCCTGGATGCTATGAAAGGCTCAACATTCGAGCCTTCGATATCATTCGAGCCTTCGATAACATTCGATATCAGGACTTCTATGAATATCATATTTACGGGCCCACTTAGGTCGGCCTGGGTATGGTTTCTCCAGGCTATCAGAGCCGTTAAGCGAGCACGGCGTTTTGCATTGGTCCCCCATAGCGTTTAGCAAAACGCAATACGAGAGTACTCTCGAAAGGGAATGCTTTGGTTACTTACGTAACCTCGGTTCCCTGAGAAGAGGGAACGAGTATTGCGTTTGCTTGCCGTGCTTTGCTTGCTCAGGGAGTCGCTTCAGTCGATTAACCTGACAAACCTGGCGAGACAGGGTCTTTTATACCCTTGGCTATGCAAATTCTGCTGCCCCCTGTGGCGGGAATATTAGAGGTCCTTCCCGCCCAGCGGTCTCGCCATAGGTTCCTGCAGTTGCAACAACACAGCCAATCAGCACGCAGCTGCTTCCTGCTGAGAGCTGTGCAACTGCACAGCGTTTTACATGGTATTTTTAGGATAAAAATTGCTTCAAAATCTCGAGGAAAGGAAATTCCTCCATAGTGTTTAGCAAAATGCAATACTCGTTCCCTCTTCTCAGGGAACCGAGGTTACGTAAGTAACCAAAGCGTTTCTACTGATGCAAAGCCTAATGCTAAATCACTGAAGTTACCCTTTAATTGTCTCCCTCTCTAAAGCGTTGTCTGTATGACACGCATGCGCCCACCGCGCCGGCGCTTACACAGGACGCGCTTTCATGCAAAATGGAAATACTCGCGTGAATTAGTAACATTTATAGATGAGGATATAACTGCTGTTCTCTATATAGATCAGTAGATATAACCTGTAAAATGAACGTTTTGCGCTGAGGACGCAGACGCACACACACATCTGTCACAGAGCATGACAGGGTATGTTAAACTCTAATGCATTCGCTTGAAGCTTAAAATAAACATATCTCATGTTTTGGCATTTGGATCACCTTTCCTGCATCAGCTCAATCTGTTTCCACTCCACTATTTCTAGATGCACATTTTCAGTGGCAGAAATAGACTTTTATACATAGGGTGGCCGGGGGGTGGCCAAGGCTACTTAAGGGGGTCCATAGACCGTGAAATAATATAATGTGTACTGCTTATTTGTTTTCATTGTTTTGACCGATGTAACATTGTATTCTAATAAATAAACAACCAAAATGGTAGAAATTTCATGATTCAGACGAATATTCTACAGCAAAAACTACAAGTGGCTATAGGTTAGGCCTACATAAATTTAAAGTGAGAACAGTGCTAAGAATTAAGTGCTTGAAGGCTCAGGTTTAACAGTATTTCAGGTACAGAAATTGAATAATCAATAGTACGTAAAATAACATTGCATAATCTTTACTGTATAGGCCTATGAATTCAATATAGATGAATGCATGTTAAAACTACAATTGGTTATTCAGTAAAGATCAGGTGTTGTTTATTTATTTTGTTCATTAATTAACTTTAATGACAGACTGAAGGAGGTGCGGTCATTTTAAGACCAAATGCACAATGTTGAAAACAAAATCTGATAGAAGACATAGCCGACTGTATTAACTATGATACTCGCTATTTTTGGCATACCTTTATGCATATTTATTCGTTCAAGGCTGAAGTGGGTGTGACTTTCTGTTTGGGGGTGGAGCAGTCCTTTCATGAAGCAAAGCCACATGGGACACAGTGCCATCAATTGGTTGGATAAATTTCACTTTTTAACATGTTTAAATTTAAATAAATTTATTTTACAAAATATATGCATGTGCATCAGCATGTAAAGAAGTATGTTTCATGCATTCAAGTCTTCCTGGGAAGTTTGTTTTTACACGTTCAGAAAACTCAAAGAATGTGCATTATGAGTATCATTTATGTTTTTTATTATTATTATTAACACCGATCAGGCATAACATTATGACCTAATATTGTGTTGGTCCCCCTTTTGTTGCCAAAACAGCCCTGAGCCATCGAGGCATGGACTCCACTAGACCCCTGAAGGTGTGCTGTGGTATCTGACACCAAGATGTTAGCAGCAGATCCTTTAAGTTGTGAGGTGGGGCCTCCATGGATTAGACTTGTTTGTTCAGCACATCCCATAGATGCTCGATTGGATTGAGATCTGGGGAATTTGGAGGCCAAGTCAACACCTCAAACTCGTTGTTGTGGTCCTCAAACCATTCCTGAAGCATTTGTGCTTTGTGGAAGTGTGAAAGAGTTAAAGAGGCCACAGCCACCAGGGAACACTGTTTCCATGAAAGGGTGTACATGCACTGCAACAATGCTTAGATAGGTGGTACATGTCAAAGTCACATCCACATGGATGGAGGACCCAAGGTTTCCCAGCAAAACATTGCCCAAAGCATCACTGCCTCCGCCACCACGCCTTCTTCCCATAGTGTACCTGGTGCCATGTGTTCCCCAGGTTAGCCACGCACACGCACCCAGGCCACCTTCTTCCATTGCTCGGTGGTCCAGCTCTGATGCTCACGTGCCACTGTTGGTGCTTTCGGCGGTGGACAGGGTTCAGCATGGGCACCCTGACCGGTCTCAATGAGCCTTGGCCGCCCATGACCCTGTGGCCGGTTCTCCACTGTTCCTTCCTTGGAGCACTTTTGATAGAGACTGACCACTGCAGACCGGGAACACCCCACAAGAGCTGCAGTTTTGGATATGCTCTGACCCAGTCGTCTAGCCATCACATTTTGGCCCTTGTCAAACTCGCTCAAATCCTTACGCTTGCCCATTTTTCCTGCTTCTAACACATCAACTTTGAGGACAAAATATTCACTTGCTGCCTAATATATCCCACCCACTAACAGGAGCCGTGATGAAGAGATCATCAGTGTTATTCACTTCACCTGTCAGTGGTCATAATGTTATGCCTGATTGGTGTATGAATATAATACATGAGGTGTTAGTTGTAATTAGTAGTAGTGTTTTTGTATTGTTTTATGTTTTTCAAAATATAATTTTATCTAATTCACAAATTGCTTGTTTTCCCTATTGAAAATCTATGTAGAAAACCTTGGAGTTTTAGTACCCTTATGGCACAGTGTTTATGTTTATGCCCTGAGGCAACAAACCGAAATCTGGTTCAGGGGTGGGGGGGGCGACACTTTTTATGATGGATATATTATCAGGGACCCCCAAGCTCCCAAAAAATGGGGTGAAATATTTTTTTCCCCCAAAAATAAAAAGTCATGCCATAGAGGGTTAATATTCAACGTTAACATGAACAATGTGTCGCTTCTTTCAATAGGAGGTGATATGGAAGTAGCGACTAGCGATCTAAATTTTGGGCTGGTACCCAGGGTGGCCAGTCAGATGCCAGGGGTGTCCAGTGCCACCCTGGACATCCCTCTGGTTCCGCCACTGCACATTTTGTCCATAAAATGTTTTGTTATTCAGTGCTGTAATTTGTTGCGACTGGTGGAAGCTTTGCGTACAGAGAGCAGACCCGACTAATCGATAATGAGAATAGATTAGATGATGAGATAGAATAGATAGATGATTTTCATTATCGATTTTATCGATTAGTTGTTGCAGCCCTTTATTTATCTGTTAATTATTTAAGTCAAATATATTTCGCGAATTGATTCCTTTTAGGCCTACAGACCTACCTATTTTTTTATTTTTAATGTAACAACATTTTTATAAAATCATCCTGGCGACCCATTTTTTTACGCGACCCAGGGTTTGAAAACCACTGCCTTAGAGCATGTTGTTTACTTGACAAAAATACATAGGATACTATTGTACTTTGCAGCCTTTAATTAGTGAAAGATTCATATCTTTCTTTTTGACCAAATTGTTAAACTTTTCTCTCCTGTGGCACCGTTCGATATCCACATACACAATATACTTCTTATTACGAGATGTAGGGTGTGAGAGACTCTTTCAGTCATTAATTTGGTGAGACAAAGGATTAATCTTTAGGATGCTGTTAAACAATGACGATTTTCTCCAAATTTACTTGCAGATCTCATCATTGGTTTCCTGAGACATGTAGAGCAGACAAATTAAAGCCACCTGATTAAGCAGGAATAATCTACTTCATGACAGTGGACTCACATGTGATGAATTATGCCATTTGAGTGTGCTTGGTAGGATTAACACCCTGCAAGAGAGTTAGTGCAACAATGTTAACATTAACAAAGGAGGGAACATACATTCTTTAGGTCTTCCAAAGCACTGACTCAATGCCTGCGCTGTAAGCATTCTTCAGCTAAATTATTTTCACTGTAGAGATTATTGACATTATGATGTTTCGCTCCCCTCTACTTCACCCCAGGGAATGCCATGCGCTATTGTCCATGCCGTATAAAACGTGTCAAGAAATTTAAAACCGTGCTGCTATTCTTTCAGCTGACAATCAGCAGCAGGCGTGGAAGAATGGGCACTTGTAATGAAATCAGTGATTTGCTGCATCTCCATGCTGTGGGTCAGAGTGATTAAAATCCGCCGCCACTAAGAACCAGGCAAATGAACTTCACATCACTGGCACTCGCTGCATATTAATTCGATTTCCAGAGCTTGACTCATTCGGGGTCCCTGTGTCACATATTCAAACATTAGAGATGCCAGCATGTGGCATGGTAGTTACATTCGTTTTGTTATTCTAGATTTGTTGACATAGACATTCATCAGAGAGTCATGAGGCACAGCTGCCTCATTGTCAAGGCTGTGGTCTTTTCCTCCAGTCTTTAGAAGCCAAAGCATTTCTCTTTGATTTATCTAGCCCTTCTAATTAAGGGTCAAGGATTGAGCTGGTTTGGGAATGCAGAGGCCTGTGATTAAAGTTCAGGCGTATCCAGGTAATCCCTGGCTTTTGATGGGGCCTGTTTGTCGGCCTCAAGCCAGTTGGCAGTGGCAGATTCCTTGTGTGAAAGTCTACTGAAATGGGTGGTTGATGGTGTAATTACTTTGGGTTAATGGCACGGTCAACAATGTGCCATGTGATATAAACAAACACCATCAGATTGATAAATTCCATTGTGTTATTAAGCCATTCGCTCAATCCCAAAACCACGTATGCAAGTTGTTTCAAGCAGTATGATTTTCTTCCACAAAATACAAAATAAGAAGTTTTGAGGAATGTTTGTGCTGCTCTTTTCTATGCATACATTGAAAGTACTTTGCACCAGGTTCCGTTATGCGACACTACATTGGTTGTAGCATAACACAAAGTTATCGTATGCATTCAGAGGAGTTGAAATATTGTGCACAAATTGACTTTTATGACGCTTTTTTTTTGTTCTTTTTTTTTCTCTCCTTTTTATAGCCAGACAGTCCCTGGTGATTAGGGATGCACCGATACCAGTACTCGTGTCGGTCCGATACTCGCAAAACAACCCCGATACAACCGCACCCGATACCACTTTATGGCAACGCATCTTCGGATGCACACCGCCAAGCGAAAAGGGGTTTTGCGCTCTCAACGCACATGACTGCAATGACTTCATTTTTGCTGCGTGCACCTTTGCGCTAGTGCGTACGCGCCAAATATAAACCAGGCTTAACCTCTCGTCACGCAGATACCTCTCGGTACCATGCAGTAGTGTTGAAAGTGAAAGGCTGTTTAGTAGAGATGTGAGCAATGACTAGTTTCTAACCCCGCCCCCTGGAGACAGTATATGCGATCGATTCATTTGAAAGAACACTTAAAATATTTATAGTCAAATCCCATACTAAATGCCGCTAAAAATAGATCACATACATACAAATGCTTGCATTGCATTATGATCATTGTATTAAACTTGAGCGTTAGAGTGTACGTTAGCCATTTATATATTTATTCAAATCAGCTAAGTCAATAGACAGCGCAGGACCAATAAGTCAAACCTAATAGCCTATTATAAAAAGATTTCCTCAAATAAAAGTTAGTCCACATAAGTCAGCACAGCAACTACTTGTGTGTCCGGTATGAATGCGCTTCTTGTGTATGAAAAGTATATGACTGGCAGCAAAATCTCGTCAAGTACTGACAACTATACATTATTTAATCGTATTTTCATATCTTTAGGATGTTGATATAGCAACTGTTAAAGTGCAAAGTAAGTTTCATTCATAATGTTTATCCTTTAATCCGATATAAAATTTCATACCGTATTGTCCCTCATAACCAGTAGTATAACAAGCCTAAGCAAGGCAGCACGCTTAATTGTTATACTAGTTTGACATTTTTGTGTACGTTTTCAAAATCCTCCCTCACCTTGCTCATCTTCCAATTGGAGATTTCTCTGAAGCCGCCACAAGCACCAGAAACAACCAATGCATGCAAAACCAGAGGTAAAATTAAATGATTTTGTTTTGCTGCAGATATACACTTTTCAAATTAATTTCAAGATATAACATCAACACAACAGTCATTTAAACATAGCCTTTGTAAGGCAAAACATTAAATGTATAAAAAAAAAAACATATTGTAAACGACTAGTAATTTCCGAGTCGACTAGCTGCAGCACTATCGTTTAATCGACTAGTCTTTTTCATTGTAGATGAAAACAGAAACAGGCTCATAGCTGGTAATGCAAAGCAGCTTCTTTTCATCAAAAATAACCTGCCTCTCGTTTTTCCGAAAAAGTCTTAGTCTTTAGTTCTGTACTTACATATGATAACATATAATTTCCATTGTTCTGCTACTATGTTGTGTGGTACTGAAATCCACTGAATGTGTTACAGGTTACATTTATGTTAAAAGTGCGGCAGTGCCATGTTTGTTTAGGAAAACACCAAGTTGAATGTTAAAATGTCAGCAACAGCATCAAGTTGTATGTTTACTTTGTTACAGTCAGAAAGGGAAAAACATCTGAAGAAAATAAAACATTAACCTCTTTTCCACTGTCGGGCCGAACGGTTCTCATTGCGTAACTGTTCTATTCAGTGCCGATCCAGGCCAACTGATACGGTTCTGGTTTCATTTTCCACTGTGGGGCTGATAACGGCCGCTCTTTGGAATGGTATTCAAACGCGTCAGTCTTTTCCTTGGCAACGCAACGGTTTACTGATGATATGAGACTTAAATAACGACCTCATTATAGAGGATGATCAGATATTTATTTTAATTTTATTATTAATTTGTGTTTACATTGCTTAGACCGCTTAGCCAGCCACAGAGAAACTGGTAGCCAGGCAACAGACAAGTGAAATTTACATTTACATTTATGCATTTGGCAGAAGCTTTTATCCAAAGCGACTTACATTGCATTCAAAGTACACATTTTACATTTTTGTCAGTTCTTGCTTTCCCTGGGAATCGAACCCATGACCTTGGCGTTGCTAGCGCCACGCTCTACTGCTACAGGAAAGCTGACAAATCCTGAGTGTCAACGTCATATAACAGATTCTACCAGCATGGTTAGACAACCGTGCCGAGAATTCCGTGCCGAGAACCGTTTGTAATCATGCCGTGCCTTACCAGGCTCGAGTGGAAACAGAACTGGAACCGTTCCTTACCATTCTAAGAACAGTTCGCCCTGACAATGGGAAAGTGGCTATTGTTAGAAGAACTGTAATGGCATTATTAAGTACTCATATTGGTACTTGGTATCGGCAAGTACCCAAATGTAAGTACTTGTACGTGGTCTGAAAAAAAGTGGTATCGGTGCATCCTTTTGTTGAATGGTAAAGAGCAGTGTGAACATTAGTCAAAACTTATCTGTATGTATTCACCGGAAGAAAGAAAGTCACAAGTTTGGAATGACATGACAATCTCTTTCTTATCTTGATTTCTATCCAGTTACAAGTTCACCCTTCTTATGGTGCTACTTCTACAAGTTCTCAACCATCATAAAAGTTAATGTCACCACTCGTATTGGGAGGAAAATGGAGGTGGAGAAAATGTCACTGGAAATGTCATCCACCATGTCACATGTCCAATGCTGTAGCCTCGGCCTGCAGTGATTCTCCATTTCACTCAGGTAGAGGCACTCTACCTCCGATCAATGCAGGGTCAGTCCATTGTCAAATACCTCGTCTGTTTCTTTTTATGAGTGCTGTCAACACACCTGACCTTTCGAGTGGATGCAAAAAATGACCCCAGTGGTCATAAGGCAGATCTATTATCCTGAAACTCATCTGTCTTTGGCCCAGGCAGAGGACTCCATGGTCATGACCGTATTAAGGACTGGCAGTTGACAAAAACCCTTCAGGTTGTTTTGCACGCTAAATGTTGACTTGTGAGGAAGTGTGGAGGGATGAGTGACAACCCTGGAGAGGTGTTTATTAGCTCGCAAGGAAGCTATAGATAAAAATTATAGCAATACTAAATAAATAAATAAATGGAAATTATGGTGTAAAGAAATATTCTGCCTTACTTCTAGTGGTTTGGTCCAGACATTTATGCGAAGAAGCTCCTCTCAATATGGTTCTTCAAATACAGATAACACAGCACCTTTATTTATGGACTGAGTACTTTCGGAGGGGGTTGATTGTAATTCAGAACAGAGAATCACACTGGAAGATAAGCACAAAGTGTGAGGTGCAAGATGGTATGAAGCTTTTTAGGTGCGGTAATATGACTATAATAATATGAAAACAGAGTGTCCAATACTCAACAAAAAGGCTTTTAATTTTCTTATTCGGTAGGGACCATTTAAGCAAAAGGCATCAGTTAAATGTCTTCAAGTTTCTCAGTCCTAGAATTATCTGATTGTCACAATGATCATCCCATTTTAGGTGCCAATTTTTACTGTGACACCAGTAATCGCCTCAGAAAAAGAAGGCCACGATATACCACGTGTTCGTTTGAGCTCTGTTTGTGTGGCTGAATAAAAGACACCTTAATCTGACAGATAGCCCAACAGGACACCTTATTCTTACACCTCCTAACTTGACACAAGACAGGCCTCTGGATTTCGGGGACACAGTAGCCGCCACCTTCAGATCAGTCACCCTGATAGACAAGATAATGGAGTCTGATAATGGGGCGCCATCCCTAAGCTGAACAATGTTCATCACGACCCTTCCTGTCATCCACACAGACACATAAATACACAGTTGACATCTTACAAGGGCTAAGGCTATGATCCAGAGCCTTGATATTATTTGTGTGTCTGTGAGAGAGTGTGAAAGACAAGATTGTGAAAGAAAGATAGAGGAAGGAGGAAGGGTTTTGCTTTTGAAAACTCTAGGCCTCACCCCAAGCCAGTCTCTATTATGCCCTGTTTGGGGGCTACGAGATCTGTCCCTTCTGACTCTTTGAGCGGATAGTCAAAGCTTGCTGCAGGCAAAGGAAACCATTTTTGAATAGGAACAGTTTGAATGACGAGTTCTTGCTTCAGGACTTGACTTGAGTTGAAAGAGGCAAACTGTAATTGTTTTAGCTGGTGATGGTTGTGCAAAAATGTCTGTCATGAAACAAACAAAAACACAGTAGTACATTTGATTTTTGAATGACTCATACTTTCGAAACTATGAAACTTTATAATTAGATGAAGAGGTAACTCTGGGGGGATGGAAAGTTGTGGATCGTATCATTACCTTTTAAGAAATTTTTCTCGTTTTAAGAAATATCTGCATACACACGTGAGCTATAAAAATGACTCAAAACTATGTAGTATACATGCCAGACCAGTATGTGGCGCTGTAATTCTGCCACATAAATACACTAAAAAGGGAGAAGAAGAGTTGTGGCTTGAAGGGGTACAGCAATGGTAGGAAGTGAGACAAAATCTCACAATAAAATGATAATAAATACATTTGCTACTTACCAGATGGGTTTTATTAACGCATACACCTACCCCAACCCTAAACCTACCCTTACAATAATGCAAATACAGGAATTCAATTATGCAATATTGATGTGCGCATGCCCAGTGCCCATAGTTTTATCCCTTTCTAGTCTTCCCATGTGGGACTTATTCGGAAATATTCA
Source organism: Gobio gobio (assembly GCF_949357685.1). Lineage (NCBI taxonomy): Eukaryota > Metazoa > Chordata > Actinopteri > Cypriniformes > Gobionidae > Gobio > Gobio gobio. Next base: position 21,426,340 of record NC_137120.1, read on the forward strand.
GATTGGCTGTACACACGAAAACGCAAGGGTGTCGTTTTCAGATTTATCCACTCTGGGAAAAAAAATATGGGATTTTTACTCCCAAAACACCAGATCCGTGTGGACGAAACGCTGATAAGGTACAAAATGTTTATGTATACAGCTAAACGCATCTCCGTGTGGACGGGGCCTAAATTACAGTTCAGTCACAGTTTCTGAAGAAGATCAGATTGGAATTCATTGATAGAAAAGCTGTAGATCACGCATCATATTTGTTTTCTTTATTTTGCAAAAAGCACAACATTTTTGTTTTTGTTGTGAGTGTACACAAATAAATGTAGAAACATAACAGATTATAATGATGTATAACACTTGCCGGAATTACCAAAATCGTCAGAGTATTTTGAGTCACAAGTTTTGTTAAATTAATGTAGTGTTAAATGTATCTTGTTTCATGGATTTGTATATATTTTAATTGGTCCTATTATGCCCTTTTACAAAGTTTTTGGGGTGTGCTAGAATGTTTTCATGCTTGATTGCACCAAAAAAAAAATCATAATTTTTCACATATTTTACATAATTACAGCTCCTGTCTCCCCAGTCTGGTTGAAAGTGTCATTTTCGATGAAGCCCCTCCTTCCGAAATACGAAATGTGTTGTGATTGTCACTGCTTAGCACATGTTCGGGAAATGTCCCACCCCTTCATAATCGCAAGCTCTACTCAGATGTAAATATTAACAATGGCGTCTATTTCAAACCAATTCAAGCCCAATTCAGACTCTAACAATGTTAACGAAAAAGAGAATCGCGCAGAACGGATTTCATGCACGGACTTCAACATTTTTTATGTTGTTTTTGTAATTTTCTTATAGATACGATGATATCCACCATTTAATCATATTTTTCGGAAAACTATGGTAATGCAAACAGTAATCAATCATAAAATCATGGATAATTTTCCTAAGGGGCAGTGAACAGCTAAAAGCTACAGTAAACACTACATCAATACTTTAATTTTAGTTAGCAAGCTAGCGGAGGCAAAGCTTTGCCCTTCGTTTGCATCATAGTAACAACAAACGTATTATTTGTAGTTGTGTTTTTAATTAACAGTTCCAATTATAAGTCATGCTTACAAGTTGTGATTCATAAACAACAGATTGTCCCGACAAAATGGGAAAGGCTACTTTTTAAACCTTAAACCATTTTTAAATTTTAACCCCTCTAAGTTCGTCAGCCTTAGGACAAACTTTTTCCTGGATGGAAAAACTGACTTTTAATCTTCTGTAGCGCAGCTTAACCAGGCCTCACCCACTTTTTTGCATATTCCGTGGGCGGAGATTATTTAAATAAAGGAGCATTATGGGCCCTATTTTAGCGATCTGAGCGCATGCTCTGAAGTGCATGCCACAGCTGCTCTTAGGGTGTGTCCGAATCCACTTTTGCTAGTTTAAGGACGTAAAAAACGGTTGTCGTGGCAGGTGCATGGTCCAAAAGGGTTGCACCTATAGTCTCTTAATGAGTCATGGGTGTGTTTTGGCCGCAACATGTAAAACGTCTCGGGTTATGACTATAACCCTTGTTCCCCGAGAAGGGGAACGAGACACTGCGTCATCGTGATGACACTTTGGGGAACGCCCCTTGGCGTAAAGTGTCTGAAGAAACAATAGAATCAGCCCAATCCGATTGGTGCAGAAGAGGACCAATCAGGATCAACTTTATAGGTCATGTCGCCGGCTTTTTACTTGACAGGAAAGATCGCAGACACACAAAATATCTGTGAGAATTATGGCACACAACGCAAAGTTTTTAAGAAACCTCAAGATCGACAATTTTATTGACGATCTTGTCAAGGACAGCAGCCAGAATTCCAGGCATCATATAGTCAGTGAATAATTTTTCAATGATTATTAAACTTTATGAATTAATTTGCTGAAGCATGTCTGTTTTCTTGCAGTTTTAGAAGTCTTAAAAGGTCTTAATTTTTTACAATATTAAGCCATAAAAGGTCAAATAGTCAACAGTTTAATTGATGGGGTCTTAATTACAACAATAAATGTTAGCATGTTATTTCAGCCATACTGATGTCTAGAGAGAAAGCCATTTTACAAAAGAAAGATTAACAATTTCTGCAATAATGTGTTTAATTACCCACCATATTGGTACCAAAAATTAACATCTGCACTGGACAAAATATTTAGACCTACCTTGCTTAATTTGAAATGTCCTAAATACATGGAAGTACTAAAAATATGAAATAAATGTCATAGAAAGGATAACATTTTACTTTCCAAAACATGTTGAGACATTGTTACAACATTATTTTTATATTTAATGTTCAAATAATGTTTTGGCAGATAGAACCTTATAATTCTAAGCGAAAAGTGTTTTTTTAGAATTAGAAGGTTCTATCTGCATTTGACCCATTCCAAAAATCCCCATTTACAATTTTGAGAGGATTTTGATATTGTATATTTAGAATACATTTAGGGTCCCTGTTATTTTCATGTTTGAAAGAAACTTGTTCCCCATATACATTTTCTTATATGTAATGCAAAAAATTTGAAGCTCAATATCTCAAAACTGCTCAGAACGCAGATAGAACCTTATAATTCCAAGGGGACGTTTTCACAAATACAGTGAAACATGGTCTGAATGATAGGCTGAATATCTAACTCCTCAAAGTCAGATCATATTTAATTTTATTCCTCAGAATAAAACGCAGCCACAATCATCAGATGATACTGCTTTATTGTATTATATACGGCTCGTAAACCACACGTTGCCTCAGCAACGTGGCTCAAGCCGTTATTATACAATTGGCTTTCACCACTGGAGAAGAAAGCCAACAGTATCACATTTCACAAATACGGTAAAAATGATCTGAATGATAGGCTGAATATCTAACTCCTCAAAGTCAGATCATATTTAATTTTATTCCTCAGAATTAAATGCAGACACAATCATCAGACGATGCTGTTTTATTGTATTTAAACGAACCCATAAACCACACGTTGCCTCAGCAACGTGGTTCAAGCCGTAATACAACTGGCTTTCATCCCTCGAGAAAAAAGCCAAACAGGCGCGAGGCAGAAACACCCGAATGGCGCACGGCAGTACGCGTCGAGATATTTCTGAATGAAAAACAGCCCGCCCCCTCAGGAGCTGACTGCATGCCTCGCACCCACAGTATCCCTTCTCACCGTGTCACGTTGTATAACTCTAATAACAGACCCAAACCTGAGCGCCGCCTCAGCAACGCGAGGTTGAAATCTGCATTAGAAAAGGCGAGCCTCGATACGGAGCCCATCCAGTTCCTCAGAATTAGACAGCTCACGCATCGGGTCCTCCACCCCGGGGGAAGAAGCCGCAGCGCGGGCTTCCACGCGGGGAAGGAGAACAATGGAGCTGTCACCGGGAAGGAGACGATGCCTTAAGCACTCTCAAGTTGCCTTGACAGACCCATCTGCGAGTCCATGATAGATCAACCGTGCTGCCTCAACAGCACGGGATCGGCCATGGAATTTGCGAGCCCTGCATGCTTGAGAAAACAACGTTGGTAGATAACAACACCAAATACTCACAGACTGGTAACACAGAGCGCTAACGCTGAAGAGCAAAAAGCTATCTCTGTTGTGTTCAGGACGTCTCTTTGTATCTTCCGGGTATGGCGTCACATACTACGTCATCACGCAACACCAATCGGATTGGGCTGATTCTACTGTTTCTTCAGACGCTTTACGCGAAGGGGCGTTCCCCAAAGTGTCATCACGATGACGCAGTTCGAGTTCCCTCGAAGGGGAACAATCAGAGTCTCATCTCCCATTCCCTTTAAAAGCCAGTTGTGCTTGCACCATGGCGGATTCGCTATTTACTTGGCAGAAATTGTGAGCGGAAAGACTGAACGCTTCTCCAGAGAAGAATCCTTTTATTAAATTTTTTTTGCACCCGCCTATAAGTGCATTTCACTACCACGCCCTTTAAATAACACAAAAAATACTGCGCTATTGACTTTAGACCGGTTTTTGTTGGTCAATGGTGCAACTTTTTCAGTTCCTCAAAATAGCAATGCATCAACAATGCTCCTGAACAGACCTCGTTTTCACACCCAGGGGCGAACAGATGTGTGCGAGGTAATTAGCTATTTAAATAACGTGGCGCTGGATAAGAAAATGATAACTGCGTCGGGCTGAAACTAGCAAAAAACACTTGCGTCACGCCAGGCGTCGCATTGCGCCAGTGTATGATAGGTCCCTATGACTTCATAAAATCCGGAAAAATCATGTTGTAGGCTGTAACAATAGTCCACTGCAGGCAAGTTGATAGAACCCAAGTGCAGCTTTATTTAATCCAGAACATGAACAGAAATCCAATAAACACAGACTTTACTTTATGTACTGCTTAATATATTGTGTGTTTGTACAAGAATAAAGTTCAACATAAGTGAACTATCAATAAAGTTGGGTCAACGTTTTTTTTATCAGTTTTATTTTGATAAACTCAATACAACATCGCAACTACATGAAAAGAGGTTTTACTGTTATAAAATACAGATTTGTGAGTATTAGTAGAACTGAAAGTTTTAGAAAAAACAAGAAACGCACGTGATTGTTGTCATGCGGTGAATCCGGCCAATCATGGAACAGCTGTGTCGTCATTAGCGCTCGTGCAGTCGCTCTGTAGAAGCTGCGCAGAATGCACCAGCCGGCTGCTCTTGAATTGCTCTCGCGGCACTTTGATGGCATATGTCACCGTCACGTAGCGTCGGCGCTGCATTAAGTCGGACAAAATTTCTAACCGTCATGCACTGCTTTAAGTCAGCCGTCAATCGGACTGCGCATCGCTGTATGAAGTCGAACAAGCCTATTGACAGAACTGAACTGAGAACACATGACAAAATCAACCAATAAGAACATAACACATGAGGACCAGGAAATCACATGATGGAGCACTTGGCAGGATCACATGACAAACAGGAACACATGACAAAACTCAAAACCGTGACATAGGCTAAATAAGTTTGTTGTAGTTCTTGAAAAGTGGATTCTATTAAATAAATGATCTCCCTTTGGAGTGGACTTTGACCTTGCAGATCTTTTTTATGCTCAAACATCAACATTACACACTAACTAAAGTTGAAAACATGAAAAAAAATAATAGGACCCTTTTAAGGAGAAAGTAAGTAAGGCAAAAGTATTGGATTTTTTTAAGTGCATGTTTTTAGGGATTGTACACTGTCATTATATTATATTTATTGAAACGTTAAGGGTCTCCGACTGGGTAGTAACTTTGATCAAATATGACAAATTCTGTTTGTGGCCTAGCAGTTAGCATGAGCTAATTTGAGCCTTGAGTACAAGACGCAGACAAGAAAAGTTTGAACCAACCACATGATTTTTCAGCTCCCATTCCTCACTTTGCTTTCCCATAATTCCTTGTCCTTTCCATGCTGATTTTTTTTTTTCATCATTGCAATAACATAATTAAAGTTTTATGATTCATTGCTTAAACATGCTTTGTTCTGCCTTTTCTTTCCAAAATGTTCTGATATTTCCAGAAATGTTATTCACGTTGCGAGAGCCAACATAGTTGCGTGCCAGGAGAAAGAATTAGCAAAGAAACTGACAGCTTGCAAAAGAGTTTTAAGACAAATCATTGTTCAATACAGCACAGAGTACGCAGTAATTAAGGGCTTCCGTTTTCATTGCAACATGATCGTTACTGTTGTTTATTCACCTTATGTACCACTAAATATGCCGGTGTTTTTCTCTCAAAAGCACAGTTCTCACGCCCACACCCATGTTTTTGTCCCTTATATATTTTCCTGCTTACCAAATGATTTAATGGAAGAGCTTAGCTCACCATTAAATCAAGCGAGATCAAAAGGCTAATTGAACAAAAAAAGCACTTGGCTAAACTTTGCTGGCTGATGAGCAGGAAGTTCTCTTCAGAGGAGGGAATTAACTTTGAGAACAATCCATCTGGCCCAACTTGGTCAAAGATCAAGTAATCCCAGACCTGTGTCAAATGGAGGAAAAGCATGAAGATAATTGCAAAGAAAACTCTGAGCGCTAGTTTAGTCAAACTCATTTTGAAGTTTTCAAAGGATATGTTGAATTTCTTAGACGCCTACTCTTAGCGTTGCCCTTTAAGATTGTGTTTGCGTGTACTAGGGACTTATCGTCCGACTTGACTGAATATTTGCAAAGTCGCTTTTTAAAGGTGTCATGAACTGACTTTTTTATTTTGTTATACTGTTGTCTGAGGTCAACTTATGACGTTCGTTTGGTTTTTACATTTAGAAACATCATAATGAATAAGTAATAGGCTATTTTCTATTCTAATAGGCTTTCTGAAAAACACTCGGTTTTGATGGGTGTGCCGCACTGAAGACTTGGAAGTAAACGCCCACGGCTAGAATTGGATAAGATTTGCATATTTAATGAGCTTCAGCTCCACTCAGTATATGTGGGAATCGTCTGGGGAAACGCTCACAGGGCTCATCAAACAAACACAATGATTCATCTTCCATCCACCCGCGATTGATTGGAATGTTATTTTTGTATTGGTCGGCCTTATGTGAATATAACCGCGAACCGTACACACACACACACACACGCTTGGTCAGCCCGATCAGTGAATAACCACGAACCGTACACACACACACACACACACACACACACACACGCTTGGTCAGCCCGATCAGTGAATATAACCGCGAACCATACACACACACACACACACACACACACATACACACACACACTTTGCGAGCACTAGCGTTACAAAACCGAGTCTGATCACAAATAGAGCAATAACACCTTTTCCAGCCTGTGACCGCGTGCTAAGGTATGTAATCAATAGATATCAAACGATCTGTAACAATGCAATACTAACACATATAAAAAAACATGTTTTACACACATTAGTGTGTTGTACCGTTCCTGTCAGATCCAATATAGAAGGCACAGCATTGTGTTTTAATCTCACTCCTTCTGCAAATCCATTCTCGACCTGTAACTTGTTTACAATCGATTCCGCAGTGAAATGAAGCGAACAAACGTGCAATGTCTTTACCACGTGAGCTGGAACTTCATTAAAAATAAAGTTCAACCACTCATTCCTAATTGTAGAATCAGAAGGAAGCTTATGCAGGGACTGTGTTCTTCCACAACCAGGCACAGCGCAATATATTACTCTCTTCACCATGTTTATAGCTTGGTAGCGCGATCTGTCCGTTTAGCTCCACGAGTCGGTGGGCAGGGCTACAGAATCAGACGTATATATTTTATCTGTTGAGATGTCCTGTGACGTCAGTGATCGACATATTTCTGAGCTCTCGTTTTCTGGGCCTGGTGTCAATAAAAGCTTTTATTTGAGTAAAAAGGACGTTTTCAGCTCTGAAACTTACAGGATATTCTTATATCACAATGAACTTTTATATATCAAAGGCTCAAGGGAAAGTTGATTTCTCAGTTCATCACCCCTTTAATACAACTTCATGGAGTGGTAATGACTATTCATGGCCAGTCAGTTTTCTCAAATCACTCACCAGTGGCACCTTACTCACCTTATGGTACCCTCATAAGGTTTTCTTTTTATGAGGGTCATTGCAAGGCTACTTTTCTAAGTTAACAGAGAAAAGTGTCACATGAAGCCTGGACATGAAGCCTTGATAATATAACTGGGAATTGGTCAGAATTTGATTGCAAGACTTCTAATGCGGAAGATGTGACAAAGCATCTGTCAGAAAATTGAAAACATGCCTGGGCTTTGGTCGATAATGCAAGATATTGTTAGCATGCTAGTGAGGACTACGGCAGATTATCTTATTTGAAATTGTGTGAAGACATATTTACATATTCAGTTCTCCCTTAATACTGAAATTTGACTCAAGGCAAGTGGTTATTGAACACACTAGAAAATAGCCCGAATGCTGTTGGCCCTCATTGATGATCATCTTGGGTCTGATTCCTCCGCCAAGGACATTTTCATTACTTCATAAAAAGCTTTATTCCTGGAGGTAGTTCATTATTTCGAGAGGTTGAATCATCAAGTCATCCTTGATCCTTACATTAAGAGGATATAGGAGTAGAATCTGTGATTTTATGCTAAACGGTGTTAAGTGACCATTTAGTGTTTGTGTAAATTCTCAGCATGACCTCTTCTGAGGTGAATGACTTAAATGCAGCACTTGCTGTTTTATTACATGACTAAAACAAAAAACAATCAGTATATTATGCAGCTTGTCCAAGATGATAAATGTGTCGCTGTGGCCTGCTCCGACAGCTGGTGGGTGAAGTGAAAGTCTATTTTTGTTTGTTTCTGATGTCTGCCAAACACCTATTTTTATTATGCACATGCTAAACTTCAGTGGAGTCTTTTTTGCTATATAATATAGTCAGGCAGGATTAGGGATGAGTGATGTAGCTAGGGATGGGTTCTAGAAGCGCATTTGTGAGGTCAGGCACTGATGTTGGACGAGAACGCCTGGCTCGCAGTCTCCGCTCTAATTCATCCCAAAGGTGCTCTATCGGGTTGAGGTCAGGACTCTGTGCAGGCCAGTCAAGTTCCTCCACATCAAACTCGATCATCCATGTCTTTATGAACCTTGCTTTGTGCACTGGTGTGCAGTCATGTTGGAACAGGAAGGGGCCATCCCCAAACTGTTCCCACAAAGTTGGGAGCATGAAATTGTCCAAAATGTCTTGGTATGCTGAAGTATTAAGTGTTCTTTTCACTAGAATTAACAGGCCAAGCCCAACCCCTGGAAAACTATTGAAGAAAACATTTGAATAGTGTCACATTAGCTCATTTTGGTTGCACTTTTTTTTTTTTACAGTATGTGTACTTACAGTGTACTTACCTAAGTCAAGTCAAGTCAAGTCAACTTTATTTATATAGTGCTTTTTACAATGAAGATTGTTTCAAAGCAGCTTTTAAACAGGAAAATAATGCAACAGATCTCGATTCGGCTGTACAGCCATTCCGGAAAAAACTGTGATGTCATCTAGCTAATTTAAATCATCATACAGTGACAATGTGGGCAGATCAGTTATTTAGTTGATGTATTTAATTTAGTTTAGTAATTACATTTATTTGGATATTTAGTTGAAAAATTTGTGTCCCCAACTGAGCAAGCCAACCCCTGAAAAACTATTGAAGCAAACATTTGAATAGTGTCACCTTAGCTCATTTTGGTTGCACTTTTTTTTTTACAGTATGTGTACTTACAGTGTACTTACCTAAGTCAAGTCAAGTCAGATTTATTTATATAGTGCTTTTTACAATGCAGATTGTTTCAAAGCAGCTTTTAAACAGGAAAATAATGCAACAGAACTCGATTCGGCTGTACAGCCATTCTGGAGAAAACGGTGATGTCATCTAGCTAATTTCAATCATCATACGGTGACAATGTGGGCAGATCAGTTATTTAGTTGATGCATTTAATTTAGTTTAGTAATTAAATTTATTTGGATATTTAGTTGAAAAATTAGTGTCCCCAACTGAGCAAGCCAAGCAAAAGGCGACAGTGGCAAGGAACCAAAACTCCATCAGGTGGTATAAAGGAGAAAAATTAACATTGGGAGAAACCAGGCTCAGTCGGGCTGCCAGTTCTTGGCCAATTAACAAACAGTGTATGATTATTATTCTGGCAAGTACTAAGAAGTACCTAAGGAAGTACTGGTTAATATAAGGCAACTTGTTACCCTTGTATGGTGTTCGGGTCTGTTGGACCCGTTTTCATTTTTTATCAAAAGAAAATTGATACGATTAATAATTTTTTCAAACTGAGACTCATTGGCCTTGGCTCATTTTCTGTGAGGAATATATATCAGAACACATTTTCAATGACCACACACTGTACACCCCCCTACACATTTATTTTACACACGGGACGTTCGGGTCCACTGGACCCGGGGCTAATAAAAGTGTGGAAATTGTAGGTCCTGTGTACCTTTACTCTGTCCTCCTCCTGTCAGGGCCTGCTGTTAGTGTGTGTATGTTCATGTATATGGTTTATGAGGACACAAGTGTGTATAATGACATGGGTATTACAACGTAAACATGGTTTATGACGACATCTGTGTCCCGTGTCCCATCCTCATACTAAAACATACTAAATGGTGTTTTTTGAAATTCAAAAAATGCCAAACGTTTTCTGTGATTGGTAGGTTTAGGGGTAGGGTTAGTGTTGGGGGATAGATTATACAGTTTGTACATTAGAAAAACCATTATGCCTATGGAGAGAAACCATACACCACATATCCAAGTGAGTGAGTGCGCGTGTGTGTGTGTGTGTGTGTGTGTGTGTGTGTGTGTGTGTGTGTGTGTGTGTGTGTGTGTGTGTGTGTGTGTGTGTGTGTGTGTGTGTGTGCGTGCATGAGTGTGTGTGTGCATGCGTGTGAGAGAGAGATTGTGTGTAAGTGTGAGAGAGTGCAAGGGTGAGTTTTGTTTCTACTCCTGCCGTTCCCACACGAGGTTGCAATTCTTAAATGTGATCTAAGAAAGGTAAAGAGAAAATATTAACCATATATTGTGTTTATATTGCTTGTAATTGGGATGAAGTAAACATCTGTTGATTATATTAACATAACATTTTTGATTGTGTTGAAATAAAAACCCAAAAATGCAGCGGGTCCACCAGACCCATGAACACTGGCTGAATAACAAAAATATTAACACCACACAAGGGTTAAGGTTAGGTTTGGGGGTAGGTTCAGGGTTAGTACCTAGATATATTACCCAGTTACTGTAATAACTATAATAAGTACATAGTATGTACATGGGGAACAGGACTGTAAAATAAAGTGCTACCCTTACGTTAGTAGAGAGAAATTCAAAGTCAGTGCGGCCAATTTTTATTTAATATAAGATTCATTGCAAGAACCCACTGCAGACTAGCATCCGTATTATGACCACGTCAAAGAGACAGACGGCAGATACAATTGCCTATGAAAGTTTGAGTAATTGACATTCAATACAGAATCATGACAGGGAACACTCTATCATTTTCTATTATAACAGTTTTCCAACTGCAGCGACCGTGCATCTAACCACTGTCTTTTCATCTGGTTTCAGATTCCTCAGATAAGCTACGCCTCCACCGCTCCAGAACTGAGCGATGACCGCCGGTACGATTTCTTTTCTCGCGTCGTACCACCCGACTCCTTTCAAGCACAGGCCATGGTGGATATAGTGAAGTCGATGGGCTGGAACTACGTGTCTACGGTGGCCTCGGAGGGAAGCTACGGCGAAAAAGGAGTCGAGGCCTTCATGCAGATTTCCAGAGAAGCGGGTGAGTCAGACTAAAAAATAAACAGCAAGTCTTTGAAGATAAAGTCCTGAAGAACTCAAAGCAGTCTCTGTGTGAGTAAACAAAAATGTTGCAAAGACTCTTTTTGGTTGTTTTAATAACAACCTGTCAGTTTCATCAGTGTTTACAGTTCATATTTTTAAATACAAGCCTTATTAACTGTGAAATGTTTGGATTAAGTTCATTCATTTCTGCAACACAAAGTTGAGTGCTTAAGACAGCTCCGAGCCATCAATAGGACATTTGCAGTGTTTCCCCCAACAAGAAGTTCACTTATCAAATAAATGAATATGTAAACAAAACAAATTGCTATCAAGGGTGGAGATGTTGTGTCTCTGAGACACTTTTCACACAAAAAAAGCGCCCCAAGGAAAAAAATCATTAGATCATAACTCAAATTAGATGGTAAGGTGTAACCCAACATGAAGTGTTATTTGGATTGTTTAAAATGGCCTATGGTATATCAACCAAATAACTTCATTATTGTTTCACGCTCCTTAAAAATATAAGTCTTGTGGTCGGACGATTTGTAAATGAATCGTTCTCTTGAGACAGATGTTTTTATTGAATCATTTGAACCAGTTTACAAAATCAGTATGTGCTCATAGCTGTTTGGCAGGATCTGGGGCTGAACTGATAAACTGAACTGAAACGGTCCGAGCGGTTCTGAGACTGAGATGAACTGAGAACTGAAATTCATCTGATGAAGAACAGGGTTACTTTAAAGACTCATTAAACCAACAACATTGAACCAGTTCTTTGAATCAGTCATATTAAGAGAAGATGTATGCTTATATTCCACCGATTTTTTTTACTTACTAAAAACTCCTAGTCTTTATTATCAACAATTTATCAGCGCATTTTAAATAAAAAAATGTCTGTCTTTGTAAAACTTTACTTTTGGACTCTCCAACTGCATTGCTTTATTTTCATAATACCCAAATTTCATAATCCAATCAATTTTGTATGACAAAAAAATTCCCATCCTAGTTTTTATTTTATTCAGTATCCCGTTTCATGCTGAAATATGTTGCAGTATTGAAGTAAATTGGATTTAGACAAAATTACAGAAGACGCTGGATTGTTAAAAGTTGAATCCGCCTTTTGCCAAACTCACTTTACTCCCTTTTCCCATCACATATCAGATCGAAAATGCATTTATTTTCAATAAAAATGAAAAAAAAAAAAAATTTGAAAAGTGGGAATAAAGTGTCTAATATGTGTTTAATAATAAAGTGTTTAGGGTTAGAGGTAGGTGTAGGGAGGGCTTTATTGTCCCAATAAGGAGGCATCCATTTAATATTTTTTATAAATGTAACCATTTAAAATATTTTATTATTGCATGCCATTTAATGTACAACAACACTGAGGGCCAAATAGTATCTGCTACTATTTATAAGTATAAATGGCATCTAACTACCATTTACACTTATTGCAAAGGAAATACTGCTATTTTTACATTGTGTTAATATAATTTATCGCTATTTAAACTTAGTGTAAATAGCAGCTGTCGCTATTTGCACTTAGTGCCTTTTTTATTTCTTTCTTTCTTTGGTTAAATGTATCATGTAATTATTTTAAAATGCACCGGATTTTGAGTGTAAAGTGCTTTAAGTGCTTGAGGGAAAGACTTCCTATGAAATGTGTTAAGACTTTCCAAGCAGACTTTGGTGCAGAGGTCAGTATGTTGGCAAAAACAACTGTGCTCAAAGCTGTTTGGCAGGGTGTTTCACTGTGCTTACTTTATGGCCACAAATTAAGACAGAAAATGAATGTTGTATCTTTACCAAAAGGGACAAAGCGCCTCATTCATGACACACAACAGAATAATTTTTTGTTAATAGTTTAAAACCATTTTTTAAGAGTTTTGGAGGAAAGATTTTAAGAAATGGCATTTGTCAGAACTTGAATGCACAATGTTCCATATCTAGGATAAAAGTTTGTCTTAAAAGGTTAATCAAAATAATTTTGTGCCTTCTCTGCTATATTATAACAATTTACAGTATCATGATACTCTGCAATTCAACATTTTAATATAAAAAATAAATGAATACTTTTATTAATCATGGATGCATTAAACTGATCAGTTAAGACATATCTAATACATATATTTCAAATAAATGCTGTTCTATTTATTAATATAGAAAACGTCTCAGGTTATGACTATAACCCTTGTTCCCCGAGAAGGGAACGAGACACTGCGTCGTCGAGTGACAACACTCTGGGAACGCCCACAGCGTTACACCTCTGAAGTATGAATGAAATCAAGCCAATCTGATTGGTGGTGCTTCATGAAGTAGTAGATGACGGCATACCCGGAAGATACATAAGGGACGCTGATGCAAACACACACCAGCACTTGCAATGAAGCGAGCACTCTACCTGTGATAGGTATGGCAACGAGACGCAGTGTCTCGTTCCCTTCTCGGGGAACAAGGGTTATAGTCATAACCCGAGACGTTCCCCTTCGAGGGAACTCGCACTGCGTCGTCGAGTGACAACACTCTGGGAACGTTAATACCCACTAGGCCACACCGACATCACCTGCGTCCTAGTGTGAAGCTGTAGACCAGGCACACTTAGGACGCAAGCACTCGAGCACCAGGCGTCATCGGGAGATGCAGACTGTAAAATCTAATGAAGGTGTGCGGCCCACCCCGCAGCCCTTTCTTGGGTGAGCGAAAGCATACCAACAACTGGTCTGACCTTCTCCACTGAAGGTCAGACGTGGCCTCGGCCACGTCTGCATCATGGCGTCCAGCCCAAACGGAGCTGGATGCCTGAGAGAAAACCACAGTGGACAGTGGGATGTCTCTCGTGACGCGAATAAGACCACTTCCACTGGGCCGAATCTCTCGCACATGGCCTCTGGGTGGAGTCGCCACTCCCCGGGCCTCAGCCCCTGCCTCGACAGGACGTCTGCTCCCTGGTTCTGGTCCCCGGGGACGTACATCGCTCTGAGAGACGCCAGTTTCCCCTGGGACCACAGGAGGATTTGATGCGCCAGTCTGCAAAGAGGGCGCAACCTCAAACCCCCCTGGTGATTGAGATACGCGACAACCGAGGTGTTGTCTGAGCGTATCAGGACATGGTGGCCGCGGAGGTACGGGAAAAAGCTCCTCAGGGCTTTGTAGACCGCCAGCATCTCCAGGCAGTTGATGTGCCCTGAAGAATGCCGGGTCTCCCACAGACCTCTCGCAAAGCGGCCGTCCATGACCACGCCCCAGCCAGTGAGGGAAGCATCTGTTGAAACGGCTCTCCGGCAACATGATGCTCCCAGCACTGGTCCTTGGGACAGGAACCAAGGTTTCCGCCATATGACGAGGGAGCGAAGGCATTTGCGCGTTACCCTGATCATACGAAACGGATTTCCCCTCGGGGAAAACCCCTTGGCCCTCAGCCACCACTGTAGGGGTCTCATGTGCAGCAGGTCAAAAGGTATCATCTTGGACGTTGCTGCCATGAGCCCCAGCAGTCTCTGAAACTGCTTCACAGTGAGGCTGCGGCCTGGCTTCACTCTGGAGACCATCGCCAGTATGGACTCCACGCGCGCGGGGGACATTGTGCCCGCATCGACGTGGAGTCCCATACAACCCCCAGGAACGTAGTCCGCTGGGAGGGCGTCAACACACTCTTCTTCGTGTTGAGTCTCAGCCCCAAGCACCTGATGTGGGCCAGAACGACATCTCGATGCCGAACCGCCATCTCTGCGAGGGGAGAGTTCCAGGCCGAAGGGAAGAACCCGATATTGGTACGCTTCGCCCCCGAAAGCGAACCTCAGGAACTTCCTGTGACATGGAAGGATGGAAATATGGAGGTATGCGTCCTTTAGATCTATCGTGACGAACCAGTCCTCGGACTGGATCTGACTCACGATGGCTGGAATTGTGAGCATCTTGAACCTGAGTCTCCTCAGAGACCGATTCAAGAGCCTGAGATCTATTATCGGACGCAACCCACCATCCTTCTTGGGAACTATGAAGTACCGGTTGTAGAACCTGGACTCCCTGTCTGCCAGAGGGACCCGTTCTATGGCCTCCTTGGCTAACAGGGCTTGTACTTCTTGTTCCATAACCCGAACCTGCTCTGGGCCGACCACAGTCCGGACCACCCTGTTGAACTTCGGGGGAGGAGAACCGAACTGAAGCCTATAACCCAGCTCTACAGTCTGCAGGACCCACGTAGACACACTCGGAAGGCATGACCATGCGCCGAGATAATCTACTAAGGGAACCAGCCTCTCGAGGCTGGCCTCGGGTGTCAACCGAGACTTGTTCCCGACCCCCTGAAGCGGCTAACCGGCAGGGAGCAGTCAAGAACGATTTTCGGTGGGCGCACACATTCGCTGCCCAGTCGCAAGTCCTATTGGAGGCGACGAAGGCAGCGTGCGTACGCGGGAAATCAATGAGGCCCGAAGCGTCTTTGACGGCGGGAACACAGCACTGATTTCCCGAGAGCTCCTGGGGGAAAACGACCTCGGTCGATCCTACCTGGGAGAGGGGGCTGGCCAGCAGGGGCATCATCTAAGGGAGCAGCTCGACAGGGCCGCAACACTAGGGCGGACACTGCGCTTAGCAATCGCCTGAAACTGATGTGTCCCGCAGGCCACAAGGCGGCGAGAACGACATCAACTTCAGGAGGGCTCCCTCTCAGATGAATATCCAGACAAGTCAAACACGCTTGGGTGACAGACCGATTAAAGTATCTAACTTATCAAAGTCAGATAACATGACAATTCCTCAGAATTAAATGCCATCATAATCACCCAACCCGTGCAACCTAGTCTGAATGATAGGCTGAGTAAAAAATACATCTAACGCCTCACGTCAGATAATACTTTAATTTTATAAATGCAGCCATAATATGGTCTGAATGATAGGCTGAATATCTAACTCCTCAAAGTCAGATCATATATTATTTAATTCCTCAGAATTAAATGCAGCCATAATCATCAGACGATACTGTTTTATTGTATTTATACGGCTCGTAACCACACGTTGCCTCAGCAACGTGGCTCGAGCCGTTATAATACAATTGGCTTTCATCCCTCGGGAAAAAAGTCAAACAGGCACAAGGCTGAAACACCCGAAAGGCGCACGGTAGTACGCGTCGAGATATTTCTCAATGAAAACGGCCAGCACCCTCAGGCGCTGACCGCATGCCTCGCACCCAACAGTATCACACAATACAGTGAAACATGGTCTGAAATGAGAGGCTGAATATCTAACTCCTCAAAGTCAGATCATATATTATTTAATTCCTCAGAATTAAATGCAGCCATAATCATCAGACGATACTGTTTTATTGTATTTATACGGACTCGTAAACCACACGTTGCCTCAGCAACGTGGCTCGAGCCGTTATAATACAATTGGCTTTCATCCCTCGGGAAAAAAAGTCAAACAGGCGCGAGGCTGAAACACCCGAAAGGCGCACGGCAGTACGCGTCGAGATATTTCTCAATGAAAACGGCCAGCACCCTCAGGCGCTGACCGCATGCCTCGCACCCAACAGTATCACATTTCACCGTATCACGTTGTATCACTTTACTAGCAAACCCGAACCTATGCGCTGCCTTATTTATTTATTTATTTTTTCGGCAATGCAAGATTGAATCTTGCACTAGGAAATGGCGAGCCTCGATACGGAGACCGTCTATTTCCTCAGAATCAGACAGCTCACGCATCGGGTCCTCCACCCCGGGGGAAGAAGCCGCAGCGCGGGCTTCCACACGGGGAAGGAGAACAATGGAACAAACAGGGAAGGAGAAGATGCCTCAGCACTCTCAAGTTCCCCTGACAGACCCATCTGCGAGTCCCATGATTGATCAACCGTGCTGTCTTTTTTTTTTTTTTTTCGACAGACACAGGACCAGCCACGGAGTTCGCGAGCCCTGAGAAATGCTTGTGAACAACGTTGGTAGACAAACAACATCAAATAAGACTGACAAAACACAGAGCGCTCCGCTGAAGAGCAAAAAGCTGGTGTGTGTTTGCATCAGCGTCCCTTATGTATGTTCCGGGTATGCCGTCATCTACTACGTCATGACATACCACCAATCAGATTGGCTTGATTTCATTCATACTTCAGAGGCCTAACGCTGTGGGCGTTCCCAGAGTGTTGTCACTCGACGACGCAGTGCGAGTTCCCTCGAAGGGGAACAATTATTTTAAAATGATTTAAATCGTGTTGCGCAAAGAGAGAGAGAAAACAAACGTAATTATTTCAAACATTTGACCGGTAGTGTATAATCTGCTATATTTATTTCAAATATGAATGTTGAATAAAAAAAATCTGAAATATCATATAGAAAGCTGTGAGTAGCTATCTTTGTGTTGTAACACCTTGCTTATGGATTCTCTCTGAATTCACACAACCTCAGAGACTTTTTAGCACTCAGCAGATTCTGTTAATTGGGCCTACTGTCCGATTTAGCACTGAGGTGGAATATATCTCTTATCAGTGTGGTAGAAAGCTCCGATTAGCAACATTTCTCACTTTATCGCAAGCCTTTTTCACTTCTTCTTTGTGTAGCCAAGTATTTTATTTATTTTTTGCAGACTGAAATTGAAGCAAACCTAACACCTACATCCACACCTACCTCCAGGTATTTGTCATCTTAGCTTTGCGTGCCAGATTTCCCAACCAACCCGGCTTGTTCATTAATTTTTATTTATGAAGCAATTTACAGTCCACTCAGGATCAGAAGAGAGGAGACAGTTATTAATGATCCTAATTTGCGTATTTGATTATCCTGTATGAGTGGCAGTTCGCACTGTTTATCACTCTTATTGCTTTGGCACACAAGTGGCACAGCGCTTATCCTGTGGGAGACAACAGAAACGCTTTTTCATATGGTTGAGAACACAGCACTGTGTGTTTGTATGTGTGTGCATAAACTCCGACATCAAGACTTTAGCGTGCTTCATTTGATATGAATTAAATATGCTCACCGAACTTCTGTCCGCTAGAGGAGAAGATGCACCTGAGAGCATTTCTAAAAAAGACGATGAATGTTGAATGCTCTTGGGTGTATCCCCAGGTAACCGGTTCTCTCACAGTTATGAACAAACGTTCTTCTAGTAACGTTAATAGAATGTTTGTTCAAGAAATCTGGTCTTGAATGATGTTCTCAAAATGTTGGCACACAAGCATTATGTATAGTACACAAATCATGAAATGTTCTGAAACTTTTAGATTGGACCTTCGTCTAACTTTTAAAAAAAGTTACTACTTATTTCAGAACGTTCAAAAATAACATTCCATATACTGTTTGCAAAATTATTAAATGGAATGTTCCCTTAAAGTCAAGGTTTTTAATATTGTTTGTATGTCTGTGTGGTGTTTTTAATATGCTTTAAGACAAACCATGTGCAAGTCAACACCATTGCTGAGTATTTTGTCTTTAAAACTGCAGTTTGAAATCGCTGGTGTTTCTGACGTCACAAACTACCTTGTAACCAATCACGTCAACGTGTGATCGTCAACGAGTGGGTGGAGGCAACATTTAAAACTTGATTTTCACCACAGGGGTTCTTTAGTGTGACATTTTTCTCTTGAGACTCTTAAGTTGAACACAGAAGGCGGTCTGTCGAAAGCTATATATTTTACATTGTAAAGTTTAAAATATGGATATTTTTCTTACACAAACCAATCAATTCGCTTCAGAAGGCCTTTATTAACCCCCCCAGAGCCGTGTGGAGTACTTTTATAAAGGATGGATGCTCTTTTTTTGGGCTTCAAATTTTGGGCTCCCATTCACTGCCATTATAAAGCTTAGAGCCTGGACATATTTTAATACAACTCTGATTAT
The DNA here is from genome assembly GCF_949357685.1 of Gobio gobio. Taxonomy (NCBI): domain Eukaryota; kingdom Metazoa; phylum Chordata; class Actinopteri; order Cypriniformes; family Gobionidae; genus Gobio; species Gobio gobio. Next base: position 21,445,447 of record NC_137120.1, read on the forward strand.
ATTCGTCTGAAAGAAAAATCTCATATACACCTAGGATGGCTTGAGGGCGAGTAAATCATGGGCTAATTAAAATTTTTGGGTGAACTATCCCTTTAATTACTGTTATGTGTCCAACGTTGTAAAGAGCGATACAATTAGGGTTGGGAACCGAGAACCGGTTCTTATGCAGAACCGAAACTGATTTTTGAAAAATACCAGAACCGCGCTAAATTCCTAAGTTTCGGTTCCGAAAACGGTTCTGGTGCAATGTGTGTGCGAAGCGCTGGAAGCGTATCCTTTAATAGCGAGTGACAGCCAGTGTTGCCAAGTGCGTGGTTTTCCCGCGGAATTGGGCTACTTAAACACTGTTGACGCGAGCTGTGTTTCATGTCCGCGGGTTGAAGCAACCCCAATTATGTGATATTTAGCCCCGGAAATGCGAATTTTACTGGAGAAGCCCCCCTGAAACGCGATTGGGCTTGTTTTGGGCTAGTTTTGAGTAGCAATTGTGCGGGTTTTGTTGTGAAAACCTGGCAACCCTGGCTCACCTCATCATAAATATTAATTAAGTTGCCTGCCGCTTCCAGGAGTGCAACGCAGTTCAGCACTGAAAGCCCTCGCGCTACACATTTACGGTTTTGCGTCAGATATTTTCTCGTTGACCACCAGCATGGCGAAGAGAAAGTCACATGTATGGATTCATTTTGCATTTCATGCTGAATTGCAATTTATTATTTACAAGTTCACTGAATAACTGAATTACTATTAAATTAATATACAACTAATTAATATATATAACTAATAAATATAATTTATAACTTGGTTTTATTCAGAGACAGAGAGATAAAATGTAATAAGACAATTTCAGAGGTGTTCATTTGAAAAAAAATGTGTTGCAAGAATGGCTTAATTAATACTGTAATATATGTACAGTAAAGGACTTTTTTTGACATTGCCAACCTGTAAATTAATTTTAGAGCAAGTAATAAACACAAAATGGATTGTTTGAGTTGCGTATTGTGCCTTTTTCCTTTACCACTAGTTGTTTAATAATTTTAATGGAACCGGAATCGGAACCAGAATCGTTAGGCGGAACCGGAACCAGAACCGGAACCGGAAAATTTCTCACGATTCCCAACCCTAGATACAATTGATCGGTAAGCCCCTCCCCTCGAACGCAGATGAGCCAATGGCACTTGAGTATCAGTTGCACGAGGACTGGAACTCTGACATCTTTAGGTTTCAGTGCCATAGAGAAACATCGGAAGATCCGAAGATCTCATCCGTTTGATGGTGTTTATGCTACAAAAATGGTAAAACGATGTGCCTGGGGTACTGTAACACTGATTCCTGGTATCCTGGTTGTTTTACTCTTATTAAGTTACAATTAAAGTTATTGAGTCCATGCTAACGTACAAACCTAAATAGCTAACTGTTCTCATGTCATGTACAGTGTAGGTCAAAAACACATAAACGGTGGTCTACATTTCAGTGCCTCTCCGTATTAAACTGGTTAAATGTAAATTAATTGAATCTTATCCTGCGGTACATGAACAGTGTTGATCCTGGATCCTGTCATCTGTGATCGTGACGACCGTAACATGAGGCTTCTCTCGCTTGCATTGTGATCTGTAAACCCTTGCTTCCAAATGAATCTGGTTACCCACCATATTTATTTTTAAATCTTTTATATATCCCTCCATGGCATACTTAAATGGTGCTTCTGTGTCCAAAAGTTATCAAAAACATTTTGGGACAAGGTTTTCACACTGACAGCTGTCATTGTAAGACAGTTGGCAACTCTGTTTGTTTGTGAGTTAGCAACAGTAACTAAGGGGGGCGGGGCTTACCGGTATGTCAATTGTGCAGCGTTTACCTCGGTAAGTTGAGAATTTTTTTTTTCTTAAATATGTAATTTCAGTGATCAAAGATGTGTTTTAAGGGATAAAATTATTGACTACAGGGGAACTTTAAGGACATAAAATGGGCTAAGGATGCTTTTTAAAGTAACTTTAAGGATTTCTATGATTTTGAAAGGTTATGAGAATATTTATACAGATTTTATGCAGATTAATTTATATTCTGGAATATTACCACTTTACATCACTTATTAAATAGAGGGTAGTCAGGGTACATGGAAACAAGCTTTAGCACAATTTTATAATGTTCTTGTTAAAGTTCTGGAGAAACAGGGATTTTGTACCAATATACTATCACAATAATTTCCATCTTTAAAAAAAAAAAAAAAGATCACCGTTGACTTGAATGATCATACATTTTGCACATCTATTTCGACTAGAATTTGTTCATATATTTTGTGTGCATTTGAAAGAAATCATCCATTAAAATTCAGGACTTCCCTAAGGGGTAACCTGTCTTTAATATTGCAGAGAAGTGACTTCAATTGTTGTCTGATCTCTCATCAAAATTTCAAAAGATCCTGCTGAGGTTGGGATGTGGTTTTGAGCAGTCAGAGTGTTCAGATGGTCTTGTCCAAATAAACACACTCATGCCTGAGATGAGGGCAACCAAGGAGAAAACAGATTGATTCATATTAAATGAGAGTTTGTTTGTTGAGCAGCATTTTGTGGTTTGGATGTAATCAAGTTCTTGGAGGTTGTAGAGGTGTAAAAGGCACTCTTGGAATCTAAATAAAAGTTTAAGTTAAAACTCGTTGCAGTTTCTTTGATCTATTCCAGAAACCTTTTTTAAAGCTTAAAGGCACAATATGTAATTTTTGACGCTACAGGTCGCTTATTAAAAACAAAGGCTTGACGCTGCCTTGATTTTTCACGGAATCATGGGAGTTGTTGTCTTCACCTCTACAGTCGGTGGAAACGAGTCCAATGGGATTCGGGCAGAAATCATATTCATGGATGTACTAATGTATTAAATATTTATTAATGTTTCTGTAGTATGAATCAGGGTGGGGCTGAAAGCCGCTGTAGCGATTGCTAATGAGAGACAAGTGCGATTTATTATGCCGCAGACAAGCGCTTCCGCTTCTTTCTGCTCATGCGTATGTGGGGTATTTTATCAAATTAGATACATTTGAGTGTGTTGAAAGTTATGTTATAATGCTACTCTGTGTTTGCTTGCCGACTACTATGAGACACTTATTGCACACTGCAGTAAACTAGATCGATATTAGGCATGGTAAAACATGGTACTCGCGGTAAATCAAGAAAACCAGATATAAACAATAAGACTAACTGTGTTGAGCTGTATAACAATCATTTGTTTTCTGTAGATGAATGCATTCAAAGAGTTGCTCATCTGTCTGATAAAACACATAATAAATTAAAGTGTCTTTGGTGTTCCATGGTAAAATTGGAAATTGAGGGTAACGCGGGTATGATGTCATTGATAGACGGCCTGTGTTCTCGTTAAAATTGCTTATTTCTCTGGATTTAAACATTCTTGGAAACATTTGGGATAATTTAAGTACACAAGTCAACAAAATATGTAATGTTGTTGTAGTGGTTTTTGGATATTTTAATCCAAACATCTTACATATTGTACCTTTAAAACAACAAATAAGACAACTATGTTTTATTTATTTCTAAAAATAATGTTTTGCCCGGTTCAAAATCCACCGCCATGGTGTTACAATATTGCTATGCGGTTTTGATTGGTTGATATTGCTTTAATATGCAGTTGCTAGGGTGATGTGTCTGGTTGCTATGACAGTGTTTACACTGACAGCTAGGTGCAGTGTTTACAGCTAAAACACGCAGACAGACAATGAGCATGACTGCACCTGTCTGACCGATGCATTATACAGGCAGTGAGAGCCTAACACCTCCATTCTTATCGGCAACCCTATATTGCAGGTTTTAGGCAAGAATGTTCATTTCAGTACATCACTAATAGTAATTGTCCCGCAAATACCACTAATTATGCTGTGTCCATTACAGAGTTATCAATGCGTAATGAGGTAATTGATTATCCTGTTCTGCAAGTTCCTGATGCTTCTGTTGGGTATGTCTTCATAGTTTAAGACAACTGCTTTGATTTGAGTTGTGATTCCCATTGTTTGCACTTTCCTGCACATATTAGATCGGCTTGGGGAACAAAGGGAAAGAAATTGGAAAGGCTATTTGAATCTCTCTATCACCATCTTTTATGTCTTCAAATTCCTTTGAAGACTTAGGAGGATCATATCCAAATTGCAGCTGTGAAAATGATCACTTGGATCAGTTCATACTCAAAAGAATCAGGTTAGAACCTTTGATCCATCAACTGCAATGTTTTCATCAGAACTAAGGCTTATACGCACAATACACATGCAGAGGCTCTGGAGATGACAGCACTCCGCCAGACTCGTTTCAAGTCATTTATCAATCAGTGACTGCAAAATGGCAGTGTGTTCATATCATTTTATTACTTTTGAGGTATTAATCATATCCAGGATTGGATCATTCTGCAAAATACAAAACATTACGTTCCAAATTCTGCCTAGACAGCATTTTAACCTGTTAATCTTCACAAGGATGCCGACACACTAAATCGTTCATTGTTTAAATTAGTTCAAAGTTACTGTTAGATTTAATGTAATTACCTTGACAAACTGTACATCATTAAAAAGATCCAAGACTCAAGCTTCAGTATTTGACTTATAGTGACAGTTATGTCTTAACAAGTCTGTAACCATGTCTTGAACATGGGGGGGGGGGGGGGGGGGGGGGGGGGGGGGGGTCTTTTTATTTAAAGAAATTAAATAATAAAAGGATTAAAAGGGATTAAAGAAGAAATAAGAACAGTAAAATAGGTTATAGATCTAATTGTAAGTAAGGCAAAGCGGACACCTTACACAACCATTTTATCAAGTCATGCATTCCTTGGGAGTCAAACCCGTAATTTTGTCGTTGCTAGCGCCATGCTCTTCTGTTTGAGTTACAGGAATGAATCTCCCACGCATTTCACTTGTAAAGATACTGCACATGTAGAGCGTTCCAAATCTGTCACATTAGTAGGCAGTTGCCTATGTAGTCAGCAAAGAAGCGGTGTTTTCCAATGGAGTAATTATCTCTTGCTGTATTTGTGTAAATATGCCATCTAGGAAGCACAGTATCTCATTTGGCAAGACTACTGTCACATAATGACTACAATAGTGAAAGTGTTGACTGAAATTGAGACTGTGGACTAAACATTAATGATGTGGGTGTACATTTAAGTGTTGGTACTACACTGTCACTTCTGGCAAAATGATTTGTGTGATTGTATTCTTTTAGACGCGAATGAAAAATCTGTGAGGTTGTAACATTATGAGCAGCATAAAATGATCCAAGATCATTACAAATATGGCAATGCATTAACTATTGGGCTTATTTTAGAATAAAATACATCTGAATTCAAACTTCTTGATATTGTCTACACCTCTGCAAGGAAAACAAACCATACATACTCCCTGAAATTCATTGTTATTTTCCGAACCACTGTCAACACAGGCAGCTCTGACATATTTTCTATTCTTGAAGAGTAAGATTTTGAAGATTTCAGATGTCAGAGTAAATCCTAGTTTTGTAACTTTTTCTTCCCTGTAACCACAAGACCTACTGTATGAAAACCTGAACACCAAATGATAAATGCTTTGAATCTTAATTGTTGCTAAATGACGACATGTTTTATTCTTCTCCCCAGAAGGTGTCTTCATGACATGTGATCAATATCTGTTGATATTTGTCTTAATAATTAGCTTGGGAACTCATTAGTGTGCCCTGGATTACATCTAAGAGATGGACTAAGTGGACCAAGATTGAAAAAGTTCCCTGCTTCAGATAAATCAATTCAACAATTAGTGTCATCTCCAGTGGAAGTGGTCATCACTTTAATTTCACAGTTGTCTTGCCTCAAGTTCCCCTCGGAAAGTGGTTGGTTTGGTACCTCGGAAAGGGGTTGGTTTGGTACCTCTCAATCTTCTACAAACTGCTGAGATTAGCCTAAAGGTCCATAGCAAGCATTTTGAGAGGTGTTTTGACAATTCAGAGCCACTGTACAAGCGAACTTAAATTTGTCTGACAAATTTATTTACTTCGTCTCGCAGCACAAAGCACTATTGCTAGCAAAGCATCAAACTGAGCCACTGACATCCAAAAGTAAACTTTGAATCGCTCTGGATAATCCCGCAGCTCTTTTATAAGGAGGTTGAACTCTCCTTCCTCTCTACACAATCTCAGGATTGGATGGACCCAACAAAACAAAATCATCCTCACTGCTTGACTCCATTTTGTATTGTTTTGCAAAATTTTTTGCAAGGGATTAATTAAAATGCATCAGACTTGGTGTGCAAGGTTTCTTTTCCTGACAAATTTTTAGAATGACGAATACAAAAAAACGCATACGACAATTTCGGACTCAGCGTGCAAGGACCTTAAGAGTTGCAAACTATGGCACTGCTCTATTTGCTGTTCCTTAGACACTTGCCCTGTGTTCTCATTGTAATTACTTGGTTGATTTCAGGCTTAAGTCACATAATAGCACTGGATCAAAAGAACGTAGAGGCAGATGGCTATTAGCTAGTCAGTTACATAGACTCGACTTGGGCTCAGGTAACAATTTAGTGCCCTGTAGAGTCTCAAGTCAAATGGGGAAAGCTGTTATTAAGATGTCTCTCCCCCTGTTCTTCTCAGGCAGTGAACACAGCGCCAACATATCAACGAGAGCTTTTCACACAGCGAGGCCTTTTGCCAATACATTATTCATCCCCCTTCCAGAATTCTACCCTTCTCCATCAGCACCAGTGGCCCACAAATTGTACATGCAGGGAATTCTGTGCCTCTATGCCCTATTTCGTGAGCCAGTACATTGGAAGATGAAATGCCTGAAAAAGAGAGGCGCATCCACTGGGAATGAACAGATCGCCCCCCCCCCCCCCCTCTTTCCTATCTCAGAAAAAGTCAGCAGGCTCAAATGGTTGAATCAAGGATGGTAATGATGGACTAATGAGGTGTGACTTGACCTTGTCACAGGAGCTCCACCCTGATCAATAGGTGTACGGTTAAGGGCTTGTTCGATGTTTGTAAACTGAACCGTTGATTAATTAATTTAGATGTACGGTTGTATTGCATGGGTACACAATGCGATTGACCTGCAGACAAGATACAGTTCAGAGTTTGTGCAGCAAGTGTGTGAATTTTTTTTTCTTCTTTTTTCTTTTTTTCACCACTTGTAGCTTGTAAATCAAAATCCTTCTGCTCTGCCTGGTAGAGAACCATCACTTTAGGGGTGGGCAATATGACCAAAATTGTATATAATTGTATGAGTCATTTTATATCACGGTAATGGTCTCTACTTACCAAGACTGTTGGTGCAGAACAGCTGCAATTCAAAATGCGTTCTTTGGCTCCTCTCCAAAACTTACTAAGCTGTCTGTGTAGAGTAAGATACATGTTAAGGGATCAGAGACACTCCTGATGCAAAAAAGTATGCATAACGATTATCCCTTCTAAGATACTCTCTTTTGACAAAATTCTAAGGTAGCTTTGCACAAGCGCCCTAGGTGCTTCCTCACCTTGATGTGACATTACAAGTATTATCCCACTTGTGATGTTTTTTTTTTTTTTTTTAAAGCTAGTTGCTAACAAGTGGCTAAATGGGACTGCATAAATTGTCAAGGACATTAAACATCATCACGTCCAAACTATCTACTCACTAGTCCGTTTTTACAGCCTCATTGTAAATATGGTCACTGTGATTTTGCCAAGTAAGACATGTTCCTGGGTCAACATATTTTGTTGATCCTGAAACAACATTCCTGTCTGATAATGTAGTCCTAGTCCTACCCCTAATCCTAACCCTACTCATAACTTATCCCTAAAATCAGAGGGAAATGATAGGTGAATAACACTGATGTAGAAGCACCTAACCTTGGATGTAAGCCTAAACTTGACGTAAACGTATCCCTCAAATCTGACTGGTTGATTGGAATGTTGTTCCATGTTCAACAAAGGTGTTGATCAGGCAAGATGTTGTACTTGGTGAAATTAAGTTCACCTTGTATTTATACACTTGTTCTTTCTTTGTAGATTTTAAATGTCAATTGAAAGACCTGTTTACACCTGGAATTAAGATGCATTTTGGTTGATTGGATCACAAGTGGACGACGGCGACGCTAAATACAGGTGTAAATGGGGTCTAAAACATTTTGAGCTTGTTCACTTTCAACCACTTCCAGATGTAGTTGAAAACTCATTTGACCGGATTGCTTTCGTAGTGTAAACGTGGTCGAATGCTTTCTAACAGCCACAAAAGACTGACTTAATGTGTAAACATTATGGGGAGTGTGCTAGCCAGACACAATTTAAAATTTTGTCGGCTGAAGACCCAAGTTTGGTTTTATGTACCAAGCACAATGTTTCTAACACACTAGTGTTCATTTCGTCAGCTATTTTTTTATTTAGTCTCAGTCTTAGTCCTGTGTTAAATGTGCTTTTTATTTTTTATCATATTTAGTCAACCTTGTCCTGTTTTTTGTTTAGTCATGTTCTAGTCAACGAAATGCCTTGCATTTTAGTCTTGTTTTCGTCATGCTGCATTGATAATCCCGATTATTTTGCTCAAAATTATAATCACAACGATTGTTATCATTTGAGAAATGTATTTTTACATTTAATCAGAATTGTTGCACTTTCTATAAGCACAAATAAAGAGAATGTCGACCCATATGGATGGTTTATTTTACCTTATCTAGTTTAAAGGGGCTATATGCGTTTTTCTGAAATTTAAACTCGCGACTGACACCTGTGGCCAAAAAACAGAACTGCTCTTATTTTCTGCTCGCTCTCGCAGCGGTGGTGACGTCACATCCGCAGACAGCGCGGGAAAAGACGACCCGCCAGAAAATAGGAAAAATAGGATACAGGCTTATAGGTGCACCCACTGTGAGCGGACAAGGTGTCAGTATGCTCATCAGGAGATGTTTGAGTCATAAATGGTAAAATAAAAAGGCTATTGTTACGTTTATTTTGGGGAAAAAGTTGCATATAGCCCCTTTAATGATTTATTATACGCTTTTTTTCATATAGGCCTACTAGTAAAATAAGAAACTTCTTCAAAATAGTGAGATTTCACATTAATTTAATGTTTTTCTATGAAAACAACAGGGGAAAAAAAAGACTTTGTATTGTCACACAGATGTTGCGTAAGTGCAGTTATTCAGCAAATACAATCGCAAATAGTCGATATCCATGCTTGGATTTATTACAGTTCATCACTGAGAAGGTTTGATGGCAGATTTAGTCGCACAAACTGCACAAGCTGCTCGTGAGTCATGACAGGACACAGACTGGCTGAATGACAGTATAATTTAAGCAGAAAATCTCACATGGAGATCGCTGAAATGCTTACTTGTTTATTGGTGTTTTTAGATCATCCGCATGCAAGAGAGAGAGAGAGAGAGAGAGCGTGCACATGGTTGCCAGATTGCAAAGTTTAAGTAAAACACCGGATTGAATTTGTGTTCTTTTAACCCTTGTGTGGTGTTCATATTTTTGTTATGCAGCCAGTGTTCGTGGGTCTGGTGGACCCGCTGCATTTTGGGATTTTTAATTCAACACAATCAAAACATTTTTGTTAAAAAACTCAACAGATGTTTACTTCATCCCAATTACAAGCAATATAAACAGCACTTACACACACAGACACGCATGCACACACACACACACACACACACACACACACACACACACACACACACACACACACACACACACACACACACACACACACACACACACACACACACACACACACACACACACACACACACACACACTCAATTGGATATGTGGTGATGGTTACTTTCCATAGGCTTAATGGTTTTACTAATGTACAACCCCAAATCAGAAAAAGTTGGGACAGTATGGAAAACGCAAAAAAAAAAAAAACCGAAGTGATTTCTAAATTTACTTTGACTTGTATTTCATTGCAGACAATATGAACACAAAATATTTCATGTTTTGTCTGGTCAACTTCATGTCATTTGTAAATATGCATCCTTTCCTGTCATTCAGACCTGCAACACATTTTTAAAAAAGTTGGGACAGGAGCAATTTAGGGCTAGTAATGAGGTAAAATGGTTAAATAATTATCTGATTTGAAACAGGTGATGTCAACAGGTGATTGTAATTATGATTTGGTACAAAAGCAGCATCCAAGAAAGGTCTAATCCTTTAGGAGCAAAGATGGGCAGAGGATCGCCAGTTTGCCAACAAATACGTGAGAAAATTATTGAAATGTTTAAAAACAATGTTCCTCAAAGAAAGATAGGAAGAGATTTGGATATTTCACATTCAACAGTGCATAACATAATTAAAAGATTCAAGGAATCTGGAGGAATTTCAGTGCGTAAAGGACAAGGGCGCAAGCCTAAGCTGAACAACCGTGATCTCCGATCCCTCAGGCGGCACTGCATCAAGAATTGTCATTCATCTATAAGCGATATCACCACATGGGCTCAGGACTACTTTGGCAAACCTTTGTCAAGTACCACAATACGTAGTTACATACACAAATGCCAGTTAAAACTGTACTGTGCCAAAAGGAAGCCCTATGTTAACAGTGTCCAGAAGCGCCGTCGACTTCTCTGGGCTCGGAGGCATCTGGGATGGACCATCACACAGTGGAAACGTGTACTGGTCAGATGAATCAGTATTTGAGGTATTTTTTGGGAGGAATGGACGCCGTGTGCTCCGGACCAAAGAAGAAAAGGATCATCCAGACTGTTACCAGCAACAATTCCAAAAGCCAGGGTCTGTCATGGTATGGGGTTGTGTCAGTGCCCTTGGCAAAGGTAACTTGCACTTCTGTGAAGGAACCATTAATGCTGAAAAGTACATAGAGATTTTGGAGCATAATATGCTGCTTTCAAGAAGACATCTTTTCTAGAATGAGACAGCGGATCTACCAACCGTGACAGTACCCTCTCCCCTAGGAACGCCTCCTGCCGTTCCCAGACGACCCTACCTGCCGATGGTAATCATCGATAAGAGAGTGATCCAGGATGTCTCGAGCAGGCACCCAACTCCTCTCCTCCGGACCGTAACCTTCCCAATACTGGAATCCTCTTCCCCTCCATCGTGGATGACACTGGTAACGAGTTATGGGTGTACTCCACCATAGAAAGTGGTTGGCTCCAGGAAGAAGGATTCTTGGAAACCAAACATCGCAACATTCTCTCTAAATCTTGGTTGGCTCGCTCGGACTGACCATTGCTCTGGGGATGATAATCCGAAGACAGACTGACCGTAGCTCCTAATAAACTACAAAACTCCTTCCAGAATTTGGACACAAACTGAGAACCCCTGTCAGAGACCATGTCCATCGGGAGGCCATGTAACCGAAAGACGTGATCAGTAACGGTAACCGCTGTCTCCTTGACTGAAGGTAATTTGGGCAAGGGAATGAAATGTGCCGCCTTCGAGAACTGGTCTAATATATTCTAGGATCGGTCCAGACGATAAAAGTTACCCCCGACCCCCTAACCAATGACGCGACTCCTCCCACGCTAGCTTGACGGCCAACAACTTTCTGTTACCAATGTCATAGTTACGTTCGGCCGGTGATAAACGATGGGAAAAAACGTGCAAGGGTGCATCTTGTCCTCTGAGGAAGTGCGTTGGGAGAGAACTGCACCTACCCCCACCTCTGATGCATCGACCTCCACCACGAACTTATGTGTGGGATCAGGGGCAACTAAGATGGGAGACGAAACAAAGTGACTCTTGAGGTTGGAAAATACAGCCTCAGCTGTGATCGCTGGGACCGACCGTGCTCTCCTCCATGCCGCCACGAGATCTGGCGACTCCGTAGTTGTGACCTGATTGAACGCGGTGGTCCAGCTGGTTAATACGAGCGTCCACCCACAGCGCCAGATCGATGAGCTCGTTGAGTCGAGGAGGCAAATCCAACATATAAATTTTGGTTTGAACACGGTCGGCCAGCTCATGCAGGAACATATCCCACTGTGCCTCCTCGTTCCACTTACACTCAGCCGCCAGAGTGCGAAACTCTATCGAATAGTCAGCTACCGAGGAGCTTCCTTGCTTAAGGTCGGCGAGTCTTCTGGCAGCCTCCTTGCCCGCTACCTTCCGGTCAAAGACTCTCTTCATCTCGGCGGCTAGTGCGTGGAACGAGGCGCAGCATGGTTCTTGGTTCTCCCACACTGCCGTTCCCCAGAGGGCCGCCTTACCCCTCAGTAAAGTCAGAACAAATGCCACTTTAGACTCCTCAGTCTCAAACGTCATAGGCTGAAGCAAAAAATTCATAGAACATTTAGTGAGAAACGCTCTACAAAAATTAGGCTCACCAGCATAACTCTCCGGAACTGGTAGGCGTGGCTCAGGACGATGAGCCCTCTCAGGCATGATGGGGGGAACGATCGGTGTGGGTGGCACAGTGGGAGCGCTGAGTAGTTGGATCTGCTGGGTGAGCCTGGACACCTGTGTCACGAGCGCTTGAACAGCGCGTCTGGTGGCAGAAATGCTCTCCTGCTGCTGATCCATCCTGGCGATGCTATGACCCACAAACTCCTCGAACGACGTTGCGCTTGCTGCTTCCATAGTTGGTCAGATTGTTCTGTAATGATAAACAGGACGGAAGCAAATGCAAGTTCAACAAGTCTTTATTAGACCAAATACTCAAGGTAAAAGATAGATCGATGCAAATAACAATACCAGCAGAGATGGCAGACGACCAGGACAAAAGCTGGCAGGAGAGCGTGACGCAGGGACTGAGATGGGAATCCCGGAGTGCAGAGTGAACGTGAAAGTGAATCCGTAGTGAGATCGGGAGTGAAGTCATCCAAGGTCCAGTACACAGGAAACAACAGGAGAACAGGACAGGCACGAAGACAGGAACTCAAACAACGATCTGACAACATGAAATGTGAGAGAGGGCATTAAATAGGCTGAGATGATACAACACAGCTGGCCGCTGATCAGCAGGATGAGCGGCCAACCCCCCCCCCCCCCTCCCCCCCCCCCAACCATGACATAACAAAACACACACACACACACATACACACACATGCTGAATGCATGGACATTGTAACGAGTAGGAATATAGTGTGACCCCTTTAAGAGTGCGCGCTCCCTGTTGAGAATGCGTATTAATATTACAAGTGTGCAGTGTTGTGGAATGTATATGCTACGCAGTTTTTCGCGTGCATATGATACGCACTTTATGGTGTGTATATGACACGTTCTTGGGTAGGATAGTGGACATTGCAGGACATCGCAGACAACTTTATTTTTATCAGCACTTCCATCAGGCCGTTTTTATATAGGCTACGTAAATGTTCCAAACAATGATCCAGGCAGCGCATTCTCGTCTCCCTCCTTCATTTTACAGCTCAGGGTCAAAGTCCACTACAGAATGGATTAATCTGCGTTATTTTTTTTATTTTTTTATTTTGACAGCCCTAATTAAAAACTGTCCTGGCTTTTCCAAGCTTTATAATGGCAGTGAATGAGCATTTCTGTTTTGAAGTCCATTAAAGTGCATCTATCCATCATAAAAGTTCTCCACACTCCACACAGCTCCGGGGGGTTAATAAAGGCTTCCTAAACGAAGCGATGCATTTGTGTGAGAAAAATATCCATATTTAAAACTTTACAAACTGTAATCTGTAACTTACGCTAATTGTCGTACGCATGTTCATGAGAGACTGGCGTTCCAGCGTATGACTTAGGACGCAGGCGTAGCGCAAGTTCCGGTGACGAACGCGGAATCGCAGAGGATAGAGCAAAACAAAATTTGGTTCTCGTGAGAACTAGCATATTCTCAACGGAGCATCCTATGTCATACACTGAAACGCCAGTCTCTCGTGAACGTGTGCCACAGTTAGCGGAAGTTAGAGATTACAGTTTGTAAAGTTTTAAATATGGATATTTTTCTTACACAAACGCTTCGGTTTGCTTCAGAAGGCTTTTATCAACCTCCTGGAGCCTCGTGGAGCACTTTCATGATGGATAGATGCACTTTTATGGACTCCAAAACAGAAACAGCCATTCACTGCTATTAAAATGCTTGGGCATTTTTAATATAACTCCGATTGTATTCGTTTGAAAGAAGAAATCATATACACCTAGGATGACTTGAGGGTGAGTAAATCATGGGCTAATTTTCATTTTTTGTTGAACTATCCCTTTGATACCAGGTGTAAACAGGGCCGTAGTGATGGTGATATTGAAGTAATGCGATTGTGGAGTAGTTGGTTTGAAGTCTAACTTAAGCGTTTTACTTTTGTAAAACGTTTGTATTTAGGCTTCAAAGTAATCAAATTATATGAAAAATCTAATGAAAATGGAAAATAAAAGTTATTCCTACAGCAATATTGCAATAAATGAAAAAAAAAAAATCCATCCAAGATGGAGGGTGAAGTAAGATGAATGTTGATTATATGAAGATATAATCTACAAAAATCAATTGTTAGTCGTCTCCCCTATGCTCTTCTGTTGAAGAGCGCTATTTTGCTGCCGATGTAAACCATTCCAAATTGGCCACTTTTGGCCATTTCAGATTCAGTTTTTGGAACAGAGCCTATGTTTCCCAATTTTTACCTGCTGCTTATGTTAGCTTGGCCAAATGTTTTTGTCACTCAAATTGCTGTTCGCTGTGAAGAACAATTAGGATGGAACATGTGGGGTTATAATCCTTATTTATCCCATTTATCATCAACTCATGACTTCGTTATGCAACATAGTTTGTTCACGATAAATCTTCAATACAGCTTATCCACCTCCAGCCCTTTGAACGTGAAACTATGAGCTGTGCATCAAAAACAAGCCCTCCCGGCTTGGGTTTAAGGAGGTGTGACTCATTTTAGTCCAGTGCTTTTTATTGAGGTAGAAAATATATTAAGGAACGCTGCACATCATACTGGAATACCTGCAGCCAGGGGAAGTGCTTTTTAACCGCGGGTTTCACTGTACATCCCAGGCTGAGCAGCACGACTTTAAAAGGCAGATACACCGCTGGAACAGAGGAAGCGCAAATCCTACATTAATACCACAAGCTGCGGCCCAAAGACAAGTTTCAGTGTAGCTGACTTCCTCAAACAGAATTTTTTAAATAGGAGCAATGCACCATGGGAGTTTTCCCAGTAGCCAGTTTCCTTTTTCCCATCCAGTCTGTTTTTATCACACAGATTCATTAATCTGTAGTTGATATGAGAGTTAAATTACCCTTGTTTACAGACCTTGTTTTGTCGAGAATCAGTCAGATTTGTCTCTTTGTGAGCCTGAATTCTTTTGTTATACTAATCAGCAATGCCTGATGACATTTTTTTTGCTTGCATGAGTAAAGAGCGCTTAAAATGTGCTACCTTGCAGTTAATGTTAAAAATCATTTTGACCAATGTCTTTTCAATTTGGAAATTGTCTGTCTGCTCTCTGCCTTGGGAAAACCAAGTAATTTAGCTCAATTTAGAAGCGTTCTTTCCGGAAAGCATGTTGTTCCTGTTGAGTATTAATAGTGTTGTAGAGCAATGGCGCAGTCCAAAACAGATTAGCTCTGAATAATTCAGAAGCAGCTAAAGAGACCACATTTCCTTTTAGCATTCTCCGCTAGCTTACAAGCCTACAATCCCAGGAGAGCAAGCCCTCCCCAAGTTTAGCTAGCCGAGATGTTGTGCGCAATGTTAATGCCTCTGTAAGCTACATGTTTAATTTTCGAAAACATTAAATGGTTGTTCTTGTTTTTTAAAATACAAATGGTTTATAACAGATGCAAGGTTGTTTGCTACATCACTAATGCATTATCGTTTGTGCATGTGTTTTGTTTTTCTTGATTGTGAAATGTTTGAAAAAGCATCAGCAAATGAGAGACTGCGCTGAACGCTCAATGACAGTTCATACAAAATTAATGGATTGATTTCACTGGGGATTTGTGTAAACAGCATGCAAATATCATGCAGTGCACTTGGTGTAGTGTGCAGATTATACAAATATATCAAATAGCAGTACTTTCAGAATGCAGTATATATTTTCAAAGGGGAAAAATATTTAGGGTGGGACATGAATGCATTAGTGACTATGTGTCCCTGGACCACAAAACCAGTAATAAGTCGCACAGGTATATTTGTGGAAATAGCCAACAATACATTGTATGGATCAAAATTATCGATTTTTCTTTTATCCCCATAATAATTAGGATATTAAGTAAAGATCATATTCCATGAAGATATTTTGTAAATATCCTACCGTAAATATATATAAAAAAATATTATTAGTCGTAATATGCGTTGCTAAGGACTTAATTTGGACAATTTTAAAGGCAAATCTCTCAATGTTTAGATTTTTTTTTACCCTCAGATTCCAGATTTTCAAATAGTTGTATCTCGGCCAAATATTGCCATATCCTAACAAACCATACATCAATGGAAAGTTTTTTTTATTAAAAACATTGACCCTTATGACTGTTTTTGTGGTCCAGGGTCACATATGATGACTACATTTTCAAAGACAAATGAAATATGATCAATTTTAAACTAAATGTCAAGAATTTTTAATTTTATAATAACTGCCAATGTCTTCCTAGTTGTTCACTATAAAAAAATATTTTTTAAAGTTCACATTTAATTCAATGTGTTACTTGCCATTTCTTTGTAATTGTTTGTGAAATTTACAAGCAATTTCTGAGTGCACTGAAAAAAAGTTTTACTTAATTTACTTAATTTTTCTTTTGCACATTTTTTAAGTACATTTTGCATAATATGGAATTAAGTAAACTCTACTTAACTAAGTAAAATTAACAAAGAAAATAAGTCATTTTAACTTGGCCAGTGAAAGGTTGAGTCATTTATACTTAGTTGAAGTTTCCTTTACTCAAACATAATAACACTGAATTAAACCAGCTTTTAAAGTGTATGCTTTACTTAGAAACATCTAAGTAAATAATACAGTAGATAATTATTATAACTGTCAAAGGATTACAATTTTTTTATCTAATTAATTACACAATATGGTGATTAATTAATCCAATTAATCGCAAATTTGGCTGAGAAAGTTAATTTAAAGTCATTATTGTGTAATAAAATCAAATACACATTACAAAAAGTAGCTTCAGAAAGAAATATTTTTGAGCGAACTATACCTTTAATGTTAGTTTTTATTAAAATGGAAATATGAAATTATTTTTTATAAAGTTTTACTCTCAATAAGAAACTAAAACTGCCAGTAGATGGCAATAAATGTCTAATTGAGTAAGTCATGGAGTCATTCATTTGATTCGTTCAAATGGCTGATTCATTCAGGAGTGAAGTAAATGGTTCTCTTTATGAAAATGGTAAATGTAAATGGTTCTCTTTATCGTCCATTGAATCATTGGTTCACCCGATTCATTCAAAACACTGATTCAGAAATGAAACGCCACTGTGTATTGCTCGGAATCCGTGACGAACAGTTCGGCTTTGTCTTTATATTTTCGTTGGCAATATTAAGTAGGTCTGGGGTGGGGCAAGTGCGTTAATAACAATCTAATTAACATGTTAAATCAACAGCACTAATTATAATTGTAAACTCAGTACCCACCCAAACACATAGACCTGAATACTTGGTAAACAATACATGGTGACGATAACTTTCGATGGATCGTTTTTGAGTAGAAAATGAAATCCAAATGTCACAAAATGGCAAGGTACTAAACCTAACAACAAAAGCAACGATAAAACAGTGTAAATGCTGCTGGAAAACAGCAAAAAACAACAACAACCTTATTAATTATTCAAGTCCCAGTGCATGATGGGAACACCGGTATCAGAAAAGTTGAGTAGTTTTACGTTGATATTTACGTTGATAATTTCTACAAGCTTGAATTGAGTAATATAGAATGTACTTTGTTGTTGTTTTTTTATTCTTGCCTGAACTAATTTTTTCATTACTTTTTACTTTCAATTACTTTTTTCTGTAGTACAGAATCATTTGTATCAATGTGTCTGAAAGCAAATCATTTAGCACATTTATTTCAGTGTATAATGATGGAAGTATTGGTAGATGGTTGATCTGAATATGTATAAATTGACCCTCTGTTCACACTATGACTTCAACATCCAATCACTTAAATTTATGGATGGGATCCAACAGGAAACCAACCCCCTTCATCCATTAGAGAGCAGTTCTCACTTTTCTCTCAGTCCATTACTGGGTAATGGATGGCCGAAGTGCCCCTCTTACTTGCAATGCTCTTGTCTCTAAACTTTCACTTCATCAAGTGATGTGCATTCCTCAGTTTGATTCCCTCCGAACAGACCTGTAAAAGAGGCTGTAAAATAGATTAGCCTGTCAGACAGTCTTAAGGACAGATCTATGAGCTAATAATGGCCCTGATGTCAGGGTGCATCCTGGGAGACGGGGAGGAACTGTGCCTTTCAAGACGATATTTATTGCTCTGGAGCCGTAATTGTAATGGCATATTAAAAGTAACAAAAGTGCTGCTAAAGTGCCCAGCTGACAATGGAAAAAAACTCTTTATCTGATAATTTTATATATCTAAACATCATATAAAACAAGATAACGTAAGATTAAACGTATTTCTGTTCCAATCCACTGCGCTCCACTTAGCTGTTTTGTTAATTGCTAATATAAACTTAAAGGTCCCATGACATTCAAATTTCACTTTATGAGTTTTTTTTTACATTAATATGAGTTCCCCTAGCCTGTATATGGTCCCCAGGTGGCTAGAAATGAAGATAGGTGTAAACCGAGTTCTGGGTATCCTGCTCTGCTTTTGAGAAAATGAAAGCCCAGACGAGCCGATATGGAATTTCCCCTGTATGTCGTCATACGGGGAAAGGTTACCTCCCCTTCCTCTGCTTTGCCCGCCCAGAGAATTTGGAGAAAATTGATTGTTTATTTTAATCGCAATGTAAGCACAGGCTTTACAAACAGACTTTTACGGTATGGATTCGACAGCACCGCCACAGATAGTGAGTAACAGTGATCATTAATGCCTCATCTGTGATCAGTGATTTCTGATGTGCAAGTTAGCTAATTATTCATGTTCACACAAACTTTCTTTCTAAATCGTTTAATACTGTTTATGAATCAAGCCAGTAACTTAACGATCATCTTCACATCTTCTTGTTTCTCTTAGTAGCACAAAACAAATCTGTTATTTAAATTGTGATTTAGATGCTAGATTAGCGATCAAAGAACACTCTTTATAATGTTCGGAGCTGTCAATCACACGTTGCGAGTGTATCTGCACACTTGCCCAACTGTTATGCTGCACAACGAAGCTACTGTATTCATATCAAGGTTGTGTTTGCTGTTAGTTGTGGTGAAAGCATTTTGTGAGAGAACGTGTTGCAATGACGAGATGGGAAAGATGTGATGGGAAAAGATCGAAAAATTATGCTATAATCAACACTTTCACAATTTGTTAATCTCGACAGCTGTAATAGTAAAAAAAACGAAGTAAAAGTATTCAAGAGGGGTTCCACATGTGTTACAAAGTTCGTAGAATGAGGAAGAAGACAGGGTCGGCGTGACTGGGACTTGTGTTTCTTCAGAACTCTCAGATACAAACAAAATAAACTCACGCTCACAGCGCTTTCAACAATTCAGTACAATATAACTTTCTCAGCAATCTTTCTCCAGGAGTACCCAGTCTGTCTCTCTCTTCGTGCAGACCTCACTAAACCACGCCCCCTCCACCACAAACTTTAATACTCATTTCAAATGCAAAGATGTCAGCCAATCACAACAGTGGGCGTTTTCACTGAAGTCTCACAGCAGACACGCCCCTTCAAACAGAGTATTCAAGCCAGAGGGCCAATATCAAGATAGTAAAAATGCCTTTTATTTCTAAATTATGACATTTGTACATCATGATGTAAAAATCATACTAACAATACAATCACACCTCAGGAAACATATAAATAAAATAAAAAATCCACGCCATGGGACCTTTAACTCAAGATATATTCTATTAAAACTAGTCTGATAACTTAGTATCTTACACGGTTTTAATGTTCAAGTAAATATACAGTATTTGTCAAAAGTTTTTTTTTTTTTATGTTTTTGAAAGAAGTCTCTTCTGCTCACCAAGGTTGCATTTATTTATTTAATCAAATATACCGTAAAAACAGTAATATTGTGAAATATTACAATTTAAATCAACTGTTTTCAATGTGAATATATTTTAAAATGTAATTTATTCCTGTGATGCAAACTCCTGTCTTCAGTGTCACATGATCCTTCAGAAATCTTTCTAATTGCTCAATAAACATTTCTTCTTATTATTATTATTATTATTATCAATGTTGAAAACCGTTTTTTTTTTCTGCTTAAATTTTTTGTGATACTATTCAAACATTTGTGTTAAGATAAAAAAAAACAGTAAAATATTAAGTAAACGCTGATAATTGAACCTTTTATTCATCAAAAAATCCTGAAAAAAGTATCACAATTTCCTCAATAAATAAATAAATAATTAAATATGAAGCAGCACAACTATTTCCAACATGATTATAATCAGAAATGTTTCTTGAGGATCAAATCATCATTAGAATGACTTCTGAAGGATCATGTGACACTGAAGACTGGAGTAATGATGCTGATATATTCACATAGAAAACAGTTATTTTAATTTGTAATAATATTTCGCAATATTAATTGTTTTTACTGTATTTTTGATGAAATGCAGCCTTGGTGAGCAGAAGAGTCTTCTTTCAAAAACTCTACTCAATTATAATGTTTCCAAACTTTTGAGAGGTACTATATCCTGTTTGAGGGATGTTAAATTTTTTTTAAACAACACAAAATATTTAATTATACATTTGCTCTTAAGTTCACAAAAGGCTCATTTGAATTCCTGAATTGCGTTTTCATTTTTCACAGTTTGCAAACTGTGGTCTACACAATGGAATATATATTTGCTATTATTAGTTTTAAGCAGTCTAGTAGATTTTTTTCCCCGTATTGTGAAGTATTTATTGCTTCTCACGTATGGGAGTTGACCTTTTCAGCTCTCCCAGAGTCCCTCGAGCTGTGTGGGTAGTCAGAGATTTTGTGTCCTAACAAATGGAAATATGGCCAGTGGAATATTAATTCAAAGTGCTCGAGGGTGGGTGAGCGGCTTGAAAGACTGCTTGAGGTCTTGCCTCACAAAGGCAAGATTAAATCCGGCGCTAAGAACATATGTCCAGCTTATGCTTTGCCGAGGTTTGTTTTGTTCAGGCAAGTCTGGTTGGATGTTTATCGACTTTGCTTTTAAGGTTAAAACTTTGGTACAAAAATGTGAAAAGTAGCACTTTAAAGTCAACATTACATCTAAATGAACCCTAGTTACTTTCTCGATACATAGTCTTGATATTTGTGCAGGTTTTTCAAATTTCTGCATCTCTAGAACAACTTTTCCCATCAGCTAATGCCACCAAAAACCTTGCAAACTTGAAAAGTGCATTGGTACCAAAAGGCAACTTTATATAAAAAAATCATTTCCTGAAAGATAAAATCTTGTCCACCCTTCCCTAGTTTCCCTGAATATCCCATTTGACTTGGAAATTCTTTATGACTTTATGGAAGTAAATCTGTTGCAAAATGCTTTTTCATGTTGCAGCAGCATATTTCCTCTTGTTTTAAAGGGGTGGTAAAACACATTCTTTTGAAGGCTTGATTGTGTTTGTGGGGTGCACTGTAACGTGTTCATGCTTCGTTTAAAAAAAAAATTGCATTATTTTTCATATATTTGACCTTTATTCTAAACTGCTCTGTCCCTCCGTGTAAAACGGTCTGATTGTTTCCGGGTTCTATGAAGCCAGTCCCTCAAAAATACGCAATGGGCTCAGATTGGTTGGCTGGCCCAGTGTGTTGTGATTCGCTAACCGCAGTGCACGTTTATCGGAAACGCCACGCCCCTTACCTGGAGCCTGTGCTTTGGTCAGTATTAGAAACAATGGCGTCAATAAAACCATACCAATCTGAGCCCGAATCAGACCCAGAACATTTTAGTGAAGATGATCGAGCAGAACCTGTTCAACCTGTTCAGTCCTCAAGAGTAAAGACTGCAGATCTATAGTGATCGCTACTGAATGGCACCGTAACTTTTGTATTTTTAGAACGATTATAGCCAAATATCTGTCGCAAGAACTATTAACCCAAAACGAACACTATAACACTGGCTTTAGTAGTAAGTTAGCCAAATCCCACACAGAACCATGTTTAGCATGCCTGTAGATAAATAATACATAAAAGCTCTAATCAAAGAATCATTTACACTAATGCCAAGTTCGCTGTTGAGATTTTAACGTTAGTGTTTGTAACACTAGGTGTTCGTCGGATAACGTTAAGTATGAATGAGCATTTAACAGACTGGTTTGCAGAACAGCATTGTCATCTGTTTACTTCCTTGCTACAACGTACAATTAACCTATTACAGGAAAACACATTGATGAAAAATAAATCAGACTTGCAGGTTGTGGCCCGTAAACAGCTTCTGTTTGTAAATCCAGCTTTCAGGACAAGCTGTTGTGCAAATCATGCATTGAACTCGCGAAGATTGTGGAAGCTAATTCCTCTGTGAAATGTGCAGCGGGAGCCCCGCGCCTCGTGCATCCACACACTGGCAGTGTTTGTCTCACGCAGCTGACGTTGTGCGAATCCTGTATTGAACTCGCGAAGATTGTGAAAGTTTTCCTCCGTGAGATGTGCAGCGGGAGCCCCGCGCGCGCCTGTTCCCCTCTGTCATACACACATACACATAAGATGGTGTATGTTAAACGCACTGCAACGCACCCCCGTCCCTTTGAAGGCTGAAGGCTGTACCCCAGACCTGCAATCCGGATGAAAATAACAGCGTTTCGTCTGCATTGCAGCAACACCACTCCAGCCTAACTATACCACAACAACAGCGATACAAAATGGCCTCACCCCCCCTTATTTAATATTCTCGGAGGAGGGGTTTATGTAAATATTGAGGCTGGTGATGTCACCAACCCTGGAGGAATGTCTGTAGTCGCCTACTGGCCGTTTGCTGTAGTCCTTAGAAATTGATTTCTTTAAAAGCAAATATCTCCCTTTGCTTTAAACTTTGAACGTTGTAACTTTGCAGATGTTGTTTATGCTCAAGCCGCAACATTACACGCTAGCTAAAGTTAGAATAGTGAAATCGTGGTTTACCACCCCTTTAATGTCGATGTGAATTTATCAGTACAGTACAGTATGTGTTGTGTTTTTGGCTTGGATTGCAAGAAAAGTGTCACCAAACTTCTCTATGGGAGAAGATGTTAGGTCAAAAGTTTGACCCACAACTGTCTCTTGGTTTGGTGTTGACGGGCTGGTTGGTAGCCGGGTGTGCTGATGGCCTTTTCTTCATATGTTCAGTTGATGATGGATGAGATTTGGAAGAGGATTCTTGGCAGCTGTCAGTGTTTGCGTGATTACTGACAGTCTCTTAATTTCCAGCTTTGGCTTCGGTATATAGAACTGTTGTTAGAGGTATTTTCATCTTGGAAGATTTTCACACAATTCTACAGTTCCCTTTCGTTCAGTCACTACGACGTAACGTTAGTGACTAGCGAATGGGGGTTTCGCTTAGAAGCCTATCATCTTCGAGATCTTAGAAAACGCCCAATGGCAGTGCCAATGCCATGGGCATGCGGAATTTGCATACGTAACTCCGCCCCACTGCGTGGGTATAAATAGGAAGTACGTGGCAATATCGCATTACGTTTCTGCTTCGGAGCCAAGAGTACCTACCTCTTCACTCCTTACAGCCTTCTGAGACTCTGTAAGCTTCTTCGAGACGAGCAGCTTTCCAGTTGGTGTTGGTGTGACGGCGCGTTCCAGTGATTGCATACTTCCTGCCTGCTGATCTGTGCAGTGGTCAGTGCATGGTGGTTTCCTGTCCTCTCTGTCGAATGAGTGTACATGACAGTGTTCTCAGATTACTCATTCCAAAACTCCTTTACTTTTTATGACAAGCTTGATCTTAAAACTTGCTGACTGTAGGAATGGGCATTATGACCATATTATTCTACATACATGAGAAATTTTATTTCACAATAACAATATCACAATATAGTTATTTTATAGATATTTTATTAAGAAATACTACAGAATTATACTGCTTAGTCTTCACTGTATGATATTATATGCATTAATATCACTTGATTCTTAAAAACACAGAAGGTCTTCTCTAGTCTTTTGTTGTTTGATTCAAATTATGAGACGGCAGTTTATTAAGCTGCCCCTTTAAGAACGAAAGCACAATGACACGCATCCGGGATTCCCCACGTTAACTTGAACCGTTTAACTCTAACATTACTTCAAACATAACTGACTGTTTAAATCAAGTGAATACCTCACATGACAGGGATTTTGAGATAATTGTGTGCAATGCTCTAAGGCAGGGGTGGGCAACTCCAGTCCTCGAGGGCCACTGTCCTGCAGAGTTTAGCTCCAACCCTGATAAAACTCACCTGCCTGTAGCCTTCTAGTAATCCAGGAGACACTGATTAGCTGGTTCAGGTGTGTTTGATTAGGGTTGGAGCTAAACTCTGCAGGACAGTGGCCCTCGAGGACTGGAGTTGCCTATGCCTGCTCTAAGGATAGTCACTAACATCGTCATAGTGCCCAGCCCTAGCTTAACAGTATTACAACATAACAAAACACAGAAACAGAATATGCAAGTTATTCGCGATTAGCATAACATTATCACTTCAATGCATTATATATTGATGTGACACAGTAGAAAAAATATAAAAGGTATTTATTTACCTTCTGCCGTCTGTTGTCCGCCATTGGTAACTTAAATGTCTGTTCATATCCATGTTTTTCGTTCTCAGTCGACATCCCACAATCAAAATTCATCCAAAATAAGATTTTAACAGATGTAAAATGATCCATGTGATGCCATTAATGGACCGATGAAGCAGTCCTGTTGCAGATTAGAAGCTGCGCCTGCGAGCAACTCCAACGGCAACGGGTGCATTTTCAAATTTGATCGGTAGAAGGCGCGCACAGTTGTCATTGGCCAGATTTCTAGATGACGTTCAGATTGACCAATCACGCTCAAGTGAACACGTAAAGACAGCAAATAACCTTACAAATAATAATGTTTGTTTTAAACTACAGTTAGCAAATGTGTATATTTATTTTTATGTGCTGTTATATTTAATTAATTGTTCAAGTGGTGTTTTGTGGTGTGAGCAGAGGCTTGAAAGTTTCAACCTGGAGAGCAGTGCAGATTTGTACTCTTTAAAAACAGATTATTGTTTGATATTTAGTTTCCTATATAGTTTGTTATATTTGTATCCAGAATTACAGTTTGAATGTAAAAATACACCTACACTGTAAAAAAAAAAAAATTAAAAAAGTCAAAGGACTGGCAGCAACGGCTGCCAAACAAAAACATAAAATTAAAGTAAAATATCTTAATTTAAATAAGGAAAAATCTGTAAAATAACAGTTTTCTCTCAAACTTTTAATGTAAATTTACGTAAAGTTTTTGCACTTTATTTGAATTAAGATATTTTACTTTAATTTTACGTTTTTTGTTTGGCAGCCGTAGCTGCCAGTCATTTACCATTTTTTTACGATTTTATTTTTACTGTGAAACTAATAAGATTTACTTTAAAATTACAAAGAATAATGTTAAATTGTTAGTATGGACATAAAGCTTTAATATAATGAGCTAAATATTTTATTACAGATTAGTTCTGTAATTTTACATACATTAGTATGTAATTTAAGAAAACAGAAAAATACTGTATAAATAATACAGTAATTTCCCTGTATAAAAAATGAGAATGACTGTGATTTGTCATTAATGATAAAATAATGGTCAAGTTGTTAATTTACAGATATTTTTTGTAATTTTACATGAATTTGTATGTAATTTATGAATAAATAATACAGTAATTTTCCTTTATAAAAATGAGAATCACTGTAATTTTTCATTAATGATATAATCCTTAAAATAACAGTCAAGTTGTTTATTTACAGATATTGTTTGTAATTTTACATAAAATTTTACATTTTAAACATAATTCAAAATTACAGGAAAATACTGTAAACAATTTAGTTATTTTCCGTAAAATTTGGATTTTTTTTACAGAACATTTTCATGACTATGTTTCTTGACAAACTTTCTAATATTGTCAAATTAAAAGTTTTACTTTAAAACATCTTAACTCATTATGTAATAATCTTTTGTCACACTTTAAAGAAGTGCACTTATTTTGATGTGTTGACTAACGTAAATGTAAAGTACTTGATTATAATTTGAACTGTGGAATTTGAACTATAATTTGAAGTGTGTTATTGTCACGGATGTTAATGATATTTATATAAATAAATTAATATATATATATATTTTTTTTTTTTTAATTGATTTTCACACAAAACATTTTTTTATGTAAAATTCACTTTATAAAAGACCCACATTTCTAACTTTAATTCGTGGGGATAACATGGATAATTTTAGTGTTAGATTTTTGCCCATCTTTTGGAAAATACAGTAAAAAAAAAAAAAAGCAGAGCTCCACTATTTGCTATGTGCTATCCACTATTTGCTATGTGCTATTTGACTGACTGAAAGACATATTTTCGAAAGTAATTTTCTGTTGGATTCATATCTAAATGTTATGAAATCACAATTATAACAATTAAAATTAATTAATTTTGTCAGAATTAAGTTTAACATTTTTTTTTGTACTGAAAAAATCTTTTTTTCAATGATGTTACATTATGATTAGAATCAAACCTGAACAAGAGAAAAGTTGGAGCCTTTCAGAGTTTATCATTTATTTCAAACATCAGATTTTCTTATGATACTACAAATTTAATCTACACTTCAGTTACTAACTGTAACAGAACAAAAATTATCAGAAATTAACAGTTAAATTACAAATTGAGTAAAAAATACACAACATGAAAATCAAAATGCAATGAACTGAACAGCAATAACAAGCTATTACAAGCAATAACAAATGTATTCATGTGTGTGTGTGTGTGTGTGTGTGTGTGTGTGTGTGTATGTGTGTGTGTGTGAGCATGATCATTTTGCATTGTGGATGTTTTATGCATTGTTGGAAGTGTGCAACTACATTTCTGTATGCGTGTTCTGTGTTGTTTCTGTTTTTGAGGATGAATTTTGTCCATTTTCTAAGTGGGGTCTCCCCTGAGTGTGAATTTTTTTGTCACACGAACATAAAAACAGATATCAATCCAATGTATTTTTTTTATTTGTAGATCTAGAGAGTGTTGACAACCGTACAAAGTCTCATGCCAGTTGGACAAAGGGAAAAAAAAATTTATTTGAGCAAACGTCCTTTGGAGACAGAAAAGACCCCGAAGACCGGGTACATCTTTTTCACAAATGTACATATGTGTGTATAATGATTTATAAAGTCGAGTGAATTCAGAAAAATCGGCACACTGCCACTGCTGCTCCAAAAAAAACAATTTATTAAAATATACAACGCTTCGACCCGAAGGTCTTTGTCAGGCAAACAAGTATACAGCAAGGTAGAATTTATTTGTGACAAAAGAGATATATAATATTGTGGTAACAATTTTGATGTTTTATAAAATAACTCTTGGTTTACAAACTTAAATTTTAAGACTAAAATATTTTCTCAGAGAGAGCACATGCCTTTCAGTGCTTCAGATCTTATCAGCGAGGGAAAGTGACATAATTTCCTGTATCTTACATAAGGCTCGTTTGAGATGAGCAAAATCTGCGCAGAACCGATCACCGGTGATTACCGCGAGATGCATGCCGGTTAGAAATGTGTCGGACCGTGGTCCGACTTGCTCTGACGTCATGCTGAAGTGTGTCAAAAATCTCTCGCGATGGCAAGGCGGATGGATTCTGCAGTCAGGCGCAGTTGCTCTCCACCAACTGCGCTGATCAAAAGCATGATGGGAAACGACTTGCTGACGACCGCTTAATGCTTATTGTTTTAAACAACCGTGATGTATGGTTCTTTTTTTAAATGTTTGATTTTAAAACTCTGTTATCATGTTTTTATGTGTGAATATTCCAAAACTCTCGGACTGTGTGATCTCTCTGTGGGTTATGTGATTGTTGTCATATTTATTAAAAAAATATATAAAAACATGTATGTAATTAAAGTAAAAATTATTGATAAACACATCTTTCGAGTGGAAATAAATACCAAACACTTTGGTATTGTCTTGTTTACAATATTTATTTTCATATAAAAGTAACAGAACTTAAATTACATCCAGTTTATCAGCAAAAAAGCGCACGAGTGTGAATCCCGCGATATCCGCCTTTGATCTCGCAGGTGTCTGATCCACTACGAGAAGGGAGAACTTTCCATCTTGCCTGCACTTTTTTCACTCCTCCCCTCACTGCAGCCGCCTAGTCTCGGCTGAATTGCATCTCAAACAAGCCTAGTATTGTGGGAGATAATTCCACCAATTTAAAGGCAAAGTATGGTACAGGAACATAATTGATTCACATTTGTATAAGATAAAAGTTATTTTTAAACAATTTAACGTTGTAGAATTAGGAAAATTACTATTTAGGGCTTTTATAAATAAAATAAATGAAATATTACCAAAAGAAAAGTAAAATAAAATTGCTTACACAATAGCCCCTTTCAGATATATTGTCACAGTTATGTTGAGTTTGTTTTAGTTTTCATGGACATTCAGTTTGTTTCCATCAGTCACATGTGTTCCTTTGTTCTATTTTCCCCCACAATCTGTCACCATGGGCACTAACTAAAATAACGAACAGCTGTGATGAATGAGGTAAATCACCTTGTGTATTTAAGTTCCTCTTTTTCATTCAGTTGCTGTCTGGTATTGCTTGTGTGCAGACACGCTGTTGCGGTGCCTTTGGATATTCTGAGTTTTTTATTAAAGAACCTAGTTTGTATAAACCTGTTTGAACTTGTTTTCATCATCTTTATCTGAACCTTTATCTGAGTCTTTACTGGTAAATTACCGGTAACAGACCTTTTCAAAAATACTTAATTCGGACGACGAGAAATCATAATTTTCAGCTATATAAGACACTTTTTACAGAAAATATGGTATTGGTATGGCCTGTAACATCTTATGATTCATGACAATGAGATAATTACAAATATAACTATTTGAAAGCAGAAAAGAAATAATGACTTTGGACACCAAATGTACCTACCTGCAGTTATAGAATCACCAAAATACACATAAAATGCTTCCCTCTGTAGTAGGAGTTTATTAATATTACAATTCCTTCAGGAGGGGACACATTTTCAAATGTATCTACTGACCTCATGAATATTAAATAGGTGATATAACATACGCCCATCTCATTTGCTGGAAGGCAAGTAAGTGGGCGCTAGACAGAGTAGGATTAGGTCTTACCGTTTTGTCTATTCATTTCACTGCTGATCCAACCAGTTGGCAGAACCTTCTGCTTGCTCTTAAATTTACTTCATGTGGTACTTTTTTTTTTTTATTTCGCAGCACTGTCCAAGCGAAACACAACTTTAAACCTTCCAAGGTCTCTAAAACTTTTGCATCACAGTTCTGGTTATAGATATGATTTCCCAAATTCCCACAACCTTCCATTGTTGGCTGTGTTTTTGTCATCTACATTTTTGACACGAGAGGCATTTCAATTATTCATCCTGTGTGAACTGGCAATTGCAACACTCCAGTGGAGAAACGCCTATTGTCTATAGCATTAAAAATTAAAAAAGAGAAGCCAAAAGATGGGGAGCAAGCATATCGTATACAAAGTAAATAAGCGACTGAGCTCCTGAGGGAGCAAACGTGTGAGGTAGGTTCAAAGGGGGGCTCCTTCTCAACTTAAAAGCCATGTTTCTACTCGACTTCAAAGCTCTGTTTTGTACTGTTGAAAGTCGTTTTAGTCTACACCTCTTTGTTTATTGTGCTGAAGCAACAAGAGTGACAAAACACAAAATAAAACATTAAGCAGATCAATCCAGAGAGACCCAAACACAGTCAGTCAAGCTTTTGAAAAGCACTGAGCCATGTCCGATAGCTTAACACAGATGTCTAAAACCATGAACGGGAATGTTTTTATACGAATTTCGAAGAGATTGCCAAATTAAACGTAATTGGGTAATTTGAACGGGACAGGGGCAGGGTGCTCATTGCGGGAAATATGTCCCTGTGGGCAATGATTCATACTGATATTTGGAGCATGACATTAAAGTTGCGAATAGGCTTTGTAGCAATTTGATTTAAGAACAGGATCTGTAGTAATCTAGAATCAATAAATGTAACATATAATTAATGGTGCATGCTTAAACATCATACTTAGGGTTGTTCATATTGGTATAAACTTTCAGTCTGTAACTCCTGCACCAGTTACTGACATGACAAATCGCAACAATTAATTCTGATGGCAAAATCATATGATATTATATGACTCATTTAAAATGGTACAACTATACCGACTGATGGTTTTTTACTAAGTTTTGTAATAATAGTAATGACAGGGATTTTAGGTTTGGGTTATATGTTTTTGTACGACCCAAGTTATATACAATTTCTTGACTGGAGTGTCTATTGTGTCTACGTTTGGTTGGGCCAAACACAATTACGGAAGTCGCTGCATTGTCAATGGTAGCAATAGTGTAGGGGTAAGGCATATGGCAGAAAGTTTTGACGCAAATCAACCCGTATTCGAATCCACCTTTTGCCGAACTCGCTCTACTCCCTTTTCCCATCACATATCAGATTGGAAATGCATTTATTTTCAATAAAACTGAAGAAAATATTTGAAAAGTGGAAATAAAGTGTCTAACATGTATTTAATAATAATAAAGTGTTTAGGGTTAGGGGTAGGCCTAGGGAGGGCTTTATTTTCTCAATAGGGCGTTATCCATTTAATAATCTATATAAATATACTTAATAAATATAATAATTTACACTGTTATTATTGCATACCGTGTAATGTACTACAACACTGAGGTGCAAACAGCATCTGCCACTATTTATAAGTAAAAATAGCATCTAACTTACTTATTGCAAAGAAAATACTGCTATTTTTACATATAAAATAGAATGTATTGCTATTTAAACAGTGTAAATAGTATCTATCACTGAGAATATGCTATTTTCACTTATTGTAAATAGAATCTAGTTGACAATTGTGCAAATCGCAAACATTCATTCCGATGGGACATTTTGACAGTGCAAATAGCCACTGCCTTTCTTGACTCTCGTAATGTCGAACAAACTATTTCAACGTCTTTTAAGACCAGGTTAAAGTTGATGTGTTCTATGGACATGAATGATTCCTCAAAATCTAAATCAAAAGTGGCTTGTTATAAAAAGGATTTAAAAGTTTCGCCAGTTATATTTAATTTGTTTGAAAAATCTGAATATTAACAAAACAATTTGCAAATAATTTAGCAAAATCATCACTTTCGGGCAATTTGTGCAAAATAGAAATGGAAGTTGTAGGCATTGGGGAAGATGGGACTTTTTAATAAAATTTAAATGTGTTTCTGTCTTAGTTTATGCGAATTACAGTAAATAAAAAAGTTTGTATGCACATGTTAGAAATT
Source organism: Gobio gobio (assembly GCF_949357685.1). NCBI lineage: Eukaryota > Metazoa > Chordata > Actinopteri > Cypriniformes > Gobionidae > Gobio > Gobio gobio. Next base: position 21,476,930 of record NC_137120.1, read on the forward strand.
GTATTTGCATCTTGATCTTGAATTACCATCAAGCATTTTCTATGCAACATATCAAAATTTGCATAAAAATATGTTATGACAGTCCTTAAAGATTAGGATTTCCAAGTAACCATTTTAATATTCTGTTTCTTTTCCTTTTCAACAAAACACTTTCTTGTTAAGGTCAATCTGTCAGGTATACAAAAAAATGTCAAGAAGAACGAACACATTGTGTTGATTCAGAATTAATCTTGGTTAAATAATATGACTAATATAACTTTATTCTAATTTTGTTTTGTTTGTGTGACCCTCCCAGGGAACCAATGACCAGAGATTTTAACACACGTTGTTCTCTTGACTGATTTACAACAACAGCAGGCCGACCTTGGAGATGGTGTCTGAGTCACAGGTCCTGAGGTGGGAGCAAGGGGGAAAAAAAGAAAGAAAAAAAAAACCTGGAGTGCTTCCAGTAGCTCAGCGTCAGGGGAGAATAGCAAAAAAGGGGAAGATGCAGAGGTGAATGTCAGATGCTGATCAGTGCCAGGATATTCTGGGAATAGTGCCCTTGATAGGAGACTGAGACAAAATCACTGAAAAAAAACTAATTTTCTAATCAGTATTTTTGTCTGGTTTCCAGCAAAATATTAAGGCTTTCTTTACCCTCTGAACCCTGAGCTGTTTTCTGGGTCCTGGAGGTGTTTTGACATGCCCTGACATTTGTGCTTATTTCTGTTACTTGTAGCATTATCATGGCTAAAGTCTGATTACACTGTATTCAGCACAAACTCTGCTACAATAAAATGTGAGCAGCATGTGTGTAAAAGTCAACAGGATCACATGAGAATGCATATCAATAGTACGAGTGTGCAATGTCGTGGAATGTATACGCTAAAATGAGTTTTGGCGTGCATATGGTACGCAGTTTTTCGCGTGCTTCTGATACGCACTTTATGCCATGTATATGACACACTCTTGGGTAGGATGGTGGTGGGTGGTGGGGGGTTCGTGCGTATAATATGCTTAAACTCATTTTGGCGTATACATTCCACGAAATTGCACACTCGTTTTATTATTATTTATATTATATTATATATTTATTTATACACACTATTTATACGTATTTTCGTGTGATCAGGCTCGTAAAAGTTTGAAGTTTTGAGAAAATTATGTTTATGCATGGTTTGTGGAAAGAAAAAAATAAATAAGTCTCTGTTATAAGGCTATAAAACCCATACTGAATATTTGTTCACAAGACATTTGAAAACTGGATCACGTAGGCTAGAATTTTTGCTTTAAGACGATGTAAAAATCATTCTGGCCACTCACAAGACAAAGATACTCCCCTGATGGCCCTATAAACTGAATGGGACTGTGAGGGAACTAGAACAAAGTCTGAAGAGATTAAAAGAATGGCTTTTTGATTTGTTTGCATTTATTTACAACACAACATAATCCAAACATACACAACGAAGGACAAAAAGTGGGACAAAAATTAGGGACAATCGTGGTTCTTTATAAGGGACATTCAAAATGTTTGTACTGTACCCACACAGTGTATTTCATTTCAGTGTCTGCAGTTAAGAGTGTGTATAAAAGGTTCTCAGACATAAACACATTTGATTTGCTTAACCTATTAATGCACAATTCAATCCTAAAAATAATTGTAACGTCATAGAAAAAAAAATTAATTGTTACACACAAACCATCTAAAGCTTTTGTAGCATTATACACTACCATTCAAAAGTTTGGGGTCAGTAATAATTTGTTTTAAATGAATAGTTTTATTAATGATGAATACATTTTAAAGGTCCCATGGCATGAAATGTTCATTTTATGAGGTATTTCAACATTAATAGGAGTTCCCCTAGCCTGAATATTGTCCCCAAGTGGATAGAAATGTTGATCGGTGATTGAGTTCTGACTGTCTTTCTCTGCCTTTGAGAAAATGACAGGCCAGACGAGCCAATCCTGAAGTCTCCTGGTTTGACGTCCAAGCAGGAACGGTTACCTCCCTTTCCTCCGCCCAGAGAATCTGGCACGCCCATGCAAACGCTAGAGAGATCACCATTGCTTGTGAACGAGTGAACGCTGGCAGTTTCTCATTGTTTGGATGTACAAATGAAAACAGAAGTCTTTTTTCAGTTCCTTCTGATCTGTGATCAGTGATTTCTTATGTGTAGCTAATTATTTATTATTCGTGCACACGCAGCGGCTTCTCTCTCTCCCGACAGAACGGTGTTTTCGTGTTTTCTATCTTGTGAGTCAGTGTTTTTGTATGTCCTCGTCGCGTCTATCTGTTCTTAAATGTGCATACAGTCGGGAGTTTCTGCTTAACATCGGCAGAGCCACATCTTTAGAGATAAACCTCACGCACGCCGAAGCCCGGCCTTCAACATCCCCGACCCCCAGTACTGCATCTGGCCCACAGCGGAGGCACCAAACGCGGCGTGAGATTAAGCAGAAGGGGGGTAAGCGTGAGGGTATCCGGCTAGGCTAGCCAGCTTTCCCCACAATAAACTGGATTACATTCGATTACTGCTGTTGTGTCTTTGTTTGCGCTGTGTAAGTTACTCAAACCACTGATGCTTTTCATATGATTGGAACATATCTAGAAATAATGCTTTAATCAAACTTACTAACTCGTTCATCTCGCTGTAATGGTACATTGCATGTGTTACAAAGTTGGTAGAATAATGATAGAATAAAGACGGACTCGGCGTGACTGGGACTCGTGTTTATTCAGAACTCTCAGATACAAACACAATAAACTCGCGCTGACAGACAGCGCTCTCATAACTCAGTAGTTACTATAAATAACTCTGTTAGCAATCGCTCCGTCTCCGTGATGTCCGGTTCGCGAACGAATCATTCTTTTGAATCGGTTCTTTTTAGTGAACCGAACCAGTTCACCAAATCGGACTGAATCGTTCTAAACGGTTCGCGTCTCGAGTCAGCGCTGATCCATAATTTACTAAAGTTACAAACTTTCTGACATGAGTGACAGCCCCTCCGACTAGAAATAAACTAATAACCTGAAGTATATTCTAGTAACTACAACAGTTCACCCTGAACTGAGACATGCTGAGAGAACTGATGAGAAGTGAACTCAGGTCCATCCGTCTCTCTGGCAGCAGCTCGTGCGTCGTAGACCTCGTTAAACCACGCCCCCTCCGCTCATTTCAAATGCAAAGATGTCAGCCAATCACAACAGTGGGCGTTTTTACTGAAGTCTCACAGCAGACACGCCTCTTGAAACAGGGCATTCAGCCACAGGGCAAACAGCAGTATAGACAAAATGCCTTTTATTTCTAAATTATGACATTTTATGATGTAAAAATCATACTAACAATATAAGTACACCTCAGGAAACACTATAAAATAATAGAAAAATGCCATGCCATGGGACCTTTAAGAAATTAATAGTTTTGTTCAGCAAGAATGCATTAAACGTGTCAAGAGAGACAGTAAAGACATTTTAATGTTACAAAAGCTTTCTATTTCAAATTAATGCAGTTTTTTTACTTTCTATTCATCATAGAATCCTGAAAAAAAATTACAGAACTGTTTTCAACATGGATCTTCCATTACAGTATCACAGTTGAATATGATGATTTGTTTGCAATATAATCTACAAATGCATACACAAACAGATGTTCCTGCCACGTTTAAAGGCATTTTAGTCGATCACACCTAGTTTGCAGAACAAACTGGTGTCTGCTGTTGCTAAGCATTTTCATCTCGCTGAGGCATAGCCTGGGAAAAATTAGTGCGCTACCGTTCAAAAGTGCATCACATGAGCATCACAACGCCGTTGCTCTCTATTTTGTTTGCTATTGTTGCACGTCTACATTTAAAATAACGAACTTGAGCATGCCAAAGACGCAACATACTGAATGTGAACGACCCCATAGTCAGATGAGCATAACAGTCAATAAACGGGACAAGGGAGGTCATGTACGGTACATTTAGGCCCAATATACGGGACGTCTGGGCTAATACGGGACAGTTGGCAACCCTACTTTTATATCATGCTGTGTTTGATATTGTAGAGCATAAAAATACCCTCACGTCGAAGGTGTATCTTTATTTAGCATTGAAAGGTTGCCTAACTGTCTATATTACATATTTCCGCTTGTTTCCATTGATTTTACACATTTTAGTCTGGCAATAGTTCAACTAGTAGCCTACAATGTGAAGTTTATGCAACAATAACGGTAATATAAGTGAGAAGAAATGTTTTACCTAAAAAATTATCATCTTGAAATCGCGTTGTTCTTATTCTGAGGTAAATCCAAGGTAAACTCACAGTGTGTCTTCCAAACTTGATAAAAAGCAGAAGAATGATGAAAATGATTCTTTGTTTTGAGGTGATGGGAGGCGTTTACAGGTTTGCGTTCCTTCACATGGACGATTTGCATGTGAATCTCTTTGCACGTGTGTGGGTGTGGTCACTTTAAAGATAATGAGGCTCCGCTTGAGGAACTGTACCTCTCACTGTTTTCATACGGGTTACATAAACAAATTACTTCATTAGACATTCCAGGCTTTCTAAGGAGATATCTGTAATGTGTGTTTGGCAAGTATTAGCTGACATTCGTTACAGTTCATTTTCAGACTCATTTCAGAGTGGACTTCACGGAGAGACAGAAGGGAGAACGTTTTCTTTATTTAGCGAAAAACATAACATTTAGTTTTTATTTTGAGTGTACACAAATAAAAGTAGACACTTTAAGCTTTGTAAATACATATCTTTCATGTCTGTGAGGCCATTTTTTTTTTTTTGTATTTTAAGTTGTTTTACGCTTTCATGAGGAAAAACCCAGCAGAACGTGCCTGCGCGTTCTTCGGGTTCAGAGGGTTAAAAGGCTAAATTTACTTGCAAAATTATGTTAGAATGTTAGATTAGGTTTCTGTGAATATTTCTTGAATAGGCAATACTGTAAGTAAAGTAAAATTATTATTTTTTCTTTTATGCAAAAATATATACAACAATATATGATTATTTTTAATAGATTATAATGATGCCTCAAAAAATCACTACAAAAATCACTGCTTCATATTTTTGAGGAAATGTTTTTGGATTATTTGATGAAAAACACTATATTGCCAAACATTTTGGGACACCTGCCTTTACATGCATATTAACTTTAATGATATCCCATTCTTGATCTATAGAGTTTAATATGGAGTTGGCCCACCCTTTGCAGCTATAACAGCTTCAACTCTTCTGGGAAGGCACAAGGTTTTGGAGTGTGTTTATGGGAATGTTTGACCATTCTTCTAGAAGCACATTTGTGAGGTCAGGCACTGATGTTGGTCGCAGTCTGGCTCGCAGTCTCCGCTCTAATTGCCACTGTCGCCTTTGGCTTGGCTTGCTCAGTTGGGGACACTACATTTTTCAACTAAATATCCAAATATAACTAATTAGTAAACTAAATTAACCATATAAACTAAATTACTGATCTAATTACTAATCAAATGCCCATATTGTTACTGTATGATAATTTAAATGAGCTAGATGACATCACCATTTTCTCTGGAGCGGCTGTACGGCCAAATAAAATTCTGTTGAATTATTTTTCTGTTTAACACCGTGAAGCTGCTTTGAAACAATCTGCATTGTAAAAAGCGATATATAAATAAAGTTGACTTGACTTGACTAACTCATCCCAAAGGTGTTCTATCGGGTTGAGGTCAGGACTCTGTGCAGGCCAGTCAAGTTCCTCCACACCAAACTCGCTCATCCATGTCTTTATGGACCTTGCTTTGTGCACTGGTGTGCAGTCATGTTGGAACAGGAAGGGGCCATCCCCAAACTGTTCCCACAAAGTTGGGAGCATGAAATTGTCCAAAATGTCTTGGTGAAGCATTAAGAGTTCCTTTCACTGGAACTAAGGGGCCAAGCCCAACCCCTGAAAAACAACCCCACACCATAATCTCCCCTCCACCAAACTTTACACTTGGCACAATGCAGTCAGACAAGTACCGTTCTCCTGGCAACTGCCAAACCCATACCTTGCATCGGATTGCCAGACAGAAGCGTGATTCGTCACTCCAGAGAACACATCTCCACTGCTCTAGAGTCCAGTGGTGGCGTGCTTTACACCACTGCATCCAAAGCTTTGCATTGCACTTAGTGATTCCATGAAGCTCTCTATACATTGTTCTTGAGCTAATCTGAAGGCCACACAAAGCTTGGAGGTCTGTAGCTATTGACTCTGCAGAAAGTTGGCGACTTCTGAACACTGTGCTCCTCGGCATGTGCTGCCCCCTCTCTGTGATTTTACGTGGCCTACCACTTCATGGCTGAGTTGCTGTTGTTACCAATTGCTTCCACTTTGTTATAATATCACAAAGGAAATTTCACGAATGCACTTATCGCACAGGTGGCAACCTATCACGGTTCCATGCTTGTTTCACAAAGGATTGTAGAAGCAGTCTGCATGCCTAGGTGCTTGATTGTATACACCTTTGACCATGGAAGTGATTGGAACACCTGAATTCAATGATTTGGAGGGGTGTCCCAATACTTTTGGCAATATAGTGTACATGTACCCAAAAAGGCATTCTCAGACATGACCTTGATTGCAAAATTATGATTTGAAATATTGTGATTAATATATAGTACTAGAGACTTAACAAGGCTACTTGGTGTCTTAAATTGTTTGTGCTGGTGAATCCGAGGGCGAGATATGCCTTGTCATATTTTCGTGTCTTTTCATCGCACGGGTGCACCGCAACAGCTGATGTCTACTGGACACGACGAAGCGAACGTTGCAAATTAATTTGTCTTTTGTGTCAAAGCGCTGGAGTTCATCAGAAATCGAACATTGCATCAGTTTACTGTTGGGATTTGTGCCGTGTCCTCCCGCACCCAATAACAGATTGTCAGATTGTTGCGCTGCTCGCACCTGGTTTAGACTTGTTGTTTTGGTATTTGTGAGTTTGAAGTATATTCATCATCTGCTTTGTTTACCTTTCACTGGCAATCCTTTCACAATATAAGCAGGATAATTACAAAGTGTAGTCTTTTATCACCCTGCAGAGACTTCTTTGCATAATAATCTGCTGACTGTACACTATCCCACCCTTGCCACGCCCCCCTTTTCGTGATTTTTGTTTTATTTTATTTTTGGTCAGTTTTGACTCTGTAAGCTTAAAATGGCTGAATTACTTTACTCAAACTGACATCAATGGTCTCTATGATCTACTTAGGCTTTATATGCTTTTGGAAAAGGCAGCCCTGGCCACGTTGTCAGAGAAAAGTTACAAGAAATGGCAATTGTCAACAGCCAAAATACACAAAAAGTGATGAGAACCTTCACAATAAATGACCATACGAAGCAGCGAGGGTCATGTTGGGACTGATTAGTAGTTACAATCTTTGAGCAACTGAGCCAGAGGGGTTCAGAAATGAACAGCAAACTGATCGAAGCAGTGCACAGTGGGAGAATGACTCAAATCACTGCCTGCGTCAGTTCATCCAGTCTTCAGACTTGCAATCCAGAGCTTCGCCCAACCCTTCCCCTGTCACTCAGGGCTCAAATAACAAACACATCAGTCGAAAGGGCGCAAACAGCGTTACCTAGCATGACAGACTAATAACTAGTCTACAGTCAGCTTTCATCTTCGCCAGCAAAGCATTTCCTTCCTCATGGCTCTGTTTTTGATCTTCTATACACATGAGGAAGCATTGACACTGGTAATTAGTCAATGAAATTCGTCTTGGTGAAAAATCATAAGCGGCGTGTAACACGCAAGCACTGGGAAAGACATGATTGTTATTATATCTGCTGATTTCTCTCCAGAAATACATTTTAAGAATAAGAAATGGATTTAAAAGCTTTAGAAAACGTAGAGGACAGTCAAGAGAGGTTGTGGCATTCAACAACACTGAGAATCGGCAATAAAAAGAGCGGCATTCATGCCCTGAGGAGGATGTGAGAATGTCCCAAAATGACTAAGAAACCTTCCTTGTGAGACGAAAACAATGTGAAGCGGACATATGATATAAACATGCTTTTATTGAAGGATTGCAGAAGCAGCAAAGTGAGCCTTTTTTTATTCGCTAACAGACAGATTGCTCACGGATGGGATCCAGGGAGATTTTAAAACTGTCACTGGAGGATTTTCCGGGGATACAGGTAAAATATTAATGAGCGCTTCCCTCTGTATCTTCTAAACAAATACTGTGGCTTCTCGAGGGATGTATTGTCAGAGAGCCAAGTCCAAAATACTGATTAGAATAAGTTTATATCCAAATGTTTTATTTTATTTATTTTTTTAAATACGACTTTCAGTGGTTCATCTTGAAAACCACTTATGATGGCTTACCAATCAGGGTATCTTGCGTCCATTCCAAATCCGTTTTCAATTAAAAAACAGAAAACGAAAAAACAAATAATTTGTATTTTTTTCATTATTTTCAGACAAACGAAAAACGAGATTTCTGCTTGATTTTTCGTTTTTCATTCAGAGGTAGAAAAATGTATAAACAGTTTGAATATTCGATTTCTACATGTGGGCGGGAATTATACGCCCCTTTCTGCTGATTGGTCAGCCGAAGATCAAACTATTCCGTCATCGGTTCTTCCTCAGTACCGCACAGCAGAATAAAAGTCCGGCGCTGTCACAGCTGTGTGCAGGGACGGATTGGTAATCTGTGCGTTCTGGAAAAGTCCAGAACGGCCGTCCAACTGCGGGCCGTCGGCAAAAAAAAAAAAAAAAAGTCTATGGCTAGCAGAAAACGTAAGGAGAAAAGTGGATGGGAAAAAGTTTCCAAGTCTCTCGAGACTACTGGCTTTTTGGTTGCAGTGCAACTGCCAGCACACTACATCGCTTAGCCACACTGAGACTGTAGAGGACCAGCAAGTGGAAGCTGAGCCTGAGCTTCCACAGCCTGGTCATGATGAGGAGGGACAGACAGAGTTAACTTCACACCAGCAAGAGGGGTTGGTAAGTGCCAGTAGTAGCAGGACACATTATAATAGACTGCCTTATCCCTATCTTAGTGAATTGCATAGTCAGCTAGCTAAATTAATGTGTGTGTGTGTGTGTGTGTGTGTGTGTGTGTGTGTGTGTGTGTGTGTGTGTGTGTGTGTGTGTGTGTGTGTGTGTGTGTGTGTGTGTGTGTGTGGGCATGTTTTCGTGAAATATCAGGACACAAATGTGTATAATGACATGGGTATGACATAGATATTACAAAAAGAGGGTGAAATATGAGGACGTTCCCCATGTCCTCACTTTTCAAAATGCTTATAAATCACACAGAATGAGTTTTTTTTCACAGAAAGTGAACTGCACAGTCTCCTGTGAGGGTTAGGTTTAGGGACAGGGGCAGTGTAAGGGGATAGAAAATACGGTTTGTACGGTATAAAAACCATTACGCCTATGGAATGTCCTCACATTTCACAAAAACAAACGTGTGTGTGTGTGTGTGTGTGTGTGTGTGTGTGTGTGTGTGTGTGTGTGTGTGTGTGTGTGTGTGTGTGTGTGTGTGTGTGTGTGTGTGTGTGTGTGTGTGTGTGTGTGTGTGTGTGTGTGTGTGTGTGTGTGTGTGAGAGAGAGGTGCGGGCGCGATGCCGCGATCGAACAGTGGAAACATAAAAACAATACATACTCCGTCATTTTGTTCATACAGGACATCATTCAAACTGCAAAGTGTTTGCTTATATTTGTGTACACTCACAATAAAACAAAACATTGTGCTTTTGTCAAAATGAACTCTTGTCAAGCTGTAACCTACTGTCATCTAACCAAAATCTCTCACTCACTCACCTAAGGTATTGAATTAAACGGGAAATCATCAGGCATGCATTGCTACCACTCTAAACGTGCTAACATACAAGGAAGGGGGATAGATAATTGACTACATTTTTGTTTAACCAAAAATTTTAACCACTTTCTGTCTGTCTTCCATCAGAGTGCAGTTTTTCCTTGTCTTTGGAATTGGCACAATGTGGTGGTTGTTTGTGAAAGCTTCACAGACAAAATTAATAGGGCCTAGCCATTTTCATCATTTCACAGCCTTAATATAAATCAAAGTTTATTATCATCATTGGTTTTGAGATATTACTTGTTGTGAATACCTTGTCTGATAGTCTGACAGTATTGTGGCATAGTACATCCTGGCTAGTGTCTGTTGCGCACGGCTAAGGGCGAATGGCCGGATGATGGGCCTATTTGGGAGAAAGTCCAGGGCTGTTTTTTAGCCCCAGTCCGTCCCTGGCTGTGTGGATTGTTAATGCTTTTATTGCAACTACATTTCATATATTTTTCTCATCAAACAACCAGACTAACGAATGGCTCGACACAACCCGTACCGGGGCAGAGCCTAGGCAGGGTTTTCTTCTGTGTAGACCAGCGGCTTAAGATCAGCAAAGTGTCAGGGGGTCCGTGAAATAATTTGCTAGGCTATCCTACCATATTTTCCTGACTGTAAAGTTAAGTTTTTTTATCACGAAACATGCTCTGATTCATTACAAAATGTGACTTATATAATGTATTGAACGTCAAATAATCGAAATGATGACTTTTTTTAAAGTAGGCGCGTCTATTCGCTGTATTTTAGTTCATGTTTCTGGTGTGCGTCAGAGAGATGTTCATATGAGACAGAGACGCGCTAAAGCAGCGCATCCTGTTTTGTTTATTTTACAAAGGCATGACCTTTTGTAGTAATTTTAAATGTACACAAATAAAATAAATATTTTACTGCTTCCAATGAGGAAAAAATGAAGTGATGGCGCCGGAGACTTGCGCGCTCACATAACAGTTCTGGCATTGCTGACTTGACATCGCAGCCTGTTCATTATCAAAATAAAACCAAACATATAAAAAGTTATTCTGCTTAGCCTTAATATTGTACAACAGACAAATTAAATTGTGCCAGTCAGTACTTGCTTTTATTCCAAACTCACACCTATCTCTGCATGTAAAGATACCAATTTAGCCTATGCGCGTATGAGACTGGACGAAGCCTTCTTTACATAAATAGGCCTAGTATAATAAACAAATGTTACATTGCAAATATGGAAACCTTGGACCGAATGAAAGATGTCCGATACAGTCCAACGTCGATACAGTTTCTATTAAAATCATTTCTTTTAGGCATGGTATTACTAAATGTTGTTTGTAATAAATGGCACAATATATAGGCTAGACTATTTTTATATAGGCTTCTATGTATATTTTTTTATTTTATGGCTACTTATATTTTTCATTCTTGTTGTTTTCTTAATAACATTAATTTAAGGATTTGTCATACAGCGAGGGGAAGTAAAATACGCATAGCCGTAGTTTTTATTAGGCCTATGTTAATGTTGTATTTTATTTACCGGTATTTTAAACTAGGCTACTTCTGAATGTAGGCTAATAATAAAATGCAGATTTTACTACAATGCAACGTTCGCGTGTTTCTCTCTCAACATGACCCGGCTTGTGAATTAGGCTACACTTGGTGCAACTTTTCTGGCAAATAGGCTACGGTCAATTATAAAATATGCTGTATTATTACAAAATGCATAGGATGCATTATAGGCTATACATTGTCTTAATTATCCTCACCCACATTAACTTTGTCACTGCCTAATTATATGGGGGTCATTGGACATTTATTTACTCAATATGAAATAAACTCAAAGTAATAACTGCTGCGTATTTCCTGAACATGTCCCCGCCTGACTGGTGCATTTATCTGCAGTTTATTACGTTTATTTAACCCATCGCAATTTATTGTAACTGTGTGCAATAGGGTACCTACAAAATGATGTTATGCTTATTACTTTCTTTTTTTCGGAACACACACACAGACACAAAAAAAATTCCTGCTCGCATTTGCCCCTTTTTTTTAAAAGCGGATGCAAATATCTCGTAACATAATCCATATATGCAACTCGTGCCATAGGCTATTTATTCCAAGCGCTCTGAAGGTATACTGGGTTTGAGAAACAAACTGAAATAGCAAGATATTACAGGCTTTAATGAAAATCTTGTGTGCAGCAGTAGCCTACACAAGCACCCTTTCGAGGTATCAATTATAATCCATTTTAATAAAACAGGCATAAATCATAAAATAAAAGAATAGGCCTATGTCTTTTAATATCTGTTTTTCTCCGGTTGTCTGGTTGCAACGCATTATTCTTTCCTTTTTGTATTAGTGTTTTAAATATTTATTTTTAATTATTTATTTAAAGAAGGTAGGCTATGACAGCCGTCATATATCCTGCCAGCTGATGCAAAGAGGTGAATTTATATCTACACGAAAAAACCCTGCCTAGGCTCTGCCCCGGTACGGGTTGTGTCGAGCCATTCGTTAGTCTGGTTGTTTGATGAGAAAAATATATGAAATGTAGTTGCAATAAAAGCATTAAGAATCCACACAGCTGTGGCAGCGCAGGACTTTTATTCTGCTGTGCGGAACTGAGGACGAACCGATGACGGAATAGTTTGATCTTCGGCTGACCAATCAGCAGAAAGGGGCGCATAATTCCCGCCCACATGTAGAAATCGAATATTCAAACTGTTTATAAATTTTTCTACCTCTGAATGAAAAACAAAAAATCAAGCAGAAATCTCGTTTTTCGTTTGTCTGAAAATAATGAAAAAAAGAAAAACGATTTGTTTTTTCGTTTTCTGTTTTTTAATTGAAAACGGATTTGGAATGGACACAAGATACCCTGATTCTTACCAGAATCTTTTGCCACATCGGGAATTTTTTTTGTGTAGAAACAATTTTCACTCCTCTTTCTTCTTTCTTCTTGTAAATTTCACAAATAATTACAATGAATCGGCAAGTAACACATTGAATTATATTATAATTATAATTGAATATATATATATATATATATATATATATATATATATATATATATATATATATATATATATATATATATATATATATATATATTATTCAATAATAACATATATACACACACCGATCAGGCATAACATTATGACAGGTGAAGTGAATAACACTGATTATCTCTTCATCACGGCACCTGTTAGTGGGTGGGATATATTAGGCAGCAAGTGAACATTTTGTCCTCAAAGTTGATGTGTTAGAAGTAGGAAAAATGGGCAAGCATAAGATTTTGAGTGAGTTTGACAAGGGCCAAATTGGGATGGCTAGACGACTGGGTCAGAGCATCTCCAAAACTGGAGTTCTTGTGGGGTGTTCCCTGGCTGCAGTGGTCAGTATCTATCAAAAGTGGTCCAAGGAATGAACAGTGGTGAGCTTTGACACCTACCACCTACCTAAGCATTGTTGAAGACCATGTACGCCCTTTCATGGAAACGGTATTCCCTGGTGGCTCTGGTCTCTTTCAGCAGGATAATACACCCTGACACAAAGCAAAAATGGTTCAGGAATGATTTGAGGAGCACAACAACGAGTTTGAGGTGTTGACTTGGCCTCCAAATTCCCCAGATCTCAATCCAATCAAGCATCTGTGGGATGTGCTGAAAAAACAAGTCTGATCCATGGAGGCCCCACCTCACAACTTACAGGACTTACAGGATATATCAAAAATAACCGTGATTAATCGCATCCAAAATAAAAGTTTGTGTTTACATAATATGTGTGTGTACTGTGTATAATTATTATGTAAATACACACATGCATGTATATATTTAAGATATTTGCATGTATATACTGTATATATAATTGATCTAATTTGTATATACATATATTTATTTATAAAAAATAAAAATTTTCTTAAATATATACATGCATGTGTGTGTATTAATATATACACATAATAATTATACATAGTACACACACATCTTTTATGCAAACACAAACTTTTATTTTGGATGCGATTAAATAACTGCATTTTTCCCCAGCACTATATATATATAGTGTATTACCAACAGTCTTAGTGTATTACCAACAGTAACCTTGGAAACGGTGGTCCCAGCTCTTTTCAGGTCATTGACCAGCTCCTCCCGTGTAGTTCTGGGCTGATTTCTCACCTTTCTTAGGATCATTGAGACCCCAAGAGGTGAGATCTTGCATGGAGCCCCAGTCCGAGGGAGATTGACAGTCATGTTTAGCTTCTTCCATTTTCTAATGATTGCTCCAACAGTGGACCTTTTTTCACCAAGCTGCTTGACAATTTCCCCGTAGCCCTTTCCAGCCTTGTGGAGGTGTACAATTTTGTCTCTAGTGTCTTTGGACAGCTCTTTGGTCTTGGCCATGTTAGTAGTTGGATTCTTACTGATTGTATGGGGTGGACAGGTGTCTTTATGCAGCTAACGACCTCAAACAGGTGCATCTAATTTAGGATAATAAATGGAGTGGAGGTGGACATTTTAAAGGCAGACTAACAGGTCTTTGAGGGTCAGAATTCTAGCTGATAGACAGGTGTTCAAATACTTATTTGCAGCTGTATCATACAAATAAATAGTTAAAAAATCATACATTGTGATTTCTAGATTTTTTTGTTTTAGATTATGTCTCTCACAGTGGACATGCACCTACGATGACAATTTCAGACCCCTCCAAGATCTCTAAGTGGGAGAACTTGCAAAATAGCAGGGTGTTCCAATACTTATTTTCCTCACTGTATATATATATATATATTAGGGCTGTCAAAAGATTAATCGCGATTAATCGCATCCAAAATAAAAGTTTGTGTTTACATAATATGTGTGTGTACTCTGTTAATTATTATTTATATATAAATACACACACATTCATGTATATATTTAAGAAATATTTGCATGTATATACATTTATATAATCTATAATATATATAAATATAAATGTTTTATATGTAAAAATAAAAAAAATTCTTAAATATATACATGCTTGTGTGTGTATTTATATATAAATAATAATTAACAGAGTACACACACATATATTATGTAAACACAAACTTTTATTTTGGATGCGATTAATCGCGATTAATCTTTTGACAGCCCTAATATATATATATATATATATATATATATATATATATATATATATATATATATATATATATATATATATATATATATATATATATATATATATATATATATATATATATATATATATATATATATATATATATATATATATATATATATATATATATATATTAGTGCTGGGGAAAAATTCATTGTGATTTATTCACAGATGGAGTAGATCGAGTCCATCAACACCCATAAAGCTTCACAGTCCTATAGCTCGTCCTGGGTCTACATTTCATTCAGTAACATTAGGCGGTTTTGATTTATATGCTGTTTAATGTTGATGATCACACTATTTTGCATATGTATCTGCTTACATATGATCGCTTGTTTTTTTGTGTCTTCTTCATCTGTGTTTTGATCTGGAGATTCTGTACTCATTCATAAGATGCGTAATAGCGCCCACTAGCATCTAACAGTGAAAACACGGAAACACGAAAAATTCTGTGTTTGGCAGGGAAGCGTTTTCTCACAAATAACGGTAAATTCTGTGTTTGGCAATATAATTTGCTGATGTTTTACATAGTCCCTTGCAGTATGATATTTCCTGTCAGGTGATATTCTCAGAAGTGAGACTTTTGATTATTTCTCCACAGGCTTAAGATGCGAGACTGAAAACAGTAAGAAGGCAATTCAAAATAATGGCTTGCACTGACATGCCTGCCATTAAAATGAGCCAGCCTTTGAGATTTTGACTAACTTGGGTGATGGGATGTGCAATTGTATTATCAGTCATTCCTAGAGGCAAAATTAGCACATGTTTTGTCAAACAAAATACAATTTCTGTTACAGTTTATTGTCTGTTCTGACTGGCTCTGAGTTGAATTGCTATAATATTAATGGGTGCTTGTCACATTTGCAGAATGTAGAAAATGTCATGGATGTGGGAAATTATATACAAAGCTTTTACACCACAAAGAAATCTTATCCGTTTACGAGCTGCATAAAAGCAGGCTAAATCAAATTTGTGTGCAAATTGGACATTTCCTTGTCATGTTTTCAGTGGTCTCCGCTACATTGTTAATCTTTCCAAGTAACACAAAGATGCCTCTGAATAACAATAAAGAGCATTGCTTTGCTCATTTGCGTGAAGCTGAGGTCTGCTCGATTTTGTTGGACCACTGCATGTCTTTTTGCATTAATTTTGCACCAGATTCAATATAGGAACTATGCAAACTAAGTAATGGTGCAAACAAAGGCAAAAAAACTGCAGAACTTAATTTTCAGACAGCTTCTGAGTGATTGGTTGTGGAGATGCCAATGCTATCTTTTGACCAATTCGTATGTATTTGTACGAGGTGGCTAATTCGTATGGATTCGTACGACCTCACTCGTATGGATTTGTATGATTTGTCTAAACCGCAGTGACAGGTATGTTTAGGGGCGGGTTTGAGGTTGAGTGAGCTCGTACAAATTTGTACGAATTAGCCACCTTGTAAAATATGTACGAATTGCTGTGAGATCGGGTTGGATATGCAGCATACTACTACAAAGCTGTACTTTGATAAAGTTCTATTCACCGCCTGCTTTCTTTAAGTAATAGCATGACATTAATTGTCATGCTGATATTTGTAAAAACCAATGCATAATGAGCTTCCTTTGCATAGAAAGGAAGCTTGTTTGACAATGGACCAATTTCAGTGATCTCATTATTCTCTTCACTTGTCAAGGAGTTGGGGATATCTGGCATGCGAAATATAAAGAATTTGCAATATACACAAATTTACGTTTGGAAATGGCTCAAGGGCAGATTTCTTTTGCGTTATACAAAAATCTATAAGACTATTCATTTTTTTTTAAAGATAAGGTAATTACATAAACCATTTTGTCAGTAAAAGGCCAAATGACAACTTCAAAAACTTCTTCTTCTTTTTTTTAGGGATTTTCACTTGACAGAAAGTTTATTTAAACGTACCTAATTACTCACATTTACATAAATACCAAAAATACGTAGCAGCTTTTTAAGATGGATTTGTGTGTCAGTATTGAAAAGCTGATAAATATTTTTGTTATTGCGATAAATGGTTAATGTCCAATTATTAAAATTCTATACCATTTTGTCAAAATAAATAAAAAAATAAACATACAATTTTAAATGCTAAAAGTGAGTTAAAGAAGCACAACATTATAATGTACAGTCTGAAAAATTTATATATTAATTTTGAGATTTGCTAAAGGTTACTTTAGCCCATTGGACCCGAGAAACGCACCCGCACGTTTTGGTTGATTTTTCATCATGACCGTGTAAAACAACTTAAAATACTCCCTCATTTTGTGTTGTGCTTTTCGCTAAATAAAGAAAACAAACAGGATACGCATTCTCCCGTCGGTCTCCCTGTGATGTCCACTCTGAAATGCGTCTGAAAATGACCTCAGAACTCAAAGAATACTTGCCACACAGACACGACATATATGTCTTTGTAAAGCTTGGAATGACTACTTTAAAATTAAGTCATTTATATAAAAAAACAAATATTATCTGTTTATGTAATCCGTATGAAAACAGCGAGAGGTACAGTTCCTCCAGCGGAGCCTCATTATCTTTAATGTGACCACACCCACGCACACTCAAAGAGATTCACATGCAAATCGTCCACGCCGAAGGAACGCAAACTTGTAAACATCGAACCCCATCACCTCAAAACAAAGAATCAGCTTCATCATTTTCATCGAGCTTGGAAGACACGCTGAGTTAACGTTGGATTTACCCCAGAAACAGAACGTGATTTTTGAGAATGTATAAAGGTTCCGTTTTTCCTGTTTTTTTTTTAACCTTTGATTGTGTTTACAGTGTGCAATATAACATTTGTTCATGTTTTGCGTGTAAAAAAAAACAGTATTTTACACACAATTTACTTATCTGTATACCGCTGTTTTCACTGTCCTAAAAACGGCTTGAGGATTTCCTTGTTCTATGAAGTCCCTCCTTCAGAAATACGTAACGAGTTCTGATTGTGCCACCGGTTCCCGTGTTGTGATTCGACAGCAGCTTAGCGCACGCAGAGCGCACGTTGCCCGGAAAGGTCATGCCTCTTACCATAACGGGGAGATGCATGCGCTCAAAGTACATGCGCGTCCCTTGGGAAGGCCAAACAAAGGTGATTTGACTCCGGGATGAAAATAACAGTGTCTTGACTACATGGCGACAAACACACTCTACGAAACAACACTTCCTCTTCTCCACGTGGGAGAGCAACAAGACCACGCCCCCTTTTTTGCATATTCTTGTGGGCGGAGGTTAGTCAACAAACTGTTCTATTGACGTCATTAAAGCAGGGAGTACAGGGATGTAGTCCAAACCGGCCGTTCGCTGTAGGCTTTGAAAGGGAACTTCTGTTAAATAAAATATCTCGCTTGGCATTGAACTTTGAGCTTTATAATTTTACAGGTATTATTTATGCTCTAACAGCAACATTACACACTAACTAAAGTTTGAAAAATGGGATCACGAAGAACAGGACCTTTAGCAACGCATTTTTGCCAGCTGCGTCTATGCGCAGCGAGATAAGACGTTAGCAATGTAACATCTGTTTGTGTATGCATTTGTAGATTACATTGCAAACAAATCATTATGATATTCACAGTGATACCTAGAAATCCATATTGAAAACCGTTATGTAATTTTTTTTTCAGGATTCTTTGATTCTTTGAAGTAAAAAAAACAGCATTATCTGAAATAAATATAAACATAACATTTGACACATGTAATGCATTCTTGCTGAATAAAACTATTCCTTAAAAATTATTAATTATTAATAAAACTATTAATTTAAAACAAATTCTTACTGACCCCAAACTTTTGAACGGTAGTGTAATGCTACAAAAGATTTGAGTGTAACAATTGACATTCATTTCTATGATGTTAAAATTATTTTTAGGATTAAATTGTGCATTAATAGGTTGAGCAAAACAAATGTGTTTATATCTGAGAGCCTTTTATACACACACTCAACTGCAGACACTGAAATGACACACACTGTGTGTTAGCTACAGTACAAACATTTTGAGTGTCCCTTATAAATAACCACGATTATCCATTATTTTTGTCCCACTTTTTGTCCTTCGTTATGTTGTGTTGTGTTTAGGGCTGGGCGATATTGCCCCAAAAAATTATCATGATATAATTTTCAATATCAGTCGATATCGATAATTATCACGATTAATGTCAAATCTTTATTTCTTTAAAGTTTAAAGGCATATTTTTGCTCCTGAGTGAAAGATGTAGAAAACAGACAGTTAATTGTAGTTTTAAATTATCCTTTATTGTCAAAACATGACAAACACTTTCCAAACAGCTGAACAATTGATCAAAACTGAGGTAGATTTATTTATTACTAATAAAATCAATATTAATAGAGTAGAATATTATTAATTTAAATAGAATATATAAAATAAATATATTTAGTAAAATCTAGAACTGTAATGGCTCTGCTGACTGCAAATGCAAAGTTAAAGTGATTTAAAGATAATTTTTGTCAGTAAACAAAAATAGACTTAAAAAAGACTTACCTTTCTGGTAAGCATGCCAAACCTTATAAATAAATGGCATTGACAATATAAATAAAATAAATAAATAAATTAAAGAAAAATCTTAACTCTGGTCAGCATTTTTTTACTCTACACTCTATATATCAATAATATTAAATTATATATACTTAATTAAAATAATTGTGTAAGCAGTAAAACAATAAAAACGCAAACGGGCAAAAAAATGCATTTTAAGTTTAGAAACATTTTGAGTCCCCCCTCTCTTGCCTTACAGTGGATTAGTCCACCGCGCACCGACACACACACACACACACACAACTGTGGTGGGCTGGGAGATAGGAGAGCACAAAGTTTATTAGTTTTGGAACTCCAGTAAGGGCTGTCAAGTCTATTTTAATCACACTGTTTAATCACTAAACATTGGATGAAATTATTGTATTTCTCTTTTATTACAGGCGATGCTGAGTTATGTTATTAATAAATCACCAAAGACAAAACATTATGATACCGTACCGATTTATTTTTCCATAAGTCCGATGTTTATTGATTATAGTTTGGTAATGTTAGCTTGTTGCAAGTCACCCACTACAACTAACAAGGTGATAAGCCTATGCGTGAACTGATATTAGGCTGATGTAGATTTAGCGCTGTGTTGGGCTCAATGATATATGGAAGAACTTCGAAGTCAAAGTCAAAGTCAAAGTTTATTTATATAGCACTTTATTAAAAACAACAGGTGTTTAACAAAGTGCTGTACACACATGTCTGTTATCAATAATACAATCAACCAACATGACTTAAAATAAAAGGAATAAAAAAAACAACCATAAAACAATACTCTCACATAGCATCAAATGCCAAACTGTAGTAGTGAGTTGAGATTCGATTTAAAAATAGCAAGGGTTTGAGCCTGTCTGATATGCAGGGGCAAACTATTCCAGAGCTTCGGTTCTGTCAGGGTTTCTGAAACTGAGGACCCAGATGCAGATTGAACATCAAAGACTTTATTAACAAGACTCTAGACAGGGCACAACAAGGAAGTGGTAAGGTGTGAGTTCAAACAGCAGGGCAGGGGACAGACACCACGATGACAGGCAAGGAGGATGACCACTGAGACCAGTCCAGGGAGACCATGAAATTGACGACGCTTGGAAGGCAACACCAGGCAGATGGTGGGACAACCCAGGCTGGAACACCAGGGGCCCGTTTCAGAAAGGAGGTTAAGTGAAAACTCTGAGTAGGTTAACCCTGAAATAAGGGAAACTCTGGGTTTTCTGTTTCAGAATGGGAGGTATGTCAAACCCGAGAAAGCAGGGTAAGTCAAGCCCGTTTCTAAAAGAGAGGTAACTTATACTCAGAGTCAGTTACCAGGGTAACTTACTCTGTGAACCTAACCTGGTCTGGAGCAGGTTTTCTTTGGTAAACCCAGAGTTTCTTTCGTTCTCCTCCCTCTTTTTAAAGCACCAGCAGTGTTTAAATACTTAATTCATTCATTCAAACTGCACAAATTCTTTTCTTACTGAGTATTTTGGTCGTATTTCAAGTATAAATATAAAAAAATTATGAATTTAATCTAAATCTAAAGTAAGCAAAGTTTACTTAAAACAAATTAAATTATCTGCCACTTGACAAAAATACAAAGTAAGAAAAACATTCTTTGCAGGAACATTCATTGCTCATATTTTCATCACGAGGACACTGTCAAAGTGACAAAAATGGCATGTCCTTTTATACAGGATCCTGACCTTCACTTGAGAATCCTCTAGAAGTATCCTAATAATTTGAATTTCCTTTAGGATTTCCAGTGGTTGGACTCATTGATGACACTCATATTCCCATCATCACACTTTCTGAAAACGGATTACTGTATGGGATGGAAGGATGCTGCCAGATGGTAGTACGAGATATATGCCATAACCACCACCACAGCTGTTAAATACATTTATTTACATTTTTTTATAGTCATCTTTATTTCCTACAAATACTTTATTCTTTTTCCTGTTGGGTGTTAATATTCTTCCTCCATCTCCTCTTCATCTGTCAGTGGTGCTGGAGTTTGGCTGGCCTGAGTAGAAGTCAAATGTTTAATTTCATTACCCTAATTAATAAATATAACAGGTGGGATCAGAGAATATTTCATTATGTGAAAGAGCATAGACCCTTTTCACATTTCTGGGTTTCTGAAGCAGAAGTCGTC
The DNA here is from genome assembly GCF_949357685.1 of Gobio gobio. NCBI lineage: Eukaryota > Metazoa > Chordata > Actinopteri > Cypriniformes > Gobionidae > Gobio > Gobio gobio. Next base: position 21,498,549 of record NC_137120.1, read on the forward strand.
ATAGTTGGGTTAACTCTTATAGCGGTGAATGAGAGAATACATTAAATATATATTTTTGTGTCTCCATTTGCTCAAATAGCAAAAGAAAAACTCCACAATAGTGATTTCACAACTTTCAAAAAGATGGAAAAATTAGAGTGAGATTGATAACGGAAGTGAAAAGAGAGAAAGATGTTAATTTTAACTATCACTCCCATAGACACTATATTAGAAACACTCTCACAGCAGCGGTAACTTGATTTTTGTAATTTGATGCAAAGGTAATATAATACAAAGTATTAGTGTTATAAATGTACATACATAAAAAAAAAAAAAAAAAAAAAAACCTTGCAGGATTTACGATATTGATGACACTTTGACACTGAATGATATTTATTTAATATGTCAAATGTTTGTAAAGTCATTAAACCTACACCCATGAACATTTTATGCTTAAAGCTTTTCCTGATTGAATTATGTTTTTTTAAATTTTTTTTTTTCTTTTTCATTTTTAGCTGCTGCCACATTCTTTGTTTGCCTTTTGGATACCATGAAAATTAAACTTAATTAAAATAATTAAGAATTAAACTTGTGTTTTGACCCGGAAGTATGCAAACGTCTTTTTGTTGGGTGCTGTTGCCATGGTGAATCGTAATTTCGGAGCTCCATTGATCATGGCTTTTCATAGTTGGAGTGCATGAGCTTAACTCAGAGTCAGTCTACTCAGAGTTGATTAAACTACCTCAATTCAGCTGTTCTGAAACCCAAAACTCAGAGTTTCCCATCTCAGAGTAAGTCAACTCAGAGTTCAGGTTTAAACTCAGAGTTGGTTGAACTTCCTTTCTGAAACGGGCCCCAGGAAACTGAGACTTGATGTCCTCTCCCAGAATCAGCTCCAGTCTTGATTGCCAGGGATAAGGAGACAGTGGCCAAGGGAACTCAGGACAGGAACCAACACAAGACACACACACACACGACAAGACAACAAGAAATAAACAAGAGCAAAAATAACAACAAAGAATAGGGAAAATGCAACTAAGAAACAGAAATCTAAAAAGAAAACAAAAGAGATATAAATATATAATTTAAAAACAAACAAGATAAATACTAGAAATAAAAGACTGGAACTAGAACAAAAATAAAACAAAATTGCAAACTAGAGAGAGAAAAATAAGACCACTAAACTACAGGGAAACAAAATCAAAGCTAGAGAAAACCAAAAAATAAGGCTAGGGAAAATAAGGCTAAGAACAATAACTAGGCAAGAGCAACAGCTATCACAAGGACAAGATAAGCCAGACAACGAATGCAAACAAACGCAACGAACCAGCAAGGACATGAGGGAAAGTAGCACAATATAAAGGGACCAGAGCACATGAGGATCAGGTGAGCACAATTAGTGAAATGAGGACTAGACAAGGACTAAACAAGGGGGCGTGGTAAAGGGAAACAAGGAGGCAGGACAAGAGGAACACACAAACAAAGACACAGCCATGTGCTCAAGCACAAGACAAACAAAGAAACACTAAACAAGAACAAAACAGACAAGACTGTCAGGGCAGGATCCTGACAGGTTCAGCTACTGCGAATGCTCTTTCACCTCTGCTTTTTAGTTTCACACGAGGGACAACCAACAGCAAATGGTCAACAGACCTAAGCGCTCTTGACGGAGCGTATTGCCTAATCAGTTTTGACATATACTTAGGAGCAAGGCCATGAAGCGATTTAAAAACAAACATCAAAATTTTGAAGTTAATTCTAAAATAGATTGGCAGCCAGTGAAGAGAGGAAAGAACAGGTGTAATATGTTTGCGCTTTCGTGTCCCTGTCAACAAACGAGCTGCAATTCCTTCCAACCCTCTGCAGTCTAGAGAGAGAGGCCTGACTAATGCCTATATAGGGGCCATTACAGTAATCTAGACGCAATGAAATAAAAATGTGGAGAAGTCTTTCAAAGTCTCTAGACGACAAAAATGATTTTACCTTGTTGAGTTGTCTCAATTGGAAAAAACTTGATTTAACTACCAATTTAATCTGTTTATCCAATTTAAAATCACAATCCATAGTGAAACCTAGATTTTTAACATAAGGTTTCACTAGTGGATTCAACTCACCTAGATCAAGATTTAGTGAGTCATAAGTGCCACCGGGAGTAAAAAGCATAACCTCTGTTTTGTTTTTATTAAAACATAAAAAGTTCTGTGCCATCCAAGCCTTTATTTCCTCGAGACACTGGAGTAAAGGCGCTAAGGTGCAAGTGTCTTTTCCTTTCAAAGGCAGATCAATTTGGGTATCATCTGCGTAGACATGAAACGAAACTCCAAATTTCCTAAAGATATGACCCAGGGGCAGTAAATACAATGCGAACAACATAGGTCCCAGAATGGAGCCCTGGGGGACCCCAGACGTGAGAAAAGCCGTAGAAGAGACAAATTCTCCAAGGCGAACTGCAAAAGTTCTTTCGGACAAATACGACTTAAACCAACGCAATACCCTCAACGCCAACACATTCTTCTAAACGTGAAATTAAAATCTTATGGTCTAAGGTATCAAATGCGGCTGAAAGGTCCAATAATAATAAAATCGCACAATTCCCTGAGTCAGTGATAAGTAACAAATCATTTGAAACCCTCAACAAAGCAGTTTCTGTACTATGCAAAGACTTAAAACCAGACTGAAACACTTCGTGGATACCATTTAAACATAAAAATACATTCAACTGTTCAAATACAACCTTTTCGAGTAATTTAGACAAGAACGAAAGTCTAGAGATGGGTCTAAAATTAGCAAAGACTGATGGATCCAGATTACTTTTCTTGATAACCGGTTCCACCCCTGCATGTTTAAAAGATTTGGGTACAACTCCCGTAGCCAGGCTACTGTTAATAATAGCAAGAACCGAAGAGTCAATGGCATCAAATGCATCCTTTAAGAGTCGTGGAGGAACAATATCAGTGTGACATGTACATAATTTAATTTTGACCAGAGTCTCCCTCAGTGAGACAAGGGACACTGGCTCAAACTGATTTAAGACAGCAGAGCGCTCGAAATTAATAGGTTGGAAAATCAGCGAAGATGATATATTCGATCTACAACCCCAAATCAGAAAAAGTTGGGACAGTATGGAAAACGCAAATAAAAAAAAAAGAAGTGATTTCTAAATTTACTTTGACTTGTATTTCATTGTATTTCAATATGAACACAAAATATTTCATGTTTTGTCTGGTCAACTTCATGTCATTTGTAAATATGCATCCTTTCCTGTCATTCAGACCTGCAACACATTTCAAAAAAAGTTGGGACAGTAAAGCATTTACCACTTTGTAATGTTGCCATTCCTTTTCACAACACTTAAAAGACGTTTAGGGATGAAGTGTTTCAGGTGTAATTTTGTCCCATTCTTCCTGCAAACAAGTCTTAAGGTGGGCAACAGCACGGGGTCTTCGTTGTCGCATTTTGCGCTTCAAAATGCACCAAACATTCTCTATTGGAGACAGGTCGGGACTGCAGGCAGGCACTTGGCACTAAGGGGCCTAAAGTGTGCCAAGAAAACATCCCCCACACCACCATCACCACCAGCCTGCACAGTGGTAACAAGGCATGATAGATCCATGTTCTCATTCTGTTTACGCCAAATTCTGATTCTAACATCTGAATGTCTCAATAGAAATCGAGACTCATCAGACCAGGCAACATTTTTCCAGTCTTCAACTGTCCAATTTTGGTGAGCTTGTGCAAATTGTAGCCTCTTTTTCCTATTTGTAGTGGAAATGAGTGGTACCCGGTGGGGTCTTCTACTGTTGTAGCCCATCCGCCTCAAGGTTGTGCATGTTGTGGCTTCACAAATGCTTTGCTGCATACCTCGGTCGTAACGAGTGGTGATTTCAGTCAAAGTTGCTCTTCTATCAGCTTGAATCAGTCGGCCCATTCTGCTCTGACCTCTAGCATCAACAAGGCATTTTCGCCCACAGGACTGCCGCATACTGGATGTTTTTCCCTTTTCACACCATTCTTTGCAAACCCTAGAAATGGTTGTGCGTGAAAATCCCAGTAACTGAGCAGATTGTGAAATACATGCCACGCTCAAATTTGCTTAAAGCAGCACTAGGTAGGTTTTGCTCTAGGGGTCCCCCTACAGTTGGTAAACAGTATTGTCCTCTACTACTGTCGTAAACTGTCATTCTACATCAGGGGATGCATCGCACGTGCATTTATTGACATGACAACCATGATAGCCCTGAATACTGCAGGAGGAGTTCACATGGAGGTGTTCTGCTTGCTTCGCGTGTGAAATGTCTTCATCCCAGGTACAGTGGCATATGTTTCAGCATGTCATATGAATATCATTTCATGAGTTTTATTTTTTTTCAAACGCCAAATGATCGCGATGCTCACGTTTACAAGCCAGCCTCATTATAATAGCCTAGTCTATTGGTTCCCATTTTACAGAATCTATATGATACTTCAATTTAATGTTTGAGTGGTAGGTAATAACCATATATCGTCAATATTATAATATCAAGCTACCATAGATTAATCTGCAAATTTGAAAAATCGATTTGCATTATAGCTTGAGGCAAGACAAATAAACAAATATCACAGACATGTTAGGTATCCTAAAATATGATTTTGTACGTCTTACGTATTTACTTGCAAGAATATAGCCCCTCCTCCTTCAGCTCACGCCAACGAGCAAACGCTGGCCCAATTTTGATCCTCGTCCTGCCTTTAATCCGATCACTTTCTCGTTTCCTCTTTTTGCTTTCCTCCGACAAAACCTTTGCTTTCTTATTTTTCTGTGCTGCTTCGGCCATGACTATAACATGCGGCAAGCAAATGATAGTTGGGCTCGCACGTCCGAATTTAAGGAAGTGGGGGTGGTGGTGGAAGTGACGTATATGCCGTAAAGCAGTAGAATTTTGTAGTTCTTTTTTGTCTCGGGTTACTACCCGAAACCCGAAGATTAAAAGTACGATTAAAAACGATACAGACCCCGTCAGGCTATGGCAGACGTGTCATTCAACCTATTGTAAGTCGATGTATCATCACAAGAGTCTTGAAAATATATTATAAAGGTTGAAAAGTTACCTAGTGCTGCTTTAAATCACCTTTCTTTCCCATTCTGACATTCAGTTTGGAGTTCAGGAGATTGTCTTGACCAGGACCACACCCCTAAATGCATTGAAGCAACTGCTATGTGATTGGTTGATTAGATAATTGCATTAATGAGAAATTGAACAGGTGTTCCTAATAATCCTTTAGGTGAGTGTATATATGTGTCCACAAGACTTTTGACTAAAGGGTGTTGTTGCCTAGAGTTTTTGCTTCAAACTGATGTGAGAATCATTGAGCCTACTCATTTACATAAAACAATATACTGATTTAAAATTTGTAAGACCCTTTTTCTTTACAAAGCGAGGAGGCCTGAACTTCAATTAATAATTCTGGGTATCACACCTGAGAGACAAAAGAATGCACAATGACCTGCATAATGAGCTGCATAATGAATGAGCTTCAGGTATGTGACTGAGCAAGAGAACAAAGGAAATATTTTTTTTATTTTTTATTTAGAATGTAGTCAACAAAGGCCTATAATATTTTAAATTATCAAAAGATTTGACTACACTGAAAAACATGATCTTCTTTTTCAGTATTTTTCGTGTCCAAATATTTAAAATTCTTAAATCAAGATTAATTTACTAGATAAGTACAATTTTCTTTCTTAAATATATATAATTAAGAGAGTTTTTGCTTAAAACAAGCTAAATTATCTGCCACAACAATTTATGATTTATTAAACCATAATTTATGATTTATTAAACCAATTTATTAAAACACAACAATTTATGAGATTAAAACCATGTTTTTACTCCAAACTTACTTTATATCACAAGTCAAATGTTTTAAATAACCTTCTGTGATCTCATTTGGCTTCGGATCAAAAAATCAGACAGAAAATATATACTTTTACAATATTCTGCATAATGATAAAAGCTATGTCGAATAGCATTGCATTATAAATATAATCTTTTATGAATACACCCAACATGGTATAAAGAACATAGATAAACCATACATCGTCGCGATTGTGTGTTTATTGTCTTCAAACGTGTCTATCTGCATGTTATAGCGATCTCAGAAAGCTTTGTTTATGTCAGAGTTCCTGGAATGTCACATGGTATATATCTTTTTCGTCTGTATCATATATGGACTGAATGTGCACGGAGCGCTCTCCGGCTGCCAGTATGAACTGAAAACACAACACATGAGAGTAATGATTATATCTGCGCATTTTGGGTAAAGATTGAATAAATAATACTTCTCTGTATAGAAATTTGACACAGACATATGAGAATCTATCAATATTTCTCCTCATCTGCACACTTTTGAACTTAAAGCCCTGAGGGAAGTTGTTTTGTTGCGAGTCTTCATGACGAGCATAGTGGAGTTTTTTATGAATGAGAGCAGCTGACGCTTATATTACAATCAAAAGGTACTGACGCGGTTTTCATATTCACAACTCCTGACACATATTAACAAATTACGGTCACTATAAGACTTTGAGAATAAAACAGAGGTAAAAAATGGAAGCTTGAGTCTTAGATCTTTTTAATGATGTATAGTTTGTCCAGGTAATTACTTACATCTGACAGTAATTTTGAGCTAATTTAAACAAAGAAAGCTTCAGTGTGTCCTCGCACAGGTTTTTGCGTTTAATATTCATAATGCTAACAGAATAAACTTAGCCTTCCACAATCAGCTGCTGAATCCACTGCTCTGAACAACTTTCCATGAGGAGAATTATTCCTTGACGCATGTCAAAACGATGTAGCTGAAGTGTGGCGCTTCACTTGAAGTGTTTGTTTGGGTTGTTGTGTGGGTGTTGACGCATGTTATTTTAATCTCAAAGAAGGCGCGCTCTGTGGGTGTGGTCGCATTAGCGGATAATGAAGTGACTCGCGAACGACTGACATCTCTCTGTTTTCAAACAGAGTACATAAACACAGAATATTTGTTTTAGATTTGATTTAACACCTGACATTTTAACATTTCTTTAGACATAAGTCTCATGTTTGTGTGATAAGTTTTCTCTAAGGTATAGGTTTAGAGATTAGACCTAATTTACAGAGAGGCTGCAGATCGCGCATCATGTTTGTTTTCTTTATTTAGCAAAAAGCACAACAATTTGTTTTTATTGTGACTGTACACAAGAAAATAGAAACTTAACAGATTATAATGATGTATAACACTTGCCTGAATGATAAAAAAACGACAGTTATTTGAGTCTCTTTGGCACTCTTTGGCACTGAAAAAGCGAGTCGATCGCGCCGGCGCAACCGCAGACTCGAGGGGGTTAATCGGTTCACATTCTTTGTTCTAGTTCCCTCACAGTCATTCAGCTGATATAGGGCCAATGGGATTAGGGGAGGGGTCTTTGTCTTTCTCAGGTGTGAAACACATTGATATTTATGATGATTCACACCCTCCCCGTATTAAGCCTTCCTGACACAAAACATGTCTTACAAATTAATAAATCAGTATATTGTTTTATGTGAATGAGTGGCCAGAGTGATTTTTACATCGTCTTGAAGCAAACATTCTAGCCTTCGTGATCCAGTTATCAAAAGTCTTGTGAACAAATATTCCGTATGGGTTTCATGGCTTTATTTCAGTGACTTACTTTTTTTTTCACAAACATGCACAAACTTTTACACACATGCTACTCCCATATTAATGTAGCAGAGTTTGTGCTGAATACATGCTCAGACTTTAGCCATGAACATGTTACAAGTAACAGAAATAAGCTCAAATGTCAGGACATGTCAAAACACCCCCAGGGCCCAGAAAACAGCTCAGGCTTCAGAGGGTTAGACAGTTATTAAATTATTATTTTTCTTAAAGATGCCTGGTCACTTCATGCGTTTTTACTGATCAGATATCTATCTGCTTTATCAAAACGATTCCATTTACACATGGCCACATAAATGTGTCTCCAAAAACATTATATATAAATATATAATATAAATCCGATCTTCAGTTTACATCACCGAAAGTTACAGATATGAGCAGCATTTTATTGATCATCAGCTAATGTCAAAATGTCAAAAAGACTGCAATAGGAGAGAGTGCGGGAACAGCACTGGTAAGATCATTTAGTTTCTTTACTTTTAATGAAAATGATTGTGTGTTGAGCGTCTGTGACTTACTTTCGGTTTTATTTGCAGTGGTTTGTGCATTGGCTTGATGAAGAGATACTCAGCTGCTTGTCTGCGGCGATGCGTTCTGCAGTAGCACTGTCATATCTGAATATAACATGACATATAGCCCATAACACGCTCTCACACGTTTATTTTTTAGCATTGTTGGGTGGAGTAAAATTTACATATGTGGTTTCAACAACCAGATGCATTTAAACCTCCTGAAGTGGTTTGAGTGATTGGATTTAAATCCATCTCGAATGCGTTTCAGGGGAAATTTACACCTGATCTTTTCTTGATCAGATAGCTATCCGATCAGAGAAAGCGCATGAAGTGACAAGCTGTAAACAGGCCCCAAAAGGGTACTTCACTGCTGGCAAATTGGGCTTTCAATAAAACTGCCTAAACAGTAGAAAGGTAAAGATTTATTTATTTTTTTGCTACCTATCTAGAGAAAATGGAGGATAAAAAGCTGTTGTCTTTCCATTTTGCCAAATATGAAGGGCAAACTTAAACACCCAAAATGCCCTTGAGCATATTGCCGTCCAAGTCCACTCCCACCAGTCTGCTATTGATATGCTTACTAATCAATTAACACCTTGCTTTAGTAGGAAATACTTAGCAAACTTTTAGGGCCCTATTTTAACAATCTGAGTGCATGTTCTGAAGTGCATGGCGCAGGTGCACTTAGGGCATGTTTGAATCTACTTTTGCCAGTTTAACGACGAAAAAAACGACCGGCGCTCCAGGCACATGGTCTAAAAGGGTTGTACCTAGTCTCTTAATGAGTTGTGGGTTAGTTTGGGCGTAACATGCAATAAACCAATCAGAGTCTCATCTCACATTCCCTTTAAAAGCCAGTTGCGCTTGCACCATGGCGGATTCGCTACTTACATGGCGAAATATGCGAGCGGAAACACTGAACACTTCTCCAGAGAGGAATCCTTTTACTTTTTATATATATGGCATGTTTGTGTGCTGCTGTGCATCCTGTGTGTGTAATAAGCAGAGTGTACGCACGTTGTGCACCCGCCTATAGCCGTATATTACTAACACGCCCTTTAAATAACACAAAAAATACTGCACTATTGACTTTAAACCAGGTTTTTGTTGGTCAATGGCACAGTCGTTTTCAGTTCCTTAAAATAGCTAAGCGCCAACAATGCGCCTGAACACACCTCGTTTTCAGATCAGCACGCCCATGAGTGAACAGATGGGCACGAGTGCATTTGCTAAACAACATGCCACTGGACGTGAAAATGAAAAGCGTGTAGGGGTGAAACTAGCAAAAAACACTTGCGTCGCATCATAATGGTGTTGACTTGTATTGTTCCCGGGTGCAATAATTCAAAGAGTAAACGTTCAGCGGGAGTGAGTTACATTCAGTTTTACTGGTTAAAAATCGACAAAGTTACACTTTCAGTGAGCGGTAAAGACTGTAGAAGTAGAGAGGAAAGGAAGTGAGCATCCACAATGGCAAATCTAATACGGGCCGATACGATGAATCACTAATATTTGTATTGCACAGAAATATGGTATTTCCTTTTTATTCAAACACTACCACTATTCTGCATTTCTAGAAAACAAGGTGCCTCAACAAAGATAGATTGGCTGGATGATCTTGTCTGACATTGTTACAATGTGTAAATGTAAGTAGTTTGCAAAGTCTACTGACTACGTCGTAACAAATTGCCTTTTTTGAGGCTCAACTGTTTTCTAGGTCAGCACAGTGAATGGGAAGTTGAAGGGATGCTGGCTCTGTGCATCACAAATTTTGAGAGTAGAATTGAAGAGCATAATTTGTGCCTCTAGTGTTGAAGTTAGCGGAGCTGTACCCTCTTAAGATGGAAGACAAGAGGATGATGAAAGATCTTAGTTTCTCTGCCCGCAGCCTCACAATGATTCGCCTTTGTTACATATTCAATAGAGATTAATTGCTGGCCCATGCAAACAACTTTCCCCTGAAGCCACAAATCAACATAACACGCAACGCCAGGCTATTTAAGACGATGTGATATCTTGATTGGTTACGCCATCTTACCAATATACATAAATGAGAAACTGCAGGGGCATCTTATTGGATTCGCGCCGGCTCATACCGCGGATATTGAGTTTTTTGTAAGGCCATATGATAGAGAGGCTTGCTGAGTGGCACGTAGAATTGCCCTGCAATTTTAATTACAACCTTGAAGTTGCGATTTAGCTACTGCAGTCGGATCACTCAAGCTTGCCAGAGTTTAGCCTGTACCTCAAGGTCGACCTTGTAAGTTCTGACAGCCAGTGTGTAATTTTTAGATTTAGCGGTCCTGGAATGAAGTCATATTTCAGGCCATTGCTCTGGCCAGGGAATAGACATGAATTAACCTAAAAATGATTACCTAGATCAATATTTTGTCATTCATAATACTGATTGATTTTTGCCGTTCATCCTTGAAGTGCAGGGTAGAGTGCCAAGATTGGCAATAACTAGGTTTTTTTTTTTTGAGACCAGTGTCTAATATCCTCAGAACTGAGTAGCAGCCAAAACCCACACACTCTTTTGGGCGTAACATCGTGAAAACAGCTGCCATTGAAAATGTTATTGATGGAGCATGGACTGACTCCATTCACTAGAGAACAACTTTAGAATTCAATTGAGATAACTTTATAGCAGTGTCTCATCATCATTTAAAGTCGTTCAATTGCTGTCAGCTGTTTTTAAGTATATATATATATATATATATATATATATATATATATATATATATATATATATATATATATATATATATATATATACAGTGGGTACGGAAAGTATTCAGACCCCCTTAAATTTTTCACTCTTTGTTATATTGCAGCCATTTGCTAAAATAATTTTAAGTTCATTTTTTTTCTCATTACTGTACACACAGCACCCCATATTGACAGAAAAACACAGAATTGTTGACATTTTTTGCAGATTTATTAAAAAAGAAAAACTGAAATATCACATGGTCCTAAGTATTCAGACCCTTTGCTCAGTATTTAGTAGAAGCACCCTTTTGATCTAATACAGCCATGAGTCTTTTTGGGAAAGATGCAACACGTTTTTCACACCTGGATTTGGGGATCCTCTGCCATTCCTCCTTGCAGATCCTCTCCAGTTCTGTCAGGTTGGATGGTTAACGTTGGTGGACAGCCATTTTCAGGTCTCTGCAGAGATGCTCAATTGGGTTTAAGTCAGGGCTCTGGCTGGGCCATTCAAGAACAGTCACAGAGTTGTTGTGAAGCCACTTCTTCGTTATTTTAGCTGTGTGCTTAAGGTCATTGTTTTGTTGGAAGGTGAACCTTCGGCCCAGTCTGAGGTCTTGAGCACTCTGGAGAAGGTTTTCGACCAGGATATCCCTGTACTTGGCTGCATTCATCTTTCCCTCGATTGCAACCAATCGTCATCACTATATAAGTCGTTATTTAGGGTTTTTTTGCGCACAAAAACTATTCTTGCCGATTCATAAAGTTATTTTAGAACCACTGTAGTGAGATGGACTTTGTAACGACGTCTCACGTCTTGAGAGTGAACCGTGCATTGTGCCAATGGAGGCCTTTCAGAGCCATCAGATTTCAACTAAAATATCTTAATTTGTGTTCTGAAGATCAACGGAGGTCTTACGGGTGTCGAACGACATGAGGGTAAGTAATTAATGACAGAATTTTCATTTTTGGGTGAACTAACCCTTTAACTATAAATATAATATGAATAAAACACTACAGTTAAATTTATAGTCAAGTATTTTACATGTGCTTTAGTATGTTAGTCAACACATCAAAATAAGTGCACTTATTTAAAGCATGAAAAAAGATGAACATGTACTTTAAAGTAAAACTTTTAAATTGACATTATTACAAAGTGTACTTAAGTGTGCACTTAAAGGGTAACTTCAGTGATTTAGCATTAAGCTTTGTATTTAAACTGGGTCATTTATGCAGTAGAAATGTGAAATTATTTTTGAATTTGGTGCCTTCTAGACTGAGAAAAGACCGAAAATTTATTTTTGTCTCATGTGGATGAAAGACAACAACTCCCAGAGTGCACTTACTTCGCTGCACTCCGTACACCGTCGTTTTGATCTTCATAGTAATACAATCATTTCGTTCAGTTAGAGAATAAACTCTACAATTAAAAACTAAACATGTCTTTTCAATAAAGTGTGAGTGAGCCGAACGAAAGTCACGGAACAGACGCGCAGTGCCAGATAACATTCGCGCTCACGCAGAGCTGAGTAAACTTTAAGCGCCAGTCTGGCACGTTTTCAGATCGCATATGGAAGCTAAACTATCACAGGAATTCATTGAAAAGTTGAAACACTCACTTTACTCTGCATTGTGCTCCGTTATTATGATTGTCCGTCTGTGTCGACTGAGATCTCTCCCCTATGGGCGGGTTGAAAACATACGGAACAGCTCCATCTAGCTCCTGTAGTCTTTAGCCTCTGGCCAAAAAATCCTCCGATGACGCAAAATGACGATATTTGCGTCATCGGAGGAATTTTTCCAGAAATAAAATGCATAATTCTCTCGTCTCAGGGGGATATGAGGGGGGAAAGTACCATGATTTGAATATACTACCGGGTTTCTACTGATACAAAGCCTAATGCTAAATCACTGAAGTTACCCTTTAAGAAAGGGTCATGAAATTGGACTCTCTTTAAGTACACTTAAGTGACCTTTTATTTCATCAATATTATATTATCTGCTAAATATTTTTTATAGTTGAAGTACATTACAAAGCACATTCAATACAATTAACCACACTTTTTTATAAGGGATATTTTGGGAAATATTTGAAGATGTGACCTAACGCTGTAACAAGATTATTAATTGTTTTAAAGTAAACATATTAAACATAGAAATTTGTTAATATTTAAACATGATTTATTTACCATTGTTTTCCCCCCGGCTATGCATGGCTATATCTTCTCTTGCTTATCTCATAGCTCTTTAGGAAAAAAATAATAAAAAAACCTATGATATCATTTGTGATTTATTATTCTTAAATTGTACGACTTTACATGTCATCCAGTACCATGTTTAAGTGTTTCTGAGTAGAAACTGTCCATAAACTGAGATTAATTGGATCAACCTAAATTCACCATAACACAACCATGAACAAACTGAAATAGAAATATCAGTGTGGACTGGGCCGCAGTGATACAATCAGTGGGAAATGGGCTTTTTTGAGGGATTAGGGCGAGCTCAATGTGTGTAAGTGAAATCCAGTCGGCTCACTCGCCAGCCTCATTCATGAAGCAGATTAACTCAAATTTTTGGGGCTTAATCTCCTCAATTCGCTACTATCACACAGATATGCGTATTAGCTCTGTCAGTAGTCCATCTCCCACTATATAGCACATATATGGTGGATTATGTTCCTCACATATTCATTACACAAACACTTGCTCTTTGAGCCAATGCAAGAAGCGTAAGGGGATCGTTCACCCAAAATTTAAAATCTCACCATTTACTCACCTGCATGTCATTCCAAACATGTGTGACTTTTTTTCTTCTGCAAAACACTAAATATATTTTGATAATTGTTTTTGCCCATGCAGTGAACATAATTGACTTTCATTGTATAGACATTGTGTGTACAAGACATTTTCTCTCAATTCTTCTCATTTGGCAAATTATTTTCTTACTCTGTTTTGTTATTCAAATAATCTTAAATCAAGATACATTTACTTGAGAATATAAAACATGATTTACGATTGACTTTCTTCTTTCAGCCAACACAATTGGAGTTATATTAAATAATATCCTGGTTCTTCCAAGCTTTGTAATGGCATTGACTAGTGCCCACGTTTTTGAAGCTCCAAAAAGTGCATTCATCCATCATAAAAGTACTCCATATGACTCCAGTGGGTTAAAAAATTACTTCTGAAGCGAAGCGATGTTTTTTTTGTAACAAAAATATCCATAAAACAATGGTGTTTTGTTACACCATTTTGTAACAAAAATATCCATAAAATATCCAAATATCCAAGATAGTTCATCCATAAAATGTATGAACTATCTTCACTGGCCTCTGGCCAGAGCCGGCCCAAGGCATAAGCGAACTAAGCAGCTGCTTAGGGCCCCCTTGGCCACCAAGGGGCCCTCAAGAGCACATGAAATGACTTTTTGCTGCATGTTATTTTGATGATTGAAATCGCGAAATGGCCTTAAACAATTACTAAATAAACTGCAAAATGTAAATTTTTTAATATATGCACAGATTGATTTTGACAGCACTACACAAGCTTGCGGCGCCATCGGCCGGACGCTATTCGCTTGTTAGCCAGGGTTCAAAGTCCAAGTCCATTTGTGAGTCGATCCTATTTGATTCATTTGGATTTTGAGACTTTCATTTCGCCGGTTTGGCCTTGCACGATCCACACACACAGCTGTCTAAGAAAACCAGCTGCCACTAGATGGCAGTATTCTGTCAAAACAGACACCAGGGCAGTGAGCGTTATTCTGCTTATGAGACGCTTTGTGTCCTCGTTATAAAGACGAGGAAAACGCTTAACAGTAGGCTAGCATTAAAAAGGTATTAATAATGCATAGGCTACTTTGTATAGGCAAGCAGATTAAATCAGGTTATAAAAAACAACATTGTTCATCACAACATTTTTCTCCCATAGAAAACCATTATAAAATGTGACCCGTCATGGAGACCAGTGACACAAGTCGGCAGCACAACTTTCGCGCAAAATGAGAAAGAAGGTTTTTTTTTTTTCAAAATTGGTGATTTTTTGCTTTTTTGCTGAATCTGTTAGTTGAGATCACGAAGAAGCCTCTTCGTGTTTGAGATAGCAGTATTGGTATATTTAAAAGCATACAGTTTGAGGTTGAAATCGGCTTGTTTTTCGGAGATTCTAGCATGCAGTAGAGGCGTTTTTCTTTTGTTATTACCCCCACCCTCCAAGGGAAGTGTGGCTCAGTGTTGCCAAGTTGCTGTTTTTCATGTCCGCGGGTTGAAGCGACCCCAGTTATGTGATATTTAGCCCCGGGAATGCGAATTTTAGTAGGCAACCATGCCAAAAAAACACATATTTTACCCCCCAAAAGCGATTTTTATCGGAGAAGCCCCCCTGAACACAATTGGGCTTGTTTTGGGCTAGTTTTGAGTAGCAATTGTGTGAGTTTTGTTGTGAAAACCTGGCAACCCTGGTGGCTGGCCGCGCACAGATCTCTGCTGGCAGTGCTAAAGCAATAACGAGCTGCTGATACGAAGTGCAAACCTCCCAGATAACACAATGTCTGAAGCAGTAAAGAACCAACACGATCATCTTTCCCTTGTGCAGAAAGAGAGGGCTGAGTACAATGACATGACTGAAAATAAACATACATACAGGTCCTTGAAAGTGCTTGAATTTATTTTGTGCAAGAAGTTTTCTGGAAGAAATTCCATATTATTCTCTCCGGTCCGATAATGTGTTATTTCGCCAACACTTCGTGGACTATGCTTGATTTACGTTTGTTACTTGCATTTATGCATTACATTAAGTGTTTCCCGCGTGAGGTACTTTGTGTTGTACATTGCCATGATGTTCACGCGGGCACAAAACCACTACGGTACCTCAGCGTTTCACAGACACACCGTGAAATATTGCAAAAATAGACTGGTTACATGAGCCTAAGCTCTTTTCAATAAAATCAATGCAAAAGTTAATATCAGATCATTTTAGAATACAGTATAGGATGTACCGAATATTCTTCAGTTTTATGCAAAACAGAAATATGACAAATAGAATATCAGACCTCTGTCATATGGCCAAAAGTAAAGTCCTTGAAAGGTTCTTGAATTTGAAGTTAACCAAGCTGTGGGAACGCTGTATTAACAACTATCCAAACTGTTTTAGACCTAAAAGACCTAAATGTTACCCTTAAATGTTTTTTTCTTATAGAAAATTGTACTTTGCATATTATACTATAAAAACACATAATTATAGTTGATTTTAGTTTATCACAGTTGATCATGACGGTTATCAGAGAATCCTGTTAAAAAGTCCCAATGCTACACAATGAAATCAATTCACCACGTTTTATGTAGAAAACCAGCAAATAACAAATACAAAGGTTTTATAAAAAGATCAAACTCACATATTTCAGCCTCTAAATCATTTTTAGTCAAAAAAGATAAATTACTGACATTTACAATGCACATTATCCTTTATTATTAATAGTATGCGGTCCGATTGTAACCATGCAGCTTTACAGGGGGAGCTTTACAGGGGGTATGGCTTATCTAAATGTGATGTAAATGAGCCCTATTGTCACTCCCAGCAGGTGAGAACAAAATCTTTTGAGGCAAATTTCTCCCTGTTAAGCTTTTTTGAGTGCCTACATTCAAATGGCCACAACTTCTCCAAATATTATCAGATTTCCATGTGTTACACATCACTGGAAAGTTTGGAGACTACACTTTCAGAATCTATAAATAACTCAAAATGCCACAGAATCGACTTGTGTCCCTACCTTCCGTGACTGGTCACATATGTACATAAAAACAGATGAGCCCATTACGTTTTACTTTATAACGGGTTTCCTAGATGTTGTTCAAAACGGTGATATTAAAAGTAGGCTATACACTTTATTGAACATGCGCTATATTGCATATTAAGCATTTTATAATGGTTTTCTATGGCAGAAAAATGTTGTGATGAACAATGTTGTGTTCATAACCTGATTTAATCTGCTCGCCTACAAAGTGGCCTATATGCGTTATTAATACCTTTTTAACGTTAGCCTACTGTTAAGCGTTTTCCTCGTCTTTATAACGAGGACACATGAAGCGTCTTATAGGCAGAATAATGCTCACGTTGCCAGTGTCTATTTTGGCAGGATACTGCCATCTAGTGGTAGCAGGTTTCCTTAGACAGCTGTGTGTGTGGATCGTGCAAGGCCAAACTGGCGAAATGAAAGTCTCAAAATCCAAATGAATCAAATAGGATAGACTCACAAATGAGTCAATGAACGCACGCGCATCATCAGATCCACAAATGCACATCTTCCTTGTTGCATGAACAAATTCTGACTTACATTAATACAAAATCGAAGTTTTGTATTCACAACTATGTCTCTATTTGTACAAATCGCTGCACATTCATGTAATTCTATATTTTGCACACACAAGTTAAAAGGCATTTGTTTGTGGATAGTAAAACATGTCTGCAACATTTATCAAGTTCATGGATAATTGTGTGTGCATTTATTAATAATTTTGAGTCTAAAATCATCCCATACAACTTCCAACAGTTTCTCTTGAAGCCAATACGGAAGTGAGTTAAACTGCAAATAATCGACTGGCCACTAGAGATAGGCTCCAGAAGGGAGCAGAATCTCATTGAGCCCCATGTTAAAATGCCCAACTTTACAGCAGAAAACAGCCTGGTACACATGGGCGTCACTAGGCCCTTTTTAGGGGGGTTTCAGCCCCCCCTAAACTTCTCTCCAGCCCCCCTAAAAAATGTGTGATTAACCTTTATAACATATGAAACTGGCGGGAGGCTTCATCCCGTCTTTTAATCTGCGTTCAGCGTGTTCTGCAATCTGCAGCGGCGTCGAACAGAGCACATGTCAGAAGCAGAGGTGTGTGCGTTGATCTGAGTCTCATTGGTCTGGCACCGCTCGTCAATGTCAAAATATTTGAGAAAACCAATCAATTCAGAGTAGGCGGGCTTTAAGTTCACACAGACGCTGCTGAGGCTGAGCGCAAATTTTAGCAGCAGGACTCGACGTCAAGTGCGAGAAATGTAAGTTCATATTTGACAGCTGCTTCTTAAAGTCAGAAATGTTAAACAAATGACAAAAATATTAAGGCAAATTAATAAACTTTTGTCTAATTTCGCCATTTGAAAATAGATTTAAATAGATTTGAAATAGGCCTATGTAATGTCATTTATAATATAATTAACAAACAAGAAATATTAACAAAGATGTTTTCTTCAGATTAGGCATAAGATTAATAGTAATGAATGAGTGCATATTGTAAATTAATAATTCCATTTGTAGCTCTCGGCAAATAAAAAAGCTCCACTTGTTTCAGTCTGTATTGGGCTGTAGATGTAAAAAGTCTGTAGATTAATAATGAATGTGTGTATATTGTGAATTAATTTAATACATTTAGCTACCTAGCTTTCCTGTTAGCCTTCAGTAAATTAACATGTCTACAAAAATGATTAATAAAACATATAAATATCAGTTAAACATGTTTATCTTCTTCACTGACAAAAATGGAAAAACTTTATCAGTCATATCTGCCCACCCTGACATGGTTTTCAAACTATTGTTATCTAATTTTTTGGCGTTCAGAACATCTTAAAATGCACATATGTAGATCATAGAAATCCACATTTTCTCGAGGGGCCATGCCCCCGAAACCCCCCTAGCCTCACATTTGAGATCTCAGTGATTGTAAACCTGCCTACATTGTATGGTTAAGGGATGTACAATATGGTCATTCAGAATAAGGCTTTAATATTTGCTTTATAAGTAATAATAAACAGCCAATATCCTAATATGCATACTAATAAGCTACTAGTTACAGTTTTTTTGGATTGCTTAAGCACGATTTTCAAAACAGGGCCCGCGTTTTCAAAACACTACACACAATTAGCACAACCACACACCCAATTAGCAAAACACTACAGATCCTTTGCATAATTAAACACTCTTGTAAAAACTATACACTTCTGTTTCAAAACCACACTTTGTTACCATATGAAACACACACGTTTCACATTAACATACTCTGTTTGCACGAGTTACACTCTGCTGTGATAAACCTAAAACACTTTTAGCACTTCTACTTCCCTATGATTAGAGTAGGCTACCATCAACAAAGTACAAATATAATGTAAAGTCACCAAACACCACACAAGACCAATGTTGCAGACTGAAGAAACTAATTTATTTGTCAACACGCCCAAAATGTTGACATGGAGATCCAGAATACTGTAACAAAATGTCACTTCACATATTGTACTGTAAGTTCAAGAAACAAAAAAAACTATACATCGTCTCTTCGCCTAGCTGGATCTGGCCAGAGAATTTCATCAACATCGCAGGCAATGTTGTCATTGGCAAGACACCTTGGAAAGAAACGTCTTGAATGACGAATCCATCCTTGCATTGCTGCAACCTCCATCTGGTCACAGGCCTCCTCCATGGCTTGGATGAGGGGTACCTCAGCCTGGAGACGGAGATCATATACCTTCCACCGCCATGCCGAGAAAAACTCTTCTATAGGGTTGAGGAATGGAGATAATGGTGGAAGATATAGGATAGTGAAATGTGGATGTTGCTGAAACCAGTTCTGAACCAGAGCAGAGCGGTGGAAAGACACATTGTCCCAGACAACAATGTATTGCATATGATCAATTTGATTAGCTGCTGTTATGTTGTGCAATTGGTCCAAGAATGTAAGTATGAGTGCTGTGTTGTAAGGGCCCATATGGGCATGGCGGTGGAGGACCCCATTCTGTGTAATGGCTGCACAGAGTGTTATATTACCCCCACGTTGCCCGGGGACATTGACTATAGCCCTTTGGCCAATGATGTTTCTTCCCCGCCTTCGTGTTCTCGCCAGGTTAAAACCAGCCTCATCTACGTAAATGAACTCATGCAGGATCTCCTCTCCATCCATTCGTAAAACTCTCTGAAGAACAGTGTCAGGCAAAATTGTATAGTTCAGTGTAGATCTAGTATACATAGTACAGTACAGTAAAAGAATATGAGACAGTATGCAAGATCACACTGCTATAGTGAATACATACCTCAGCATAATCATGCCGCAGTCGCTTCACCCTTTCGGAATTGCGCTCGAAAGGCACTCGATAAATTTGCTTCATTTGAATATGTTTTTTTTTTAGGATGCGTGCCAGTGTTGATGTTGAGACCTGATGGATATCGTTGAAAGTGGCATGGTTATTGACAATGTTAGCTTGGAGCTGCTTGAGTGTTATAGCATTGTTGGCCAAAACCATGTTTACAATCTCCCTCTCTTGCTGTTCTGTGAACATAGGAGGCCTTCCCCCTTGTCGCTCCTGACCCTCAATCCTATATATAAAAACAAATCCATACAATAGTACAGTAATTTTACAGGAAAAGGTAACAGAAGTGCTGATAGTGCATAGAATATAGTACTGTAAGCAGTTACTGAAACCGTGCAGATGTTTTTGATATGATGATATTTTTACAGTACCTATTTTCCAGTCGAAATGTTCTTATCACACTTGCCACTGTGTATCGGCTTAGATTTGGCTGTACTCGCAGTCCAGCCTCTCTCAGCGTCAGTCCGTGGTTGACAACGTGATCAACCAGTGTTGCACGGATCTCATTTGTGAGATTCGGTCCTCTTTGAGCACCTTCTTGTCTTCCTCTTCCTCTTCCTCTACCTCTACCTCTTCCTCTGTTGATTGCTCCTCTGTTGATTCCTCCTCCTCCTCCTCCTCCTCCTCCTCCTCCTCCTCCTCCTCCTCCTCCTCCTCTTCCTCCTCTTCCTCCTCTTCCTCCTCTTCCTCCTCTTCCTCCTCGTCGTCTTACTCTTTCTCTGACTCTTTCCATTGTGCTTGTAGACTGAGGAACTCACCTGCTGCTTTTTATAGTGCTTATACACCTGATTGGTGTGTCTACAATTAAGCGAACAAGTGTTTACACACCTGATGACTGTTTTGAACCAATTGGTTGGACGGTGCGGTAATTTGACAGTCAGTGCTTTGGTAGTGCAAAGAAGTGACTTCATGATAGATTTTTGTGTGTAATGTATGTTAAGTGTGTTTAGTGTTTTGCAAATCACTGTGTGTAGAGTTTTGCAACAAGTGTGAGGTTGACAATGTGCTTATAGTTGTGCAAATATGGGCTGATGTTTTACTTCTTGAGTGTAAGGTTTTGCTAATAGTGTACTACTTTTAATTTTAGTGTGTAAGCAATCCAAAAAAACTGTAATAGTGAGAATTGGACCCTAAACTAAAGTGTTACCATTTTTTTTTTCATACCCTCACTAGTGGCTGAGCCCCCCTAAAATGAAAATCCTAGAATCGCCCCTGCTGGTACAAATTGTGGTTTTGGTCTATACAGCTAATTTTGCCCTTCATGACAACTGTGAGGGGGGTGAATTTTTTTTATAACTCATTCATTTACATTATATAAAGCCTTAAAGTTCTGCATAATTAAGGGCATGACCACTTTGAGTGACAGGTGGATAGCCATTTATCTGCTGTCTGTTAGTCATCGCATCACCTCAGCTCCACCCACATCCCGCCTCTTTGGCCATTCTCTGTTATCCGGGAGTGACGCGCTGCCAAGATGGCAACGGCCAGCTTGTCTCTATTTTACGCTTCAAAACTGCTCTTCAGAACCCTATGGGTGACGCCACGGACACTACGTCCATATTTTTTTTACAGTCTATGATTATATCGCATTAAGAATAACCTTATTATAACACCCATTATAAATACTGGCTTCATAGTGTGCAAGCGTTTCTGAAGAAATTCATATACACCTAGTACAGCTTAGAGTGAGTAAATTATGGGATAATTTTCATTTTGGGTTAACTTACTTTAATATAAAAAAAGTATCAAATTTAAGTTTGATTGAACATGGTCAGAAAAATCAACTTAATTCAAAGGGAAAATAATATTTTTCTTTTTGCCAATTGCCAGTAAAGTCAGTTTTTGCAGTGCACATCATCTCCGTTGCGATCACCACAGTGAATCCGAGCGACTGATTGCATGTTGATGGCAATCCTCATTTACGTGTGTTCTGTTTAAACAGACCTCTCCACATTCATGTAACATAAATTACCCCCTAATGGCGG